>NC_091792.1:95642500-96242500 GCF_041296235.1 Equus asinus
TTCTCAGGAGAACTCATGCTAAGATTAGGAAAACATGGCAAGGGCCTCTATCGTGACTCCTCCTGCCTCTCCCCACCTCTCCTGAGTGTCTTATTGTCATTATTGTAAGCATTCAGATACCAAATGCAATCAAAATATCAAAACAGAGGTGACTTCACTCATTTTTAATTAATGACAAAAACAAATTATATTCATACTCTTGAGTTATAATTACTTTAGGGACCTGCTCCAACTTACTTAATTTTTCAGATGCAAAGTGATGCACCTAACACAATATTTGATCAAGACCTGAATATGGGATAAACCAGGAGAGGTAATTTTACTAAGACCCTTGACAGAAATCCTAATCATCGTCTTAAGAAGCAGCTTCGTTTGGCACACTAACTCCATGACCCTCATGAGAAGGGGAGACTTCTTTTCTGCTTTGGCAGATCCACTCAAAAAGGTGAACATCTGAGGTCCGACTTTATGTCCAACACCTGCTACACACCTTTTTGCGATTTTCTTCTTTTTTGGTGAATTCTGTAAATCTTAATTCCTGTTGATTGAGTACAGGGGCAGAAGTCCCACACCTTACCCAGAGGGCCACAAGGTGAGATGGCTTTCTATAGACTACAATTGTTATTCTAGAAGAAAATTAACACAATGTTAAATAATAGAAAATATATTTATATTGGTCTCTGCCCCTGAAGAACTCCTACAGGGCTCCTAAAATCCTTGTAATTTCCCAAGTTACAAGAGCACTAGGAGCATCTTTTGTTCTAATATTTAGTCTTTGACCCCAGTTCCTGACTCCTAAATCCCTTGCAATTTCCTGGACAATAGCAGTGTCTTTTGTTCTAATGAGGTGACTTTTGTGGGACTCCTGGGTGGGGGCTGGCCACCAGGAAGACCAAGCCATGATTAGAAACTTAGCACTTTCCACCCCACCCCTCCATCCTCTGGGAAGTCGAGAGGGACCGGAGACTGAGTTAATTATCAATCATGCCTAGGTGATGAAGCCTCCTCAAAAACCCCAAAAGTATGGGGTTCAGGGGGCTTCTAGGTTGATGAGAGGGTGCGGACACCCCAACTCCACAGGGCCAGAAGTTCCTGCACCTGGGACCCTTCCAGACCTATGCACCATCTGTCTGCTCATCTTTTTTCTTTATTATATAATAAACCAATAAGTAAGTTTTTCCTTGAGTTCTATGAGCCATGCTAGCAAATTATTGAACCTAAGGAGAGGGTCAGAGGAGCTCCAATTTATAGCTAGTCAGTCAGTAATACAGGTGACAACTTGGACTTGTGATTGGCGTCTGAAGTCGGGGGTGGGGCAGTCTTATGGGACAGAGCCCTTAACCTGTGGGGTCTGTGCTAACTCTGGTTAACATCAAAACTGAATTGTATTATAGGCCCCTCAGCTGGTGTTGGAGAATTGCTTGGTGTGGAAAACCCACACATCTGGTGTCAGAAGTGAAGTGCTGTGTATGTGAGTAAAGGAGAAACACAGGAGTGTTTTTCGTATGCGCACACATTTACCTAACTAGTATTCTCATTCTTACAAATATTCCAGAAATTAATTTTAGCATACAGTGACAGCACACACACATATAACTATTAAAAAAACTCAAAGATATATCTTATTAACTGCTTTAAGGAATGTCGAATGGGGTTGTTAGAGAAAATACTCTATTTCTATGATATCTCATTTTTCTCACAATCTCAAATATATAGAAAATAGCTAAAGTACCGTTATTTTTCTTCTTTTCTTGATCTGTGTTTGAATTTCAAAAACCCTAATTTAGTTTTGTAATTCGCTCCCTTATCATTGACAATTTTGAATTGAAACTACATAAAGACCAACAGCTTTTACGTAAGAGTTAACCCAAGATAACAATGAGGAGAGAAAAACAAAAATAGCACTTTAACTTCTGGTTCTTGGCTCACGGGATGGGGCCCCCAGCAGGTGGAATGACGAGCCTCCCCACTCTCCCACACATCTGCGGGGGAGCAGTCAAGAAGAGGGAGAAGCAGTCTGTGAGGATGCTCCTTCTCACAGCGGCTTGCACACGGTGGACATGCCCTCAACTGAGTGTGTGTGACATATATACAAAGTGAGAGTTTGGAGCCTGGAATATCATTTTTAGATTTAGGCCCTTATCTGGGGTGGGAGCTCCTGTCTTTCCCCTCTGTTTGTGGGATTCCCCATTTTTCTTTCTGTGCCCTGGGACCACTGCCTTGACAAGTGACTTTCACCTGGAGTTAGCCATGCTGAAAGGTCTGAGGCATAGTCTTTCACAAGATCCTCTTTACTTCTGACACCAACTGCAAGTTCAGGGGGTTCCCAAAACCATGCCCAAGTTCAATAATTTTGTGGAAGGACTCACAAAACTCACTAAAAGCTATTACCACTAAGAGTTGTTCTTTATTATAAGGAAAGGATACAAATTAAAATCAGCCAAGGGGAAAGACGCATGAGCCGAGTCTGGGAGAGCTCCAAACACAAAGCTTCCGTTGTCCTCTGGATGTGTTCCTTCTTGGCATTGATGTGTCACCACATGCACAGAGTATCACCAACCAGGGAAGCTCACTTGAGCTTTGGTGCCCAAAGTTTTTATTGGAGCTTCATTACATGGACAGATTGATTGGTTGGTTGATTGTCCACATGGTTGATCTCAGCCTCCAGGTCAACTAATACAAGTGACCCAAAGCCCCCACCGTAAATCACACTGTCAGTCTTTCTGGCACAACCACCATCACCTTAAAACCATCCAGTGTGGCCAGCCCTGCCCTTCAATCTCGTGCGACCAGCACTCACCCTGAACAAGGACACTCCTATCAAGTATGACATTGATTCCCTCCCAGAAGCTGACAGTAAGGCTAGACTTCTCTTTGGACAGGGTCAAATTCTTTACTACACAGCCCCCAATAAAAACTTTATATCTTCAGCTAATGCCCTTCGCCATGAGGCAATTTTAAAAGGTAGTTTTGTTAACTTGTTATTTACTCTAGTGGAATTGAAAAATTGTAATACTACATCTTAATGGTGTGCTGCTTTTTCTCTTTAGCTCCTATACACTTTCTTAACAAACGCCCATCGCCACTGGGTAATAGAAGAAAGGGCACTGGGAGATTAAACTTGCCAATTACACTCAGCCCCCTGGTGAGAACTTTCCCACCTGGACACTGTATTCGCTTCTCAGGGCTGCTATAACAAATTAGCATAGACTTGGTGGCTTAAAATAACAGAAATTTATTTCCTCACAGTTCTAGAGGACAGAAGTCTGAAATCAAGATGTCTGCAGTGCCACAGTCCCCACAGGCTCCAGGGAAGAATCCTTCCTCGCCTCTTCCAGCTTTTGGTGGCTCCTAGCGTTCCTAGGCTTCCTTTCCTGCATTGCTCCCATCTCTGCCTCTGTGGTCACATGGCCTCCCATTCTTCCAGTGTCTGTGTCTTCTCCTCTTCTATCTCTCATAAGGACACTTGCCATTGGACTTAGGGCCACCCTGATAATCCAGGGTGATCTCATCTCAAGATTCTTAATTTAATGACATCTGCAAAGGCGTTTTTTCCAAATAAAGTCACATTCACGGGTTCCAGGGGTTAGGATGTGGACATACCTTTTTAGGGCCCACCATTCCACCACCTACAGACACCAACTGATATCAAGGAACAAGCACAAGACTTGGAGTGAAAAGAGCTGAGTTCTACTCTGGGTTTCCAAGTCCAGCGCTCTTTCTACACACCAGCTAACCCTCGTTTTTTGGTATTCCCTGGGAAATCTTTCTTTGCTAAATCCAGGACTGATATCCAGCTTGTGGGAGCTGGTTTGACTGTAGCTAGTGGATAAAACTCTGAAAGATTTCTTCCCTGACGTCTCAGATGCCCTCATCACCACCTGAAACTAATCTCCTCCCGCCACCCCCAATTTAGGGCACTCTCTCTACCTCCCCATAATCCCAAAACTAAAACTTTGTTGCCTGGCACATCAAGAGGCCCCAAGACCTTGTTCCAGCCCTCTGACGATTCATACAGATCAGTCAGTGTCCATGCCTTACCATTGTTAGATAAGTTAGAGTATTACCCGTCACTATTTCCATGCCAACAAGCACTAGTCTATAGTTCAAGGATATAAGCTTCTTAATAAATTTTATACATATTTATAGATTTGTTTATACATTATTTATTATATATTTCTACATATAACATTGTTATTTATATGCTTATAACATATTACACATAATATAATATACATTATTATTTGTTACATATTTATATAATACATTGATATTTAGTATATTAAATTTATTTGTTGTAGATATAAATCTGTATGTTTATAAATTTATACTTATTTATAAAGAATAAATTTCTTACAGATTTTAGGAAATTAATAAATTTTAATAAATCCTTACATAGAAAAAATCTTCAATGAAAATGAAGGCTTTTCCAGCATCAACTGAATGTCTGCTACGCTCCAAGCACTGGGTTAAGGTCTAGAAAACATTCCTATAACAAAAATATGCTCTTCAACTGTATTTTAAAACCCAGGGGAACATTTCTTTTCTGTGATGATTTAACCGAAGTTCAAAATAAATCCACAAAATTCTAAGATACTATAGAAAGAGTTGCTGTGTCACAAAAGTTTCTGGACCATACAGGAAAAGCTAGTCAAGTCTATGGAACATCGATAACGAAGGAGAGAAATCAAAGGACACACCGTGGATGGTGACTAGTCTTTGGGTGGTGAACATCACGTAATCTACACAGAATTTGAAATATATTACGATGTACACCTGAAAGTTACATAATGTTATAATCCAATGTTACTGCAATAAAAAAAATAAGTTGGAAAAAAAGGACACACCAGACTTTCCAAAATTCACAATTGGAATCGAACTCACAGACCCAGCACCCCCCAACTATCCGAATCCGCTTGATAGCAGCCTGACTGCCGCAGTCCAGTGTCACCTGCTGCGGCCTCCCAGCACCGCAGTCCTTTTACCAATGGTTTTGTAAGACAATTCTTCCACTGTTCCGGTCTAAACTGCCCTTCACACATTTTCAAAACAGATACAACCCCTCAGTAGTTTGTCTCTTTTCTCCAACTCAAGGGTCCCAGTTCCTTCAACCACTTTCTACTGTCATTTCTGGCCACCATTTCATCATGCTGGCCACCTCCTCTGGACAATGGCAGCTTCCCACGTCTGTCTATAATGAGGTGCCCGGGACTTGGGTAGTAATTAAGAGAGCAAGATCTGGAGTCAGTTCAAATCCCAGCCCCACCACTTAACAGCTGTGCCATGTGGGAAAATTACATAATGCTTCTCTGTTCAATTTCCTCATTTTTTAAAATGGCAATAATAATAGCATCTGTCCCTATAGGGTGGCTGTGAAGATTCAGAGAGTAATACTGTAGAAAGCCCTTAGAATAGCGTGGGGCACACTGAGAACTCCGTGGTGTTAGCTATTAGGACCCAAACAAAAAGCTTCAGTACAGTGGGACTATTATCTCTTTTGATCTAAAAACTCTCTCAATTATTAACAGAGCTTAGATTGCATGAGCATTTTTTAGCAGCCACTTCACACTTCTGTTGACTGGTGAGCTTGTAGGCAACTAAATGCGGTACTTCTCCTTCCAATGACCCCACGTTAATTCGCCTATACATGTCTAATTGATATTTTTAATAAAAACCGTACACTTTACATTTACCCCTGCTAAATTCATCCTGTTTACTTTCACCCATTAGTCTAGATTGTTAAAGTCTTTTAAAATTCTGACTCATCTAGTGCAGTTCCTTTTTCTTTGACTGACGTTTTAAATCAATTTGATAAGTTTATTATGAACATCTTTACTCAAATGTGAAAAGATTTGCTTAAATTTCTAGGCATACTCCCCCAGACCTCCCTTGAGACTGATACAAATTCTACACCAGTGCTCCCTGGATCTAGATTTTAAATTGTCTATGAGTCCTCCTAATCGTTATAATCCAGGCCACGCAAGCATGTCATGAGCCGTTCTGTCAAACGCCTTACTGAAATCTGGGTGAACTATGCCTGTAAATGTTCCGCTCAGTCATCATTGTCATAGCACTAGCCTCTCATTTCTTAACTCCTGTTGTCCATCAACAATCAAAACCAGTTACTTCTTACCCATTTTTTAAAACATCATTGGGTCCTTAGTTTGTAGATGTTGTGCTAGGTATAAGGAATAGACTGATGAATATGACCTAGACCTGTCCACAAGGAATTTAGAGTCTGTGAAGGAGAGAGAAGCAATAAGACAATTATAATGGATATAGTCTCATGGGTGAAATAATGTGGGTAAGCACAAGATGCTGTATATTTCAGTTACTATGGCTACATAGAAATTACCTAAAGCTTAACACATAAGAAATGTCTAAGCCACACATTTCTTATGTGTACATCAGGAACTGAGGGCACAATGCAGACATCTCTTCTCTGCTCCATGATGCCTAAGGCCTCAGCTGGAAAACCTGAAGACAGTTGATGCTGAGCATAATCAAGGGGCCTCAGTTCCTCTCCACATGGGCATCTCCATGTGCTTTTCAACATGGGCTAGTTTGAGCTTCCTTAGAACATAGTGGCTAAGTTCCAAAGATTAATATTGTGTGTGCACACACTAGAGACAGAGACAATGAGTGAGCATCTGGTGGAAGCCATACCGTCTTCTAGGTCCTACCTTTGGAGTGACAGAGGTTCACTTCCACTACACTTTATTCATCAAGACAGTTAGAAATTTCCACTCAGCTTCAAGGAGAAGGAAATAGACTCCATTTCTTTTTTTTTGGGGGGGGGGATTAGCCCTGAGCTAACATCCACCCCCAATCCTCCTCTTTTTGCTGAGGAAGATTGACCCTGAGCTAGCATCTGTGCCCATCTTTCCTCTATTTTATATGTGGGATGCCTGCCCCAGCATAGCTTGATAAGCGGTGTGTAGGTCTGCACCTGGGATCCAAACCAGCAAACTCCAGGCCACTGAAGCAGAGCGTACAAATTTAACCACTATACCACTAGACCGACCCCTCCATTTCTTGATGAGAGTGCCAAGGTTGTGATGAGCAAATGGAACTGGAAATATTGCTGTGTCCTTTTGGGGGCAATACAATCTATCTCATTGTGTGAACACACAGAAATGGCACATAACCTAAATTGGGAAGCAGGGCTCAGGGAGAGAAACAGAGTGTGAATCTTGAGTCGCAAGGCAAAAACTGCCCTGAAATTCAGTAAATAAGTGTGAAAAACAGAAACACAATGTGCAGCTATGTTGACATCTCCAAAGACCACATACTCCTATAAAAGATGAAACAGCTTAGACAGTAGGAGTAAAAGGCTGTCTCTAACTTCTGCCTGGACCTTGGCAGATCCTGAGCTGGTCTGACTTGTTCCCCCTTGGCCAGGGGCAGGGACCTTCATCTGCACAGTGTCACCACTCCTCCAGGTGTCCAGTGCTCCACTCTCCATTTATAGGTATTCAAGAGCATTAAAGGAGGGCACTGGGGAAGAGTGTGGTTGGAAGGTGGAATTGCCCCACGGAGTCGGCTGGGTGAGAGCTGAACAAGGCCATGGGGCACAGGCGAGCCTGCGGCAGAGTACTGGCCACAGATAGTGCCTTAGCTGTACTGCCAGGCCCAGAGGACAGCTCCTGTGGGTCCTGAAAACAGGCAGTTAACAGTGACTCCACGCGGACACTGGAGAGTCTTTAGGTGCCCACCTGCTCCTTTTCGTCTGACACCTCCCTCTTATTCTCTCCAGCTGAGAAATCTGTATCGTATCTGAGGAGAGCAGAAAAAAGAAAGCATGTATTCTTCTAAATTTCCTACCCTATTAGTGAACTGTAGCATCTGAATTAAAACACCAAATATTTAGCACCTTTGATCTCTGGTCTCATTCTGTCTAGCCCAGCATGGTCCAGTAGAAATACAAAACAAGGCACGCATGTAATTTTAAGTTTTCTAATGGCCACATTAAAAAAGTAAAAAGAAATAAAGTTAACTTTAATAATATAATTTGTTTAATGAAATGTATCAAAGATATTATCATTTTAACATGTAATAAACATAAAATGATTAATGAGATATTTGCAAACTTTTTTTTACACTAGAAATCTGGTGTGTATTTTAAACCTAAAACACATCTCAATTCAGGTGCTAAATACTTGATCAGTTTTTAGATTTCATAAAACGTAGAGTAAAAAGTAGATTCACATATACAAATTGACCAAAACATAATCAAAAATTTTCTCCAATAACTGAATCCAGTATCATTTTTTTTAATTCAAATGAAATAAAATTTCACATTCCAATCTTTAGTCACAGTAGTCCCATGTGACTAGTGGCTCCTCTATTAGAGAGCACAGGTTTAGACGCCCAAGATGTGTTGGGTGGAAGAGCCTCAGAGAATAAGATGAGCGGAACTTTTAAAAATGGTTGGAGGTGGGGCCAGCGTGGTTGTGTAGTGGTTAAGTTCGTGTGCTCCACTTCACAAATTTAGGGATTCGAGGGTTCAGATCAGTGGTCACGGACCTATACACTGCTCATCAAGCCATGCTATGGCAGTGTCCCACATATAAAATAGAGGAAGATTGGCCCTGAGCTAACATCTGCACCAATCTTCCTCACTGGGCGGTGGGGGAAGGTTGGAGGGGCTGGGGATACGCACAGAGCAATCAATTCTTCAAAACATTTTTCCAGCACAAGGATATTGTACAAAAGTAGTACCAGCACCAAGTTTAAAATTCTGACATTACTAGAAATCAAAGGTTCAAAAAAGCAACAGACTAAATAGAATCACCCCATAGGAAACATAAAGGTCCCTCCTGGAAACCCCAGCCCTGGGTCAGGGTGGCAGTGCTGGGCTGTTCAGGCTCCCTTCCCAGCTCCCAGCACAACAGCTGACTGGCATTTCTCTCATGTCTTGACTGGGTTCCTGTCCCTCCTAATCTAAGATGTGATTAAATTGAATTGCTTTCTAAATCTGTTATGTAATTTGTATGTAATGCCCTTAATATTGGGTTTGAATACAATTGCAGTAAGATACACTAATTGATTCGTTTAATTTTATTTTCCATCCTTTGAATTGAAGCCTTTGGGACTTAATATGTAAAGTAATATGCAGATTGGGACTTTGATGCAAGAAGACCTGACAGTTTTTTTTAAACAGGACTCAAGCATTATTTGGAATCATTTAAGAGAGTAATTTCAGACAAAGCAACCTCTACTTGTCCTTCTGTGTGATTAAATTTCGGTGTACACAAACATATACATACAAACATGCTCAAAATCGCTGAATATTACTTGTGGATATAGATCAAAGAACAATGATACTTCCCCCACAATTTTTGGATCCCTAACCCTAATATCAAGTAGAATAAGATTTTACAGTTTTGCATAACTTTCCACAGAATGGATGAAGCAGAGAATAGTTGCAAAAGAGAAATCAATCCATCAGCAGCTAGTGAGCACCTTCTTTAGATAATAATGACAGCTAACATTTATTGAGTGCTTATTATGGACAGACACTGTGATCGGAATTTTATCTGGATTATTTTCCTGCTAGGGATTCAGTTAGGGGTTTTCCTAGATACATAGACGATAAAAAGCATCCCTTATATCCAAGAAACTTAAATTTAAATGCCAAATGTTGGTATCAACAAAAGGCACCCTAGGAGTTGAGAGAAGAGAGAGACATCTTTTGAACCCAGAGAAATTTAGCTTTCTGTTTTCCTTATTCCCAAACTCTGTTGCTATGGAAGCAAGCATGATTCTGATACTAAGAGACAGATAGCCTTAATGTGCAGCTAAGATGATTCAAAATAACTGTCCTTGGCCCTACACTTCCTCCTTCCAAATAAATGCCATTTTTCTGTGTTCAGAGGAAATCACAAATTTCAAGCCATGAATGTAATCTCTCAGGGGTTGTCACTGTTTCCAAAGGGTGGCTCACACAATAACAGCGCTGGCAATTTCATCGCTCACCGCAGTTAATATATTTCAGTATGATCAAACCATAGTTTACAGGAAATTGTTAGACTATTGATGTCATGGATGAGGAAATCAGTGCATGAGATAGCCAAGTCCCAGAAACCAGAGAAAATGAGAAGTTGCGGGGGCGGAGCTAGTTGGTTGTTGAGATAACATTAACAATGTGAGTGCCATGGCTAAGATTTCACTTAGGACATGACGGGTAAAGGCAGACCAAGAGCCTCACAGTCGAAGAGAGGCTCCCTTGAGTCTAAATGCCATTGGGGGAGAGAGGCGAGCTCTTTCCTAGAGATATGGGAACACTCATGAGCTATGAGCAGTTTTAGAGGGGATTGTTTTAGAGTTTTAGATGTGAAGATGTCTATATTAATCTGCTTGGGCTGCCATAACAGAATACCATCGACTGCATGAGTTAAACAACAGAAACATTTTCTCACAGTTTTAGAGGCTGGAAAGTCCGAGATCAGGTTCCGGCAGGGTTCTGTTTTTTGTGAGAACTCTCTCCCTGGTTTGCAGACAGCGGCCTTCTTCCTGCGTTCTCATATGGCTTTTTCTTTTTTTGGTGCATGCACACAGAGGGAGAGAGATTTCTCTTCCTCTTCTCATAAGACTACCAATTCTTTCAGATTAGGGTCTCATCCTTATGGCCTCATTTAACCTTAATTATCTCCTAAAAGTCCTATCTCCAAATACAGTCGCGTTGGGGATTAGGATTTTAACATATGAATTGGGAGGCGTTGACAGGGGGAGTAGAGACACAATTCAGTCCACAGCAATGTCCAAAGGTCAAGAAGTCCAGCTTCCTCATCATTCAGATGAAGAAACTAAAGCTACTCTTCTCATGTACTTTTTTCAGCAAGAACCAAGAGCCAAAAATTATACAATGGGTGCCAGGAGCCCCACATCCTAAAATGGGGGCCTAAACTATGTAAGTTGGCCATGCTGAGA
The DNA here is from genome assembly GCF_041296235.1 of Equus asinus. Classification (NCBI taxonomy): domain Eukaryota; kingdom Metazoa; phylum Chordata; class Mammalia; order Perissodactyla; family Equidae; genus Equus; species Equus asinus. Next base: position 95,653,433 of record NC_091792.1, read on the forward strand.
AAATGGGAAATGATGCAAATGTAGTATGGAGTTACCACTTTCAAGCTGCATGAGAGAAGACAAAGAATTCCCATAGGTGTTGTGGATATCGAGAAAGAGGATGTCAATGCTAGAGAATGTTGTTCCTGAGCAGCAACATGCCTCCTCCCCACTTCATGAGGAAAAATAATGGAGCACTTTTTCCCCAGTAAAGAGAGATGCAACAAAAACTTAGCAGATAGCTGCAGGAATTTGGTGGACACAGGAACTGGTGCCTGACTCTCAAGAGAATAAATCTACAGTTGGAAGACTATGGCCAGATTAGACTGCAGCCAAGAGGAAAGATAAAGGATCTTACAAGAAGATAACTGAACTTCTCACCAAAGAGGACTACCGTACTGCATGACGTGACCTCAACAAAGGGGTAGGACAACAGAAGCTCAGGAAAGTGTAGTCAGAGGTCCCCAGTGCAGGACCTCTGATGAACTCACCAAAGGGTCCCATGAGAACAAGAGCCAGTAGCTGTGCACTTGCTGCATAAAGAGTTCCCCAGTGTCAGATTCCTAGAGGACCAGCCATATGTACTCCTCATCCCTGTTCCCTCACTCCCGCACCCTCCACCTGAGCCTGATCCAGCAGAGATCAGAAACAGCAACTGGCAGAATAGGGGAGAAGTGAATGTTAGAAAGCACAGTAAGGATTTCTTTGACTTATCATGAAAAATAGTTTGTCTTCAGGGTGGCCTTTAGCTGGCTGATCACAGATGCGTGAGTGAGCCCAGCCAAGACCAACCTCAAATGCTGCACGTCATTGCTAACTACCATGCTTGCCCAGAAAGCTCTTATAAATGCCTCTCAAAATTGCATAGCTATATGATACCAAGAACCTCGAATGAAAAGTGAAACTTTGAGTGAGATAACTGAATTTTGTGTATGGATTGCTAATCATACTTAGAAATACAGAAATTCCTGATAGGTTGTTGACAAAACACCCAGAAATGGAGAAAAGGTTGGTGAACCTGCAACAAGAGAGACCTAATTTCTAGCCCCTAACTTAGGGTCTTGACTAAGTCTCTCTGGGCCTTATTTTCCCCATCATTAAGAATCAGGTGTTGGGGGCTGGGCTAGCGGCATCGTGGTTGAAGATTCAGCATGCTCTGCTTCGGCAGCCTGGGTTCATAGGTTCAGATCCCAGGTGTGGACCCACACCACCCATCAGCCACGCTGTGGCAGCATCCTACATATAGAAAATAGAGGAGGATTGGCAGGGATGTTAGCTCAGGGCTAATCTTCTTTAGCCAATAATAATAATAAATAAATAAATAAATAAAAAGCTTATAAAAAAACAAAAAAGAATCAGGTGTTGGACTCAATGAGCTCTATGGTTCTACGATTTTTTATTCTCTTCTAAATTCTTCAGTATCATGCAAACAAAGGCATTCATTTGAAACTTCAAAATATCTTAGCCCTATAAACAATACCTCAATTTAAGATTTGAAGAATTAGTGACCCAAAGAGGGTCAGTGAGTTGTCCCATGTCACAGAGTAAGTTAGTAGTAGTGCCAGAACAAGAAGCCAACTCTCTGGAATCCAAGACCAAGGATATTTCAAAACACCCCTTTCTAGACAAGATGACATGATATCTCAAAGACTGTTGTAGCTGCTGCTGAACAATGTCTACAGCTCCTTCTGGGTATCCAAGGCTGTCTCTATTACTGTGATAGATTGCAGAACTGTCACAAATTCATTCCTGCCTGTATTCATGTCCCCTGCCATGGGTCTTTGACTGTCTCCCATCCTGACCCTGAGCTCAGCCAGGTGACTTGCTCCAGGCAATGGGACGTTAACAGATGTGACTCAAGCAGAAACTTGATGAGCACTTGTCCAGTGGGCTTGTCCTCTTTCTGGCTACCCTTAGAACTCAAGGTCACCATGGGAATGAGCCCAGGCTAGTCTGCAAAATGATGATGGACCTATGGCTCAGCCATCCCTGTTGACTCAGCCCACAGCCAGCCAACCCCAGAAAGAAAATAGTATAACTGACCAGCAGCTGACCACAGACGCCTGAGTGAGCCCAGTTGGGGTGAGCAGAAGAACATTCAATCTGAGCCCAACCCAAATACTGAACAACATAACCCTGAGTTAAATAAATGGTTGCTGTTTCAAGCCACTAAGTTTGGGGATCGTTTGTTACACAGCAAAATATACCTGATTTAACTCCCCAAGCAAACTCTCAAGGGGAATTCTGCATGAGGCTGAGACCTGCAAGTGACTAGTGCAAAGAGAAGATAAAATTATTTTAAAACTCCGCAGAACCTACCAGTCAACAGCAACGTGCCGTTGTGATTAGTTTTCAAATCTGAGCAGGTCCTCGAGATTCCAATATTTCTCTGAAAATCTTCAGGGCCAAATTTCACAACAGCATTTGGTTGCATGTTCATTTGTATGCTATACTTCACATCTTCTTAAAATGCCAATGGTTCCAGACTTTACCCTATATTCTTACCAGATTTAAAATTCAAGACCGAATCTGAGCTCCGCTAGGTCATCAATGAGGCATTGTGAGAAAAAAACAAAGAACAGGCTGGCTCTGCTCAAAAGGCTCATAATTGAGCATTTGAGTGGAAATGTTTGGCTTCTACGTTTATCCATACTGGTTTGACTGAGCTGCTGAGAAATTACTTCTGATATATAGGTCTGTGGGAATTATTTTGTACGTTTAATCAAAAATAGCTAAAGAGATATAAAAATTTCAAGAGCTGGTTAACTTAGTTAATTTATAATCTCCTAATTTAGCAAAAATACTAAAGCAAAAGCAATTCTATGAATTAAAGTAATATATTTAATGTTGTTTTTTGATCTCATAGATCTTATATTCTTTTTGAAATTGAACATGCTCTAACATCTCTGCCTGCGGAGAGATGGACTGAGGAACAAGCAGAATATTAAACACCCGCTTATATGTCTCCCCAGGGAGTCTTCCGCTAACATTATACATTGCAACAACATTGCTTGAATGGTTTATTAATGGCAGCAAAACAGAGTGAATGCTACATACAATGATAATAACAATAAAGGTTATTTATACTCTGCCTAACTGCCTGATAGCTTTAGAGGCCTTACAAAGATACACTGAAAGCACTAGCGATACAAAATAAAAATGGGCCGAACTGCCGCTGGATGCGAGAAAGAATCAGAATGACGTGTTCCAGTCCAGCAAAATGAAACGGTGGATAGTCGTTCAACAATTCTAAATTTATAAACATTCACTTCCTCCCTTTGTTTCAGGATTTGACAAGTGTCTACAAGTATGCCAAGCCATCATTCCAGGTGAACAGGAAATTCTGACTTTAAGAAGAAAGAATCGGTGTACCCAATCTGAGACCCAGTGCATCTCAGCATTGGCAGTTCTCCATAAAGAACTTCCTCCTGAACCTTAGAGCCTGAAAAAGTTAGAGTCGAAAGAAACGGACAGCAGTAGAGGGAGAAACATGGAGACAGGGAATAGTAGTGACTTCCCACGTTCTCACTTGGAAACGTTGTCCAGGAGGCTGAACACATTATGTGGTGATTTCTTTGTCTATCACTACCCACCACCTCTGAGGTCAAATATCTATCAGTAAAGTGTCCATCAGACCAAAATCTTGTAATAAAAATACACATTCACATAATACACATTCATAAACGCTGAAAGATAAATTCTCAAATTGGAAAATATCGTTCTATTCCTAGACAATCTGGCCTAGCCCACACCTATCTAAGAATACTTTACATCCCTAATTTAAATCATCTCTACACTCAAATACATGTTTTTGGTCAGTTTTTTATGAGTGACTCAAAAAGTTTGTGATTTATATTCCTTCTGCTGTATTCTAAGGAAGGTAGACTTTAGTATCTGGGGTATTTTTTTGTCTGTTGAATGGAGTGACGGGTGAAGGAATACTGCTTTGGATGAGCTGGGTCAGAGCTCAATTGCTCTGAGTAAGAAAGATCCAGGGGTCAGGAACCAGAATTGGGAGGTGTAGAGACTATGGGGGAAAGTGAAGAGATAAAAGGAAGGCCAGCATCAGAGGGCCAAGCAGAGACTTAGACAGAGATGGCTAAGGAGGCTTTTTGCAGTACAGAGCTACTTGTTATGCACTGTCCTTTCTCCTCTCTCTTGCTCTCCTATCTCCTCAAGAAAATCTAGGGGCCGGCTCCGTGGCCGAGTGGTTGGGTTTGCGCACTCCACTGCGGCGGCCCAGGGTTCGGATCCTGGGCGCGGACACGGCACTGCTCGTGAGGTCACGTTGAGGTGGCGTCCCACATCCCACAACTAGAAGGACCTGCAACTAAGATATACAACTATGTACGGGGCCGGGGTTGGGGAGATAAAGCAGAAAAAAAGAAAAGAAAATCTACATTGCTCACCAATGCCTGTGGAGTCCATTTTCATCTTGAGGCATGTGAACAGAGACTGAATTGCTTAGAGGGTAGTGGGTATGTGTGGCAGGGAAGGAAGAGGGTGTGGGGATGAAAGCAAAGGCCAAATGTGAAGGCAGACACCATATAGATTATATATGACACAAAAAATAAATCATCCACTTAGTCATTGTTTTTATTGAGGTCATAATAGTTTATAACATTGTGGAATTTCAGCTGTACATTGTTATTTGTCAGTCACCATATAAATGTGCCCCTTCACCCCTTGTGCCCACCCCCCACCCCCCTTCCCCTCTGGTAACCATTAAACCGTTCTTTGTCCATGTGTTAGTTTACCTTCCACATGTGAGGGAAATCACATGGTGTTTGTCTTTCTCTGTCTGGCTTATTTCGCTTAACATAATACCCTCAAAGTTCCTTCATGTAGTTGAGAACGGGACAATTTTATCTTTCTTTATGACTGAGTTGTATTCCATTGTATATATATATACCATATCTTCTTTATCCAATCATCAGTTGATGGGCACTTGGGTTCTTCCACATCTTGGCTATTGTGAATAACGCTGCAATGAATACAAAGGTGCATAAGTCTCTTTGAATTACTGATTTCAAGTTCTTTGGGTAAATAGCCAGTAGTGGGATAGCTGGGTTGTATGGTATTTCTATCTTTAATTTTTTGAGAAATCTCCATACTGTTTTCCATAGTGGCTGCACCAGTTTGCATTCCCACCAGCAGTGTATGAGGGTTCCCTTTTCTCCACATCCTCTCCAACATTTATTATTTTTTGTCTTGGTGATTATAGCCATTCTAACAGGTGTAAGGTGATATCTTAGTTTAGTTTTGATTTGCATTTCCCTGATGGTTAGTGATGTTGAATATCTTTCCATGTGCCTGTTGGCCATCTGTATATCTTCTTTGGAAAAATGTCTGTTCATATCCTCTGCCTATTTTTTTGATTGGGTTGTTTGCTTTTTTGTTGTTCAGTTGTATGAGTTCTTTACATATTTTGAAGATTAACCCCTTGTCAGATACATGATTTGTAAATATTTTCTCCCAGTTGGTGTGTTGTCTTTTCGTTCTGTTCCTGGTTTCCTTTACCTTGCAGAAGCTCTTTAGTCTGATGAGGTCCCACTTGTTTATTTTTCCTTTTGTGTCCCTTGTCCAAGTAGACATGTTATTCAAAAAGATCCTTCTGAGATCCTTCTAAGTCAAAGAGTGTACTGCCTATATTTTCTCGTAGGAGTTTTATGGTTCAAGTCTTACTTTCAAGTCTTTGATCATTTTGAGTTTATTTTTGTGTATGGCATAAGATCGTGGTCTACTTTCATTCTTTTGCATGTGGCCGTCCAGTTTTCCCAACACCATTTATTGAAGAGACTTTCTTTTCTCCATTTTATGTTCTCAGCTCCTCTGTTGAAAATTAGCTGTCTGTAGATGTGTGGTTTTATTTCTGGGCTTTCAATTCTGTTCCATTGATCTGTGTGTCTGTTTTTGCTGTTTTGATTACTACAGCTTTGCAGCATATTTTGAAGTCAGGGATTGTGATGCCTCTAGCCTTGTTCTTTTTTCTCAGGATTGTTTTAGCTATTCAGGACTTTTTGTTGTCCCTTACGACTTTTAGGATTCTTTGTTTAAAATTATTAAATATTCAAAGCCTTACAGGAAATTCATGCACAGGCTCTGTTAAGAATCTTGTGGTTGCAAGTGATATAAACCAATGATCCAAATGAAAAAGAGACCCTCTCTTTCCCAGCTTCCACATATCACATCTCAAAAATGTCTCTCATTGGCCACAGTTATTTGTACATCCCGGAGCCAATTACTGTGTCCAGGAATGTGCGGTCCTCTGAATGACACAACATAGAACGACCTCTAGAAATTAATGAAATGAAAAACCAATGCCTTTATTTTGTTTTATAGTCAGTTTACTTGTTCGCCTCCACAACTACACTACAAGCATCTTCAGGATAGAAATCAAACATTATTAGGCTTTGAACCCTCAGCACCTAGAATAGTACATGAAATATAATGGGCACTGAATAAATATTTGAAGATGAATTAATGAATATTCTGGACCATTTGCTTCTCCTCTTTCTGCAAGGCTCATTAGTCTGTCCAATCTCCACCTACTCCTTCTCCCATCTCCCTGATAATAAAATATTAACCTGTGAACAATCTTGTCATCTGTAAGATCTTCTCAGAAGCTGGTACAAATGATTGGTTGGACACATTTTATGAAAAAATCGATATAATGTACAATTTTTGGTAAATGTATGATGAAAGATCTTGGGAAAATGTTCTCAGGTAGAAAGGAGTAAGTGCAGAGGAGTTGCTTTTATTTCATTATTTCCATTTAGCTCCTGACTTCAAATGATCTTTTTATATCCAACCTAAAAATTATACTTAGCTTGGAAACATTTACAAATTTCAAGTTTATATCAGGCACTTGAGAATTTACTGCTTCAAAATACTCTGTTACTGTAGCTTATGATCTCAGCAAAGAGTCTGATTGATTTATGCCTTGTTAACTGTCCATATCCATCATTCCACATTTAACTAATGTGAAGTTTTATTGAGGTTGCCAAAAGACAATGTTGATTATAAAAGCAGGAAAAAAATGCAAGTTGATATATGTTGACATATTTTTAATCTAAGATATCCCCATATAAAAAACTTGGTTGTTTGGGTTTGGATAGTTTATTTACTAAGATTGTGTGCGCGCGCGCGTGTGTGTGTGTGTGTGTGTATTTATATAAGTGTGTGTATATATTTATTTACTTGTGCTGTGTTTGTATTTCTGTTATTACAAAAAGATTGAAAATAACAGTGGCTTAAATAAGACAGAATTTTCTTTCTCATAGAACGGTTTAGCTAGAAGATCCAGGGCTGGTATGATAACCCCACAATCATCAGAGACTCAGCTCCTTTCAGCTTCCTTGCTGCCGTCATCAACATCTTCTAGTCTAAAGATGACTGTTCCAGATGACATCATGTTCACATTCCAACCAGCAGGAGGCAGAAACACTCCTTCGGACGGGTTTTACTTCTTTCCTTTTAGAGCACAACGTGGAAATTGCACCCATCACTTTTGCTCGTTTTCCATTAGTCAGATCTTAGTTACATGGCCACAACCAGCTACAAAGGATGCTGAGATAGAATCTTTAGCTAGGTAGCCATATGCTCCAGTAGATATCTATTATTATGTATATCTATAGGAAAGAGAAAACAAACATTGAAGGACAAACACAGCCTCTGCCAGTGTGTTTTCCTTTGTTCCTTAATGATAAAAGGAGATTTCTGTTCCAACTAAGGATCCAAACTTATCACCTGAGTGATAACAGATCGTGTGTGCTGCAGTCTTCATGACACTGAACATGGAAGATCAAACAGCAACGCCCATGGGATGAGATGGAAGGGAGGGATGTTGCATTGGCATCGCATAGGAAGTGGCATGGCAGCACAACAGGGTTTTCTTTTTCAAGTTGAACTTGAAAGAGAAAAGGACTCTGCAAAAAGCAATGCTAAATGCCCCTTCCCATCACAGCTGCTCTCAGCAAAACACTGACAATGGCAGAGAGAACAAACTGCCGAAGAAAAACCAGAGCACAAAGAGGAGAGGAGAGAGAGCGAAAAAGACATCCTGTATCCGTTCCTGGGGTTGACAAAGAAAGCAGGTAGTGACAACTGTTCAGATCATGTTTGAGAGAAGTAAAACTTCCTGGAGAAATAAATTTGTAACAATTTAGTATCTAAAGATCGTCTTTTGAGTATGTGCATAAGCAAAGACTCAGAGCTTAATATGAAGTTTCTTGATGCCAGAAGCAGACTTCCTAAAACAGTAGTGAAGCGAAAGAATACGTGGGACCCACAGACACCCACAATGTGACAAAGCCTTGAAGTAATCCAGTGTGGCCAACAGTCGTCATCAGTTCTGTGGCAAGAAATACTAGAGAGTATTACCATGTGCCACTCTCTACCTATTCCTTGTAAATTGTTATATATAAATATATTTAATTATCTGTAGTTTTCATTGTACAGTGTTAGCTTAGTCATTCTCAACAGGCTGTTCTGCCCTCTTTATAAAGCCACACGGTAACGAACGCATCCTACTCAGCATTGCACACTGGGAGATGTGCCCACTATGTACACTTCCACAAGTATGCAAAGATCAATGTATAAGGGTTTCCACTGTGTAAACAACCGAAGTGTATTGGTCATTAAAAAGAAGGAAGCAAACATGTATAGAGTATGACCTCATTTAGTCTCTTAAGTGTCCGTAAATATATATAATATTTCTAGAAGAGTTAGCAGGACTGTGGGAGGGACTTACACTTGTCCCCTTATTATATTCTGTACTATTTTGAGTTTTTACCATAAACCTTACTTTTTTTAATGAGCTAATAAAAAGAATGCCTTTGGGCATTTTTACATATACATATCTGAATTGAGATGATCCATCCAGGCCATGAGTCAGGTGTCAAGAATGGGCAGTATCAGGTCTGCAGCATCCCCTAAAGAATATGCCTTAAGGGTTTTTTTTCTGCCTGCTTCTGCCAAATGCTCCACTGGCAGGGGAGATCGGTGGATTTGAGGATGTTGCCTCTGTCTCACTAATCATCCTTTAGGTAACATCTTTTTCTTTTCTCCATTATAGAAAGGGAACCTGAGGCATCTCTGATGCTCCCAGGAGACAAATGTGAAGTTCATAACTGTAGAGAAGTCATAGAAAACACCATAAGAAGTGGAAGTAGGGCAATAATCCAGTCCTTGAACTCAGAATCATGGAGGTCCATCCTTCTAGCATGTTATCTGGAATGAGAAAGTTCTCAGTTCTTTTTCTGGCTCTACTACATTTTAGTTGTGAAATCCTGCACAATTTATTGATTTTCTCTATGTTTAAGTTTTATCACTGTAATATTGTCACCATAATATTGCCTAACTCATTTGGATCTTGTAAGGAGCAAGTTAGTGAGTGCATGGAACACTTTTCGCAAGTCTCTGAGCAAATCTCATGATTCCAGTAGCCTCAGACAACCAGACAAGAGCAGTTAATCAGCACTTATACCGCAGAGACAATCAAGCTCTGTTCCTGATTTATTTTAGCCTAGGGATCTATCAATGCTGACGGTTTAGAATCCTCAATTTGCTGTTAATTCAGAGTGAAGAGAAGACATAATTGAGACTCCCAGTCTTCAGCCATCATAGGACCTGAGTCAACAATTCAAGTCAATAAACATTTACTGAGAGTCTACTATGCACAAAACAGAGTGGCTGAAGATTAAAAACGTAATAATACATCATTTCCTGCCCTCCGGGGGCTCACAAACATGTGATAAAGACAAGTCAAAAGTGAATATTCTTCTTAGAGGACCAAACAGTATGCTTATGAAAGTACAGAGAAAGGAAATTAATTCCAACTGAGGGAACATCACATTCCCTCAGACTTGGAGGAGATGCGATTTAGATGAAGCTTTACAGAAAGGCAGCTTTGGAGGAGAGAGGATTCAAACAAGATAGGACAGCTTGAGTAAAGATGTGGAAACAGGAGAATGCAGAGTATATTTGGGAAGAATGCATCCATTTGTAGCACTAACATAATAAAATACCCAGACTGTGTGGTTTAACCAACAGAAATTTCTTTTTCACAGATCTGGAGGCAGGAAGTCCAAGATCAGAGGGTCGGCAGGTTTAGTTTCTTCCAAAGCCTCTCTCGCTGGCTTGCAGACGGTTGCCTTCTCGCAATGTCCTCACGTGGTGTTCCTTCTGTGCACGTGCCCCTGGTGTCTCCAGGTGTGCCCAAATTTCCTCTTTTTATAAGGACACCAGCCAGACTGGATGAGCGCCCACCCTGAAGACCTCATTTTAATTTAATCACCTCTTTAAAGTCGCTACCTCCAAATACAGTCACATCCTGAGTACTTCAGAGTTAGGACTTCAACGTATGATGAGGGGACACAATTCAGCCCATAACACATAAGAAGTAATGTGATGGAAGTAAGTAATGCGTGGGGAGGCACTTGGGAGGAGGTAGATAAATAGGTAAAAAACAAACCCTTCTTGAGCTCTTATTACAAACCAGGCACCATTCTAAGAGCTTGATTTGCACAAATTCATTTAATCCTCATAATAGCCCAAGAAGTAGGTATTATTACTATTATTTCTGTTTTCAAGGAATGAAACGGAGCTATAGAGAAAATGCAACCAGGAGGTCCCATTCCAAGGTTCATATGCTTGACCTCTACACAATACTGTCCGGGGACAGTAGAAAGTGGTCAAGTTGTGGAGCACTTTCAACGCCAATCTGAGGCGATTGGACTGAATTCTGTAAGAAATGAGGATCCAGTGGTAACTGAGAAAAGAGAATAGAACAATCTTTTTTTTTCTTTGAGAACTCCAATGACAGTATAGAGAATGGACTGAAATGGAAGTAAGACAGAACATGTTATATTACCTAAAGAGATTATAGAAAGTTTAGTTATGGGAATTGGATGTGGATTGTCACATAGAAAATAAAAAGAATTTTTGTAATACTTAAAGTCCAAAGATTTTAAGAAGACAAGTTTATTACTATAATTTCAGATCCATGATGGACTTCTAAATAACCGACACAACTGTTTCTGTTCTTTTTGTTTTCCCTCTATTAATAGCAAAATATCATAAAAACTCATGAGATCTTGGTGGTAGTATTAAGTATTTAGCTGTGATCATTTTTAGTGTGTTTGGTTGTTTGTTGTTGTTGTTTTAATTGCACCATTTCCCTCTTAGATCAACACTATTAGGTGATATTGCACATGTGGGAACTGAAGATTAAAGAGATTTAATAACAATGTAAAGCATGGGGGTCATAGAATAAAGTATTCATACTGACACCTAGCCATCTACAGAGTGTGAGCTCTTAAACACATAGTAGGATTTTTTAACGCTTTTGTTGAGTTATGATTGACATACAGTGAACTTCACATATTTAAAATGTACAGTTGTTAACTTTTGGCATAAACATACACCCATGGAACCATCACCAAAATCAAGATGCTGAACACATCCATCATTCCCAAAAGTTTCCTCACGCCTTTGTGTGATCTCTTCTTACCCCTTCCCAACTCCCCCTTCCACAGGTAATTCACTGATCTGCTCTCAGTCACTATAAAGAAGTTTGCATTTTCTAGAACTTTACATTAATGTTATCATACCATATGTACTATTTTTTACTGGCTTCTCTCACTCAGTATAAAACCTTTGAGATTCCATCCATGTAGTTGCATGTTCTTCTTTTTTATTGTTAAGCAGTATTCCACAATTCCTCTATTCACTCACACGTTGATGGACATTTGGGTTGTTTCCAGTTTGGGGCTACTACAAATAAAGCTGATATGAGCTTGCGTGCAAGTCTGTGTACAGACATTGCTTCCATTTCTCTTGGATAAATACTTAGGAATGGAATGACTGGGTCATACGGTAATTGTATGTTTAACTTTTTAAGAAAATGCTAAACTCTTCCAAAATGATTGTATCATTTTATATTCCTGCCAGTAGAGTATGAGAGTTGCTCCACATTCTCACCAACATTTGACATGATCAGCCTTTAATTTTAGACATTTTAATAGGTATGGAGTGGTATTTCATTGGGGTTTTAATTTGCATTTCCCTAATCACTAATGATGTTGAGCATCTTCTCACGTGCTTCTTTCCCATCCATATATATTCCTTGGTGAAGTTTCTGTTCAAAGATTTTTCCCATTCGGTTACTTATTACTATTATTGTTGTTATTATTATTATTATTGTTTTGAGTCTGAGAGTTCTTTGTATACTCTGGATATAAATTATTATCAAATATTCAACTTGAAAATATTTTCTACCAGTCTGTGATGTCTTTTCATTTCCTTAACAGTGTTTCATGACAAGAAGAAGTTCTTAATTTTGATGAAGTCCAATTTATCAATTTTTTCTTTTATGGAGCATGCCTCTGTGTTCTTTTTAAGGAATATTTGCCTACCCCACAGTTACAATTATTTTCTCCTATTTTTCTTCTATAAGTTTTATTGTTTTAGGCTTTACCTTTAGGACTATTATCCATTTTAAGTTAATTTTGTGTATGGTGCAAGATACATATCCAAATTCATTGTTTTGCATATGGATATCCAATTGTTCCAGCAACATTTATTGAAAAGATTATCCTTTCTCCATGAAATTGTCTCTCCAATTTAGAGGAAATCAATTAACCATATATGTATGGGTTGATTTCTGGACTCTTCCGTTCCATTGATCCATGTGTCCATCTTCACACTAACACCATGCTTTATTGATTAATGTAGCTTTATAATATGACTTTCAGTGAAATAGGGTAAGTCCTCCAACTTTATTCTTTTTCAGTGTTATTTTGGCTAGTCTAGGTCCTTTACATTTCTATAAAGATTTTAGAATCTACTTGTCAATTTCCACAATTTGCCTATTGGGATTTTGAATGGGGTTGTGTGGAATGTATAGACCAACTTGGGGACAATGAATATCTTAACATATTGAATCTTCCAATTCATAAACACATTCTATCTTTTAATTTACTTATGTATTTTTTAATTTTCTCAGCAATGATGTATAGTTTTCAGTCTATAGATTTTGCACATCTTTTGTCAGATTTATCCCTAAATATGTCATATCTTTTATACCATGTTAAGTGGTCTTTTAACTTCGATTTCAAACTGTTCCTTGCTAGCACATAGAAACACAATTGATTTTTGTACATTGATCTTGTGTCCAGAAACCTTGCTAAACTCATTTATTTGTACTGAGTTTTTTGCAGTTCCATAGGATTTTCTACATAGATAGCTATGTTGTCTGTGATTAAAGACATTTTTATTACTTCTATTCCAATATGGTTGCTTTGTATTACTTTTTCTTGCCAGACTGCAATGGCTAGAACCCCTAGTATAACGTAAATAGAAGTGAAAAAAGTAGGCATCTTTGTCTTGTTTTTGATCATAGGATGAAAGCATTTAATCTTTCGTCATTATGTATGATTTCAAATGTCGGTTTTTCTTAGGGGCCCTTTATTAGGTAGTGGAAGTTTCCCTCTATTACTAGTTTGCTGTGAGTTTTTAATCCCCCCTTGCATTCCTGGGATAAACTCCACTTGATCATGATGGCTTATCATTTTTATGTATCATTGCATTCAATTTGCAAAAATTTTGTTAAGAATTTTTGCATCTATTTTCATGAGAATATTGGTCTATAGTTTTTTCTTGTTTATAATGTCTTTGGCTGGTTTTGATATCAGAGTAATACTGGACTCATGTAATGAGTTGGGAAGTACTTCCTCTTCCTCAATTTTGTATAATTGGTATTGTTTATTCCTTAAATGTTCAGAAGATTCACCAGTAAAGCCATCTGGGACTGGAGTTTTCTTTGGCAGAAGGCTCTTTATTATAGATTTAATTTCCTTAATAGATGTAGTCATTCAGGCACTCTGTTTCATCTTGGGTGAGCTCTGGCAACCTGTGTTTTGCAAGGAGGTTGTCCATTTCATCTAAACTGTTGAATCTGTTGGAAAAATTTGTTTATAATATCATGTTATTATCCTTTTAAAATCTGCAGTATCTGTAGTACTATCATCTCTCTCATTCCTGATCTTGGCAATTTGTGTCTTCTCTCATTGTTTTCCTTATCATTCTGGCTAGAGATTTATCAATTTTGTCTTTTCCAAAAAGATCATTTCTTTCCATTGATTGTCTCTATCTTTGTGTGTGTGTGTGTGTGTGTGTGAGAGAGAGAGAGAGAGAGGAAGATTGGCCCTGAGCTAACATCTGTGACAATCTTCCTCTATTTTGTACGTGGGATGCCACTACAGCATGGCTTGATGAGCAGTGTACATGTCCGCACCTAGGATCCAAACCTGTGAACCCCAGGCCGCCGAAGCAGAGCATGCAAACTTAACCACTACACCACCGGGCCAGCCCCTCTATCATTTTTTGTTTCATCAATTTCCACTGGTCTTTCTGATGGTTAGTTTTATGTGTCAGCTTCACTGGGCTAAGATATGCCCATATAGCTGGCAAAATATTATTTCTGGGTGTATCTGTGAGGGTGTTTCTAGAAGAGATTAACATTTAAATCAATAGTTTGAGTAAAGAAGATCACCCTCACCAATGCAGGTGGGCAGCATTCAATTTGATGAGGACCTGAGTAGGACACAAAGGCAGAGGAAGGGCAAATTTGTTCTCTGTTTGAGATAGGACTTGCCTACTCTCCTGCCCTTGGACATCAGCACTCCTGGTTCTCAGACCTTCAGACTCAGACTGGGACTAACACCATAGGCTCCCCTAACTCTCAGGGCTTTAGACACAGATTGAATTACACCACTAGCTTTGGTTCTCTTTCTCTGGAGAACCCTGTCTAATACAGTCTTTGTTCTTTCCTTTATTCTGCTTACTTTGAGAAATTAAACCAAATTAATGCTCTACTTCTGGTTTGTTAAAGTGGAAACTGAAATCATCAGTTTGAGACTTTTTTCCTTTCTAAGATAGGCCTTTGTTGCTATCAATTTCCAAGTACTGCTTTAGCAGCATCTCACAAATTTTTATGTGTTGTGCTATTTTCATTCAGTTCAAACACTTTCTAACTTCTTTTTCATTTATTCTTGGCCCATAAATTATTTAGGAAGGTGTTGGTTAGTTTCCAAATATTTGAAGATTTTCCAAATATCTTTCTGTTATTGATTTCTAATTTATTTCTATTGTGATTAGAGAAGGTACTTTGTATGACTTGAAGCCTCTTAAATTTATTGAGATTTGTTTTGCTCTCCAGACTACAGAATATCTTGATAAATGTTTCATGTGCATTTAAAAGGAATTTTTATTTTGCTATTGTTGGATAGAGTACTCTATATATGTCAAATGGGTCAGACTGGCTAATAGTGTTATTCAAGGCTTTTACACCCTTACTAATTTCCTATCTATTTGTTCTATCATTACTAAGAGAAAAGTGTTGAAATCTCTGACTATAAATATAGATTCTTATTTTTCTCTTGCAATTCTTTTTGGTTTTGCTTCATGTAGTTTGAAGCTGTTGTATTAGGTTCACAAATATTTGAGATTGTTATGCCCTCTTGATTAGTTAACTCTTTTATTGAATGAAATGACCCTGTTTATCTCTCATAATACTCTTCTCTGTAAAGTTTACTTTCTCTGATACCAATAGCCATTCCAACTTTTTTTATTAGTAGATGGTATTTTTATATGCTTTTACTTTTAATCAACTGTGCCTTTATATTTAAAGTGGGTTCTTTGTAGGTGGTAGGGTCTTGCTTTTGAAGCCAATCTAACAATCTCTGCCTTTTAATTACAGTATTTAGACCATTTACATTTAATATGATTGTTGATATGCTTAGGTTTAAATCTACAATTTTGCTAGTTTTTATATTTGTCCTATCTTGTATTTGTTCCCTGTTTCTCTTTTATCTGCCTTCTTTTGGATCATTTCTGTACTTTTTGTTATACCATTATCTCTTCTTTGCTCAATTATTAGCTATATTTTTGTTGTATTTTTTAATGGTTGCTTCAGGGTTTAGAGTATACATCTTTAACTCATAATAATCTGCTTTCATTTGATGTTATACCACAGAACATAGAACAAAAGAAATTTATAATAGTGTACATTCAGTTCTCCTTCCTGACCTTTGTGCTGTTGGCAAACATTTTACTTCTACATAGTTATAAACTCTAAAATACATAGTTGTTGTTTTTGATTTAAAGAGTTGCTTATAATTTAAAGAAATTTAAGTGATAAGAAAAAAAGCCATTATATTTACCCATGCAGTTACCATTTCTGGTGTTCTTCATTCTTTTATGTAGTTCCAGGTTTCCATCTGGTATCATTTTGTTCTGCTTAAAAGACTTGTTTTTAGCATTATTTTGTAGTGCAGGTCTACTGATGATTGATCCTTTTGGGTTTTTTTTTTTTAATGTCTGAAGGAGTTTTTATCACACCTTTGTTTTTGAAATACAGACAACCCTCAGGTTGCACAGTTCAAATATGAACAGATTTCAATTACAACTGTTTACTTAAATAATACTAGTCCCCCACCAACATGGTTTAAATTTTAGTTACATTGGTGTATGAACTGTGAGTAATCACATAGAAGACAAACTTTGCTACCAGCTGTTCAGTCCATGGATCATTATGTAAACAGTCAGTTATTAACAGTTAGTCAAATAACAGGTAGTTGTGGTGCCTCCTTGTCTCCTACTGATAAATCCACATAACATTTTACAAAAATGGATAATCAAGGGAGAGAATTGGCCCAGAAACATGCAGGGATAACAAAGAAACAAAAAGTGATAATGTTGGAATGATGAAAATTCAAATTGAACATGAATGGAGTTATAAAAGAGATAACTGACTGTGGAAATGTTGACACTGCTACTCTTTGAGAGACTCTAGATACGCGGCAAGAAAAGCTTAATAAAGGTGAAGACACTGATATAAATGAGGAAAGTGATTCTGATGAAAAGGAGAAAGATGTTCCAGAGGAAGTGATGCCAGCAAAAATTTTACATAAAAGAAGACACTCTTGGAAATATTTAACAATATTGAAGGTGAAAAGATAAATGTTAGAAGCTGATCTAAACTTAGAAGGAGTATGACAATTCACCAAGGCATAGAAGTGATGCTCACCCCATATGGCAAGGTTTATGACAAGAAGAATGCAAGCACTGTTAAAACTACTCTTGATAAGTTTTTCACCAAAAGAAGACACCTTAATTCTCAATGTTTCTAATGTTTTAAATCACAGTGTCCTAACTAAATATTAGTTCTACTATTTTTATTTCCCTATATATTTACAGCTGATATTAAGAGTTTTTAATATTTTGTCAAAATTCTTAAAGGTCATGGAACAATGGTAATTTTTCCCATTGATTTTTAACATTGCTTTGCACAGTTTCAGCTTGCATGGTCATTTTTACAGTCTCACACTACTGTGCAAAGCATAATTCACTGCATAGTTCACTGGGTATAAAATTTTAGGTTGGCCTGGTTTGGGTTTTTGTTCTTTCATTACTTTTAAAATATTGCTTCACTATCTTCTAGTTTGCATTGTTTCTCATAAGAAATCTGTCATCCTTATCTTTATTTCTCTGCATTCTGTTTCTCTTTTTTTTTTTTTTTAAGATTTTATTTTTTCCTTTTTCTCCCCAAAGCCCCATGGTACATAGTTGTATATTCTTCGTTGTGGGTCCTTCTAGTTGTGGCATGTGGGACGCTGCCTCAGCGTGGCTTGATGAGCAGTGTCATGTCTGCGCCCAGGATTCGAACCAACGAAACACTGGGCCGCCTGCAGCGGAGCGCGCGAACTTAACCACTCAGCCATGGGGCCAGCCCTTGTTTCTCTTTTTCACTGGTTTTATGCAATTTTCCTATGATATCCATTCTTGTAGTTTTTTTGATATTTCCTGTGATTGGAGTTTGTTGGGCTTATTGGATCTATGGGCCAATATTTTTTGTCAAATTTGGAAAACTTTTGACTATTATTTCTTCAAGTATGTGTTCTGTCCCCTCCCCTTTGGGGACTCCATCTCATGTGTATTTAGCTGCCTGATATTGTCCCAGAGCTCACTGATGCTCCTTTAGTTATTTTGTTTGTCTTTTTTCTTTCTGAGTTTTGTTTGGAAAGTTGATATTACTATGTATTCAAGTTCACTATTCTTTTCTTGTTCAAGTTCACTATTCTTGTCTTTTGTAGACAATGTCTGATCTGCTATTTCTCCCATCCAGTGCTTGTTTCCTCTCAGGCATTATAGTTTTCTTTGACTTGGGTCTTTTCTTTGTTTTCCTTGTCTCTACTTAACATGTTCAATCTTCCCATTAGCTTCTTAAACACACAGAATACCATCAGAGTAACTGTTTTAATACCCTTTTCTACTAATTCTATCATCTAATCATTTTCAGGTCAGTTTTAGTTAACCGATTTTTTCTCATTAGTGGATTAGAGTAACATTTTCTCTAGGTCCAATTTTTTCCTACTACTGAAGAAAAACATTTTTTATTACTTTACCCAAGGACCTATGAATTATAAGATTTTCTGCTCTGGCTGTTGGGAACAGGTGCTATTCCCAGCTCTGTGTGAATTCTAAATATCATTCCCTCTAACTCTTTTGGGTGGTTCTTTCCCCAACCTTAGGTCATTTCTTTACACATATGCAATGATCAGTAATCAACTGGTTACTCAATAGGGACCCTCTACAGGTTTCCAGGGGTTCTCTCTGAATGTACTCTCTCCTCTAGTACTGTGACTTGAAATTCTACCTGCTTCAGCCTCCCCAGATTCCCAGATCCTTCCCCTCAAGCCCTCCTCAAGCTCTGCCTGGATCCCCCTCCCTGGGCTACTGCTCCAGGTAGTTAGCTGAAGCAATGGCAGGATTCATCTTGTTTGTTTCCCATTTCTCAGGGATAAATTTCCTTCATTGTCCAGTGTCTTCAGAACCATTTTGTTTTATATACTTTGTCCAATTCTTTAATTGTTTCATTTAGGAAGGTAAAGTTAGACTCCATCTTGGCCAGAAATGGAAGTCAAAGTATCTAGATTTTTTTATCTAAATTTTCCTAACAATATCTCAGTTGTTTACCTCTTTTAGAAACAAATTCCTCAATCTTCATCATTCATTTTTTAATATATCTTTTTGGTGGTTAATGAAAATTTAAGGACTATTTGTATCTAATATGCACTAAGACAAAAATAAGTAGAAGCCCAAAATGTAAAAGAAACTCATAGAAGACTACAGGGAATGATACATATAAAAGATATAATCTGAAACATTAAATGCTTCTCTACAGACATCCCTCATTCACTACCAGCATGTAGTTTACCTATCACTTGATTAATTATTGAAGAAAAAATTACAAACCAATAAATATTTTGACTTTGTTTCCCAATATATAATATATTATAAATGACACACACCAGATTCAAGTATATGTATATTTCCACCACATCAACTAGTTAACAGACAATTCTACATGAGGGAGTTACTATAAGCCCAATACCTGGTTGGTCACTAGGACTACAATAAGTTACAACGCATGGTCCTGGTCCTCTAGGTATAGATGGATATTGTTGCAAATCAATATGTAAAGTTAACATTTCTTACTTTTCCAAAATTATAATTTGGAGATGTTTAAGTAAAGAGAGTAGTTGCTACACAGTAAAGCACATAGTAAGGAAACAATGAATCCCTTTTGAATGAGTAAATGAATGCATGAGTGAATGAGCAAATCTATCTGCATGGGAAGGATGAGCTGTACCAGGTAAGGTGAGGAGGGGTCTCAGGAGAAAGCAGTTAACTCAACCCAGGAGAAAGGAAGTGGTGTCAAAAAAATAAAAAGAATTCCTAGAGAAGAAGCATAGAATGGTGGTTTCCTGGGCCTGGGGGAGGAAGGAGTTGCAGAGTTACCGTTTAATAGGTACAGAGTTTCAGTTTTATAAGATGAAAAGAGCTCTGTGGATGGATGGTGGAGATGTTAACACAACAATGTGAATGTACTTAATCCCACTGAACTGTATGCATTAAAATAGTAAATCGTATGTTATGGTAAATGGCAAATTCTATGTTATTTGTATTCTACTATAATTTAAATGTTTAAATAAATAAATGGTACCAAAGCTGAGAATACTTTTTTAATATATAGAATTAATTAGGTATAGAAGAGGGGAAAACAATCTTTTCCTCTACTTATTTTAGATTCTCCAGCTGGGACCCTGTGAGTGATATTGTCCAAAGATAGATTACGAAGAGCACAACAAACAGAAGTTTATTAACATGCACATTGTGCACGTACTTATGGGGGTACCTAGCCATGAGTAATGCAAAGGAGTGATCAGAGTTTGGGCTAAACAGCTTAAACAAAAGAAAATATGTTTTGGGCTTCTAGGCAGGGGAAGGTGACCAGAAACAGTATGGTAACAAGGATTGTTTAGTAAAGTTTGCTATGCAGATTTAAGTCAGTGCCTTCTCCATTGATGAGCTAAAATTCTACTGAAGAGAGAGATACCTCTACACATGGAAATTTCCTTTATAAATGGAAATTTCCTTCACCAAAGGAAAATTTCTTCCTTGTATTTAGAGCTTTGCTGTGTCTGCTGGTTCTTAATGTCCTCTTGCTCAAAATAATCCATATGCCAAAGAGACATACTTTGCAGTGGCATATTCTGATACCCCCTTACACCATAGCACATAAGATCCACATACAAAAGTATTTTTCCCTGATTTATAATTTAAATTTTGCACTAGGAAAACAGCAGATGCTGGTCATCGGCTTAGCAGTAAACTGGCTTATTGACATTATTATCAAACTTTACCTGAAGCAGTCATGTGGCAACTACTTTCTTTACCTAAACATCCCCAAATTATATTTTTGGAAAAGTGAAAAATGTAGGTTTAAGTATTGATTTACAATAATATCCATCTATGCAATGTGGGCTATAAGTGACTCCCTATACACTCCAAACACGAATTGAGTGCTTATCATGTGCCAAACTTTGAAACAAGCATTCATCTGTCTTATCTAATTTAGTCTTCCCAACAACTCTATGTATAATACTGCTATCCCATGTGAGGAAACAAAATTATAAAGACTTCTGTGAAACTTGGCCTATACTATGGAGCCTAAATAGAGAAGTCAGCATTCAAAGCTAGTTCTACATGGCTCCGAAGTCCATGTTCTTTACTTTCAATTTGCTACTTACTAGGCAACTTGTTTCAGTATTGCAGTGGTCCTCGAAGTGTGACCCCACACCCCCCACCACCCCCAGGCCAGCAGTATCAGCAGCATCTGGGAACTTGCTAGAGATGCAAAAACTTGGCTACTTCCCAGACCTACCAAATCAGAAACTCCGAAGGTGGAGCCCAAAACTGATCCCGATGCCCACTCAAGTGTGACAGCCACCGCACTCTTGGATGACGTGTGGCAGCAAGGAAAAACTTTAGAAGATAGAAGAGGATGACGTGAGAGAGGAATGGTGGGTATAAACTGGCCAAACTCTGAAAAGAATACAGTAGCATGACATCCTCCATTAGGCGATCATGTCTGCAGCTTCAAGAACACACACCCAAAGGGATTCGCGGAGAGTCTGCTGACCAACTTGGTGACAAAGCAAACCCCTGATACTGAAAATAACTTCCTCCAACACGATACCACAGCACAGTAAAGGGAATTCCAAAACACCAGGTGAAACAGTGAGATCCAGAATCTTCCGTCAGCGTTTCCCAAAGCGTGTGCCTCTGACACTCGGATCACACATATGCAAACAAAAAGTGGAATCCAATAAATTAGAGAAACCTGTCTGCCATAGCTCCCTCACAAGGCAACTTAGCACATTAAAAGCTCAAGAAGCTTTATGGACTTCCTCAAAGACCCCTTTTTTCACATAAATGCCTAGTAACGTTCTACTGAGCGAGTGCTCTTGGGAGAAATAGCTCTCCAAGACACCAGAAGTGGAGACACAGATGTTATTTAAGGGACTTGACACTGTTTTCTCTCCCCCACCTCAAATGAGGATGTGGCTTTGCTGATTCTGGATGGCCCAACAACTAGAAGAGCCCAATATATTCATAAATATTCCCTTAAATTGAATTTGTGGATTAGCTGTGAAGTTCTTCCGAAATAAAAGGTCAGTAGCACAGCAAGAATTGAACAAGAACAGTGTATCAGGCAGCAATCTTCCTCCTGTGAGGGGCCTGGGGTCTGAAAGAAGCCATGGCAAGACATGCCTCGTCTATTTCTGCCCTGTGTGTTCACCTTGCTTCTAGTAAGATTTCATTTCCTTGCCTAATTAAAATAATATCTGGGTTAGCTAATAAAAACATGAAGTCTGAGGGAAAAATAGCCAGCCCACTAGGCAGTGGTACACTGTCTTCAGGACCTTTAGCATCAGGAGCTCAGAGCCAAGCAAGACTGGCAGGTGGAAGAGCAGCCAGGAGGGCAACCTGGGCTTGGAGTTGGCACAGAAGGACACAGAGATGTGAGAGTCTGTGGCCTCTGGTTAGATCTTCTCCCCATGTGCCCCACACTAGAAGGGTTGCAGTGTTCCAGGATAGCCTAACCTTAGACCTAGCCTAGCTGGAAGAAGCAATCAGAGAGGTGGGAGAGAACATCAAAGAGCTGGAAGCAACAAGATACAAACTTAGGCAAAAAATCTGCTCAAAACACCAAATGAAAAGAATCTCCACCAGCAAAGAAAATTGAGGGGGTGGCTCCTGACTTCCTCATCCTGGGAGACCAACACCTTTCCTTGAAAAACATAATCAATAGTGTGGGTGTGAAAGACACTGACTACCAGCCCCCAAACAAAGAGATAACATAAAGTCACCAGGTGTCTAGAAATTACCAGAGGCAGGCAATTAAAAATAAATGACTGACCATGGCCCAACCCTGGTCTAAGCAGAAATCCCAATGTCTGGGTAGCTTGTGTGAACTTTGGCTAAATCATTTTCTATAAATAGATGATCTTATTAGGCAATATTCACCAATCTACTCAGGGGAAAACAATGTTTCTTCTTGGTGGTGATAGTACCACAGAATGTGAAATTGGGATTAACCAGATGTACATTTTAATCTATAGTAGCTTCATGTTTGTACACTAGAATATTCTACAGCTACCCCATAGAATTAAATTTATAATTTTAGTTTAATTAGAAAATGAAACTAAAGTATGCCACTCTCTGGTTGTCAGAGTTATTTAAATGGAACATAGATGTATTAGTGAGGGTCTTGGCACAAAACATGTGGCGTGCTCGAAAGATTTCACTCAAGAGAGCTTTGGAATTTGTAAAGAGAATTAAAGAAACCCACAAAAGATGGTGAAGCTTCCAGAGATTAACAAGAATCAACTCCATTACCTCCCCCAAGTCTGAAAGACAAGAGGAAGGAAGAGTGTTTCCAGAGCCTGGAGAAACCTGGAACCCTGAGACAAGGGTCAACCAACAAGCGTTACCTACATGCTAACGATGAGTCCCAACCTGAGACCCTCTCCTTAATATATCAGAAGGATCACACTGTGCTCAATATTAATATTACAATAATAACAGCTAATGCTAATCAGGGAATTACCACAAGGCCTCCACAACTACAAGCAACTGGCATGCATGTGCTCATTCAATCCTCAGAAGAGCCCTGTGAGGTACATACTATTTCCAGCCCCACTTTGCAGAGAGATTAAATAACGTGCCCGGTCACACAGCTTGTAAGGGGCTGAATCCAAATGTGACCCCAGACAGTCTGACTGCAGAGGCCACACAATTAACCACAAAAGAAGATTTGCATAATTAGAATCATATGCCAATGTAATCCTTACAGTGAATCAAAAAGCAGGGAATTTGCTCCAGACTCCGCTCTCTGATTTGGTTGGTTTCCTTTAGGCAGAGAGATTTCTTTAATTATGTAAAATCTATTTGAGGAAATGTTTTCCGATTCATCCCAAGAGAAATAAAAAATTTATCTTTGCCTCTTGAAATTGTTGACTATTTTGTCTTTTCCAAGCTGCTTGTTTCTCTGTGCTTATCTTCAGGGACTTTATACACAGCTAGATCAGAGGCAACCAGGCCACATTCCACCCCCAGATAGGTTTTCCCATCCACTACATCCTGCCTAGGTCCAGGCCTTACCTTAACTCTGAAGGGGACATTCAGGATGCTGTTTCAGGAAGGACTCATAACATACGATGAGGGACCACTTCTCTTAGAAAATGCTAGATTTTATTCACTTTCAACTTTCTCAACTCCCCCAACTCTTATCCCCAATACTATTCTTGTTTTTAAGCAGAGAAATTTGTATATTCTCCTAATCGTATTATTCTCTAGAAGTAGATTATAACCCAGTTTTGGTAAATTCATCATCAAAGACATTTTGTCAAACTGCACAGCCCAATACCACTTTTCAGCTTTTTATGGATATATTATTTCATGCAGAAAAGTGTACAAATTAAAAGTATGCAACTCAATTATCAAAATATACCCATGTAGCCACAATCCAGGTCAAGAAATTAAAGATTAGCAGCAGCTCTGAAGCCCTCTTGTGCCCCCTTCTAATCATTGCCCACCCTGTGAGCATTGCCCAAAAGAAACCACTGCCCTTTCTAACACGGATGAGGGTTACCTGTTTTGGAACTTTATATAAATGAAGTCACCAATATGAATATGCATTCTTTCCTGTCTGGATTCACCCATGTTGCCACATATAGCTAAAGTTAATTTATTTTCATTACTTTATAGTATTCCATGACACAAATATACCACAATTTATGTAAACATTCTACTGTTGATAAATATTTGTAAGTTGCAGTAAATAATTGACAAAGGGCTTATATATAAAATGTGTAGAGATATGCCACATAACAAAAATACTGATAACCCAATAGAAAAAAAGTCTTGAGACTTTTTTTTTTAAAAAAGGGATATCCAAATAATCAAAAAACATGAAAAGATTGTCAACCACATTAATCATCCAGAAAATGTAAATTTAGGCCACTATGAGATACCACTACACACCCACTAAAATGGCTAAATGAAAAGACTGACAAAATCAAGTTTTGATAAAAATGTGAAGCAATGCAAATTCCCATATGATCTTGGTGTATAATTGGTACAATCACTTAGGAAAACAGTCTGACATTATCCTCTAAATTGAACTATTGTAGTTCAATTGAAAGTATTTTATTACTACTAAAATTGAACATATTTCATTTTTAGCCAGAAACTCATTTATGTTTTTAAATGCATTTTTAAAATACATGCTTAGAGAAACAGACTAGGTGGTGACTTACGTAAAACTACCTCTGGGGTCTCAACTTCTCACAAACTTAATATGTGCTCTTAGAATGGTGCGTGGCAGCTGAACATCCCCAAAAGTTACATACATTACATTAATTTTTAAATACTGTCTAGTTCAAACTCATTATACTCTGCCAAGATTATGCCTCATGTAGAGTATTGCATCCAAATATGATGTTTTGACAGCACATTGACAATTTAGAGATGAAAGTGGAGAAAGTTTCTGCAAACTCTCTCAGTTAGTGATTAAATGGTGCATTCTTCACTAAACCCTACTGTGGGCTGAGACGGCTGTAGGCACCAGAAGTAGGTTGGGGAAAAGGCAGCTAAAGGCAAAACATTTAAATATTTCTGCCTGTCACATTTCACCACTCTTCTCAGTCCACTCACTCTCCCTGGATGATACCCTGTACTTCCTGTTTTCCCCCTGAGTCTTTTCCTGAGATCTCCAGGCCTATGATTCCTAAATCTTCCTATTCAGATATTTTCTGTTAGTACCAGATTTTTACCTCTATCTGCCTCCTGGATGTTCTGCTCCTCAAGCTACTCCAACTCAACTTATCTAAACTTAACTCATCTTCTCCCAAACCGTCCACCTCTGAGGATGATTACAATATCCACATAGTCTCTGCAGCTAGAAATCAGACAGTCATCTTTGAATTCTCCCTGTCTCTCATCTTTTACATCTATTTAACTACCAAATCCTGCTGATCTTCCTGCCACCTAACCTCCATCCTATTTTATTAGCCCCTGCCTGGAACACGAAGGCAGCCTCCCAGTTGTCCTTCTGTACCTCCAGTCGACACCATTTTCAGCAGCTCCAGCAAGCCCTACCTAATGTGTAATCAGATCTACTTGACTCTCTTCTTCAAAGCATTCAATGGTTCTTCATCACCTTTAGCATGAGCATAATGTATATCATTTCAGTTTATGTTATAAAAGCAGAGAATACTCAGAAACTGATAACAGTGATTTCTTCCAGAAGGACAATTTGGCGACTCAGAGAATGGGAGAAGAGAGAGTCTTATTTTCTACTGTAAACTCATTTTATATTTTTTAATTTGGTACCAGAGCCAGATTCTGGTACCAAATTAAAATATATACATATTTTAATGTATATAATAAGATTCTGCACACTTGCAACAAGTGGGCTACAAATTTGGTCCTGAGCATCCCCATAGCCACGATCAGGATTAAGTGATACATCCATGAAGATAAAATCAAACCAGCTCCCAAGAACAAGCCTCATTTTTCCTCATCCTAGAATAAAATCAAAAAAGAAATTTCCCTGTGAGTCCTCATGAAAAGAACACTGCATAGGAGAAATCTTCAACAAGATTCCTGAATAATTTCAACAGAGACTTTCAGGCTGCAGATCCTTAGAACATCCCTTGGGACAAGTCAAAAGCATAACCCCAAAACACAACTTGGTAAAGCACTTCTCCCAGGGGCTAACCATCTCATTTTGATGGTTCCAGATGCTCCATTTAAATTGGACCTCCTCATATGGTCAGTTCATGATAACCATCTTTTCCTTTAATAACATAGATGAAAGAACTCCTCACAAGACAGAGCTGGCAATAGTGAAACAGTCTGATTCTGAGGCAATTAGCCCACCGTCAATATCAGGGACATCGAAGAACAGATCCTTGCCTTTGAAGAACAGATCCTTGCCTTGCAAGATACTTGCAGGAGGTAACTTCTAGGATCCCTTCAACATTAGGATTTCACAAGGTGGTACATCCATGCATCTTGAAATTACCTCTTTAAAGTTTCAAGACATCTCTACTCATTAGGTGCTATTCCATATTTAAATAAATTTAAGAACCGTTGCCTGCCTTTCTCATAGACTTTCTTGTATTTAGGAAATTCCCTGAATAGAATGAGAGGTGTTATAGCATGGTGTTAAAGGAAGCTAAAGCCAAATGTGTAACTAGTGCAGCATTTAAGAAGAGGACCCTGAGACCAAGTTCCTGTCTGTCAGCTACCCTCCACGCTTAAGAAGGTTCAATAAATCTCCAAAAACAAGCAGCTTACCCCACTTCTTGCACTAGACTGTCTTACATCAGAGAAGGAGAAAGTATCTCAGCCTGGGTCTGCATAAAGCCACAACAAAAATCACAGGGCCAATCTCTCTTGTAAACAGACATATGCACACTTCAGAATTGAAATTTTACTTTATTTAAAGGGAAAAATAAAGGAAGGAAGAAAAGAAGGAAGGAAGAGAGGGAGGAAGGAAGAAAAGAGAGGGAAAAAGTAAGACAAGAACTCAGGGACCTAGTTTGCAAGGGACAGGAGAGGGAGGCAATGAATGTCCTTCCCAGCCAGGGTGAAGGCTAGCACCGGCTTTGCCAAGACTCACGGCATCTCTGTCACCTCATTCCACTGGCCCCTAAGACGTGAGTCCCACTCCTTCCAGCCTGTGGCTGAAGGGAAGCAGGAGAGGGAAGAGGTTGAGAACCATGTGGCTGAGAGTATATGCAAACTAAATCAAATGTATTGTTCAAAATTTACAGTGGGTCATCTCTTCTTTTTCCTTATTCCTTTTCAATATCGAATGGAGAGCTGACCAGCAAGGTCAAACTCCCCTTATTAATGAGGCGTTGCGGGGGCTCTGTCTCATTAGGGCACTCAGGACTGTGCATTTACTGCAATTTGCAGCACTTAATAGAGAAAGGTCAGAGCGGGTCACGTTCAATTTCCAGTTGGCAGAGGGAGGAAAAATGGAAGCAATTCATTTGCACAAATTTGAATAATTCTTCTCAGTCTCCTTTTCTTTATCTACGTATGGATAATTCCTGCATCTTACCTCACTCACAATCATTTCAGAACTGCCAGCGGCCGGATTTCTATGAAGGCTGTAATGGAGCTGACAGATTCTATGAATCCAGGTGTCAAAATAAAGCCTCTGGCTTCTTCCCCCGCCCCCCTTCTCACAACAGGGAATAGGAGCTGCCTCTAGTGAGCTCTTAAACTTATCATAAATGTATCAAGATTGCTGTGGGCCATGAAACAGCTGTAGACAATTAATCTTTCCACAATTCTTCGGCATAGGAATTGCTTTCCCCGCAAAGTAACATCTGCCGTGCCGAGGTGATTATTCACGGCCGAGGGGCGCCACCATAGTTTTATGCATAGAGCCATCAGTGGCAATGAAGCAAAATTTATAGTTTTCCCTGGTTCAGTAAAAATAACATTTCAGCTGCATTAAAACATCATCCATCAGCATTGTCCCAGAGCCCAGAGCCCTGTCTCATCCAAAGAAATTAAAAAGTATTCATTTTAATGCTAACTTCTGAAGCTTGCAATGACATTACTGCCTTTTTTTGGAGGGGGCCGCGGGGGAGTCTTACCACGGAGGAAGATGAAAGAAAAGGTTATGTAGCACAGTGAAGCCGGGTATCAAATGTGCTACTAGGTAGGAATGCTATCCCAATTACTGGACTGTGGTCCTTATTTATTCATGCCCCGGAATGCTTAATCAAAAATCCTTGAATCAAATTGAACAACTAAAGAGGGAAAGTTATTTCACAGAAGCACTATAACTCCTTGGCTTCAAGGGAAAGGTATAAAATGGATACCAAAGCAATAGCTGCCTTTTCCAAGGCAGTGGCATTTTGTTTCTTTAAAACAGTTGTTCAGGGGTCGGCCCTGTGGCCGAGTGGTTATGTCTGTGCCCTTTGCTTGGGAGGCCCAGGGTTTCAGAGGTGGGATCCTGGGCGTGGACATGGCACCACTCATCAGGTCACGTTGAGGTGGCGCCCCACATGCCACAACTAGAAGGACCCACAACTAAAAATATACAACTATGGGGGGGAGGGCTGTAGGGCTTTGGGGAGAAGAAGAAAAAAAAAGATTGGCAACAGATGTTAGCTCAGGGGCCAATCTTTAAAAAAAATAAAAATAAATTAAAAGTTTAAAAAAAGCAGTTGTTTAAACATTTGTCTGAAGGAGTAAAATTTACCTAGGGAAAAAGTGGGTATTTGCTTTCAAACCTGTCTCAGCATTATGTCAAGTTCAGGGCTTGCTCTCAAAAGTGGAAGGGCCTCCTGGTACTTTAGAGCTCTATCTATAGAGAGTGATGAGTTTCAGAACTGGGGGTGTGGGAATTTGAATATAATAAAACACATGAAGAGAAAGAGAAAGTCCTTAGGGTCCTCTGGTCTACACAGGCTTTCCTGCACAGTGTAGGTCTCCAAATACACCAATTTGCAAGTGAAATATAAATAATATGTTATATCCACACTCGCACTCTTTGCATTCCACTGAGCCACTTTTATAATACTTATGTTTAAAAAATTTGAAATAATGAGTCCATGCAGTCATCAATTAGTTAAGCACTATGTTCCAAGTCCTGTGCTATATACCAGGAGTACACAGACTCGTAAAAGGGAGTGCCTGCCTTTGAGCAGCTTACAGTTCAGAGGGAAAGCATATAAACAATTAAAATACAGGTGATAAGTGATATAATAAAATCAAAGCATAAACAAAGCGCTATGGCTGCATGGAAAATACAACTGCTCATCTGGGGAGAGTAGAACAAAGATGTCCAATCAATACAGTCCAGAGAAAGAGAGAGTATTTCAATACCCACTGTTTAAAGCACTAGTAAACACCATCTGGCAACTGTGTCATCCTACCCAAAAACACTACTATTCAAGGTCACAAACAAATTGACTTAGAAAGTCACCAAGAAAAAACAAAAGAAGCTGAGAGGTGATGAACTGGAAGGTGAGATTTCGGCTCCAGCGCCAGAACACTATGTGTCCATGGTGCTGCCTCCGAGTGAGGGTTTATAAGGTGCGGTGCTCTATAAAGCATCTCTTAAAATCAGTGTTTGTCCTTGGCATGTTTTCCTCCAAAAGTGAAAGCTAATCATTTTTCACTCATTGGAGATTCTCCTAATTTCACAGTCAATGAAACACAGATTTCACTGCAAGCCAAAAGTTGAATTTCACAAAGGTCAAAGGGAAAGTTCAAGTTGCATGTCAGTGAGTCTCAAACCACAGGATGAGATGTGCTGATCTGTCACGGCACGATAACTTCAACATAGGAGCGACTCCTCGCCTGCCAGGTGGCACGCAGAACACAGGTCCCCAGGACAAGTGCACAGTACAGCAAAGTTCTCCGACATTTGTAAGTTGATCCTTTTTTCTTTTGTTTTCCAGTTTAAAAATATTAACATTTTTGGAAATTTTGGAAGGGCTTTGTGCCCTTCAGTGAAAGAGTCTGAAATCTCTTCAATAAATTATGCTTAGTCAAGCTTAAGATTTATGTATGTGCGTATATATATAGAGATTGTTTAATTTAATTTTTAAAGTTTTATGTATACACAAATATATAAATTTATATTTGTATATAATACATATACAAATACCTAAATTTATGAACATTTATGCATGCTATAAAACTTTAAAAATGCATTATATGCAATCATATAATAGATAACTGAATATTTATGTTCGGTTCTCATCACGTGATCTTTCCATCGTGCACGTCTCCTCGACCCTTGCTGAATGTATGGAAACAGAAACTCAGTGAGGGAAAGGGGTTCTGGAAGGATTAAGGATTTTCAAACAGAAGCTGACAGTACCATGAAAAATTCTTCTGAAGAAAAAGGAAAGTTATCTAAATAAGGAATGTACAATAATATACTTGTGTTTAAAGCTTTGTACACAAAAAGTGAAAATAAAAAGGGGATATATAATCTAGAAGCAATGTTTCTAAGTGCACAAAGCTGTAGGAATATTGTTTTGAAAGCTAAAATTCAGAATGGATTGAGGATTGGGGAAAATTCTGTAGACCAAATGTGCCCTTCGGAGCTATATTTGTTGTCACAAGAACAAAGCAAGCATCGTGGCCACCACTGTGTGGAGTCGGAGCCATTCAACGTCTGCTGCATTTCAGTCTTCTCTGTCTGGAGCAGGACCCTCACTCCGGAGAGGAGAGCACCAACGTGATTTAAGAGGAATTACAGCCCAAG
The DNA here is from genome assembly GCF_041296235.1 of Equus asinus. Lineage (NCBI taxonomy): Eukaryota > Metazoa > Chordata > Mammalia > Perissodactyla > Equidae > Equus > Equus asinus. The sequence goes on from NC_091792.1 coordinate 95,684,631, forward strand.
AAAGGTGGAGGACTGTCAGGTCATGGTCGGCAGTTTTAAATAAATTCAAGTTTCAGGACCCAAAATCATTATAGTCCAGAGTATTGAAAAGACCACAGTAGCAACCTCACAACCACAATCAAAATGCTGAGAAAGGGAAGGTTTCCCAGAGACCAGAGGGGAGCGAGGGTCTGTGTTTTCAAAAGAAATGAAAAGTGCATTCAAGAAACATTTTACAGTGAACCTAAGGATAATTTCAGATGGTTTGTGAGCACAGGAAAAGGAAAATGGGGTTCACTTCGATAAGCTGGATTTGCCTCATTTCCTCTGGGATTGCTAGACTGATGAGCAGGAGGGTGCCAGAGGTTTCTTCCATCTTGATTTCATCAGAGCATTTAATAAACTGTCTCAGAGCTTTGTATTCAAGATGAAGCAATGTGAGCTGAATGAACTAAAATAGGTAGGATTCGTGGCTGTGAACAGTGTTAATTAAGTAACAGTAGGAACCCTGAGGAAGCTGGTATGCTGGAGTGCAGGGCCCAGATCTGAGTGTTCAATAATATCTTCTTGAAAGAAGACATTTCTCTTGAGCTGCAGGTGGCCCAGCCCGAGAAAGGGAGCTAACACTGCCCAAGGCTGCCTGCCTCACCACCTTTAAGTAAGTTGAGAGCTGGCTCATGGGCCAGAAGTAATAAGATAAAATATATTAAAAATAAAGGCAGAGCACCCATATCCACATTCAATTGGTTGCAGCCCACAAACCAAACCCAAGCTAGACAGTGACCTCATAAAAGAGGTCCCATTAAATGCTGGAGTAACACAATTATTGAATATTCAACAAACAAAGTTCCAAACTTAGTTCTGGGCTATTATTAAATAGTTATTATTATTAAATATTATTAATATTTATATAATAAATAAATGGTTATTTATTTATATATTTTATACAAATATATAAAAATATATATTTATATATAAATATTTATTTATATATATTTATTTATATAAATAAATAGTCATTTATTATTAAATATTATTAAATTATTAATAAACAAAAACGTACAAGGAGAGAGAAAAGATTGCTATCCAAGCTATATGACCAGATACCCCAGAAAGTCCAAGACAGTCAAACTATTAGACTTAGTTCTAAAAGCTTATAGAAGTGGTAACACAAGATGAAGTTACAGAAATTAAATGTTTTTCTATATGTCTAGAAGAACCACTCCAAAAATATAAATATTTTAAAATCTCAAGCATAATTGTGACAAGTGATAAAAATAAAATATCTAGGAAAAAGCAAAAGTAAATGGAAAGATCCATATAAAAAAATCTAGTAAAATTTTACCAAGAGTTTTTTAAAAGGTTTGAATAAGTAGAGAAATATAAGAGATTTCTCAATGTGAGTGAAACTCTAATTAAAATCTCAATCAGATTTTTTTGAACTTAAAAAAAGTCTAAATTCATCTGGAAGAATAAAGAAGGAAGAAAAGCCCATTTTAAAAATAGGCACCATGAAGGAGTGGTAATCCCATCAAATGGTAAAATAAATTGTAAAGCTACCATAAATTAACCAGTGTGGCACTGACTTGAGAATTGTTAGATAAGATATTGCTAGAAAACACTAAGCTGTGACATGTGATGAGGACTACTTCATCAATTAGGAACAAAAGACAGGTTTTTAAAAAAATGGTACTGCTGAGAGTTTGTCAATTGTTTCAAAACATAAGTCTAAATCAATTCATATTGTGCCCATAAAGAAATTGCAGGAAGAGTCAATAGTTAAATAGATCAAATCATAAGAAGTTAGAGAAATGTACTTACATACTTCTCTAATTTCTTTATGAGGAAAGACTTTCCAGGAATGAAAGAAATAGAAGAAAGAATAAAGAAAAAGAGAGTCGAAATTGAAAATAACATAAAACATGTTTTATGTCTTTGTAATATAAAATTAGAAAGAATCTGAACGGCAAAAAAAGGAAAATTAAAAAGCAAACAAGAAACTGAGGAAAATATTTGGAGGAAATATTGCAGACAATAGGTTAAAATCCTTGAAAAATAAAAAGTTTACAACAAATTGATAAGAAAAAATTTAGGATCACAGTAAAGCAAATAATACTAATAGATAATTCATAAAAGAACAAATACAATTGTATAATGTTTGAAAAACAAATTTTACAAATAATCAAAAAGTAAAATTAAAATGCAACACCACTTTTGTCTGATAATTTAATAATTATTTTAAAAATAATAAATCAAATATTTGTGAAGGCACAGTGAAATGGGTACTTTCACACACTGGTGGTGAAAGTGTTAACTGGTGCAGCACTTCTGGAAAGAAATTTGGTAATATGAATGAAGAGTCTAGAATATCTTCTTGCTCTTTCAGCAATTCTACTTTAGGAATAAATCCTAAGAAAATAATCCAAATTAAAGGGGATTAATTTTAAAGGGTTAAAGCATGAAAATATTTATTATCTAATAATTTTTAATGCAATATAGAAATAGTTAATAAATGAAGAATATCAAGTACACAAGGAATGACAATTACAATGAGATCTCATTGTGGATGAATATGTGTTATCGGTTCATTTGTGTCCCTCCAAAATCCATCTACTGAAGCCCTAACCCCCAGTACCTCAGATATGACTGTATTTGGAGATTGGGTCTGTAAAGAGGTAATTAAGGTAAAATGAGGCCATTAGTTTGGGCCCTACTCCGATCTGACTGGTGTCTTCCTAAGAGGCAATTAGGAAAAGCAAAAAAAGTACACCACGATATGTGTGCACAGAGGGAAGACCACGTGAAGCAGCAGCAGGAGGACAGCCATAAAGGGCCAAGGAGAAGGGGCTCAGGAGAGACCAACCCTGCCGGAAACTTGATCTTGGACTTCCAGCCTTGAGAACTGTGAGAAAAGACATTTCTGTCATTTAAACCATGCAGTCTGTGGCGTTTTGTTATGGCAGCCTTGGCAAACTGATAAAATACACTATAATAGAAGGAAAAGCAAGAGGGTACGTTTGTATATACATTAAAATCTCAACTATGGTTAAAATTTTTCTTAGACGAAAAACTGAAAGGAAATCTATATCATAGTGACAATGGTTGTTGCCTCTGAATGGTAGAAGTATGAGTCAATATTTTTATTCTTCTTTATACTTTCCCTAATTTTCAAATGTCTTACAATGAACCTATATTGCTTCTGAAATCAGGAAAAAGACTATTGTCTTAAGGAAAGTCAACTGCATAAGTAAATAAAGGAAAGGAAAACTCTGACCCAATAGAAAAACTCTGTGCAAAAGATATACGGGTTAATGAATCCTGAGGACACTATGCTCAGAGAAATAAGCCAGTCACAGAAGATAAATACTGTGTAATTCCACTCATATGAGACATCTAAAGTAGTCAAATTTATAGAAACAGAAAGTGGAAAGGAGCCTACCAGGGGCTGGGGAAAGGGAAGTGGGGAGTGGTTGTTTAATGGGTACCAGGTTTCAGTTTTGCAAGATGAAAAAGTGCTAGAGATCCGTTGCACAAAAACGTGACTATACATAACACAACTGAACTGTACACTTAAAAATGATTAAGATGGTAAATTGAATGCTACGTGTTTTTTACCACAATTAAAAATTTAAATAAATAAATAAAGACATAAGGATTAGCGTTCACTAAATCTCAATATGCGTCAACACTTTGACCTAATTATAAAAGATCCTATATTCTATTTTTGATATTTTTATCAAAGGAGTAAATGCACACGGTTACAATATCAAATAGAACATAAGGGCTTATGATTGAAACTTGCCTACTCCACTCCATTCTATTCTTCACTGCACTTCCTATTCTCTGTTACTGTAGAGTTTCTACCTTTTTTCTTCTATTGTTTTAATGGAAGTCATAGAAGGAGAGAAAGTCAGTCAGTGTACAATCTGCCATCTTGAACCTGCAGTCCACTTCCATCTTAAGTTGTACTCAAAAGGGTGATATTCAAGCCAAGAGATACTAGCATACTCTTAAAGGAATGGATTTTAATTCTAGACCAGATTTCAAGTTTTAGGTCTTGTATTCTAACAGATGCCTAATGTCATCTCCCTGATCTGAGTTTCCTTGTATGCGAGAGATAAATTATAATCCTCTGAGTTGCTGTAAAAATTAAATGAGTGGATAGATAGGACCCGACATGGGGTAACCTCTCAATAAATGTTGCCCGTCGTTGTTCTAATTTTTGAGGTTGTTATTCTAGAGCAGTTGGACAACCTCCTGAACACTGCACTTATTTCTTGGTGCCACGTATTAAAGAAGATAGTGACAGCTAGAAATAGTACTAGGATTGTAAGAAGGGTCAAAATCACATTAAGAACCTGGGAATGTTTTGCCTACAAGGGAGACTTTGATGTGTGTGAGAGCTATCTTCAAATATGAGATTATTACAGAGGGTAGACCTACAACCAAGGAGTGAAAATTATAGGGATACAGATCATGGTTCAACATCAGGAAAAACCAACTGACTGTTGAAGCATTATACATGTATGAGGCTGCAATTATCACATTTGGAAATTTTGAAGGAAGGCATGTTATTCACTGTTCCCCATTGAAACAGTACCAAATGTATGTGTGAGTGTGTGTGTGTGTGTGTATATATATATATGAAGAGATTCATTATAAAGAATTGGCTCACATGATTATGGAAGCTGGCAAGTTACAAGATCCACAGGGTGAGTTGGCAAGCTGGAACCACAAGAGAGCTGATGGCATAGTTCTAGTCCAAGGCCAATAGTCCCAAGACCGGGGAAGAGCCAAAGTTCTTTTTTTTTTTAATTGACGTAACATTGGTTTATGACATTATATAAATTTCAGGTACACATCATTACGCTTCGATTTCTGTGTAGACCACATCATGTTCACCACCCAAAGACTAATTAATTACAATGAGATTCTAAATGTGTAGATGAATATGTGTCATCGATTCAACTGTGTCCCTCCACTTAAATGCCACATCTCCAGGATCTCTTTCCTGATCTCCAAGAGGCAGGTGCCCATCTCTTCACTTGTTTGATTCCAGGGCACCCTGTACTTCTCCTTTCCTAGAGCATCATACTACGTAACAAAATATTTAATTTTTTTCCTCTGCATCCTCTGTTCAAAGAGATGCTTCCTTTACTGTCTTATTCAGTATTTATACCCCAGCACTTGGCGTGATGTCACAACTCAACAAATATTTAATTAAATGTATAAATGGAAAGAAAATGAGCCATCCAGCAGAATAAAGTGTGCATATTATTTAAAAATAATAATAAAAGTCCATCCTGAAAGCACATAAGGGAAGGGAAATCCTTGTTTAGGAAGGAAAGGAGGCTAAGGAAACTGAAAGTAGCTGATATACAAGATTGCCATAAAGCTAGAGTTGCAAAGACCTTAGAAAGCATGTTGATTCCCCTACTCATTTCACACATGAAGGATCCAAAAAGTTAAATGAATTTGCCCAAAATCACATGAGTTAGTGACAAAGCAAGGACACCAGTCTTGGTCCCATGACTCCCTGGTACAATACCACCATGCAAGAATGTCTGCAGAAGGAGAGGGGAACAAACAGAATCTCTTCTTCACTCTAAGGTGCTGGCACTCAGTCACTTATTCTCTGTAAGAGTTTCAAGGTAATGATATGAGCTAGAGCGACAATATTCTGATTCATTGTTCCCTGAGCCCATAACCATTCACCTTACACCTGAGTAATAATGTCTCACTATGAGACTGTGCTGTCATTCTCCCAGGAGTCCTAGAATACTCTCAACAGCCTTGTGGGAAATGGAGGGTTAGGGGTTGCTTCTCCATAGAAGACCCAGGGTGGCTAATTTCCTTTTCTCCTCCCCCACACACCCATTTCAAACTCATCCATCAGATCTCAGGAAAGTACAATACATGAAACAACAAGAATAAAAGCCTTTCTATTAAATTCCTTGTGGGTGAACTTTGCAGATAAAGCAGAACAATCTGATCTTAGCAAGTTAAATGGTTTGCAAATCACAATGTGCTGCACCCTTCAGATGCATCCTTATGTAAAATAAATCACCTAGTATTATCATAATAGTATTTGGGAAATTTGCAAGTGCAGTGGAGTGAGAGGGATTGGCTTCAGGAAATCTGCATATATATATATATTTACATTTGTATGAATTTATACCAGGGATCTCTGGCCATTTGGGAAAAGACAACTAATTTTTGATTTACCTAAAGCCATTATAGTTGATAGGAATATTGAGACAAGAGAAAGAGGGAATAAAATGTAAAAGAAGGAAAGCAAAGAATAAAGGATGTTGTCATTGAGTTCTTGAGTATATACAATCAGAAACAAGGACAGAAATGACATGGCTTGTCACTGCTAGATCTATGCCGCTCCCTTACGGAAATCATAGTGAGCTACAGAGAAAGATCATGGGACGGGGTCAGGCTACAAGATACTCTGATTGATACTGATCTGTTGATTGCAGACCATATATATCATACCTATTTTTCCCACATTATACGACTGCATGTATGTAAATATATATACGATATACACAAATGGACATAAAGGTTGTACTTACTAAACAAAAAATGTTAGCAGCTTTCGACATCTATTTTCACCTTATGCCTTGATACTACCACATATTTTCCGATCACTAGTATGTGTTTGAAAACAGGTTGCCAGGATTAGAACTTCAACTTGCATTTAACAGACGATCACAAAGTAAAGTGCGCAATGATTGAATCTATAAGTTAAAGTGTATATGGGTGTTTGTGTGTGTGTGTGCACAAACATACACACATCCCACACTGCTTGAAATAAATGAAGGCAGCAATTATTACAAAAATCATCTGCCCGATAGCAATCTCAGTACTCTATCTATGCCTGAGTAGATCATACTCCCAAATGCAAAGAACAGTATTCAGGGAGATTTTTTTTAATTGTAAAGCCAATTGAAAAAAATTTTTGGACTTTTTAAATTATATCATTGTAATAATAATAGCTACCCTTTAGTAAACGTTTCCTAGGCTGGGAACTCTGCTTTAAACAAAAAAACGTAGTTCTATCACTACTCAGGCATAAACCCTACCGAAGAAAAGTTAGTAATATCATTTTTATTTAAAAAGACAGTGTGTATATTGCCAACTTTAAAATACAATGATCGCACATGAAAAATTCTCCCAATGCTGATAAGACAGAAGTTGATTTATTTGACTTTTGCCTGTAACTGAAAAGTGCAGCACATTGCAATTTGCAAATCATTTAATACACCAAGTTCAGATTGCCCTACTCTTATTGTAAAGTTTAATCAGATAGTATATATTAGAAAAAAAGATTCACCAGGCTTTTTCTGCCATATTTTCTTAAAGTCTAGAGGAAAAGTGAAATTTAAAATAAAATATATAAGCTGAAAAATTAGTTGAGATGGCAATATTTTTTTCAGAGAAAGCGTAATCCAAGATTAACAGCATTCATTCTATAAGACAAAGGCTTCTGGAAGACTGTAAGCTCTGTGGGGAGTCTGGTTAGGAGTCTGAAGTCACTGTAGGTAGTAAAATAGGCAGTCAGGAAGAAAAGCTAGATTCAAACAGGCGGAAAGGGCACAATGGAACCAGTACCTGATGCTGACCTTATTTAGCCCCAGTGAGGAAGATGACTTGCAGAAGAAGCTGGTGCCATCCACCTTTGCTGCATTTGTGCCTGGTCTAGGATTCAGAGAAGCTGAAGTTGCTGATGCAGCCAGAGCTGGAGGAGCTGCCAGCCCAGCTGCTGCCCCGCACCAAGGAAGTGAGCCAGCAGATCAGCCGTCTGTACAGCACCTTCCACCTTCCAGCAGATCAGCAACAGGGTAGATGACCTTCGAAGTGCAGTGGCTGCTACTGTGCTTCCACCGGCCAACTCCCATCCGTATCTTTCTACTGGTCAACTCGAATCCAGAGCCACAGAAGGAGAGAAATTCTGAGAGACATAGTTCCAACCTGGCCAAGTTAACACAGTACAAAATCAACCTAAACATTAACACTGATTTTTTTTTTCCATCTCAGTTTTTTTTTCCTTCCCATGACGTGTTTCTGCTAACTATGAACCACACCTGTGAGCCACTGGCGATCTACCTTTGCGTGCAGATAAAGTCAACGATTTGGATTTCCAAGTCCCAAAACAGATGCAAAAGTAACATTTTGCTTTTAGTCCATGATTCCACTGCTTTTTAGCCCAAAAGCTATGTTTCTCTAATAAAAAGATTAGCTATGCATCGTTGCAACCTTGAAAACTCCACCAAGAGCAAATGTACCTTCATTTTGCAGCAGCGAAAGAGAGAAATTAAGCAGTTAGGTTTAGAGCAATGAAGAAGCCAATTTAAATCTTTATCTTCACCCCTACGTTTAAAAATTCCACCTTCTTTTATATACAGTTATTTACTGTAACAACTTCATTAGTGTAAAAGATGTTATTTCATTTTAAATGTTGAGGTCTTTTAAATACAGAAGACTCAGAAATAGATGACAGCTTCTTTTTGCAAACACATTAAACCCTTATCTCTATTTGATTTTTCAAAATTGTGAGGCACAAATTGTCCAGAGCATAACCCTCTGAGTCTCTTTTCTGGCCGGTAAAGTCAACAGTTATGGTGCTAAAGTTTGATCAATCCCATAAAATGTTACTCAGAAAGCGACCTGGTGTTACGCCTGAAGTACATCTCCTACATTAAAAAGCACTTTCAATGCAGCCAGAACAGTGTTATTGAAAGAGATAACTAATAGATACCTGGACGAGGGTGGGGAAGACAGAGGGCGGGGAAGAGAAGTCAAATGGGAGAGAAGGCCATGAAAATCCCATTTTCGAGCATTTCCCTAAGGAGATGTGGTTGCATAGATGAATGCACAGGTTGAATAATAAAGGTCTTTTATATTATTTCAAGCAGAGAGCTCCTTGAATTTCATAGTGAAACCAGACCCAGTGTTTCCTTCTGGTACGAACTCGAGATGCCAACACATAAAGCAAGAGGAGGGCCTGTCAAAGGTCACTAACACGAGTGGCTAGTTTGGAAATTTCAACACTGCTCACGCCAAGACTTACTTTAACAAGTAAGCCTTTCAATAGTCATTCCACATACCAGGTGTGTAATTCTTTTAGTTCTGAAATCACACACAGTTATTCACTCTACATGTGTGCGTCTGTTCATTTGAATAAGTATACATACACAAGAACTTAAAATGTGTTAGATTTTGAAAACGCAAATATAAAAAAGTAAAATTAACTCAAACTCTGCCATTTTGGAAGGGAAATACCCACAGTAAAATATGAAAGTATCTCTATTCCTTTTATCTCCAATTCTACCTCCAAGAGATAACCCCTGTAAACAATTGGATGCTTATACTTCCAGATGTTTTTCTATGCTTTTACAAATGCAGTTATGCGCCGCATAACGATGTTTCGGTCAACGATGGACCACATATGAGACAGTGGTCCCATGGGATTAGTACCATACAGCCTAGGTGTGTAGTAGGCTAGACCATCTAGGTTTGTGTAGGTACACTCTGTGAAGTCCGCAAGATGAAATCACCTAACAACGCATTTCTCAGGTGTCCCCGTCATTAAGTGACGGGGGACGGATACAACCAGAAGCTCTTCCTCTGCCTCTGAATGAAAACTTGTTCCCCCTGACTTTTCTAGTCTCTCTTAGGGAACAGCCAATTCTCTGGTCACTAAAAAAATGCCTAAATCTGTATTTAATATGTGAAAGCAAGGTAATAATCAAAACTTCATCCTCCACGTAAAGTTCAAGTTTCTCTCCTGTAGATATATGGACGCTGCTCAGACTTGCCTCAGATAGGACATGCCTCAGAGCCTGACTATTTCCTCTCTCTTTCACCAGATGAAGGTAGTCACTCTCATCAGTCACTGTATTACATTTTTAATAAAGTTCTTTAATAGTCTCCATTTAATTGGTTTATTTGTTGTTTCATCAGTCACTTTAATATCTGATATCTATCAATTTAGAGTCTTGGTTGAAGCTCCTGTTTTAACACCATTTTATACATACACATAGATGTTTATTATAGTCGCAAATGTCTGTGTATGTCATACATATAAGTTGTTTGTTATATTTATACCCTGATTTTAAACAATGTTTAGAAAATGGGCATTTTGGTTCATCTGAAAATTCTTGTCATTTTGAACACAGTTCTTAAAATATAAGATGTTATAATTATTTAAATTATTTGATTCAAATAAGGTGACTTCTTATGTATGCTTTGGATACATCTATTTCTTTCTTCTTTTTTTTTAGTGAGGAAGATTGGCCCTGAGCTAACATCCACTGCCAATCTTCTTCTGTTTGCTTGAGGAAGACTGTCACTGAGCTAACATCTGTGCCCATCTTCCTCTACTTTGTTTGTGGAACACCACCACAGCATGGCTTGCCGAGCAGTGTGTAGGTCCACGCTCAGGATATGAAACTTTGAACCCCGGGCTGCCAAAGTGGAGCACATGAACTTAACCACTACACCACCAGGCTGGCCCCTCTAATTCTTTTAAGTTGAGTATAAACTGGGAAAATTCACTTAATTCAGAGCAGAAATTAGCCAAGTTCAAGTTGACATAGGTTTTGTCCTACTCCTCTTTTGTAAACTCTTCCTCCATCCTTTTTTAGACATATCAAATGCCTTTGTTACAAAAAGGTAGCAACAAACTGCAGATCAAGGACTGGCCCCTCTGAAGAAAGCTTCTCCCCGACATTTGAGTTCCCTGAAATGCTATACAAAAGAGCAAAAATATTTTCCCAACTTTTAAGAAACTCCATCTATTGCTGTTTTCATCATGGAAAATAATTGTGCTTCTCTCTAAATAAGTAAATAAATTCTGAGTTTTTCAACTTTTTACAGTGTGCTCATTCATTGTTCTTAACACAAAGGACTAGCAACTTCCCTCCTATAACCCCAGGAACAGAAGGGATAGTAGCAGGCTACATAATATTCTGCTCAAGAATGTTTTAAGACATCCTAAAGGAAACATTCTCCAACAGAGTTTGCTTTGTTATGTGTTCAATAACCATATGTTCGTTTCTATGTGGATAATGTGCAGCATAATAGGTACCTGCAATGATTCGAGGAGAATGCAATTATTGACCCAAGGGGGTTTTACTGATTAGACTCTGAATGGCCCAAACATGACCAGAACTCCAATTGGGCATTATTAAAAGTTTGCTTTGATTCTTGGGTATTTATTCTTTTGTGCATAACAAGCTCCTAAAAAGTACATACTACCTCCCACGTTCAATGGGATGCTACCGTTCGTTATGGTCCAAAACCACAATGTCATTTTACATTTTGAATAAGCCTTACTAAACTGGCTCCCAACTGAATACTTTTCACACATGAAATCATAACTTCAATTAAAAATAAATCCTCTGAGACATTTACAGGGCAGTAAATATGAGTCTAGTGAATGGAAAAAATGAACAACGCAGTCCTACAACACAGGTAGATAAAAGGAATCTGAAAAGTAAAATGGGAAAATACATTCCTGGGCAATTCTTCTTCCCCAGAGAAAAAAAAAGGAAAAAAAATTTAGCCCTCAATAACACTGTCATCAATCGTCATAGAAAATTCTAGCTTATTTGGTTCTCACAAAAGCTGGTGTAGTGGGTAGGGGTAGGGACTACTTAATCACAGATAAAGCTACTGAGGTTTAGAAAGCTTATCTTTTCCCCAAGGCCATATGAACTAAGATTCATTCATTCAACGTGTATTTAAGTGCAAATAGAGAATGACAGGTAACTACTGTGTATTGAGTGATCAGCGAAGGCCTCTGTAGACTGGTGACATTTAAGCTGAAATCTAAAAGAGGGGGTCCGCCAAGGAATAGCAACAGGAAAAGCACACCAGGGGGAGGTCATAAACGCAAAGGCCCTGAGGTGGGACAGAATTGGCTGGATTCAAGAACCAAAAGAAAGCTAGAGGGCTAGAGAGATTGAGTAAGGAGTTCTGGGGTAGCCAGCCTCTAGGATGGCCTCCAATGATCACTGTCTCCTACATTCATACCCTTGTATAGTCCTCCCCCACATTGTACCAGAGTTGGTGTGTATTACCAAGAGAATACAACGATGATATATCACTCCTGAGATTAGGTTATAAAAAAAACCACAGCTTCCTTTTTGAGTTCTCACTCTCTCCCTCTCTCTTGATCTCTCTTTCTCTCTCTCTGTTTCTCTCTCTTTCCACTCTGGAGGAAGCCAGCTATCTCTTATCTCATAAGATCACCCAAGCAACCTATGGAGAGGCCCACGTGGCAAGAAACTAAGGCCTCCCAACAACTATGTGAGTAAGCTTGGGAGTGGATCTTTCAGCCCACTTTGAGCCCAACATAATTGCAGCCCCGGCCGACATCTTGCCCGCAATCTCAGAAGAGACTCTGAACTAGAACAACCCAGCTAAGCTGCTCCTAGATTCCTGACTCACAGGAACCATGAGATAAAACATGTTTGTTATTTTATGCTGCTAATTTAGGGTAATTGGTTATGAAGCAATAGATAACTAATACAAGTTCTAAATCAGTGATCTTTTCACTAGCCTATGCTATTAAAAGAATCTTATTAGAAATTCTTCTGTACTGCAAATCATTGACCCTTATTTAACTACGATAAGACTAGATTTTCATTATCTTGATTCATTTGGTCAGGCCCACCTCTAATGTTTGCAGGGCCTAGGACAAGAGTACAAATGAAAGCCTGCATACTACAGGTCTAAATATTTAAAATTTCTAATCAAGCTAACTAACTGTTAAATAAAGTATGTTTTATCCTTCTACGTTGACAAACATATCTTCATAAGCTCCTGGAAGACTAAGTTCCCAAATTGAAAATTCCCAGACTTTTAGGAGTTCAGCATATGAATCCCCAGCCCATGGATCCAAGCTAGTGGCAAGCCCCCCCCCCCTTTTTTTTCTTGCCCCAGGCTCTATTTTGCACTGAAAGGGGTTTGTTTTACACTCAGGTGAATGCCCCAACCTGCAAGTTCAACCTCAGTTCATACCCCACCACAAAAAGCCATTCTGTAGCCACCCCTAGCAACCAGGGGAAGGTACACTGGCCGTGTAGTCTGCCCACAGGAAAATGGACCAGGGAAAAAGCCAACAGAGGTCCCGGAAGTAGGCTAGGGACTCTTTGGGCAGGAATCCCAGGATCCCATATACCTAGCGCATGGTCTAGAAGATAAGGCATAGCCACAGCTCTTCATGGGCATATCCCACTGACTCTGCAGACTCTTCGCCCGTGAGGGGATATAGCTGGAGGAAAGCTTTCCAAAGACATGAGGCCTTGTGGAGGGGCCCCTCTTGCCTAGATTGAAATGCAATCATGCAGAATTCCTCTCAAACACGTAAAAATGGTGATTTATCATAAGATTTCTGGGATGTCCCACAGAACTCCAAAGGAGAGAAATGCAGCAGGCATCAAGAAGCACCTGGAACCAGAGATTCAGGACAATGTCAATTGTCTCTCTCTATCTCTAATCTATGTGACTTGCTTTGTATTTGTGGTATTTACCATTTGGACTCTCTCTCGACTCATTTTTTTCTGCTTTTCTGCTCAATACAGCAGAAAACAAGGCTACTAGAATAGTCAGCCACCCAAAGAGCATGTTCTGATTGGCCTATCTTGGGCCAACTTCCAACTCCTAGACTGATCAACCAAGTCAAGGGGTAGAACTATATTGTACTAAAATGTGGCAACAATGGCTGTAACTTTGAAGACAGATGGTAAAGAATATTTTCTAAAGGAAAAGAGTCTTTCCTTTGTATGTGCTCACCATGTTCATATAAAGTAGAATCTTATTTATTAAGTTTATAAACAATTCAAAAGTTTAAATAACTGAAAGTTTTCACAAATAAAATTAAACCAAATGAAAAATATCCTAGAATATTGGCAAGAAGTCTTCAGGAGACTAGAGACCCAAAGAGAGTAGAGCAGATCTGCCATGTATAATTTTGCAGGTTGCACAATGCTCCACTTCTAGGATGCTCCATTCCTGATGACCCTATGTGACAGCCTGAGTCAATAAAATGTTTAGGGAACGAGATCAGCCCTCTTTGGCAGAGAGTGCTTGGTCATTGGTAATGAGTCTTTGGCATAGAAATTGTTATATTAAAAAAAAGTCTATGTTCTCAAAATTTAGTGGTTTACAGTCTGCATGGTCTGAGTAAATCTATCAAAATGATCACTATTCAAATTATTTGCTAATTTAGATTTACATAAAGCTGCTCACACAACTTTTTCCCTATTAGCTTAAAACAAGAGTACTAATTTAAATGAGCTTCTGAGAAACACCAGAATATCCGTCCCTTTGGTCTTATTTGGAGATAAGGCAGAAGTTTCTTAGAAGGAAATGCTATTGACTCATCTTTGTAATTTGAGCTGTTGAAGGATGGAATTCATGCATTAAAGCTCACCAGAAAGTCAAGGAAATTCACAGAAAACATATCAACTCACCATGAAGTTACAGGGAAAGTTTGTTTATTTTCAAGAAACTTAATTGCTGAACTTGGTCTATCCCCCTGGGAAATTTACTGTATCATCTCAAATAATTCATTGGAAATCAACTCAGCATAACCTCAATTATTGAGACATTTCTCAATACTAAACTTTCAAGACAACAAGAAAAAATAACCACAGGAATATAAAATGCAACAAAAATTTACTCATAAAAATGGTTTTCTTTCCACTGATAATAACCCCTTATATAGCCCTCCCATATGCACCATGTTTTGAAAGATTTAGTGTTCCAAATTGTAATTATTAAATATTATTTATTTAGTCAATGATTATAGCTGTCACTTTGAGTTTCTAATTTACCATATAACAAAATTATGGTCAAAAGTAGAGTCCAATACTTTAGTTAATCTGAACAACCTTATTGAGAGTTAATATATAATTTGTTACATTTTTTACAGTAGTGAAAATAATTCACTGATACCCATTATTACATTTGAACTCATTAGAGTTCAAGGATCTTAGTCTAGAGACCAGAGCTCTAAAATCATCGTAAATTAAATGTACTCTCCTAAACTTACATCCATAATTATATATTGAAAAATTATACATTGAAAATGTTCATAATGTAACATCTAAATCATCAAAGATTAAAATTGTTAGCCACAAAAAACTATATTATTTGTGAAGTTCCTTAGTAAGCAAGGAACATAAAAGCATAATGCATTATTTCAGTGAGCTTGGAGGACACTCGGGGTTATAAGACGTTTGCTCATTCATCCAATCAGCAAATAAGTAGTGGGCACCACTTGTGCACTAGATTTCATTAAGTACTTGGAGATTAAAGATAAATCTCCATCTTCAAAGTACTCACTATCCAGTAGAAAGGGGAAAACTATAAATAAATAAGTACTACAATAGGCATCAGTATAGAGTGGAATAGAGGTCTGAAAGAGAAGATAATCAGCAATATTTGCAGTTTTAGGAAATTCTTCATAAGGAGGTGATATTACCCGAGCCCAGAAAAATTGGAAGGTATCAGACATCGGCACTTGGAATAGGATTTTCCTAGTACTAGGAAAATGGCTAGTGAGGAAACTGAAAGACTATCACAGCCTGGCATGCTTGGGGAACTGTAAGCAGGATATCAGTAATACGCTGGGCTGGGAGATTAGAGTAGGAGAGAGGGTACAGCAAGAGATAAGAAAAGGAAAATTTACAGAGTAAGTATACATTAAAAAATTTAGTATGACATAGAATATTTTCAAAAATATTACAGACTTATTCCACTAGACAATGGGAATCCATTGTAGATTTTTTAATGAGTAACTGACATGATCACTATGCTAGATTTTCTAATAAAATACGAGCAAACTCAAAGCTTTGATACCAAAACTAGACAAAGAGAGTAAAAAAAGAAAACTACCGAACAAGATCCCTCATGAACATAGAAGCAAAAATTCACACACACAAAAAGAAACTAGCAAATTGAACCCTGCAATATATAAAAAGAATCATACACCAGAACTATTTGGAGTTTATTGCAGGAATGCAAGGATGTTTCAATATTTAAAATCAATTAATGTAATCCACCATACTAACAGTTGAAGGAAAAGAAAACTATATGACCACATCAATTGGTGCAGAAAAAGTATTTGACAAAAATCAACATCCATTTATGATAAAAATCACTAGGATATAGACAAGAATATCCCCAACCTGAAAAGGGGCATCGACCAAAAAACCTGCTGCTAACGTCATACTTAATGGTGAGAGATTGAATGCCTTCCCCCTAAGATTGAGAGCAAGGCAAGGATGTCCAATCTCGTGGCTTCTATCCCACACTATACTGAAAGTTCTAGCTAGTGCAAAAAGGCAAAAATAAATAAAAGTCACGCAGATTAAAAAAGAAGAAATAAAACTCTCTATTCACGAACACCATGATTGTCTGTGTAGAAAATTCCAAGGAATGTAGCAAAAAACTAAACTCTGCAACTAAAGAGTTTGGCAAGGTTATGGCATACAAGGTCAACAAATAAAAATTAATCATATTTCTATATGTTAGCAACTTACAATTGGAAAATAAAATTAAAAATCAATACCATTTACAATAGCTCCAAAAAGTGAAATACTTAGGTATAAATCTAACAACACACATACAAGACCTGAGCCCTGGACTCAAAAATAAGAAATTCCTGTGGGGATCTGGAAAAAAAAGGAAATGACTTATAAAGAAAAGAAAATTAGCTTTTCATCAGACATTTCAACATGAAACTTTATTCTGAAAAAATTAGAGCAACATTTAAGATACTTGTATTAGTCAGAGTTCTCTAGAGAAACAGAACCAATAAGATGTGTAGAGAGAGAGAGAAAGAGAGTTTAAGGAATTGTCTCACGCCATTTTGGAGGCTGGCAAGTCTAGACTCTGCAGGTAGACCAGCAGGCTGGAGACCAGGGAAGAGTTGACATTGCCGTTCAAGCGCTGCAGAATTTCGTCTTGCTTGGAAGAGGTCAGAATTTTGCTCTATTTAAGTCTTCAACTGTTTGAATGAGGTCCATCCA
Organism: Equus asinus; assembly: GCF_041296235.1. Classification (NCBI taxonomy): domain Eukaryota; kingdom Metazoa; phylum Chordata; class Mammalia; order Perissodactyla; family Equidae; genus Equus; species Equus asinus. The sequence continues at coordinate 95,701,661 of NC_091792.1, forward strand.
CGGTATGGAGAGCAATCTGCTTTACTCAAAGTCCACTGATGTAAATATTAATCTCATTCAAAAATACCCTCACAGAAAAATACAGAATAATGTTTCACAATATATCTGGGCACCATGGCCCAGCCAAGTTGATACATAAAATTAACCATCACAATACTTAAGGAAAGAAAATGTGAACTAAGAATTTTATATCCCGAAAACTGATTTTCAAGTATAAAGGGCACAGAGAAAATGTTAAGAACATCAGGAACTCAGAGAACAATATGCCCATGAGTTCTTCCTAAGGAATGTATGGATAAAGTGCTTCAGAAAATCAACATAACTAGACAAACTTTAGCATAAAACTGGGAGAAGTAAGCACCAGTGGCTTCTAACATTACAAAGGGAAAGACAATCAAATATGACATGCTTCCTGATAAAGGAATGCCACACCACCCATATGATATTACCCAAGGGATTAAACTTGAGTATGATCAAGCCTCTGGATCCTGCTGGCCATTTACAGAAAATATAGAGGACAGAAGAAAACTAATCTGCCCCTTGAGTATGCAATCAGCAAAAGCCAGAAAGGGGAAAACTACAGGTCCTAGGACTCATGTTCTTCAACAGATCAACTTTAAGGTAAAGGAATGGATGAAAGAATAACTTATAGAGAAAAAGAAATTAAATTCATAAAAAAATTTAAATGTAAGATAAAAATTATTTAGTGATGCAGACTGGTATAAACTATAAAGAAATGCAATGAGTGATTACAATAAAAATTAGGATGGTGATTACTTCTGAGGGTAAGGAGGCAGTTGTCATTAGGATGTTTCTAAGCAGGACCACAGTATGACTTTAGTGGACATAAGGTGTTTTTGCCTTCTTAATCTCCTACCTCCATAAAAAACTTTTATAAGTTATAGCTTATGACTGTGTTGGTATAAAAATGATTATATTCATATATTAATACTGTATACTAAAATATTTTCAATTTTTTTCTTAAAAGAAATTAAGGCGTTTTCTGCAAATCAAAACTACAATGAGATATCACCTTACACCAATCAGAATGGCTATAATTACCAAGACAAAAATTAAAAAATGTTGGAGACGATGTAGAGAAAAGGGAACCTTTATACACTGCTGGTAGGAATGCAAACTGGTGCAGTCACTATGGAAAACAGTATTGAGATTTCTCAAAAAATTAAAAATAGAAATACCATATGACCCAGCTATCCCACTACTGGGTATTTATCCAAAGAACTTGAAATCAACAATTCAAAGAGACTTACGCACCCCTATGTTCATTGCAGCATTATTCACAACGGCCAGGAGGTGAAACAAGGCAAGTGTCCATTAACTGACAAATGGATAGAGAAGATGTGGTATATATGTACAATGGAATACTACTCAGCCATAGAAAAGACAAAATCATCCCATTTGCAACAACATGGATGGACCTTGAGAGTATTATGTTAAGTGAAATAAGCCAGACAGAAACAAACACCGTATGATTTCACTCATATGTGGAAGATAAGCAAACACATAGATAAAGAGAACAGAAGAGTGGTTACCAGAGGGGAAAGGGGTTGGGGGGTCAGTAAAAGGGGTAAAGGAGTACATATATATGGTGGTGGATAAAAACTAGACTACTAGTGGTGAGCACGATGCAGTCTATACAGAAACTGATACATAATAATGTACACCTGAAATTACACTGTGTTATAAACCATTATCACCTCAATAAAATAATTGAAAAAAAAGAAATTAAGGCATTTTCATGAGCCCCTAAAATAAATTAAAACATTTTAAAAGAAATGAAAATATTTTCATGTCCCCTAGAAGTATTGCGGGCTCTAGGCACTTTGCCTACTGGGCCTAATGAATATGTCAGCCTTGCTTCTGAGGTGGCTGATGAAGTTCTATTTCTTGAACTAGTTCATAGTTACAGGGGTATCTGCTTTGTTCACTAAGCTGTTTTAAAAGTATATATATACAAAAAGTATATATGTTATAAAAAGTAGAAAGCCTTATACACTAAAAATTATAAAACATTGATGAAGGAAATTAAAGAAGACACAGGTAAATGGAAAGATAGCCCATGTGCATGAATTGGAAGAATTAATATTGTTAAGTTGCCCATACTACCCAAAGTGATGCACAGATTCCTATCAAAACCCTGAGGGCATTCTTTATAGAAACAGAAAAAACAATCTTAAATTCAAATGACTCCAAATAGCCAAAGCAGTCTTGAGCAAGAAGAACGAAACGGGAGGAATCACACTTCCTAATTTCAAAATACTACAAGACTACAGTAAACAAAACAGTATGGTACTAGCATAAAAACAAACATATAGACTGTCCTAATTTGTTCAGGCTGCTATAACAAAATACCACAGAGCGGATAACTTATAAACATAGAAATTTATTGCTCACAGTCTGGAGGCTGGGAAGTCCAAGATCAAGGTACCAGCATGGTGGTTTTTTGGTGAGACCCCTGTATCTTGTTCATGGCCAATGCCTTCTCACTGTGTCCTCAAATGGCTGCAGGTGCTAGGGATCTCTCTGCAGCCTATTTTTTAAGGACTAATCCTTTCATGAGGGCTCCACCATCTTGACTTTAGCACCTTCCAAAGACGCCATCTCCTAATATCATCATCTTCAGGGGTTAAGATTTCAACGTATGAAATGGAGGGGATGGGGGAAGACATAAATAGTCAGACCATAGCATAGACTCACAGAACAGAATGAAGAGCCCAGAAACAAATCCATGCCCCAAGATAAACCCTTGATCTTCAACAGGAGTGCCAAAACACACAATGAAGAAAAGACAGTCTCTTCAATAAATGGTGTTCGGAAAACTAGATATCCACATGCAGAAGAATGAAATTGCATTCTTCTCTCACAACGTATAAAAAAATCAACTCAAAATGGATTAAAAACTTTAGCATAAGACCTGAAACAGTAAAACCACTAGAAAATAACAAAGGGAAAATCTTCTTGAGACTGGCCTGGTCAATGATTTTTTGGACATGACCCCAAAAGCACAAGCAACAAAAGCAAAAATAGACAAGCGGAATTGCATCAAACTAAAAATCTTCTTCACAGCAAAGGAAACAACCAACAGAGTAAAAAGGCAACCTATGGAATGAGAGAAAATATTCGCAAACCATATATCTAATAAGGAGTTAATATCCAAATACATAAGGAATGAAAACAACTCAATAGAAAATAAATATATAACCCAAATTTAAAATAGACAAAAGATCTAAATAAACATTTCTCAAAAGAACATGTACAAAAAGCCAACAGATAAATGAAAATGTGCTCAATACACTTAATCATCATAGAAATGCAAATCAAAACCATAATAAGATATCACCTCATACCTGTTAGAATGGCTATTATCAAAAAGAAAAGAGGTAAATGTTGGAGAGGATATGGAGAAAAAAGAATCCTTGTACATTGTTTTTCGGAATGTAAATTGGTACAGTGATTATGGAAAATAGTAAGGAGATTCTTCACAAAATTAAAAATAGAACTCTGTATGATCCAAAAATCCCAATTCTGGGTATATATTCAAAGGAAATTATATCAGTATGTCAAAGAGATATCAACGAACACCCATGTTCGTTGTAACATTATTCACAACGGCCAAGATGTGGAAACAATCTAAATGTCCTTCGACAGATGAATGAATAAGGAAGATGTGGTGTATATATATATGGAATGGAATATTATTCCACCTTATAAAAGAAGGAGATCTCATCATTTGCAATAGCGTGGATGAACATGGAGGACATTATGCTAGGTGAAATAAGTCGGACACAGAATGAGAAATATTGTATGGTCTCACTTATATATGAAATCTAAAATAGTCAAACTCATAGAAGCACAGAGTAGAATGGTGGTTGCCAAGATTTGGAGGATGGGGGAAATGGGGAGATATTGGTCAAAGGGTACAAAATTTCAGTTATACAAGATGAGTAAGTTCTGGGGAACTGATGTACAGCATGATGACTATATTTAACAACACTATACTGTATGCTTGAAATTTGTTAAGAGAGTACATCTTAAGTGTTCTTACCACACACACAAAAAATTAACTAGGTGAGGTGACAGATATGTTAATTAGCTTGATTGTGATAATCATTTCAAAATGTATATGTATATCAAAACATCAAGTAATACACCTTAAACATACACAATTTTAATTTGCCAATTATACTTCAATAAAGCTGAAAAGAAAAAAATGAAATAAAATTACAGAGCCATAATTAGACTGACAGATGTCCTCTCAGTGGAAACCAGAAGGCAATGGAATAGCATTATCAAACTTCTGGAAGGAAATAAATTGAGAATCCTACACACAGGAAATATGTCCTTCAAAAAAGAAAGTAAAATATATTTTCATGAAAATTAATATATGTCAACAGAAAGAAGATCAGTGGCTGGGGGTGGTGAGGGGAGAAGGAAGGATTAGTAAGGAGCAGGAGGAAATTTGGGAACCAATAGATGTGTCCACTATTTTTATTGTGATAGTTTCACAGCTATACACGTATGACAAAACTTACCATGTTGCATACTTAAATATTTGCTGTTTTTTGTATGTCAGCTGTACCTCAATAAAGCTAGGGGGTTTTAAGTAAATAAATAATAAAGACATTCGCAGACAAACAAAACTGAGAGAATTTGTCACCAGCAGATTCACCCTAAATTAAATTCACTATGTTTTTTCCAGATTTTTATGTCAATGTGTTGAAGAGGGGAAATGCTTTGTTAAATTAAAACCTAATAGGTAAAACTCATCTTGGCATCACTCTTTTTAGTAAGTTAGTAACTGTATGAACATTCTTGCATGTATTAAAACTTTAGTCTCCTACACATCAACTTTTTGGTGATTATGTCGCACGATTGTCCTATACCTTTTAAAATTATTGCTTACAAAGTGCAAAATAATTCATACTTTGTGAAAATCCATGAATCCCATCATGTTCTTTTTCCTACAAATAAGATACCAGGGTTTCATTTAGGGGGGCAGGAAGTTGAGTTAGTCCTTTTTTGGAAGGGGAGAGGGAAGGTTATGCAGTTTGCATTGCTGTGCTTTGATTCACAATCCTGGGACCTTTGGTTCAGAGCTACAATAACATGCATACGTTCGAATAATCATCCTTCTTTGACTATCTTTAGGGCTGGAATTGTAATTTTACTTGCCAATGATCTACACAGTAACCATATCAAAAATCATACAGAGCATTGTTATGTTTTCACAATTTAAGTACTAAAAATATTTATATGCTCTGTTTGTACTTCTTCATGGTTTTCACCATACTCTATTGGATTATACTTGGGATTCTATGTACGAGAGATCGCAACCTTGGAAACCCCAGAAAAGGAAATGAGGGGACAAGAAGAAGGAAAAGACGAGAGAGAGAGGCGAGAGAGAGAGATTATGATTTATTAAAATGCACATAAACTCATGAGAAAGACTGTTATTTTGTTAATGTGATGTATCACGTTGACTGCTTTGTGCATGTTGAACCATCCCTGCATCCCTGGAATAAGACCCACTTCATCGTGGTGTATGATCCTCATAATGTATTGTTGTTTCGATTTGCTAATATTTTGTTGAGGATTTTTGCATTTATGTTCATCAGCAATATTGGCCTGTCATTTTCCTGTGTGTTGTCCTTGTCTGGTTTTGGTATCAGGGTAATGTTGGCCTTGTAAAATGACTTAGGCAGCATCCTGCCCTGTGGAATAGTTTGAGAAGGATAAGTATTAAATCTTGTTTGAATGTTTGGTAGAATTCACTGGGGAAGCCATCTGGTCCTGGATTTTTGTTTTTAGGAAGATTTTTGATTGCTATTTCAATCTCTTTACTTGGGATTGGTCTATTCAGAGCCTCTATTTCTTCTTGATTCAGTTTGGGGAGGCTATATGATTCTAAGAATTTATCCGTTTCTTGTAGGTTATCCAATTTGTTGGCATATAGTTTGTCATAGTATTCTCTTATAATCCTTTGTATTTCTGTGGTATCTATTGTAATTTCTCCTCTTTCATTTCTGCTTTTGTTTACTTGAGCCTTCTCTATTTTTTACTTAGTGAGTCTAGCTAAAGGTTTGTCAAATTTGTTTATCTTTTCAAAGAACCAGCTCTTGGTTTCATTGATCATTGCTATTGTCTTTTTATTCTCCATTTCATTTACTTCTACTCTGATTTTTTAAATTTCTTTCCTTCTGACTTTGAAGCTTCATTTGTTTTTCTTTTTCTAGTTCTTGCAGGTGTAGTGTTAGATTGCTTATTTCAGATTTTGTCTTGTTTCCTCTTAGTACTGCTTTTGAAGAACCCCATAGGTTTTGGTATGTTGTGTTTTCATTTCCATTTGTCTCCAAATATTTTTTAATTTCTCCTTTGATTTCTTCATTGATCCAATAGTTGTTCAGTAGCATTTTTCTTAGTCTCAAAATGTTTGTGACTTTTCCAGCTTTCTTCTTGGAGTTGATTCCTAGTTTCATACCATTGTGGTCAGAAAAGACGCTTGATATGATCTCAATCTTCTTAAATTTATTGAGACTTGCTTTGTTTCCTAACATGTGATCTCTCTTTGAGAATGTTCCATGTGCACTTGAGAAGAATGTGTATTCTGCTGCTTTTGAATGGAATGTTCTACAAATATCTATTAATTCCATCTGGTCTAGTGTTTCATTTAAGACTAATGTTTCCTTGTTGACTCTGTGTGTGAATGACCTATCTAGTGATGTTAGTGGGATATTCAAGTCCCCTACTATTATTGTGTTACTGTCAATTTCTCCTTTAGATCTGTTAATAGTTGCTTTATATACTTTGGTGCTCCTATGTTAAGTGCGTATATGTTAATAAATGTTATGTCTTCTTTGTGGAATGTCCCCTTTATCATTATGTAATGCCCATCTTTGTCTCTTGTCATCTTTTTTGGCTACAGTCTATTTTGTCTGATGTAATTATAGCTACACCCTCTTTCTTTTGGTTGCCATTTGTTTGGAGTATCATCTTCCATCCTTTCAATCTGAGCCTATGTTTTTCTCTGAGCTGACATGGTCTCTGGAGGCAGCATATTGTTGGGCCTTGTTTTGTTTTGTTTTTGTGAGGAAGATTGGCCCTGAGCTAACATCTGTTGCCAATCTTCCTCTTTTTGCTTGAGGAAGATAGTCATTGAGCTAAAATCTGTGCCAATCTTCTTCTATTTTATGTGGGATGCCGCTACAGTGGCTTGACAAGAGGTGCTAGGTCCACACCCAGGATCTGAACTTGTGAACCCTGGGCTGCCAAAGTAGAGCACATGAACTTAACCACTACACCACCAGGTTGGCCTCAGGTCTTGTTTTTTAATCTATCCAGCCACTCTGTGTCTTTTGTTTATTTTATTCATTCTATTTACATTTAGAGTGATTACTGATATATGAGGGCTTAATACTGCTATTTTATCTTTTGTTTTCTGATTATTCTATATTTCTATTGTTTCTTTTTCCTTGTGTTTCTGTCTGCCGTTTCATTTTGGTGGTTTTCTGTGATGTGTTTTTCAGTTTCCTCTTTTTTTTATGTTTTGTGACTGCTCTGAGTTTTTGTTTTGTGGTTACCATGAGGTTTGTATGAAAGATCTTGTAAATAAGATAGTCATTTTTCTGCTGATCGTATCTAATTTTCATTTACCTATACAGGTTCTGTCCTTTTCCTCTTCTCCTTCTATTTTTTTGTCCTCACAAATTATCCCTTTTTGTATTGTGAGTTTGTCACCAAATTGAAGTGGTTATACTTATTTTTAATGCTTTCTTTCTCTTTACCCTTTGTGTTATATTATGTGTTTACTAATCTATTGTGATATAGAGTTGCAATTTTCTGATTCTATCTGTCTATTTATCATCTTGCTCAAAGCTTCATATATCTTTACTTTTTTGTTTCAGTAGGAGAGTCCCTTTCAGCATTTCTTGATTTCTGATGGCAATAAACTCCCTCAGCTTTTGTTTGTCTTGGAAAGCCTTTATTTCTCCTTCATATCTGAAGGATAACTTTGCTGGATAGAGTATTCTTGGCTTACAGTTTTTATCTTTCAATATTTTGAATACATCATTCCACTCTCTCCTACCCTGTAGGGTTTCTGCTGAGAAATCCACTAATAGCCTAATGGGAGTTCCTTTGTAAGTTATTTTCCTCTCTCTGGCCACCCTTAATATTCTTTCTTGGTCATTGACTTTTGACAATTTTAATATAATGTGCCTTAGAGAAGGTCTTTTTGCAGTGAAATAATTAGGTATTCTATTAGCTTAATGGACTTGTATATCCAGTTCTTTCCTCAGGTTTGGGAAGTTCTTAGTTATTATTTCTTTGAATCTGCTCTCTATTCCTTTCTCTCTCCTCCTTCTGGGATACCCATTATCCTTATGTTGCTTTTCCTAACTGAGTTGGATATTTCTCATAGAATTTCTCCATTTTTTTTAACCTTAGTTCTCTCTTCTCTTCCACCTGAATCATTTCTAGATTTCTACCTTCGAACTCACTAATTTTCTCTTCCATATCGTCTGCTCTATTTCCAGTGCTTTCTACTTTATTCTTCATCTCATTTATTGTTTTCTTCAGTTCCAGAATTTCTATTTGGTTGTTTGTTGAGTTTCAATCTCTTTGGTGAAATACTCCTTCTGTTCATTAGTTTTATTCCTGAGCTCATTGAACTGTCTTTCTGAGTTTTCTTGTAACTTGTTGAGTTTCTTCATTACAGCTACTTTTGAATTCCCTATCAGTTCGATTGCAATCTTCTATGACTTCAATTTTGGTTTCTGGAGAGTTGTCATTTTCTTTTTGTGCTACTGCATTACTGTAGTCCTTCATGGTGTTTAATGAATTGTTCCTCTACCAATGCATTTGTGGTAGCAAATGTCTTTCTTATTTGGGTAAGTCTTTGTTTACTTTGATTCTGAGCTGCTTCTGATTGTTTGACAGCCTGCACTTTCCACCCTCCACTGCCTTTGCCAGAGATGTTGTCAGTGCCCTCCTTGTGCTGCTTGTGCCTCCAAGACTGCTGGTGTCTTGGTGCTTAAAATGTCGCTGCAGTAACAGGTGTCACAGTGGGGTCACCGGGCTGCAAGCACCTCTGCTGTTTCTGGGGTCACCTGGGTTGTGTGTTCCCTCACTGCAGCAGGGGGGAGTGGGTTTTCGGGGTGGGAGCTGAGGTCATGGGTACCTCTGCCACATCTGAGTTTGTTGGGGCTGCAGGTGCCATTGCTACAGTTAGGGAGCCAAAGTTGTGGGTGCCTCTGCAGCTGGGGGAGACTGGGGTCGTGTGCTTCATGGTCACTGTTACCTGGCCCTCCATGGGCTCTCCATGGGCTTGGGAGCTGCTGTCACATGCACTGCCTGTACTGCTGCTCCCAGGTTATCTTGGAATGCTGGCAATGCTAGGGCATTATACCAGTGGTGCTGGGTTCATGGGTGTTACTGCTGCTGCCAGGTGCCCAGGGTCTTGTATGCAGCTCCCACTGTTGGCAGAGCCCATGTCAGGGGTGCCACCACTGGGGGCTGGGTCACAGGCATGCTGTGGCCCCTAATTCTCAGGTCACATGTGCCATCTGCCACTGCTGGGGAAGGGGGATGGGCTGAGCTGTGAGTGTTGCTGTAGCTCCTGCAGCCTCTGGTCTCTGGCACTGGTGTGCTTTTTGGAACCTTGGGTCATGGGTGCCACTGCTGCTCCCAGGGTATTGCATCTTGGATGCAGTTCCAGTTGCTAGAAGGGCCAGTGTTGGAGGCACTGCTGCCAGGGGAGGTGGCTGTGTTATAGCTATTATCTCAGTTCCCAGAGTCTCTAGTCACAGGCCTATAGTGATTCCTGGAACCTCTGGGAGTGTGGGCTGCCTAGATACCTGGGGCTTCTGTTCATGGGTATTACCTCCATTCCTGGAGCCTCTGGTCTCAGGCACAGCCACAGATCCTAGAGCCTCTTATCTTGGGAGTTGCCACCACTTCTCCCCTGCCTCCAGGAGATCCAGTCCACCCACCTTCAGATGTATAGATGTATGGATCTCGCAGCCTTTCTAGTGTGCTGTGCATAGTCCTCTTTTGGTCTATGGATCTCCTACTGGTTGTAACTTAGAGGGGAGAGACAAAGAGAACAACTCACTCTGCTATGATGCTGATGTCACCTCCCAAGACTGTTATTTTAACAGTTGTCACCAGAATGCTTTTTAGGAAGAAAAGTTGACTTTATATAGGAAATACTGTGAAAGCCTATTAACATACGAAAAATAAAACTCTGAGATTAAGGATCGGCTAAGGACAGTGAAGCAATCCTCTGCAGGAGGGAACAGGCCCATTTGGGAGGGCTGTAGAAAAGAGAGGAGAGGAGAGCAAAGGAGAAAGGGAGAAATTAGGAAAGGCTGGGCAAACCAGCTGGAGCTTACACAGGAAGCTGACTAGCCAGGATAGCTAAAGGCCTTTAAAGAAGAGGATACTAAATATCTAGTTTTATGCTGTATATGCCTCTGAGCTATAATCCCCCTCCATCATTCTAAAACCTTTAGCAAATTCTGCTATAAACACAAACTCCCTGTGAGAGTTATTCGAAGAGAAATTCAGGAAAAGGGGCCAGGTTCCACATTTGTAATTAGTAGAAAAAAGCTGTAGAAGATGGAATGTTATGAAATTGAAAGTTTAGAGAGAACAGCAACTTAGTCAAAAGTAAGTATGGAAATGTAAACTTATAAAAATTTGCTGAAATTGTGACTAAGTGCTGAGCTTCTCAAAGAATATTGGGAAGTCTATATTTTATTTAAATCTTATAGATGAGGTGACTATAGTTAACATCTGGATCACATGTCTTTGTGTGTGCATATATATGTGTGTGTTACATATACTTGTATATATATATATATATATATATATATACATTACATCTCTTACCACCAAAAGCACTGGAAAGAATATTTGAGAAACAGAGTCTTAATTGAAGACACCAAAGCTATCCTAATGTAGAAATGAGTACTCTCATGAAGCAAATCAATATCCAGAAACCTTTAATAAACATTTTCCAGCTATCAACATTAGCTACTTGATTCAGCTTTGACTCCAAGCCCTAACACTATGCTTAGCACATAGCAGGTGCCCGAGAAACCATTGTTGAACTAAATAAATCTTTAGACTATGAGCTTCTTCTTTTTAAGGTCTTTTCTTTAATATGGAATATTACATTATGCAGAGTGTTCATTAGACAGTTGGTATTCATGCAAGCAGGCACAGCTAAGGATTTTCAAACTTCTTAGGGCATAAAAATACCATTTTAGAAATTGCTTGTTCCGGGAATAATATTTTTTTTAAAGAATTGTCATTGAAAGCTTGAAAAAAAAAGATCTAGTATAGTATCTGAAGAAATGTACTCACTGAAGTAGAGTTTGAGGCTCACACCTGTGCATAGTGAGTAGAATTCTAGAACTGGTAGATACACCTTCTCCCACTAAATTAACATATTGAGTGTAAATCGTATAGATGAGATGATAGAAAAGGAAAGGAGGTTGAGTGGGTCACTGTATAACTGATATAAGAACAAGAAAAAATACTGAAGAAAATTTTAGAAAAGAAAAAATAACTTAGAAAAAGGTTATTTCAGCTACTGCTAGAATAACAACATTTGCAGATAAAGCTGTGTTCTGCTCTCAATACCTGTTCATTGAGACACTTCTATTATGAAAGAGACAAATGAAACATATACAAACTAATCAAAAGTTTATTTCAAAAAGCAATTTCCTTATGTAGCAGGAGAAAAAAATATATAACCTCACAGCTGTATAAAAAGGAAAGATTGCTAGTTAGTTTTAAGGACTTTGTTCAACTGAGTTACTCTGTAGAAAAGAGAGAATTTATGTCAGGGAGTGGAGAGAAAAGACCAGTATTCCAAGAAGGAGGACATGAGAGAGAGAGACGGAAGAAGGAAGAGGGTGGGATGGAGGGAGAAAGGGGCAAATGGTAGGAGGCCATGCACTCTGCAGTGACTCCCCATCTCGTAACATCTCCTCAAATATTTAGTTAATGATGATAAAATTTATTAGATCTCTGTTGAATGTCACCTTATGGAGTAGAGGGGCAGTCACTGAAATAGGGTGAACTTTGTGTTTGGAATACGAAAGTATTATTTTCAAAAAGTTTTTTAAAATTCTCATAAAACACATGTGAGTGACTTATTCGACTTATTCATGAGGGTACCAGCAGGATGGAAAGCTGGTTCCAGGAGCGCTGGGGGAATTGATTATCTATACCAATGTGAAAGAGAATGTTAGAATAAGATTGCCAGGTTAGATACAAAACTAGTTAGTATCTTACCGGGTAATAAAAGCATAACCTTAGGATACAAAGCATTTGCATTTCAACTAGAAAAAAAATCAGGAGCTACCATTAATTTCACAGTTGGGGCTCTGAATCATAGCACATAGTAAGTCGCAACAGGTATATTCTCCTTTTAGGGGGTGACAAAACGATGGCCTGCAGGCTAGCCGCTTGGTTTTATACATAAAGCTTTTTTAGAACACAGCCACACCCATTTGTTTAAACATTGTCTGTGGCAACTTTCAAGTTACAACAGCAGAGTTGAGTAGTTGTGACAGAGATTGAACGGCATGTAAGTCTAAAAATCTTTACTATCTGACCCTTTAAGGAAAAGTTTGCCCTACCCTAAATGATTAAATAAATTATGGAGATAGCCTACAAAAATTACTCCAATAGGACATTGAAAGGACATACCCACCCACTCTTTACCTTGTTTCAAATCTGAAGAATTTTTCTTAACGGGAAAATTTTAGTGGAGTAAATCATAACTTTGAATCAAGATCCAGACTGCTAGGAGTACAAAACCTAGAAATTAGCAGAAATCAGGGAAGAGCTTTGAACTTTCATAGACAATGGAATTGACTGGGGCCATAATCCAATCATGCTTGCAAGTAGCAGGATCGCTACAGATGGCATCCAGGTAATACAGTAACTATATGGTAAAGTCAGTATAGATTCTGTTGAATCTCTTACACTTTCTCCTTCTCTTTATAAAATACAATGATAATTGTTCATAGCAATAATCCTGGGATACAGCACAACCCTGAAGTCTGACAGTGTTTTAAGAAAGTAATCTAATCTTGTTCAGTATAGTTTTGGTGATAATGACTGTTCTCTTGGTCTGAATCTACAGTCCAAAGAAGATGCAATGCTCATCCTGTGCAGTGGTTGTCAGATTTCACTCCATAAGGGCAGGTAGAAGCGGGATAGAGGAGTCAGCAACTAATATTCCCAACCTTCCTCTCTTATTTTAATCGCGGCAGCTGCCTTTTACCAATTAAAAAAATCAAGTGTCCACTTTGAATTAAGGCCTATGTGAGGAGGAAAAAAAAAATTTTAACTGCCCAAAGATATTGTCCAGTTGTGAAGAATATTCAACAGGGAGAGAAAACATAGAAATGAAACAGAGGATATCACTGTGGATCTTACAGCCACTAAAAATCTTCCATTAAAAGCACTTTAAAAACATTAAAAGTACTCTGAACAAGTTTATTCTCATAAATTTGACAAATTGGAAGAAATGGACTAATTCTTCAAAAACTGCAAACTACCAACAGTCAGCCAGTATGAAACAGGCAACCAAAATAGTCCTATAATCACTAAAAAGAACAGGATTCAAAATTTTAAAACTCCTGAAAACTAAATCTCCAGGTCACAATGGTTTCTCTTAGAATTTTATCAAACATTTAAAGAATTAACACCATCTCTTCCAGAAAATTGAAGGAGAGAGAACACTTTCCAACTCATTTTATGCGGCCAGTATTACCCTGATGCCAAAACCAGACAAAAATAGTACAAAAAAAGAAAACTATGGACTAAATATCTCTCATGAACTTGGACACAAAAATCCTAACAAAATATAAGTAAATTAAATCCAACACTATATGAAAAGAATAACACACTATGACCAAGTAGGATTTATTCCAGGTATGTGGGCTAGCTCAACATCCAAAAGTCAATCAGTATAATCCACCATATGCACAGACTAGAGAGGAAAACTCTTATGACCATATCCATTGACAGAGAAAAAAGCATTTAGCAAAATTCCACACTCATTCATGATTTTTTTTTAAAAAAATGGCACACTAAGAATGGAGAGAAACTTTTCTAGTCCACTTAGATTGAATCATTGTCTTGCCTCCAGCATAAGCCATGCCTGGTGCTAGGCTTCAGGAGCCAATTTTCACCCTGCGACTATTGTTCACAAAGGGCATCTCCTAAAAGCCCACAGCTGACATCATACTTAATAGTGAAAAACTAAATTCTTTCCCTCTAAGACTGGGACTAGGACAAGGATGTCCCCTCTCACCAAAATACTCAATTCAAAATATTCATATTCAAGATAGTGCTGGATGTTCTAGTCACTGCAATAAGACGAGAAAAAGAAATAAAAGGCAAGGAAAGATTGGAAAGGAAGAAATAAAACTCTATTTACAAATGACATAACTGTCTATTAGAAAAATCTCAAAAAACCTACAAAAATAACTCCTAGAACTAATAAGTGAGCTCAGTAAGGTCACAGGACATAGGATCAATGCATAGAAATTAATTGCATTTGTATATACTGACAATGAATACATGGAAACTGAAATCCAAAACTCAATACCATTTATAATTACTCCCAAGAAAATGAAATACTTAGGTATAAATTTAACAGAACATGACAGGATCTGTATGATGAAAATCATAAAATGCTGATGAAAGAAATAAAAGACCTAAATACTTGGGAAAATGAATTGTGTTCATGGATTAGAAGACTCAACATACTAAAGATGTCAATTCTCTTTACTAAAGATGTCAATTCTCTTTAAATTGATCTATAGATATAAGGCAATTCCTACAAAAATCTCAGCAAAATATTTTGTAGACATCAACAAGCTTATGCTAAAATTTACACAGAAAGAGAAAGGTTCCAGAATAGCCAAAACAATTTTGAAAAAAAGAATGAAGTGAGATGACTCATTTTCCCAATATTAAGGCTTACTTATTGCTATAATAAAGACCATAGAGTACTGTTGGAGGGCTAGACACATAGAGAATTGGAACAGAATCATGAACCCAGAAATAGACCCACACAAATATGCCCAATTATTTTTTTTGACAAAGGAGCTACAGCAATCTCAACCTAACCCTCACACCTTATACAAAAATTAACTCAATAGACTGCAAAACATAAAACTATAAAACTTACAGGAAAAAAAAAACACAGAAAATCTTCGGGAGCTAGCACAAGGCAAAGAGTTCTTAGACTTGACGTGAAAATCATGATCCATTAAAGGAAACAATTCGTGAATTTGACCTCATCAAAATTTTAAACTTTTGCTTTGCTAAAATCTATGTGAAGAGCATGAAAAACCAAGCTACAGACTAGGAGAAAATGTTTGCAAACCACATAGCTGACAAAGGACTGGTATCTAAAACATAGTAAAGAACTCACCGAATTGAACAGTAAAAAATTCAAATAATCCTTCTAGAAAATGGGCAAAAGACATGAAGATACATTTCAACGAAGAGAATGTACAGATGGCAGACAAGCGCATGAAAAGATGTTTAACATCATTGGTAATCAGGGAAACGCAAATTAAAACCACAATGAGATATCACTGCACATCTATCGGAATGGCTAAAACTAAAAATAGTGATAAGACCAAATGCTGGCATGGAGGCAGAGAAACTGGATCTCTCATACGTTACTGGAGGGAATGTAAAATGGTAGGGCCACTTTGGAAGACAGTTTGACAATTTCTCAAAAAAACTAAACATGCAATTACCATACAGTCCAGCAATTACACCCACTGGCATTTATCCCAAAGAAAAGAAAACATATTTACACAAAATCCTATACACAAATGTTCATAGCAGCTTTAGTTGTAATAGTCAAAAACTGGAAACCACCCAGATGTCCTTCCACAGGTGAGTGGTTAAACAAACTGAGGTACATACGTACCATGGAGTATACACCCAGTGACAAAAAGGAACAGACGATTGATACACACAACAACTTGGACGAATCTCCAGGGAAATGTGCTGAGGGAAAAAAGCCAAATGCTGCATACTGTATTATTCCACTCTTATAACATCTGTGAAATAACGTAATTTTAAAATGAAGAACAGATTAGTGGCTGCCAAGGATTAAGGATGAGGGGTTGGCTATAAAGGAACAGCAGAAGGGACCCTTGGGTGATGGCAAAGTTAAGTACCTGATTATGGCGGTAGCTACATGAAGCTACGCCTGTGATGACATTGCATACAGTTACACACGCACACAAACACACAAATGAGCACATGTGTAACCGGTGAAATCCAATAAGTTCTGTGGAATGCACCAAGGTCAAGCTCCTAGTTTTGATGTTGTACTGTATTGTCTTATGTAAGATGTTAACACGGGCGATGCTTGATGAAGGGGGCACAGGACCTCCTCACACATTTCTTTGCAGCTTCCTATGGATATACAATGATTTCAGAATGAAAAGTTAAAAAAAAAACCTACCCAAAGATGCTGCTCAGTTGTCTAGAATATAGCAATACAGCAAATATTCAAGATGTATCAGGTGTGGAAAAACAGAAACTTAATGTGACACATCTTATTAGACAGCTAGGTTTGCTACTTATCACTTAAACTTACTGTTTTCCTTAGAGTTTATTTAACTCTAGCATCAAATTAAAAAATCTAAATGCGTGATAGAGGCATTTTACACGATAAATTTGTCATCTGTCTTTAGCCACTATCCACACTGAAAGCAAGCAGAATGTAGTGTTATAAGCAAGCCTCTGGACCTGTACAATCAGGGCCCAAATCTGGACCACACCACTTACTACCTGTGTGGTATAGAGAAAGTCATTCCGCTTCACTTCTGCCTCGATTCCGGATCTGTAAAACTGGTGTTATAGTGGTATCTACCTCAAAATGTGGTATGATGAAACGAGTAAATGCAAAGAAAAAGCTTTGGACAGTGCCTGGCACAATGCAAGTATTCAAGAGAAGTTAACTCTATTATTTATGTCCTTATGAATGTTGCCATAATGAGAATTTGCTTTCTCTCTCAATATCCTTTATCAGATGGCAAGTGCAAAATAATGGGCCACCAGAATTTCGAAGCCCATGGATAAAATCTCTCATACAATTTTCACCATGAACATCCCTCACCCTCCGTATAGTGTTTCTCTACATGGTTCTACTGAGGAACATAAAATGTCTCCTGGTAAATAATCACTGTCAAGATTCCCAGCTGAACCAGAAGTGGGAAACACCAGAAAAATCTTAATGAAGAAAATCACCTGTGAAATTGGTCTGATTTCTGCTTCAAAAGGTTTTGGATGAGGTACCAGATTTCCGGACACTTATTGGATCTAAATCTCAGCTCTTCAGATTTTTATTTCTTAAAAATGACTGATTTTTATAAAAGGATGGTTGCAACCTGGGTGGATATTTCCCTTCTGAAAAGAAGTTTCAGCACCTTCCTCTCCCACCTGATGTCACTTGATTCAAGCACTCGCCACTGTGTTTGCCTAGTCAAAGCGATCAGGTGAGCATGCAAATGTAATTCCTTTGGGGGTGGAAGGAGGGTGGGATCAGAGAGCACCACAGGGTAAAACAGGTTAGCATTATAGAGGAAAAGTCTATATCTCTTCCCCTTTCCTTAATCCACTTATAAATTCATTCACAAATCTTTTAAAAGTTCCTCTATATGTCAGACACTCTCCTGGGTGCTGAGAATACAACAGGAGAGTCAGGAAAATGATAAGGTCCCCGTGCTCGCAGAGCTCACAGCCTAGTGGGGAAGACAGACAACACAAAATTGCACCGTGTGTGAGACCCTCCACAAGGGGAGCTGCAGGATGATAAAGAAGCACTGAGAAGATCCTCACCTTGGCCTGTGGGATCAGAGGACCCCGCTTTCTGAAAGCAGGGATAGCTATGCTGAAACCAGGTACAAGTTAGGGGGTTAACCGCAAGACATCCAGTTGTAGTATTTTTTAACTAGAGAGACTCCCACTTTTTAAAAATAAAAACATGCTGAAACATTCATAGGAAGGAGCCAGTGGAGAGAGACAGGTTACAAACTCACGAGTGAAAGGGGAAAACCAACAGACTAAGTTCCCCAAAGCAGAGGTAAGGGTAAGATGCAGAGAACATGGAGAAATCGGCCTCAGGAGAGAGAGGTAGGAGGTCTCAGAGGGCCTGGGTGAGGGTAGGGAGAGAACGGCCTGGAGGAACAAACAAGGATTTCCCAGCGGCAGAGAACACAGCTGGGGTTGGAGACCAGGCATCACTGAGATGAGCCGGCCTCTCCTTTTCTGTGCCCCGCGAAAAGCAAGGGGAACTTGGGTGCTGTTTGCACCTGTAACAGGTTGTTCTTAAAAACACTTCAGGAAGCCTATTTGAAAAGGCTACATACTGTATGATTCCAATTATATGAGTTGTGGAAAAAACAAAACTATGGAGACAGGAAAAAGATCAGTGGTGGCCAGGGGTTGGGGGGAAAGGATGAATAGGTGGAGAACAGAGGATTTTTAGGGCAGTGAAACTCCTCTGTGTGATACCATAACGATGGGAAACATGTCATTATACATTTGACCGGACTCGGAATGTACAACAGCGAGAATGAGCCAGAAGGTAAACCATGGACTTTGGGTGATTACAATGTGTCAATGCAGGTTCACTGATTGTAAACAATGTACCTCTCTGGCAGGGGATGTTGTTAATGGGGGAGGCTGTACATGTGTGGGGGCAGAGGGTATGTGGGAAATCTCTGCGCCCTCCTCTTAATCTTGCAGTGAACATAAAACTGCTCTAAAAAAATTAAGCATTTTTAAAAAACAGAAACAAAAATACTTTCAGGGCTTCTGTTCCATTGCGTACATAATGAGGAATTCAGAAAAAAAACCTCCATACATCCTGTCACTTCTTTTAAAGAAAGAAATCACTAATAAATCATCTGACCTAAATATCATTAAACAGAACTATAAAATGTGATACCTAGAAGGCATCTCACTTCCTGGTTGCGATCCAGAGAGAGGCTCCCTCTGCCTGGGGCCACACAACCCTGGGCAGAGCGTGAACACACACGCTGTCTCCTGACTTCCAGTCTGGGATGCTCTCTATTACACTGTACTTTTTCTTTTCTCCATTAGCTACTTCAAGAAATCATCTCCCTTCCATGCTTCTGTTCTGCTACACAACACCAAAGCAACCTTAGAGAGGTTCCAGTTTAGTCAATCCGCCAGTTGCCCAGCCCAAGGAATGTGCTGAATCAGTGGTTGGTTTTGGTACCAGGCAGACCCAGCCCAAGTGCCGGCCACCAGTGACTCCTACACAGTCCCTAAAAATTAAAGCAGAGATATCATTTGTCTCCCCAAATCCAATTTTGGGATCACTAGATAAAGAAGGAGAGAGAAGAAGGAAGTGAGCTCTCAAGTGAGATCAAGCAAGAAGTCTGGAAAGTGAAAGGGTGGAAGGTTACTCCCAGATCCAGGGGGGCTTCCTTCCCAAGCCTGGAGAGGCAAGAGCTCGTCATGGAGATGCCCATGATCTAAGTCACTGAAGCCAGCTCATGCCTCTTCCTCTTTATTTCAGATTTTCCAGGACAGATCAATAGGAGGACAAGAGGTGTTCCTCCATCTTAGGCCCTACAGACAAGGCATATTGCATGAAAGCTTCTATTTCCTATCTAATTTCTAGGCAAAGGGTTAGTGCTAGCCAAAAAAGAAGAAAAGAAAAAATATGGGGTACAAGATTTAGCCCTAGCCCTTCACACATACTTCCATTCCCCATCACATCAGCTGCCCTACTTTAGACCCCCTACTCCGATGCTTCCCTGTGATACTCTCATCTTCTCCGTCCTCTCCCAAAGCACGTCCAAATCAAAGCTCTCCCTCTCTCCAGGTGTGACATCCAAGCCAAGAATTTGGTAAAAGCAATATGATCAATTATTTCATACCATGTAAATGGCACACTCTCTCATGTGCACTGTTGTCTTATTTGGGATGTAGTTTTGCATAATAGCGCTGTGTGCAGTTTTGGAGTTAG
Organism: Equus asinus; assembly: GCF_041296235.1. Classification (NCBI taxonomy): domain Eukaryota; kingdom Metazoa; phylum Chordata; class Mammalia; order Perissodactyla; family Equidae; genus Equus; species Equus asinus. The sequence goes on from NC_091792.1 coordinate 95,721,735, forward strand.
ACAGGTCTGGGTCCAAGTTCTGGCCCTATCATCTGCTAGCTTTGTGACCATGGTCAAGTCACTCAACTTCCTCAGTGGTAAAAGGGAGATGTAAGGATATGTGCCTCACATGGGTATTAGGAGAATTAAGTGAGCTAATATGTATAAGTGCTTAGAAGAGTGCCTGGCACAGGAGAAGTGCCCAGTAAGTGGTAACTCCTGTTATTTCTGACTCTTACTACATACCTATGATGCAAACAGGGTTTTAAGTTACCATTTTAAATCTCAGTCATGTGACTTGCCCAAGATCACAAAGGAGAACTTGTATCCTATTATTCCTACCAAAACCCTCTGACTATATCCCTTTAATCCCCCTCCAACACTTAAAATAATAATAAAGAGAGTAATAGTAATGATAGCTAACATTATGCTGTATGATGAAATTGAGACACAGAGGTAAGTGATTTGGCCAAAGTCACCCAGCTAATAAGCAGTGTAGTCAAGAACCAAGCCCAGGGGCCAGCCCCGTGGCCGAGTGGTTAAGTTTGCACGCTCCATTATGGCGGCCCAGTGTTTGGGCAGTTCAGATCCTGGGCGCGGACATGGCACCACTCATCAGGCCACGTTGAGGTGGCCTCCCACGTACTACAACTAGAAGAACCCACAACTAAAATATATAACTATATACTGGGGGGATTTGGGGAGAAAAAGCAGAAAGAAAAAAAAAGATTGGCAACAGTTGCTAGCTCAGGTGCCAACCTTTAAAAAAAAAGAATAACCAAGCCTCTTTAATCTGGGACTGGAGTCTAGGCTCTTCATTATCACATTATAAAAAGTTGCCATTTCATTCATTCATTCCATACAGATTTCTTAGAACTGTTATTTTCCAGACACTGTGCTAGGTTTAGAAACAACAGAATGTATAAGAGTCTTTGACACCCAGTAGCCTGCAATCTAGTAAAGACAACTTACCATACAATGTGACTAATGTTGTTTTAGTGGCATGAATAAGGTGCTTCAGAATCATAACTAATGGTGTCTGCCCCACTCAAGGAAAGCTTGACGCAGGAGGTGCCCTTTGAGGGAAGTCTTGCCTCAAGGTGAAGAAGGAGCAGGCAGGACATTCCAGGCAAAAGAAAGGCCATTTGTAAAGGCTTGGGATTCAAATGTGCAGACCGACTGGAGGCAGTGAGAATTTCAGAGCCGACAGATTACAAAGTGCATGAAGGAGAGTAATAGGAGAGAAAGCTGGAGAGATGGGCAGAAATGGCGTTGGAGAAGTCCCAATATACTAAACCAAGAAGTCCGAATCTTATCCTTGGAACAGGAGAGGGGAAACAGATTTTTAAACAGCTGCGTGGAGTCTTGTGATTCAATCATTTTTAAGACACTAACCCTGGAAGATGATAGACTAGGCTACGGACACGTGATTGGCAGGACGTCCAATTAACAAATGGTTGAAATGGTCTAAAGAATACCTTTCCAAAAGTGGTTATCATTAAAACGACCTGAGAAGTGTTTTTAAATATGCAGTCTTAAGACCGACTCAAGATCAAATGGGTCAAAATCAAAAAGGGTGGATTTGGGGAATCTGTGTATATGTCTGTGTATACAGATGTGGTGTGGTGTGTGGTGTGTGTGTGTGTGTGTGTGGTGTGGGGAGCAGTGGAGGGTGTTACTCTCCCAGCTAATTCTCAAGACAAGCCTAATTTGGGAACCACTGATCTTCAAAGAGACCCAGAAAGAGTCCAATCAAAATTGTAGCAGGGAGGACAAAAAGAGGCTGGGTAAAGACACAATTCTAAAGTAGAATTGTCAGGGCTTTGTAGGAGTATAGTTGATGCAGGATCCTCCTGTGTGAGTCCCAGGAGATATAGGGGAGCTGCCTCGGGGGACCCGAAGTAAGACCAGAGGGGCCAGGCAATCAACATGACATCTGTAAATTGTCACCTGACCTCTAAAGGCTCCTAGCAAAGATCTACATTCATATATTAGAAACAGCATTGCCGTGCCCCGGCTAACACTGCTTCCTTCATGCTTCCATCCTTTCTCCTGCTTCTCCGCTCCAACTCCACACCAGCGTCCCTACTAAGGCACAAATGTTGTCCCTGAAATATCACCATGGCTGTTAAAACTTGTTTTTTTCAAGCCTGTCAATTAAAAAAATCCAAGTTGGAATGAAAGTATTGTCCCCAGCATCTTAGCTGCTTTCTATTCGCTGACCTATTTTCCCTATCCTAGTCTCATTTGATTATTCCAAGCAGACAAGTCTGTTCTCCTCCTTGGCAAGCAGATGAGGAAGATGGGATGGAAGTTATATTAAGAAAAAAGTAAGTGTACCATAGTGCATACTTGAAAGGCTTTCTGCGATAAAAGGACGGAACTTCGCCCAGGAAAGTCACAGTGTCAGGCTTAAATGCTTTCTCTACCGGTGTGCTGTAGGGGAAAAAACACATAACCTGAAAAGCTGGTCGGCAATTATATTACTGACAGAGAGTTTTATGAGACAATATCAGAGGGGAAGTGCAACGAGGCTATGTCAAACCACAGGCTGCACAAAAAGAAAAAAAATATGGGATCGTAGAAACAGGGACAAATAAAGTTGGCAATGAAGAGGGCATTAGTTTAATTGCTTAACCTTTCCTTTCAACTGCATCCGTAAGTGGAGGAAATGTCCCCTCCAGTCTCCTGCAGGCACCTGGTGCTTGACGGAGAACAAGGACCCTGGAGGCAGCATCAGGCGGGAGAGGGAGCGGATGTCCCAGAGAGGAGCCAGGAGTAGTCAGTAACGGGTGACAGAAAGTGTATAACCCCTCAAATGATGTATTTCAGCCTTCCACCAAGTCCGAAATGGCAGGTGGCAAAGCTTTGACCCCCAAAGAAAACAATTTGCACTGTTTGCGCTGGTGGGAGAATTCACGGAAGAACGGTTACTTTTGCTTCACGCTTTGTAGGCAGCATTAGAGCTCACCGGGAATCCACACACGGGAGGAGGAAAGCCGTGGTTGGTGGGCAGCTCAGGGCAGGGGACCCTTGGGGACCCGAGAGCTGTGAATTCTAATTCTGGCTCTGCTGCTAATTTCCCGTGGGACCTTGAAAGTATGCACTTAATATCTTAGAGCTTCAATTTTCTCCCCCAGAGAGATGTGCCTGAACCTTATCAATAAATGATGATCAAGCATGCATTTTATTCACACTCTCAGAGCAGCCTACCACATAGGGTTATTCCCAAGAGTAGCAAATAAAATGTTTCTAAGTAAAATTAAGCTAAAAGAAACAAAATATGAACATGATGGTAGATATGTTTTCTACTTAAATCTAATCTTAAAAGAGTGGCATTTTTTTTCCCAAAATAATCAAGCATCAAATGAAAGAAAAGGTCAAAGCTGTTTGAAGAAACATTAAACACTATTCAAATACAAGGCTATGTCATTACTATTACTAATCAAAAAAAAATAATCTGTTAAATCCTGAACATGCACGCTTCTCCCATCCTCCAACTAAGGCTTTCATTTGTTTCATATTTATCTATCAGTACATTTCTTGTGCCTGGCATTAACTAGGCACTAAGCACGCAAAAGTGAACTGTAGCCAGACACAAAGGGACAAATATTGTGTGATTCCACTTATAGAAGGTATCTAGAATAGGAAACGTCATAGCAACAGAAAGTAGAATTGAGGTTACAAGGGGTTACAGGGAGAGAGAATGGGGAGTTATTGCTTAACAATTACAGAGTTTCCGTCTTGGGGGATGAAAAGTTTTGGAAATGGATAGTGGTGATGGTTACACATGTTGTGAATGTACTTAATGCCACTAAATTGTACCCTTAAAAATAGTTAAAATGGCAAACTCCGTATTAGATGTATTTTATCACAATTGAAAAAAAAAGGAGTTGAAACAAACAAAAAAAGAAGTGAACTGAACATCTTCTTTCTTTCTCCTGACAAAGACAGGACTCTTTCCTCCCAGTCTTAAAACTGCTGATGTGGACCCTGTTGCTTTCTGTTCCCCAGGAAATTTTCTCAAGAGTCTTTATCATCTTGCATTCTGACACTAAGAACCCACTGGATTGGGGGTTATTTCCAGAATATTGAGTATTATCAAACTTTCATTATCTTGCATGTTCACTGAAGCTCTCTTCTCACAGCTGAGTAAATCTTCTTCCAACAGGAAGCCTGACAGATGAGTTGTCTTGGCCCCGAAATGTATCTTCATGTCAGAACTTAGATAAGTGAGACAGTTTCTTCCTCTAAGCTTCTCTTTTGAATAGTTTAGCATGACTCAAGGCCTTACCACCTTCCCTCACCTTCAGGAAATTCTTTTCCAAGAACTTTGCCATTAATGGAGACCATCTCCTCGCAGGAGAGGGAGCAGCGTCCTGGCCTGGAAAAGGGAGGTCATTTAACTTGGAGAATCAAGCAAGACACTCAGGAAAGCTGAATTTGGGTTCTAGTTCTTTTCCTAATTTAACCATAAGACCAAAACCTATCCCTCCAATTCCTCTCTGTGGAAGAGGAGAGATTATAACACCTCCTAAAAACTTCACTGTGATTTAACGAATCAACTCCTAAAGGAAAATGTTATGAAAAAGATTTAAACAGAGCAAAATTATTTTGGTACTTCAGGAATTAAATTGCTTTGGTTGGGATCCAAGACTAACCCAGTTTATACTATATTCTACTTAAAGTTATTAGTTTTATGGTCATGTTGTTGAATTCAGGGTTCATTTGGCATGGTATTGGCTGACGTGTTTGCTGTGTCGCTTGAAGACTATAAGTTAGACTTATTTTTCTATGTCAGCCTTGTAATTCACCTTAAATTTTGTCTTCACTTACTCACCAAGTTCACTGATTTGCTGTTCTTTAAATTCAGGCCTCACCCTAGACCAGAGTTGTTCAACCTTATCTCTGGCGACATTTTGAACTCGGTAATTCTTTATTGTGAGGGGCTGTCCTATGCACCGCAGGATGTTTAGCAGCATCCCTGTCCTTACCCACTAGATGTTAGTAATACTCCCCAAAGCTGGGACAACCAAAAATGTCTCCAGACATTACCAAATGTCCCCTGGGGACAAAATTGCCACCAGCACCCCCGATTGAGAACCACAGGCCTAAACTTTGTTTTCTAGCCCCATAACTAACACTGAATAACTATATCTGACAACGCCATCATTCATTCCCTTCAGAACTCCTACATGCCCCAGGTTGTCTCACCTTCTGCCTTTCAGAACACCTCCCCTGCTCAGAGAAATAAGGTAATTCTTGTCCAGAAGTCTCATCTGTGTGTATAGCCCAAGCATGAGATATTCTGAAGAATATCTCAAAGAGACTCGGTCCCTTAAAAGGCTCATCGTTCCTGAAAATATTAAACTAGGAAGGCTCAAATAGATTTTGAAGTAGGGCTTATTGATGAGGTACAGATAAAATCAAAACTGACTAGAAACCTTCACCACGACTCAAAATGGATCTTACCAAAATCCTTTTAGAAAGCTAAAAGAAAAAAAAAAAGTTTTGTAACCTTTTCAGAAACCATCGCTCACTTCATATTGTCTTTATCTGATTTCAGGGAGAATGAAGAGCAGGAAAATGCTGCTTGTGTGTCAGATCCTATATCATAACCCTCTTGAACTTTTCTAGCCAAAGTGGATTCTTTTCATAAACCATTCCTGACTCTGAATGGCAAACTTGTCTAATTTCAGTCTGACTGGAAATATTTTCCACGTACTTTCTCCCTGACCCCCACACCAGCTTCACAAATCTCAGATGGTCCTTGAGAGACTACAATGTGATTTAAAATCTTGGAAAACTTGAGATTTCAGGAAACTGATGTAAACTGTTTAATGTTTACCCCTCACTTTCAAATTTCCCAGACTGTCTAACGAGCTTTTCAGAGTGTTCTTCCAATCGATGGCCAAGGTAAACATGGCTACAGGAGTGGGAGGGAAAGAGGAGGAAGATGCTTCTCCACTTTGGGGTGTTTTCCACCTCTGCCACCTGATTAGGCCCCCAATGGGGAAAAAACATCCCTTTAGAGGAAAATAAGATAAATCTCCTCTAGTTTTAAATAGCATTACTATATGACCTGAGGAAGTACAATTTTTTATTATGTAAAAAATAAATTCTTTTAATTCAGCTAGTAAGTAGCCATTGTGTTTTCCAAGGAAAACTGTAAGCAGCCAAAAGTCCAGGAGCTAAAATTTCAATTCTTTGGGCTCAACTACCTATCACAAAGCATTAGCGAACAGGAGCTGAAACTGTGTGCTTAAGCCCAGACATGTATTGTTAAATGTGACATGCTCAATTTATCATTAGTTATGAAGTGAAAACGGATGAATACACATTCAATTTAGTTCAGCTGCTTTCTTCATTTATCACACTCTTTCATCATCCATCATCTTGCCCCCACCCTTTTGATTTGAACAAATAACACACTTTCATAAGTTTAATCTAATTAATCATAATTGTAAGGTAATGTTCCCTTAATGAACCATACATCTGATTTTATAAAGTTTGTTGCAATTTTAATAAAATGTGCTCCAGATAGAATCTACAAATGTTCTCTTTGAAGCCCAACCACCTAATCATTCCTCGGCCTAACTCATGTTTCTCAACTCTGCGTGGATGTGTGCGCACGCACACACAAACACACACACACAGGCACACGCTTCTCCCTAGGGTTAATGAAGATATAACAATCCTGAGAGTTATTGGAGCATGCTGGTCTTCTACAGAACAACTGTTTCAGTAAATTGGAAAGTGTTCATCGTTTTATGAGGTGAGATAGGAAGTTAAGAAAATTAATCACAGAATGGGAAAAAAAGTAACGAGGATTGGAAAGGGCTTCTCTTCCGTTTTTATTATGAATATGAAGTCAGAACTAGATGGTAACTACAAAGCCAAGACAGAAATACACAGAAGAAATTGTCATTTGTGGGCAGTAAATTATGCTACAAATCCCCGAATCCTCTCTTTCTGGTATAACTCCAAAGAGACTCTCGTAGGAGAGATGATAGGCTGCAAACTGCTGTGATCCCGTATTATTCCCCCTATCTGAGCAAAGGAACTGGATGAGCCTCCATCGGAACCTGCACAAGCTTTGGTTTGGGTGACAAAGTATCAGAGAACACTGAAAGCCAGAAGACACATTAAAGCCATTTTACTTGAATCCTTTGCTTTAAAAATGAAGAGACTGAAACCAAAGAGGTTAAAGGACTTGCCCAAGGTCATGGAAGTAGGTGGCAGTAGAACGAAGACTACAATATAAGCATCACTTCCCAGCTGAGCTTGTATTCGCCTCCATGGCACAGAAAACTCACAAGCCCCATCCCTATTTGATACCAGTTACTTTCTATTTTGTATGAAAAAAATGTGGAACATTTGAGAAAAATAAAATCTCTTTAGAGCCTAAGCCATAATATTAATATAAAATAGCAATCTCATAGCACTTTATAAGCCAAATGCCACAATGATACTATCAGAGAGGGGCCAAACCCCTTCCGTTGTATCTCTCTTGTCCTCTTGCAGAGGATGGGAGCGCCTTGCTTCACGTCGGAGAGTTGCCTCCAGCCACTGCACTTTGATTTCCTGCCTGGGGAAAGCTTTCCTTGATTGACTAGCCGCTCTTTACAGTGCTTCTCATGGGTCCGTGGTCGGCTTCTCCTCCGCAATCTCGTTAGTGACACTGGCACCATTTGCCCTAGCTCTCTCCTTGTGTTCCTGAATTCTAGCCCAGGATATTTCTTAAATGTCCTTTCTCCATGTGACGGCAAGATGATGGCCAAACTGAAGAATCAATTAACATAAATATAAAGAAGAGTGCCTGTTAGTCATTCCCTCGCTTTACGGTTTAACGGCTGAAACCATCCAATAGTCCTCACATCCACCTTGGCAAAATGCTTCTCTGCCCTCACACTGATTACAAAGTTCATTCATTATCTGCTCTGGAGCCCATCTCAGTGATCAATGCACAAGAAATGAACACACACGCACAAAAGAAACACACGGACAGGGTTAATTTCTTTTTAAATGAAAAAAAAATTGCTCATACCAGTCCTCTCATACACTGCTAGCGAAAGAGTAAACGGGCAATTGTCAGGCGGAACGAGGAAGCAAAAGTCATGCTCGCCAAAAGCTTTAAATTTTTGCAGACCCTTTGATAGAAAAATTCAAATTCCAGTAATTTCTTCTAAGTAAATAATCAATATATCACAGCTTGAAAGTTTGGAACATTGTTTAAAAAAAATTAACAGCTATTTAAAATGATATTGTAGAGTAATGTTAAAAAACTTAAAGAAATATTCACAAAATATGTAAGGTAGGGCCAGCCCCAGTGTCCTAGAGGTTAAATTCAGTGCACTCTGCTTCAGCAGCCCAGGTTCAGTTCCCAGGTGCGGACCTACACCACTTGTCTGTCAGTGGCCATGCTCACATACAAAAAGAGGATGATTGGCCAATAGATGTTAGCTCAGGGCAAATCTTCCTCAGCAAAAAAATTTTAAAAAAGTTATGTTAAAAAAATACATAAGGTAAAAAAGTCACATTAGAAAACAGTATTGCAGGATTATCTCTTTTTTAAAATTTTTATGAATATATTACTTGTACAGATTGGATAAATATACACTAAAATGTTAGCATTAGTTATCTTCATGTAAAAGAATTATGGAAATTATAATTCATTGATTAACTAAGTTATAATGATCTGTTTAATTCTGCTCCTCTGTTGAAAGCAGGACTTGTCCTACTTTGTTTACCATTATTTTCCCAGGGCTTTGCAAGCTCCTAGAGAGTTGAAACAGCTCAATAGATATTTTTTGAATCAATGAAAGTGATTTTTATTTTCCTGTTTATGCTCATTTATATTTTCTCAATTTTCTACAGTGAGGATGTACTCCTGTACAATGAGAAAACAAATAAGAAATGCATTTTTATTGTTTCCAATGTCCCTTGTTATTCCCTTCAAAAGTCTTAACTTTAGAATGCCTTCCTGAGAAACAGCCACAACAGATGTCTTAAGGAAACTAGTGAAAATTCCATTCATCGGGGAAGTCAATGGAAATTAGATCAGAAGCTTACATACTTGCAGATCGGATACCAGCACCGATAAGCATGCTTCAAGGCATCTTTCTTTCCATCAATAGTTAATCCAACAGCTACTGTGTACCAAGCCTTCTAAAGTTCCTTAGGGTGGAGGGAGGTGATGAATATAGTGAAGAACAGAGTGAAGAAGAACCTCCCTGCCTCCAAGGAAATTACACGTTTTATTGGAAAAACAGAGCCTATAAGCGTGTAATTCTGTATAAGACGGAATGAAATGCGATACAACTGAGCTATAAATTAAATGCCAGGAAAGAAGAGAAAGGAGGGATTAAATGCGATTGGGTGGCAGGAGGTCAGGAAGCTTCAAAGAGGGACTGACACCCTTAAAAGATCCACAGCTGAATTTTGATAGATGGAGAAGAGGGAGGTCCTTTCTACTTTTAACCTTGAATTAGAATAAAACTAATTCCCAGTAGCCTGGCATTTAATCACTGCAGAACCAAAAGGCCAAGCAGACTCGCTAAACATTCAGGGACAGGTTTTCTTCTAACCCAGAGGGCATGCAGCAGCAACAACAAATTACAAACTTTGCCCTATAGTTGGATGCTTGTCCAGCCCTCACCTGCCCAGCCTGCAGAGGAGCAGCGACAGGATCTGGGCAGGGCACTCAATTTATTTTTTTTCCAAAGCATTTTATCACCCTGATTAGCATATCTCTCTGTGCTTCTTGTCCATCTCTCCCCACTAGAATGAAAGCTCCAAAAAGGCAGGGATTTTTATCTCCTAAGCTCATCATTGTATCTCCAGCATGTAAAACAGTGCCTAGGATATGGTAGGCAGTCATTAAATATTCGTTAAATCCATGAATACCTTGCAGTGTGTGGCCTGTGCAACTTACACTGCACTCTGGGGGAACGCCATCCCCACCACCACTACCACACCCAGTTGAAGGACCAACTAAGATCCTGAATCCAAGAGGTGTGACCACTGTAGGCATGTGAATTTGGACTGGTAGATTCAGGACACTTCAAGGATGGAGTACGTTCAGAGGCTCCCAAGTCCATTACCTTAGAAAAGACCTTAGAGGGCCTGGTTCAAATCCCTCAGAAAGCCCATCAAATTCATTCAGTTCCCCTTTCATTCCTCCATGCGTTCATTTAATAAGCATTTACTGATTCTTGACCAGTATGAAGTGTTGTTTAGTAAAAAATTTGTCTTTGTCCCAGGTTCCTGGGAGAGAACACCAAGACCCCTGGAATTTCCTGAATGATAGGAGTGTCTTTGTTATTCATGGTGGGTCCTTGGACTACATCTGGGTTTATGCTAAGAAAATAACTCAGGATAGGGGTTAGTTATGCCAGAAAGACCAACCATGGGATTGAAGGGTTGGAGCTTTGAGCTAGATGATATCATCCCAACCTCCACAGAGAAAAGGCGGGTTGGGGATTGAGTTCAACGACATGGCCAATAAATCAATTAATGAAACTCCAATAAAAACTCTGGACACTGTAGCTTTCATGAGCTTCCTGGTTGGCAAACACATCAGTATGCTAGGAGAGTCATGTGTCCTGATTCCATGTGTCAAGGACATAGAACATCTGTGTTTGGAACCCTCCCAGACCTCACTCTATGTGTATCCTTTATAATAAGACTGTAATCATAAGTATAGCACTTTCCTGAGTTCTGTGAGTCATTCTAGTGAATTATCAAACCTGAGGGGTTCATGAGAACCCCTGAATTTATAGCCAGATGGTCAGAAGTACAGGTGGCCTGGGAACCCCCAAACTTGTGGCTGCCATCTGAAGTGAGTGCAGCTTTGTTAGGTAATCCCTCCCTTAACCTCTAACCTGGAACCCAACTCAGACTTAAAGAGCTGAAGTTACTCTCCCTTTATCACCAGTAAAAACCAGAGATAGATCTTGGTGATTGACTAGTTGTATTTCAAAGTAGGAAGACTTTGGTTGAAGCATGCTTTTCCCTCCAGCACCACCATGGCAATAGGGGACAGGGGCACTGGGAAGCCACTCCAAGTTCACCCAAAGGCCAGGAACCCATGATTTGGCTGAGCGTTGTAGCTCCAGCATTCCTTTGTGTGCGTGGTGTGTGTATGTGTATACATATATTTGTATCTTACAAGATATAATTATATATATAATCTCCTGCAGAAGAACTGTCGTTGGAATGCTAGGGGAAATTCCCCGGAAACTGAGGGTTTTTTTCAGTTCTAACTGAAGTATTTCTCCCCCCTAAAATTTTTAAATACCCTCTTCTAAGTAGAAAAGACGAAATTGTTCTCATAAAATTATATCTGACAGTGATATCAGTTCAATACATCATGCCCAGAAATTGACATTCTTATCTTAAACAATGATATATACAGTGTGATAGATTCTGAGATAAGAGAACACTTCTGATGTTAATTTCCTAGGTGAAACTTTAGGCAGTTTCTTAAGCTTTAGCAGCTCCACTTTTCTTGTCCGTAAAATGGGGATGACAACCCATGCCCCACACGCCTTAAAAGATGTTGTAAAGGAAGTGGAAGCTATTTGAAAAGTACGCTTACTGTCAGATGTGGGTTGTTATTATAATACATCCCAAGGAGCTATTGAACTTGAGTTTGTTATAAAAAATACTTATTGCATTTCTTATCCACTCACAAAGACTTCCCTACTCCCTGATCAAAATATATAACATGTATTAAAGGTCAACAGGTAAGACTGGAATAGCATTTTTTTTCTTTTAAGATCTTAGCAAAAGAAACTTGGAAGATTTAAGATAGAAACAATCGAATGAGTCCTTGAGCACTTGTCTCCTTTGCTAGAATATTTTAAAGTGGAAATGGGATTAATTACAAGGATATACTAAATAATGAACAATTAAATATTAACCTTGTATACTGATATAAGGCATCACGGTCAAATTTCACACTTATTAATCTCTTTTCAGCCTTCTAACCATGCCATGAGTCTTTTTAAACATGATGCTGTAGATCCAGAAATGCTAATAATTTGCCTAAGGTCACTGAGCTAGCAAGTACAACCTGAAAATAGCTGACCATAGACAAAAATATCTCATATTTACTGAGTGCTTACTATGAGTCAGACACCACTCCATGCATTTCACACACTTAGTTTGTCTAATGTTCCTCACATTCCATAAGATAATACTGTCTCCTAATTAAGAAACGTGAGAAAGAGAGAGGTGGGAAACTTCTTCACAGTCACACAGCTAATAAATGATAGAACTGGGATTCAAACCCAGAAGTTACTTGCTTACCCACCACTAACCCCATCAGTAAAATGGGAATGATGATATCCATCTTGCAAGGTTATCGTAAAGATTTTAAAGCAGAAGTGCTGACTGCCACATCTGACACAGAACGGACACTGAGAAATGTTAGTGAATCTGTTCTTGCAGAGCCAGATCTGATTTCTGACCAAACTCTTTTCCTGTCATCATGTTGCATCTCATCTTAAGGCGTAGATAGAGCTCTAAGATTCCAAGAAATATTTACCAGTGTGGTAGGAAAATCACTAGATTAGAATGTAGTGAGAATGTCTAAGGATATCTTAGGCCAAACCCAGCCAAAACTGTAGGGCATAAGAGCTATGTGATCTAGTGCATATTCGCAAACATATAATGAGTGGAAGTCAAATTCTTAGAGAAAAATGATGTTACCTGGTCTTATTTCTGTCGATCCAGGACATCTGCTCAACTGAGGGTTAAGAGGTGATTAGCTTTATTAGCTTTATAATTTCGCTTCTCAATAAAAGACTTCAAAGCAAAATAATCGGGGCTTCCTATGGATTTTAGGAAGAAAGAAAAAATATTTTAGGAGTCTAAAATTTATTTGTGAACGTGTCACCTACAACAGTGTCTGGAATATAGAACATACTCAGTACGAGTTGAGATGAATGAATGATACAGACAAAATTGCCATCCTTTATAACTCTCTACTGATATTCCTCTTTATATGGAAAATGACTAGGGTTTTTCTTTAAGGGTGGACTGATTTTTTTTTAACTTTTAAATTCTTTGACATTAGGATATTTAACATCTAGATGAGCTCAAACACATGGTTATCGGTGCAAAATTACTGTAAATATATGAACAATTCCAATACCTAAGAAAAATATATTCTCTTTATTTTTGGTCCATGCATTGATTTTCTCAGCAAGAGGCCATGTTACAGAAATTCGGAGAGTTTTGTATAGTATTATGCCTAAATATTCTATGTATTCTTGAGTCTGAAGTAAATCTACAATTTCATTTACTCCTACCTAATCTAGACATTGTTATTATATAAGTCAATAATATCTTTTTTCTGACATCTAGAAACATAGATATCACCAGTTTTAACAATGGTTATTTCATGATTATCTATTGCTTTTATTTGGTATTTTTCCATTTTGCTGGAATTTTATGATGAACATTTTTATAAAAACAATAAATGCATTATTTTTAATATCGCCCAATTAGGACTATCATTTCGTCAATCATTCAAATACCATTCCTTAAGCACTTACTATATGCAAGGAATTTTGATAGACACTCCATATCTAACAAAGATGAATAAGGCAAGGCCCTTGATCTTAAGATGCTTATAGGATAGCAGAGGGGAGACAGACCTATAAGACAACAAGGTCAATATTATGTTATAGGTGCCCAAGAGAAAAATGTACGGGGCTCAGTGGAAGAAGGGTCCAGAAGATGGAGAGTCAGTCTACTTGGAAAAGAAGGATGCCAGAAGACATGACCTTTCATCACAGGACAAAGCCTACACCTGTCCACCCTCTGAATGCTCCCAATTTTTATAAATGTATCAATTCTGTGAACAGGCTAAATTTCTTCTGAAGGATCTATAGAATAACTTCAACCTGAGAATCAGTTAAGGTTCCAAATCAGTATGATTCCAAATTGAAGAAAGAACATTTGGCTGATGATTGTGTTCTGGGTTCTTCACCATAACCCAAAGAAGCTAGGGGGGAGGTAGACAAGAGGAGGCAGAGTTACCAAGAAATTGCTATGAGAAAATGAAGGAGCCTTTTTTCTTTTTCATTCTCCTAAAATAATCAGTTACCAAAGTCAGAAACTGAAGAAGACTAAGATTTTTGTCTACCAAGTGATGCACAGCATGAACAAGTCATGGGGAAAGAAGCAAAGAGAACCCAGCCCAGCTGAGATGGATGACCGAAGTGTCATCCTCACCAGTAACAGTTATTCTGTTTATAGTTTTTAGCCTCATGAAAAATTAAATTTTCCAGTGCTACCTAACAAATAGGAAACAAGCCCAGGCCCATACCAGCCTGAATCCTACTCTTCACATCCTCATCTCAAGGCCAACTACAGACTGATGTGGCGAGAGGAAGGGGAGAGAAAAGGAAAACCTAAACCCCAAGACTTCTCCCCCCAACTTTGACCAGCACCAGAGTCACAGGCTGCACACCGAGTCCCTGTTCCTTCCCCACACCACTCCCCAGAGTCACCATCTTGTCCTGCTTGGAGGGACAAAGTGCTTAAGAAACTTGCTGAGTCTGGATTTTCCTCTGAGGTGCAAATGAATCTTCAGTTTTTCATGTACCTGAAAACTCATTGTCAGCTCCTTTATTTGCTGTCTTTTCTTACTGGAAATGAGCAGTGAATGAACTGATAGGGTCACGGTCATGGGTACGAGGTTTTGTACCCTCCATCTATTTCTTCTCGTTGCTGAGATTAAAAGTCCTTAGAAAACTGAAATAACTCTGTGGTAGATACAATGGATAGGCAGTTAACATTTATTCCACCCTCTTCCTGCTATGTCTTTCTGCACTGCAAAGCCTGAAAAGCTGAAAAAAAAAAAAATATATATATATATATATACAGTTGACAAACATCTGGAGTTTTAGGTGCAATTTTGGTCTAACCTATCCAGTGAACTTGTGCAGTATCTGGATGGTGGAAGTAGGTGGAGGCCATGCTACTGCTCTATTCTGCCATTTCCACTCTTTCTGAATATAAGCACATCATGGGGGTTCAGCAAAATCCCCCATACTGTGAAAATTGGGTCCAAAATTTTCAATCCAGAAAGTGCAGGCTGGTGTTATTATGAGATTAACGTAATGACTGGAACAAGTCCAGGCAGCTGGACAACTGAAAAGTACTGAGGCTCTAGCTGCACAATTAAAATGTGTTCTGTCCCAACTCAGACTTAGTGTCAACAGTGACAATTGTTTCTTTAGCTTTAATATCAATGATAATCCTAAGACAGTGCCAGCAATTCCAGGAATTTCCCAATTAGTACTCATCTTTATCAGCCCCATCCAAAGAGATTGGGTTTGAAAGACAACTGAAGACGCAGGGACCACCCTTGCACTTCCCACCTTCTCAAGATAGGCTTGCCTGGATTTCCTTGTCTGACCTTACCCTCCCCTTTCCCCACCTGCCCCAAGAGAGAATGAAGGCTTTAGCCCACTCCCATTCTCAAACAGGGCTGAGTGGAGGATGACAGCCAATCACATTACATGCATATTTGCATTAGCATGTGTTGCATCATCATTGATGTTATTGGATTTGATTTTTCCATGGCTGCATTAGCAGAGGCCCTGTCTCTAGCTTTGTGGGACTTAAGAGGTAGGGCATGGACATCCATTTTGCCAGTGTGAACCAGAGCAGGCACAACACAATTCTAGAACTAGAGATAGTAGCAGTGACAACCCAATCAAGGTGCTTCATCACCAGTTACGCTTACAGGAGATCCCAGCCTCCCTCATTGAACTGCTTTCCTCGCCTCTTCCCTGACTCCCTTCTTATTCCCACAATTTTATCAGCCTCATTAGGATTCTTGCCCTAGGCGAGCAGCAAGGCAAACCCCTATTTCTACTATGCCCCAAATGGAAACATCCATGAAGGGTCCCTTGGTTCATTTCGAGGCTTTCAATAGAAGGAGGTAGGTTTCAGGATGTATTTTCCACACATGGTCATCACAATTCGTGGTCAATAGTTACTCTCGGTTTTATTCTTTAGCAAGGTACGTTGCTTTACATGTGTATTAGTTTGAACCATATGAAGTTGCCATTTTTGTGGGGCAAAAATGGTGAAACATTGGCAATTTCATATGATTCAGCCTAATACTTTAATAGATTTTTTGGTCTAGTCTATGAAACAGATATAATATGGTCTATATAGTTCCAAATAACTGACTAACAAAAGAATTTCTGACAAATATTTCTATACTAACTGGTAAGATGCTTCAGACCAGCTATAGTATTTTATTCATCTTTGTATCCCTTACAATACTTACCATAATACCTTACACAATGAGCTTCTCAATAAATGTGGATTGAAATGAGAATGTGGTTATTTATTTACGTTTACACCTTGTTCTTCAAAGGATATAGGATCTCAATTTAGAGAATAGAACTCATTCTAATAAGGACTAATAATATCCAAAAATTGTATTCAATATTTCAAAAAAAATGTTTAAAAGGGAGAAATTTATATGGGACTAAACCATTTAGAAAGATTTTAATCATGATCAGTTCAAAATTCCAAGTTACTCTATCCCCACAGAATGGCCTGTCAAACACATCTACTTGCTTAAGTGTCCTAAGATTTGGGGCAACAAAATCAGGATGAAATTCCCTTTTCTATTCCTCTAGGGTTGTGGCCAATCTGGACCAACCCCCAGGTCTGAGAAGTAGAAGACAAGTGAAGGTGTCATTCACCCAGAATCAATTAAGTCACAGAGAACTCACAAAACATTGAAAGATGGGTGGGTGGATTCAAGGATGCATGGATAAAGAATAGATGAATGGATGGATAGATGGAGAGAGAGGCAAATAGATGGATAATATGCTTATGTGAGGAGGAAGCTGAAGAACAGAGGATGTGATACATGTCCCTTGTTCTCTACATATATGTATACACACTGTTGTCTCCAATCTGCACAGAGATTTCTTGAAAAATAATAAGTATTATGCATGGTATCTATTTGCCCAGCTAAAGTACCTATTTTAAAGCAACCCTGCCTTAGCAAAGCCTGATTCTGCTGAGCAGATCCTCCTGCTAAGAAACAGGCTGAACCCTGATGATTACTAAATAAGAACATAATTAATTATTTCTTCAACTGAATAGTCCTGAATTCTACCACAAATCAATCAGTTCTTCTAGCCTAAGAAGCTCTGACTCTATTTTAGCTCAATGAAAACAAAATCAATGAAGGCCAATTACAGCCCATCTCGTTAGAGTATGCAAATGGTGTGCCATACAAATGCTCAGCCGTTGCCTCTGGAGCCTCAGAGGAGGCTGGAGGAGCCAACTGTGGGCTGCTGCTGGCCCCTAGCTGTTCAGGCCACACAGCACGGCCATACCCGGGGTCTGTAAGTGGGAGGCCAAAAGTAAGCTTCCTTCCTTCATTCCTTTAATGAATATATGTTCCAAGGCTACTACGCAGAAGGTATCATGATGGGTCACCAGGGTACAGGCAGCAAGTCTCAGCAGCTACCTAATGTTCAAGAGTATTTATCTGTATTCTAGTGTAACAACATTCTGCATCTGAAAACTGGTTTCCTTATAATTCATAAGCTTGCTGCCTGATTATGTAGTGCCCCAAATTTTCCAGCAAAGAGAACGTATATGTCACAAAGGGCCAGGCAAACCTCAGGGACAGACACAGGGTTGATACACACAGAATACTGAAGGGATGTAAAATAAAGCTCACCTGCTTCCCAGGATTCCCTGACACTCACCACATGTCTAATGTCTACTACCTCTATCACTCTTTGGGGCTAAGCCTATTAAAATCCAAAGGCATCAGACTGAAAGAGCAGGTCACTAATCTACTGTTTCCTAAACTTTGGGTGTTTGCACACCAAATCTCCATTTTTGACATTCATATTTATTTTTCATATTCATATCGACCCTGATATCAGTTTCCCCACACTAAACCCAGCATATATGGGGTTAAAACCAAAACACTCATTCCCTGCTTACTCTCTGGCTTCCTGGCTCCAGAATCCACTGTCCTCCATGGAGACAGACACCGCCAAGGACAAGCACCTGGACTATCTCCTTCCACAAAGAGATACGGGCTGGTGGGAAAGCTGCTGACCAGCAAGGTCAAAGGCTTCCTCCTCTCTGCAAGTGTCTCAAGACCAAAGACAGGCTGGTGGGAAAGCTCCGACCAGCAAGGCCATATGCGCCCCCTCCCCTACATAAAGCCCCAAATAAAAACCCTTCCTTTTAGCTTTTCAGGGAGTTTGGGATTTGAGCGTTAGCTGCCCTCTCTCCTTGCTCAGCGCTGTGCAAAAAATAAAATTCCTACTTTCTTCCACCACACCCGGTGTCAGAGATTGGCTTGTTGTGCAACGGGTGAGCGAACTCACTTTAGGTTCGGTAACAATATTTCATTAAATCTAAAATGCTCTGACGTTGATCCTTCTTGATTTGACCACAGGTGTCAACTGAAAGTTTGTGCTGCCTGACACAGTCCATGGGCGTTACCAAACAAAGGGCATGATCTGCTCACTATGAGACAAAAGCCAATCGTCAAGAGGCAAGATGGTGTCAGAGAAAAGGCGTTTTAGTACAGCTCGCTAGGAAGGAGGAAGATGGCTGACAATGTCCAAAAGAACCATCTTTAGGGGGGCACAGAATCTTGAAGCAGTTATATAGGCCAGTGGGTTACAGAGGAGGGGGTTAGGAATGTTGACCCTCTGGTGTTACACACTGGGAATGGCCACACCAGATAGACTGTCTATCCAGGGATCATCACATTCCCAAGGATCCCAAAAGAACAAAGTTATCATCTTATCACAGCTGGGAGGTACCCGTGCAAGCAGGGATCATAAAATCTATAAAGCAGTTAGATTTCCTGGAGGGTGCGTATCCAGCTGGGTTACTTAGTCAGAGGTCATTCAAAGTTATAATATGCTTTCTTTTCTACAATATGGCTTCCTTTATGTCAACTTTCTATTGAGCCAGTATCGTGGGCATCAGAAGATAACACCAATTGCATGATGCACTATGACTTCAGAGAGGTTAAAATATTGGGGGAAAATGTGAATCTTTAGAATTTATGAAATAGAGTAGTATTTTTTTCTTTAAATCAATTCACTTTTTTAATTTAATAAATTTCTTTTTAAAAGAAAACTTTATCACTGCCTTAGAAAACCAATATCACTGATATAGATAAAAAGGGAAGCGTATAGATAAATGCAATGAGAATTTTAAAAATAATTTTAACTTCTAGCTAATATAATTAATCAAGGTGTACATTTTTTGTTTATGCCCCTTTCTAGTGTATATATTATACTTCAATACAAAAAAAAGTCTAAGAAATACTTCTACCTCCCCAGGCTTTGAGCCTGAAGCCTACGCTTGCTTTGTTAAAAAGGGAGATTAGTAATTGTTAAAGGATTAAAGCCACTCCAGCACCAAAATGAAACTTTCCTTTCATCTTAATTAGATTTGAGAAGAAATTGAAAAGGGAGTAATTTTCACTCTACGTGATTCAGTGTTATGTAATGTCACCTTCATACACCACCTAAAATGTTCTTCCCCATACCATTAGTCCCACAGAGCCACTTGTTAAGACACACTGAAAAATCACCATTAATCCCTTTAGAAAGAGTTATCAGAATTAATCAATTGTCAATTTGGAGCCAGGTAAAGGATCCCGGATGACGGGACAGAGGAAAAGGAAGTTTTAACACGTGTGTGGGGAATGAGAAGCCCAAGACACGAAGGGCCATCACCACAGAGAAAAGAGTTCAAGGGAAAATACCGAAGTGAGCTGGGGAGAGGCAACACAAATGCCCTGGGCATCTGGGAAAGAGATGTTCTGGGTTGTGTCCATGAAAAAAGGAGACAATTAAAGAGCAATTAGGAGGAATAAGAAACAAATCTTGCCTGTTTAGCAACTTTAGCATCATACCAGAATCCCCATTGAAAAAGGCACCTGTTTATCATTGATTCTTGTCAGAAGTTGCTCCTCCACTGAATGAAGGAGCAGAGGGTTCTATGACAGCACAGGAAAGCACTATGTACTTAAGGACCCTGGGTTATTGAGCTAAGGATTTGTGGGGAAATGAGGGCTCCGTTCTGGTATTTAATCACTGTTAATTTAGTTCTTTTTTGGTCTACTCCTGTAATACCAATATATACCAATCCCCTCTTGCTTTCCTCTGGAAAATATGAGGAACAAATAGCCAGAGTGGTTTCCACAACAATCCTTCCTAGACATTAGCTGTCTCCTTTCTAAACAAAACAACCCGCTTCCTTTAACCTGAGATATGGCTACTGAGATACCCATCACTTAAGACACGGAGCCTGGGTGTTCCAAGTCAGTGTGATCTGGAAGTTGGTATTCTTACCCAAAATGACATAGGAGTGGAGAATTTAACCTTTTACTCCCACCATTGGTCTTTCCCACTTATTTTTATTCCATTCATCATTTTGTGCTTCTTTCCTTGAACCACTGATCTCTTTTAATATACAGCAACCAAAATGGTGATCATATTCTAAATAGTGGTTGATCAATGCCAAGTGTATCCTTGCCCTTTTCATGTCATAATCCTGTTAATACATCTCTCAATCGTGTTCCCTTTTTTAAATAATAGCATGACAAATTGCTGACTCATACTCAATTTATGGTCCACGATACTTCAGCCAATTCTTTTAGTACCTTGGATGCAAATCACCAGGGCCTGCCCACTTAGATACAGATCTCACTTATTTAAATTATCTTCCTCTGTCTTCTTTTTCCCGTTGCATTCTCTTAAAGTATGCATTACCTATTTCCAGAGCCACATTCACTCGATCATGCAGAAAGGTTTTTTAAAAAGACATTGAACACCCTGTGGCCCTTTGATGTCATCATTGAGTCTTTTTCTTTCCTCTCTAATTAAAGGACAACACTCTGCTTTAGTCTTTTCTTGCTTCTGATAGAGTACAAAAAAAGAATGTTCTATTTCGCCTTTGGAAGTTGCATCTCATTTCCTGCCTTAGTAATTCTGACCTTACTTCTATGAACCTTTCAACAGGTGTTCGTCCTTGAAGCTTCAGCTTTCTCTAGAATTTTTTCTATATCAGAAGCATATATAATTCTTTGTTAAATCAATTAGATTTTTTTTCTGTCTTCCAAACTTTTTTAGACATGGATATGAACCTGTTCTCCCTCTTGCCCTTGACAAAGTTCTGATAATGCACTTTAAGAAATCCAATCTCATGTTTAAGTAATTAGTTGAAAAAGAGATGAAAGAAAGAGCCCAGGTAAGCAGACAGTTTCTTAAGAAAACATATGCTATTGATAGGATATTCTTCAACAATGAAGAATATGTGATCATTTTTATTTGAAATATTTTATTCCTTTAAATCCTCAATACTTCCCTTTTCTTCAGTATCTCTGAGAAAGATGTTCCACATGATCTCCATCTACCCAATCCAAACTTTGTCTTTGCCACTCTGTTTTCTGCTCTTAAACTAAATTTCTCTACTTGCCATGTGGGCCCATTTCCTCCTATAATGTCCTCAACACAGGAGGAATGATAACTGGATTGTTCCTATTCTTAATATAACCCCACATTTTATTTAATACAGTTCTGTAACCACTTCTAAGCACCCACACTGCCAGTACCATAGCCCAAACCACATGGGTAACTGCGATTGCCCCCAGTTGTTGGCCTGCTGCCACCCTCACCCACATACAATCTATTGTCCACACAGTAGTACAGCGATCTTTTAAAATATCAGTTACATTATGTTGATCTTTTGCTCTTAGTGCTCCATTGGCTTCCTTTCACACCCAAAGTAAAACCCAAACTCCTCATCATATCTTACCAAGCCTTCCATCATCCAACCCCTGACCACTCTCCTTCCTGTGCATTTTGGCACCAGGACCTTGTACCTGCTGTCCTCTGCCTGGAACACACTTTCCCTTCACAGCATTAGCTGCTTACATGTCAGTCCTCATTATATTCATCTTGACCTGTGTAGGGGAGGAAGACATTTCTTCTACCTGCTCTGGGTCCTTCTGGCCAGAAAAAGAATTAAATTCACATGAGACAGAATAACAGGAGAAAATTAAACAAAGCTTTATAGCATGTATACACAGGAGAGGCTCATGCAAACTGAGCAACTCACCAAAATGGCAGAGGTTCTCATCTTAAATACCACCCTCAGCTAAAGACAAAGGAGGGTGTTGGGGGTGGGGGGAGTCAATCATGAGAGATTACCAGCAAAGCACAGTAAACAAGGGTAAGGTTATTATGCAGATTTAAGTCCTTGCTTTCTGCATTGATAAGAGTTTCTAGAAATAAGGTCATCTCCCCCCCCCCTTCCTGGTACAGAGAGGGAGACACCTTTACAGATGGAGATTTCCTTTACCAATGTAAATGTCTCTTAACAAAAGGTAAGTAAATTCTGCTTTTCAGAGTTTCTTTCCTGTCTGCAGTTTTTAAAAGTAACCAGCCCAAAACAATCCTCATGCCAAAGAGACATATCTTGGGGTGGCCAATTCCAGGTCCCCACACCTGCTTTAATTGTCTTCCTTTCAGTGACCACAAACTGACATCCTATTTGTTACACACATGTGCACGTGTTTAATGTCTCCTTCCTAGAACGTAAGTTCTGTGAAGGCAGGGATTTAGTCTGTTTTGTTCTCTGCCATATTACCAGCAACTAAAACAATGCTTCTCAACCATACAGCAAGTACTCAAAAATAATTTTGGAATGGTCATTGATGAAATAATCCTTAGTATTGATTGATTGATAAAGGATGAAAAAAATCCCTAAATTTTCCTAGCAATTTATCACATTCCTTCAGGCACACAAATTAAACCCCACGATGAGTACAGATGGCTTGCAATTTATGTCTTTGCTCCTATCAGAAGGCCCATACAAAAGAAAAGGATTTGACTTCATAATGATAATGTAGCTTGGAAATGTCTGTTGTGGAACTCTACTTATTAAATACGCTTGTCTGTGTGTGAGAATTTGAGTTGTTATTTATTTCTTAATGAGGCTTTAATGGGTGTGGGTTTTTTAAATAGTTTTAAAGGACAGGAACTGCTTTTCCCAGTGATATTTAAATTGTCTTTTCTCTCTAAGTGTACCTGGTGTTAGCAAAGTGCTGAATTCCAAGTAGTTCAGGTTCTGTGTTAGAATTCACTGAAATGAGTAATATGATCAAGACAAGGTGAATGTGTGGCTTACTCCAACAAACACACACACGCCTTCTTTCCATGTGCATACAAAAGCAAGCTTCAGAGAGAAAAGAAAGCCGAAGGCTTCCCAATTTCCCACTGCAGAAATTACCGAGGAGGAAATAGTAGATGGGCTTGCTCCACATTTGCTCCAATCTCTATCGACTGCCTTCCTGCCCTGCGGAAGCTGGGAGATAAAAAAAACTCATTTCCCTCTGCCCTCTGGCCGAGAGGTTAAGTTTACGTGCTGCGCTTCAGAGGCCCAGGGTTTCGCTGGTTCAGATCCTGGGCTTGGACGTGGCACTGCTCGTCAGGCCACGCTGAGGCGGCGTCCCACATGCCACAACTAGAAGGACCCACAACTAAAAATATACAACTATGTACTGGGGGGGATTTGGGGAGAAAAAGTAGGAAAAAAAAAGAAGATTGGCAACAGATGTTAGCTCAGGTGCCCATCTTTAAAAAAAAAAAAAACAACTCTATTTCCCTGACCTGTTTGCAGGTGCCTTGGGCCAGAACCACATTCCAACCCCAGGTAAGTGCGGAAGGAGATACTCATTCTGCTGCTGCAGATTTTCCCAGCAGATCGTGGCCCCAGAGCCTATGTTGGAGGCGGCTTCCTGATCCCTAGATTGTGGCCCAGGTGGTGTGTTCCTGAACCAACAGTGGAGGCGGTGGCTTCCCGACCCCAGACGCACAGCTAAGGCAACATGACCCTGGAACCAACAGCAGGGCCAGTGGCCTCCTGATTCCCCCACTTTCTGATGGAGCTGAAACCATACTTCCTTTGCCAGGCCGGTTTTGGCTGTCCTTTGGTTGGCCAGCCAGGGCCTGCTCCTCCAATTCTTCCAACATTTGGTAAGCACACTTATTCTATGTGTTAAATCTCCTTCTGCTTAAAATAGCTGAACTGGTTTCTCCTGACCGATCGAACCCCTAACCATAACCCTGCCCAGGAATTAACTCGGTCAAAAGCGGATAGCCTCTGCTTTCCATCTGTCTACAGAAAATGTTCTCTGAGTCTTGTCTAAACACTACTTTGTGTGGTATTTGAAGGTTTTTCTTTTATTTTACACTACTTTAATGACTCCTAAAAAAGAACATAAAATTCCTTTTATATCTCCTTGTCCTGTCTCCTCCTCCATTTTTAGTCAGCTCCATTTCCTGGGTCATGGTAAGCTGCCTGGAGTAGATCTGTTAATGCAAGGGTAATAAAAACACGACGTGCCTTGAAAACATTGCAAGCGGGCTGGGTTGCGCAGGTTGGAATCGAGAAACTCTATTTTTGTTTTATTAAAAATTGTTTTGTTAAAAACCTTTGCTCCTGAGAAACATCAAAACCTAAGATTCCATACTTAAGTTTAAGACAGAACAGTAGAGATAATGCAGTTAAGCCTTCTGAAGCTGACTGAGAGAATGAGGCATTTAGTTCTTTGCAATTTTTAAATCGACGACCACCTTCCAGCATATGGAGCAAAATAATAATAATAATAATAGCATATTTAATAATTAATAATAACAATTTTAATCCTGCCTGTTAAGAGCTTATGCTGTGCAAGACTATATGCTAGTTCAATGATTATTTCCAACCTCTCATCACCCCTGAGACAACATTTCCCTTCTATAGATGAAAAAATTGAGGCACAGAGAGAGTAAGTAAATTGTCCAGGGTTTTACTCTGTTTAGCTCTAAACACAATAATCCTTCCAGTGCATTCATTCAATCCATCATTGAATAAATCTTTTCCGAGCACCTTGAAAGAATGTACTTCTCCGAGGGCCACGCTTTCCCTGGGCTAACACAGGAGGTAGAGCTGCAAAGAGGTTAGACACAGTTCTAGAGCACACTCACTTCTGGAAACAGAAGATGGCCAGTCCCTCCCACTGCCACTGCTTGGGAAACCTCACGTGACCAGCTCCCAGGGCACCAGGGACCATCTCTCTTAAAGACCACCTCCCTTTGGTTTTGACCTTTTCACTTTTATTTTTCATGCCTGAGTTTCAACCCAGCCCTGTGACTTATTAGCTACGTAACCTTGAGCAAGTTATTTAAACTCTCTGAGCCTCAGTTTCCTCATCTTTAAAGTGGAGCATAATAAAACTGCCTCCCTTACAGGGCTTGTTGTAAGGACTCCATATAAGATTGTGAACAGTGCGCTTAGAAGAGTGCTGGCACGTGGTAACACTCAGTACATGTTAGTTAAGGTTGTTCTCATCACTGCTCCTGTTACCATAGCACCACACAGCATTAGAAGTGTGCACAGTATTTATGATTTACTAGATTACGAGAAAATCGTGGGATATGCTCTTCTCAGAATGAGGTCACAGGAACAGATTGGAGCTCACTCATTTTAATCTGACTTGGTTTATAGCCTAGTTTAAAGACATAAATCAGTTCTGATTCACAAATCTGAGGGTTACTATAGTTTGCTTTGAATAGTCCACACTGATTTCCATCTCCCCAAATCAGAAAGACATCAGTACACTCCACTGGTCTCTCAAAAAAAAGAGTCCCTTTGTAATAGACTGTGCTGTACCACCCAAATCCCAGCTTCAGGACTGAGGGATTTATTCCCCCAATTGCTGGTCATGCTGCCCTCGGGAATTGCCCCCAGCTGGCTGAACGGAACTGCCTCAAGGATAGTCTTGCCCTCTTCGCGGGGGTCAGCCTGCATTCAATGACCGGTTGATTCAGGGACGTGAAAGTCCAGCCTCTGAGCCTCAAGTGGGGACAACTCCAAAGGGCTATTGCAGTCGCAGAGCTCCCCATGGGTTCAGCCACGTGGCAGCCCAACTCCGCCTTCTGCCCAATCCCTCCCCAGTAAGTGTTAATCTCAAGAGCATACTCTAATACACTCTTCGCATGCTAATCTCTGATTTAGAGTCCACTTCCCAGGAATTCAACCTGCAACATCCATTCTGCAGACGTAAACTCCAAGTTTGCTACTGGGCAAAACTGCCGTCTTCACAAATACCAATCTTTACGCAACAGGGTGGGCACCACCCAGCTTCTGTGCCTCCCCACCAGCAGTACGGTCTTATCGGGTCCTATACCTCAGAAGTTCCACCCCTCTTTTATGTGTTTTGTCATTGAAGGACTTCCAAAGCAGCCTGCTTGCAAACCTGGTGTAAGAATTTAGCAGCGTGACTCTGTCAGCTTCTTCCTTATAGCTTTTTTTCCCATTACTCATCCATGGGCCTGAGGGAAAACATGTTTAGATAACATTCCTCCTAAAACTCTGGGCTCCGTCAGGGATTGGGCTCATGAAGCCTGGTTCCTACCTCACTTATGGTAAGTCCTCTCCCATGAGGCTTCTCAGCACTTTATGCAAATAGACTTCCGTCAGGCCCACTGAACCCCAGCTACCGACAGAGCTAATGCTCATGTGGCTTGCCCAATCCACAGGATTTACCATTAACTGCTTAATGTTGTTTTACAATAGGAGGTGAGCATAAATATTTGCCTTCTAAGCAGAGAATAGTTCAATTCAGCTCAGTTTGTAACCATAATTTTAAAAGACTGAACAATTCGTAGTTTCCTTTGAAACCAAAGGATTCATCTTAGCAGCAGGATTCGCCCGTGTGAGGGTGAATCCAGCACATTTCCTGTCTGGCCTGTGTGCAGTTTCCAGCTGCCCAGTAAGGAGGACATGACATAAATTTGCTTGGCTGCCCAGGGCAGGTACTTCAAACGCGTCTCTCTTCTCCTTGAGCTCAAACCTGGCCCTAGCTGTGTCTGCTTCCTGCTCTCATCTCTGCCAGAGCCCTTGAGAATGATTAATCCTCAACACCAGGATGACTTTCCTCAGTGCAGAAAGTCAGTGGGACAGATGCATGGAGAGGAGAAGGGGACAACACATCGTGCCGTGTGGTCTGTGTGGACAAGGCTGGTTCACGTCTCAGCAGTTCCCACCATGGGTCACACTTGTCTGCTGTGCTGACAGCTACACACAGTGCCTCGTCCTGAGCACAGTGAGCAGGCCCTTCTTTCCATCCTGGTTCTCAGCCGAGGAGAGGACGGCACATGAAGGAGGAGATACACTATATCCCAGAGGAGACCCAGGCCCTCTCCCAGGAAGAAACATCACTTCTGAAGAAATCCTGGATCGGCCTTTTTCAACACAGCTCCAATTTTAATCCTAAAGAATTTATTGAGTGGATGCTTTATGCTTTCAATCCATATATCAGCTGGAAAATGGTTCTCATAATTACAGTACATATCAATAAAAAGATGGGTTTAGTTCAAGAGGAAAACAAGATTGCATGAACTGAAAAGAGAAAGAACTACCATGTACTAATTCATCATAGCAAACGAAAAAAATGTCTACTCTAGTGTTAACAACAATCATGTTCTTAGCTACTGTTTATTGGGTACTAACCATGTGCTAAATTTCTTACATTATCCCATTTAATCCTAATGACTAAACTATAGTGAAGGAATTGTGCCCGTTTGCTGGAAACAGAGGTTTGCAGAGATCAAGTACGTTGCCCCAAGTTACACAGCTAGAAGGTAGTGGAAAGGGGATTCCAATAAAGGGCTGTCTGACTCTTCCCTTAACCTCTACTCACTGGCCATTGGCTGCTTTCCGCACTCGTGACTAAAACCAGGATAGACATCTGCACTCAGCCAGGCTTTCTCCTTCTCCCGTTAGTAACTATCATCTCTGCGAGGGGCTGCCCATCCGAGAGTCCACCAGTGCACTACACAGCTGGATCCCTGGGACCTCCTGTCTGAAGACCCCCACCCCTAGCCTGGCTTCTCTGCAGGCAAGACGCCTACCTGGCCAAGTTCCCTTCCCTTGCACTCAAAGCCACTTCCACCAGGACACACTTCTCAGATGTCATGGACATGTGTCCTCCGGCCGCTCCTCACTCTTGATATTGGAGACAAATACATAAGAGGTTCCAACTTATTTCCATCTCATAGTTTTCAGTAAGGCCCAATCAAGCTTTCGATAAAGCCCAAGACCCATCTTGAAAGTAAGGACAAAGCCTTTCTGACTCTAGGGCTTTCTTAAATATTTTTACGTTCTTAGATACTCAGTAAACACTGACTTATTTACATGGCATTTCTGAACTACAGGCATTTTCTTTTTAATTGGAAGAGGAATTTTTGAGCACAGATCACTTCCACTCTGAAGCCACCATTCCCTCCTGTACTCTCAAGGCCTGTGTTAGTGCTCCTTCAGCGCTTGGCTGGAGCCATCTTGACTGGCATCTAACTGGATGGAGACTTGACTCGCCACTTACTCCATGTGGAAAGCTGACTGAGAGAAGATTTTTTTTGCTAATCTTCTGTCCTCGAAGGCCCTTTTTACATAGGAAGTTCTCAAAAGACAGTTGTTAAGTTGAATTTTACCCTTCTTTCACACAGAAACAAAGTCTAGAGAAAACCCATCCTCTGTCATCACCAATTCATCCTGATTTGCCCGAGACTTTCCCAGTTTGGGCACTGAAGCTCGGGTGTCCTGGGAGCTCCTTCAGTTTGGGGCAAACTGGGCTGGTTGGTCACCCTCTCGTGCTCTCTGGTGTATGTGCGTCTACTTAAATAGTCCTCCTCAATAGTCTCAGGGAATACTCCGAGGAAAAAAGAAAATTATCGTACACACATATTTGGACTTTTCCAAAAACCAAAATGGAATATAACATGATAGGTGTAGAAACATAATTAGCTACAAGATAAACTTGAAAAGAAAACAAGATTTTAGCCCTAAAGATATTTCTTTTCTCTTTTCTGTTTTCTTTTCTTTACATCATAATTGTTGAAAGAAACAATGGGAGAGGTGAAATGATGGTGGAAAGAAGCTAGACCCTCCGCATGTACTGTCATCTCTTAGAACACCATGTAATGTGAACTAAGCTGCACCTGTATAATTTTAGCAGCATACTGTGCACATGTTTAAAAAGAATCAATTTTTCTTAAGAGCCAAAGGGTTAAGGAGAGGTCGCAGGCACAATTGGAGAGCCTAAAAGCCAGATATTATTTTTGAGAGACTATAATAGCCTGGTGATCGGTTCAAGAAAATCACAGTCATTCAAGATGATGTCTTACATGTACTGGCTTCTCTGTAAAATGAATTTACCTTTTCATTATTATTTACTGAGTGAGCCAGTATTTCATTTGTATGGATTTTATCCAGCAACTAGGGAGAAAAAAAAAAAAGGCAGAAAATCTAATAAAAAGATGAAGCTGCTGTACAACATTTTGAGTCTGTATCCTGCCTTTTGAGGTCACATTTCTGTCTTTTTTATGATGTTCATTTTAGAAAATGAAAAAATGTA
Organism: Equus asinus; assembly: GCF_041296235.1. Classification (NCBI taxonomy): domain Eukaryota; kingdom Metazoa; phylum Chordata; class Mammalia; order Perissodactyla; family Equidae; genus Equus; species Equus asinus. Next base: position 95,751,211 of record NC_091792.1, read on the forward strand.
TACATATGGAGGTATGCATTTTATGTATTCCAACTGACAGCAAATTCAACCTGACAAGTATGGAGACATACCTATCAGGAATGACAGCAATAAAATAGTGGCAAAAATAAAATCACAACCTCACAAGCAGATTGGTCTCATTGGTTTATCATTTGAGTAATAATGTAGAATCTTGTCTGCCTGGTACAGGCGTTACATTCTGCCATTTCAGGATGGGTATTGAGAATATATACAGTTAGAGTTGGCACCTGGTGCCATTCCTTGTGCAGAAAGTTGAACCCCTGCACAGTATGTTAGCAAGTACCCTCCTCTTGAAAGGGACCTTCAGGGGCTGGCCCTGTGGCCAAGTGGTTAAGTTCGCACGCTCTGTTTCAGCAGCCCAGGGTTTCTCCCGTTCAGATCCTGGGAGCAGCCCTAGCACCGCTCATCGGGCCATGCTGAGGCGGCATCCCACATGCCACAAATGTAAGGACCCACAACTAAAATATACAGCTGTGTACTGGGGGGCTTTGGAGAGAAGAAGGAAAAATAAAATCTAAAAAGAAAAAAGGGACCTTCACTAAACCCCCAACCTTTTCATTTCTCATCATCCACTGTTAATTCCTGGGGGGTTAGGGAGCGTCACAATTAAATATCTTGCGTATAATATCATAACAGCATGCTGCCATCAGGCCAGAGTTGACTAAAAAGTCTTTAAAAATCGAAATCTCTTATGCAATGATTTTTCAACCTGTGAATCCCAAGGAGATGCAAAGGGTCTATGAATCTACTTTGGATTTTCCCAACCAATAGATCTAAAACTATAGCCACTACTGGAAGCAACCCAAGTGTCCATCAACGGATGAATGGGTAAGCAAAATGTGGTATATGCATACCATGGAATATTCAGTCTTAAAAGGAAGGAAATTCTGACATATGCTACAACATGGCTGAAACTTGAAGACATCATGCTGAGTGAAATAAGGCAGTTACAAAAAGACATATAGTGTATGATTCCACTTATATGAGGTACAGAGAGTAGTCAAATTCATAGAGACAAAAAGTAGAATGGTGACTGCCAGGGGCTGGGATGACGGGGGAATGGGGAGGTAGTGTTTAATGGGTATAAAGTTTCAGTCTTATAAGATGAAGAGAGTTATGGAGATGGATGTTCATGACAGTTGCACAACATTATGAATGTATTTAATACTACTGACCTGCACATTTAAAAATGGTTAAGATGGTAAATTTTATGTTATATGTATTTCACCACCATTAAAAATTTGGAAAAACATACATATAGCTACTCTCATATAAGGGTTCTTAAACTTTTTAACACAAAAAGAGAGCCCTTATATTCAAAAAGGTTGGGAACCACCAGTCTGGTGGGAAAAGTACAGATGGGAAACAAAGTTAGATTTTTATCCTATCTCAGACACTAACTAGTTTTTGGAGCTTGAGCAAGTCACTTGTCTTCTCTATGCCTCAGTCTCTGTACCAGATAAATGAGGACAGGTGAGGGAAGCTCAATGAGAAGTTTAAAAATACCTTTCAAAGGAAACTTATGACTTATCCAGCTTCCTGCCCCATTGCTAATAACTATGACCCCTGATACCAAATTAGCAATATTCGTTTCTCAAGTAAATACCAAATCCACGTGGAACCATAGTTATGAATCCAAAAATTCACTGATTGGGGTTATTGCTCCACTCCTCTCCCTGGTTGTCAACACTTGACCACACTGTGGTTCCCTAACTCTTCAGCTGCTTTCTGAGTGGTAAAAAGCTTACCTATCAAAAGGCGTTGCTTACAGCATCCAAATACATGAAGCCGTATTCTCTAATCAATGAATCATCCAGGTGTCTGTACCACCCAGATCCAGAGCCATGGAGGCAGCCCTGAAACTTACCGGTCCATGAGGAGGGTCAACAGTCATTCAGTACCCACAGCCTGCCAGAGCAGAGGAGAAAGCTGGGCCGGATGTTGCTGGGGTGGGGAGGTGGGTCAGGTATGAGCTTGTTTACCACACCAGCTGTCATAAAATCTCCAGTTTCCTATACCCATTGCTGATTTCCCCTAATTTGAGAACTCGGACTAAACTCTAAATCTTAGCTCAAGCTGAAAATCAAAATTTAAGCTAAAATCAACAGTAAAACCTGCAGTAATTCTGAAAAATAGTGGTCTCTGAAGCAACATAGCACTTGTCCACTTTAAAGATAAGTTTCAGAAATTCAATAAGAGGAGCCTATTTGAAACCACTGCTCTGTGGCCCATCTTGATGGATATAAAACAACATTATTGTTTGTATGAAATAACATTAAAGAGGAAAAATGGAATATAAAATGGTATGTTTAAGACAAAGTAATAGATTGATTGATTATAACTATGCAGAATGCTTATATGTACATCAGTAAAGACAGATTATTTTGAACAAAAAAATGGCTTAATATTTATTATTTCTGGTAGATTTAAGTCTGGAAGGAAAGTAGAATGGAAGAAAGAGACGTGCAGAAAGATTCAATACAACGTAAGTGGAACCAGTTTTAAACAAGTGACCCTGTGATACTAGCCCATAAAGAGCTCCCTTAGAAACCTCTGACATCCTCAGGGTCAAAAGTCCGTCATTCAGTGGCCATTTCATTATTTAAATCCGGTGGATGCCATCTTAGTCACACGCTCCACCACCACCTTCATTTTTATTGTTCTGCACTCTGCCCAGATTAGAAGCTGCAAGTTATCAGAGAACCACAAGTACAGCCCCACTGAAAATGGGTAAACCCCCCCCCACCAAGTGTTTGGCCAGATGGTATTATCTATGAAGCTGGAGGGACATGAAGCCAACCACAAGAAAAGAGTCTCTGCTATATGTTAATGCTGACCTTCTCTGGAACAGCGTGCTCTTTTTAGCTTCTACACATGTCTAATCACTAGGGAGTTGTCTAGCTACACGAATTTTTCACATTTGTCAGCTAAATCAGCGCTCCAAATGCACAATGCAGCACTTAGAAACATTATGTGAATTTATTAAATTCTCTGGAGGACTTTGGGTCCATAAAGTAGTAAATTGATTACAGGGAACCGAGGCCATAATATTTTCATCAGCAACAAAAGCAGTCGTGCTCCCATATTGTCCATGGCATGTGAAGAGAAACCATTCCTCACTTCACGTAAGCCAGCAGGCTGAGAAGCACACGGTAAACAAGAGAAGGCTGTGGGATGCACCAACATAGTCTGTCACTTACTTGGTTCTTTTAGATTGACGGGTTTCCGGTGCACCAGTTATAAGAAAACATGTGAGAAATATAAATGGCTTCTTTCTACTCCGGATTTGCCTATGAATGCTTTCAGAATTAGCCCTCGAGATCATAGCTTCTCATTAACTTTACCATGAAATTGCCTGTTGACATCGCTATCAAGATGAGGAGAAGTAGTAGCAGACCAAGAGGAGATGAGGGGTCAATGTGGATGACAATTTTGATACGAAATATCCTTATATGTTGTTTGATGACCACGTGACTGAGCACCAATACCCACTTCCAAAGAGGGAAGGGACAATCCTAGAAATTTCTAGGATGCCTAATATGCCAGGAAATATTATAGATGCTTTCCGATATGATATCCTGTTTCAAGCATTGCAACAACCTTATGAACTAGGAATTATAATTCCTGTTTTTAAGTGAGAAAACCAAAGCTTAGAGTAGTTAAATAAATTGCCCCAAAACACAGAGCTGACACATCGTTAAGTTGAGATCCGAAGCAGCACTGTGTGTTTCCAAGGATGTCCTGGTTCTTTGACCCCAGGTCAAAATATTTGCTGCTCATTTCTTCCAAAAGCTTTGACTCTCGCAGAAGGTAATTGGGCATCTTTCAGCTGCTGCATGGGGCAACTTTCACCATCTTGAATCTTTCTGGATGATGAAGAAAGGAGAATTCTGGGGGTGATCTTGCTAGTGTCTTGGCGCCAGAGGTGTCATTTTAGAGCCTTCTCCTAGAAGATGACTTTGACTATTTCACTGTGTCTTTGAATCTTCTGTAGGCATCCTGGAAAAGGGTGTGATTATAAAATTTAGGTATGATGAGTGATCATGTTTTTTAAATCTCTCTCTAGATTTTAATAAACATCTAAAATGACCCTAGTTCTTCCTTCTATTTAAAGGGTGGTGTACAAGAGGCATAATCAGAGGGTCAGCAATTCTTACCCCTCTGTGGCCTCTGACTACACAAGGTCTCTGTGTGAGAGAAGCAGGGACCTTGCTACAGAAAGGAGCACGTATTTAGGACTATCAACTCCTCTCCTTGCGCCACAGGCCTTGGACCGAGACCCTTGGCTGTGATGGAGAAGAAGCAGGGTCTCCATAAGGCCTGAAAACAGCTGGGCCACAGGCTAACATGAAAGGGAGGGCTCTGTTTTTTATTAATCTGTGGACTCCCAGTGCTTGGCAGACTGCCTGGTGCATAGTAGACCCCCAATAAGTGTTTATTAAATTCCACTGAAATATTAAGACAGCTCAGCAGTTTGTCAAGTTATCTGTATCAGAATATTAAAAATTACATTGTGAGTTGTTTTTAAATGTAGTGATTTGCAAGCATAAATGTATTTCATATGTGGTATTTCACAAAGCTAAACCCAGCACTTCCCACTTTGTTGTAAAGCTATATATTCAGGCAACTCTGACCCTGTAGCAAAAGCTATTCATTATATTTGAATTTTTCCTGGCATACATGCCCATCCAGAATATTCTTTCAAAACTGGAATTATTCAGGCCACACCAGAGCATAGAACCAACTTGGAATTAGCCATTTTTGTCTATTTCTTATTTCCCATAGTAAGGGCTGCAGTTGTATGAATTGCAAAGACTGTGGCTCCCTATGACTTTTTTGCTTATGGAGAGGGTGGATATTTTTCCCCCTTATTGCTCATCTGATGCTAAAAACATTCAGAAATTAATCTAATTCATTTTGAGATTAATGCTGTGAACGCCATTTGCTCAGTCCAAACCCAAAAAGCCTCAATTGCTACATGAAACACCACCACCTACTGTCAATACTGTCCTATTACACTCTCATATTCTCAGCCCTGAAATCCACTTAAAGCTGCTGAACTCTCTCCCATTGGGAAATTTTGACAAGTAAATTCACAAACAGAACCGATTAGAAAGACTTCAAATATAATGAATTTCTTACTCTATTTTACCTTCATGGAAACTTCTCCCTGCTCACAGTATTCGTTAAAAAAAAAAAAAAAAATCTGATCTCTACCGTTTTCCTTGGACTATAAAGTTGTAAAAGGTAACAAGTCTTTCTTCAAGTCTGACACCAGTATCAGATGGATTCAAACCCGTCATTTCATGTCTTTGTGCCAAATGAGTTCAGCAGTACTATTCTACATAGAGTAAATTTTTTTCTCACAGAACACTAAAACTAGCTTTAATAATAATCGTATAGTTGATTTTTTCACTGTGAATGTTTGTTTCTTGCTCATCAGAACATTCATTCAACAGATATTTACTGATCTCTAGGCTTGGGAATACCAGTGAACAACATGGATCTCGTCTCTGCCCATATAGAGCTTATAGCCCGGGAGAACAAACAGACAACCCGGACAATGTCGTAAGCTTTACCAGGAAAATAGGGGGCTGTGCAACCACGGAGCAAGGGCATCTAACATAGATAAGGGGAATTCAAGGGCAGCCTTCCAGCAGGCACTGTTAACGTCCCCCCAATATCCCTTCAGCCCACTTGTAACTGTAGCTTCACTTGTAGCTTCAATAGATAGTTCTGATCACACTGACGGTTTCCTACATCAAGCACATGCATTTCCCTAGTGGCAGACCTTTTCCCTAATGGGCCAGCTAAAGGTGCCAGGAATTAACACCCCCAAAGCATCCCTCAACCAGCCAGGGAAGGAAGTTGGTGGATAAATACCCCAGCTTCCTTACCCCTCAATAGAAAATTCTGAAGTGTATTCTACTCTGGCTCTTAAGAGGCCCCCAGTGGAACGTATGCAATTAGTATGTTGACAGAACTGTTGGCATTTCAATACACTCAGTAAATAACATCTGTCTTTCCTACAAATGTTGTGAGGCAATTAAGAAATAAGACCAATACCACAACTAGAAGGTCCTGCAACTAAGATATACAACGATGCACCAGGGTGGATTTGGGGGAGATAAAGCAGAAAAAGAAAAAAAAAAAAAAGGAAAGAAGACAAAAGAATAAGGCAGGCGGGGGACTGGATATCACATTGATAATATTGGAGAATGTGACTTATATGATTAGGCAAGTAGACTCCATTATACTCAACCTAAGAATTCAACTAATCTTCTGAGTCTCATGCACCCCTAGAATGGGCCAAGCCTCCGAGGGACAGGGCCTGCCCCTGGTATAGTTATGGCAAGGAGGATCAGAGTAGAACACAAGCTTCCCACAGATAGCCTCGCCCCCAGAGAAAAAGAGGACAGGCTGGGCCAAACAGTCATAGTTATTCCTTCCACATTCACCAGTCAGAGAAGTGACTCCTCCTCCAGAAAAGCAAAAGGAGCAGCAGAAAAGACCAAAAGTATTATACTAGCAGAGCTCCCTTCACAGAGAGTAAAAATATCAACTGTAGGAAGAAGTGTCCCCAACACTACCAACCAATGCTCCCTCCCCTGTCAGCAACACTTGACCAGGGTTTTGCTTGTCTGATGATTCCACCAGAACACCACTCAATATAATAAAGAAAAACAAAATCTTTTAATTTCCACACTCTCATTACTCTTTCCAAGTGATATTGGCCTCCAATTAAGACCACAGTAATCAATTATATGAATAGACAATGATCATTAAATCAATGGTCTCTAAGACATTAATAAATGGATTTTAGCCATGTAGTGTCTGCCTATAAAAGGCACTTAAGAAAAGCTTTGCTTTTTTTCTGATTTTTCTTTCAGCACTTTTTGTACCCTTACTAGATGCTAATACTATTACTTATTTAACCCTCATATTAGCCTATGAAGTGAGTACTGGTGTTATCGCCACTAGTCAGATCAGGAAACTGAGATTTAGACAGGTTGGAAGACTTGCCGCAGGTCACATAGCTAATGAGAGGAGCCAGGATTCAAACCTTGGTCAGTCTTATGCCCAAACTCATGGTCTTAAGCACTACTCTATCCTTCCCCTGTAATCATTAAACTAAGCGTATGCCTTAAAATCAGTCATTCAATTTGCTTTAAACTAGAAATGCCAACAGGACAATGAGCTCTAAAACTAATTAATGAATAATGTAAATTGATTCCAATATCGTTTCATGATTAATTAGCCCTCAAGTGCAAAACCAAACTCTGCTTGGAAAGAAGACTAGAAAAACTAGAAAGAGGAAGAAAATGCTTCCATCTTTTTAGACAAACCATTGCCAAGTATCTTCCAATCTGAAATTAATCTCAGTAATATCTCTAACTCTTTGAGGCTCTATTTTTCCCTATTCTCTACAGGACTCTCTTATTTCAGTAGTTTCAATTTTTCACGAGCACCACTTGTGAAATATATACAGTTTTGAAAAATGCTACAAATAGAACATACATGTAATTCATACTGCAATTACAGCCCCTTAATACTTAGTATTGTAATTATTTTTCATATCTTTAAAGATATGAAGTCAAGGACATATTCCTAGCACCTAAAATGATAAGTGACATGTATTAGCGGTTCAACTGTTTATTTGAATAAACGAATGAATGTCTTCAAAGTGTTTGCCTTACAGGATTTTTCTCTTTTGGAAATTTTCACAAGTTTGCTAAGTGAACCCACAATAGGGCAATTTAAGTGAACTGACTTTCATTCCAGTTTTTTTCTTAATGGAAATAGATTCTTGGACCAAGAGTAGCCGCTATATCCGGACCTAAGAAGAATGCACATTATCCAGAAATCTTAAGCTTGGGGTTGAAGTCATCACCTCAATGTAGCTTCGAGTTGTCTGCTCTTGAGGAGGGGTGCATTTGTGTTGTCATATTGTACTCAGGAAAGTTAAAGTATTTGGCACTTTCAGAATTTCACTCGTGGGGAAAGGGTGTGGACGTGTGCTGGTGTCCCAGCAGTGCAGTGGAGTGGGGTGTGGTTGTTCTGGTTTGCTCATTTGCCCAGGAGGCATTCCCTCATGTTCTGACACTAAGGTAACATATTCATGTTGTTATGGTCCCTTCTCCTCCACTCCCAACCGCAGGATGATCAGCAGATTCCAGCTGGCTGTTCTGGATACCCCAATCTCCTTATCACATGATTGGTGCAAGGCTTGGCAAGTGACCCAAATCAGGCCAGTGTCCTTCCTCGAGATCCTTCTATTTGTATCTGAGTCGTGATGCAGAAACGATATGAAATCTGGACTTCTGGCAACAATCTTTCCTGAAGCATGAGGGAATAAAATCATACAGAAATGAGAAACAGAGGGAGCAGGTCCTGATGACAGTGGGGTCTAGATCTAGCCTCCAAGGCCTTTGTTCCCAGAGCAACTCCAGATCTGGGAGCTAACCCCTTTTCTTGCTTAAGCTAGTTTGAAATAGGTTTCTGTCACCTGAAGCTGAAAGAGACCAGATTCATACACGAGGGCCTTGCCATAGCTGGATAATGTAACCTCCTTTCATGACATTGGTTCTGTGGGGAGATGTTTTCAAGTCCAAAGAGCCCAAAAGCCCTCGTAAACTTTTTAAACACAATCTTTCTGGCAAGTTGAGAGTGAGTTGAATCCAATACATTCATAATGCTGACCACAAGATGGCACCTAAAGCATTTGTCAAAGACTTCTCAACCAGACACAGGATGATTGCCAAATTCTAATATCTTACGTATGCCCCCCACATAGATCCCATTGTGGTTGCAAAATTGTTCTATTTTAGGTGATTCCATATACATTCTGGTAGTTACAGTGTGCCTCGCAGAGCACCTTGCACTTAATGGTATTCAGCAGATGGTCAAATCACCAAAATGTTGAACAAATGTGAAAAGGTGAGGTTTGGTCATTTCTTTCAGGATAACAGATTTGCCTGCTGTGCTCAGAAATTTAGTCATATCAACAGGCTGTATGACAGCAGAGATCACCAAACCCCCATTATGCACCCATGAAATTAGCCTATCTATCCTTTCTTCATGGCCAAACACAACTTCATGTTATTTTTAAATTGTTTTCCCTGTTGACAACTTAGAGTCCCTGTCCCTAAACCAGATTTACTGTCCACCAATTGGCCCAAGGAGTCTTAAAGCTTGCCTTCAGTTTTCAGTTACAATCTGCTACACGGAAGGTCAATACAAAAATATACTGCATCTTACAGATTCTGTCTTTGAATTATGTTTTAATATGAGTTTATGAAAATGGAAGGACAAAGCCTCCTGGAAAACATACGAAGCTCTACCACCAAAATAGAAGTTTGTGACCCCTCTTCATTGGGAAAGTCCTTCTCCATTGCCCCTCCTTTGATAGTAAAACACCACCACGTGTTGTATCCTGATCACAGTCTGTAATTTTCCTTTCCAGCACTTGGCACAATTTATAATTATCCATTTTTATTTAATTATATGCTTCATATTTTTCTCCCTCTAGCGACAGTTACTATCTCCACAAGGGAAGGAACTGTATCTGTTTTTATACCACTATGTACGTAGCACCTATAACACTGATGTTCAATAAATATTTATTTAATAAATAAACAAACTAGAGTATCACAATTCTAAGTCAATTTCCTGAATACAGAGAGTTACTATAAAACAGGTGCAGTCATTCATCAGGATATGGTCTATGTCCTGACAAATGATGGCAGGGACGCAGAACAGTTCCAGAGTCCAATCCAATCCAGGTTGGGAGGAAAGCCTTCCTCAGAGAGCCCAGGATCTAAACCAGTCACTGCTGTCCAACCCGTTTCCAGCACACACTTTCCTCTACCATGGGAAGAGGCTGACCAAGAGGATACAGATCTATTCCCATCCCAACTAGAGCTCTCCCTAAACTCTCTTGGCCATAGGTGGATCACACTTAATCCGGTCCCCAACTCTACACAGGGCTCTTGGCCAATCAACACCTTTCTAACCAACCTCTCTTTCCTGCTTTTTCTCTCCTTATACTTGCTGTCTCCTGGTGATCTCAGTCAGATTTCCCAACTTTTATTAATTATTTAACCTGACTCCAGTTAGTCTCCTGGCTAAAAAGGGCTTTTTCTTCACATATTAGCATATGTACAGAAGTATGTATGTAGAATATGGAGACTGCCCACAGCAAAGGAATACTGAGCAAGGCTGTACTGCCACTGTACCTGTTATGAATAGTTAGTTTTAAGCAACAAAAATTAACCACGGCAGACTTACACTAGAAAGTGATGTATTAGAAAGGGGTGTGGTAACTCATAGAATCAAAAGAAAAAGTGTAGAATCAGGCGTTAAGGAGGAAACAAGGCAGCTTTAAGGATCTGGGTAGCAGGAAATAATAGATTCTCTTCAAGATGCCTCCCTTAAAGCAAACCAGCTCAGTGCATGTTCAGTCCTTGTGGACACTTCACTCCAGAATCCAACATCTGATTGTCCTAGACTGGATCATGTGACCAACCCTTGACCAGCAATGGGTCACCTTGATTGACAGGCCCATCAAGAACCCATTCATGGGGGATGTTTCAGTTACTCAAAGAAAAGGAAATAGATGATGCCTAGATGTCCATTAGAGCCTCTAAACCTGGTACAGATGCCTTTGAGTCCTAGAGTGTGCCATGTTCCCCTGAGAAAAGTGAAGCATAATAGATTATTCTTCCAAAAGAGCCTCCATAGAGAAGGGCTTGAGCTCTGCCCGTAGAAGCTTTCCTCCTAGGACATTTTGACCAATAATTGGTAAGTGATGATGTCAAAAGGAAAATGGGAATTAAAATGGCTATTATCCAAACATCCAAAGCCAGAGCCAGGCAAACTCCGAAGCAAGTCACTCCATTCCTTCGTTCATCATGTCTTTATTAAGAGACTGTGCTCTGCTTTTTTTGTTTGTTTGTTTTTGTTCTGTTCTTAGTTGCTATTTCTCTCTCCCCTCACTCCAATACACACACACACACGCACACGTCTCTAGGCACTGTCTTTTCCTGATTAAAATAGTAGTGGAAAGAGCTTCAATCTAGAAATCTGAGTCTCTTCTTTTTCGTCTGTAACAGCCTAACTCACATGGATCTATGAAGACATATATATGAAGGTGCTTAGTAAGTTGCTACACACGTAGAAAAATAAGGTAGTACGTTTATTGCTAATAAAGTATTATTTCAGAACTGTTTCTCCCCTTTCAGGGCTCTTCCCCCCTCACCACTCCCCCTCCGTCAAGTCCAGCAGCCTGCTGACTAACGGGTTTTAGAGGAGTTCTTTGATGATAGAACAAAGAGCCAGATAACCCAAATCCTGAGAAGAAGTTAAGACTGGAAATGGTTTAATATGCTAAACTTTTCTCAGCCATTGGGAGACTAACCTCTCAACAAGTCTCCTTGCCATTGTTGAATCTTTGAGGGGGTCCAATAAATAGCACCCCTCTTCTCTGCCTGACTCCTGAACCAAGCCAGAAGTAAGACAAATGAGTCAGCAGACAGAAAACCAAAATACCACCTTTATTCATAAAGTCTGTGCTGGAGAACAAGACCTACTGTGAAAGTCGAACAGTCTTCCTAAGCCCAAAGTCTTGATCTCAGAAGCTCGTCGGAGGGAAAGTTGAGTCCCGCAGTGGGCAGGCTCGCGCACTGAGGTCAGGGAAGGGCAAAGTGACCAACCCCCATTCTCAGCACTCTTAGTGGGTTAGTTCCCACCCATCCACAAGCATGTCTATCAAACACTCAGCATCTTTATTTTCACTAACCTCTGACTGAATTTAGTATTTCCTTCAATTCAGAATGTCGCCAACAAACCACATAGTATTAGCAGTATCTGTGACCTAGTCAACCAATCCATATCACAAGTATTTTCACAACACTTTGCAGTTGTTGCAAATCTCATGAAATAATATATAAATGTGTCACTACTTTCAAATCACAGTAATGAGACTACCCACTGACCTACTGAAGATGTACATATATTACAAATTTTTTAACTATTTTAATAACTATACTTCAATATAATTGGTTTCCTCTGTGATTCTATTTTATTTTATGCAATGAAACATATTTTTCTGAGCTTTCTCAGACCAGCATATGATTACACGGCACAATAAAAGAATCCTTGTTCCAAGGGAAGTCAATATAAGATTTTAAGTAGAATGACATGATTAGATTTGTCTTTCATAAAGAAAACTCTGGAAACCTTTACAGAAGGATCTAGAGTCAGGGTAAATTAATGGGTCCTACAAAGTCCTTTGCAGTCTGGCCTTCATGCCCCTGCTCTGCCTCGTGTCTTGCCTTTCTCCCACATCTATCTGACCTTCTAGGCACCCGGCCTTCTCACTGTCTCCCTACATTTCATGCTCCTTACTTCTCTAGGACTCTAAAAACGTTGTTCTCTCTCCTCGGAATGACTGCCATCCTCTTTCCCACACCATGAGCAGCTACACATTCTTCACAGCCCAGTTCACATCCTTCTGTCTTTGGAGCTACCTTTTGTCCTATTCCTGTAGCCATAGCACCTTGGACATAATCTAGCACAACACACAGCACGTGGCATTCCTAGTAATCATGTCAATCTGTCTCCCAAACTAAGCTGTAGCATCTATTGTCCTACTACCCACAGGAATACAGTGTGCCAGCCCTGCTTGATTAGTCTCCTCTCATGCTAATTTTATTGCTTACATAATTCATTCTATCTCTCTTTGCTTCAAAGGCCTCTGTCCCCATTGCATGCAGAAGTGTCTTGTGCCTCCCCTCTTCTCTTTGGCCACCATCCCCCTGCAAGTCATCCTAGGTCCCCCTCATTCTCACTCCAAGGCCTCTCCAAGTTCCTGGTTGGCTCCCAGACAATTCCATGCCCCTGAGGGTAACTGTTCTGTGCAACTTCATGTGTGCATGTGAGTCAGCAGAGAGATTCTATCTACACACACCATACCACCATTTCTGCTCTTCTTCAGCTGCACCATATTAGCATGGGGGTTGGGACAGAGGACTTCTTTCCAAGGCTTTCTGCCTTCAGGCTTCACCTGGGAAGTGAAGGGTATGTCCTCTCTGCCCTGACATCCTCCTAAACCTATTGAAAGTGTCTCTTCTTTCTCATCCTTCACCTTCACCACATGGCTCAGTGTAGGAGTCCCTCTCAGGCACTCACCAGCATCAAAGCCTCAGTCACGTTCCCTCTGAATCTTGACTTCCCACTAGTCACTTAAACTTTAATGCCTGTCGGATGGAGAACTGCTCTCACACCATTGTGCATCTTTCTCCCGACTACAGTTAGAAAGTAAACTCAATGCTTAAGGACTCCTTTGCTCTCTCAAAAATTTGACTCTTCCAATAAGCATCCTAGTTTTCACTATAATAACAAATGCTGCAATGTGTTTTTTTAAATCAATTCAGAAACTCAATTTTTACATTTTTCAGGGCCACAGCAATGAACATTGCTGATAGGCAGAAGTCTAAGGATCAGCAAGAAAATAGCAGGAAAGGAAAGCATTTGCAATTTTATCTGCCATGCTAGTGTGCGTATTGTGTGGAGACTTGGAAATGAACGAGAACAGCATTTGGTTTCCTAAAGTCAAATAATGAGTTAAACTAAGCCAGTGGAAGTTTTTGGAACTAAATCTAGCATTACCAAAAGTCAGAGCCCAAAAGATCTGGAGAATCCGTCTTTGTCTAACACCTTCTACAGAGATGAGGCACTGAAGCTTTGGGAGGGGAGAAACAGATGGAATTAAATGACTCACCCAAGGACACAGAAACCAACACTCCCTTTTTATTTTTAATGACCATTCAGTGCTTGCTCCATGCCCAGCAATCTGCCATCACTACCTAGTCATTGTCTCATTTACTCCTCCCAGCACCCCCTGAGAATTGGTGCTATTAGGCCCATTTTACAAAGGAGTAACTGGGACTTAAGAGGTTAATTTCTTGTCATATAGCTACTAAATGGAGGGTCAGTTTTCAATCCCATGATGTTTGATGCCAGAGCCCAGGATCCTAACCTGGACCTACTGTGTGTTAGACACCATGCTGAGGGCTGAGAATACAAAGAAAAATAAGAAGCAATAGTGGCCCTGAGTTGCTGAATTTACTAACGATACAAGCTACTGTTAATCTGCTCTTGGGGCCCACAGTGATGTTTCTGTCAGGCTAAGAACAAGGACTTCTCCCTTGAAATCTACTCAATAGCAGCTGATAACTCAGAGGCCATATCATTTAGTGCAAAGATCGCAGGACTTAGGGTCTGCAGACTCTGGGTCTAACCTCAACTCTGCTACCTACTTACCATCTATGAGTCCTGTGTTCGCCTCTGTTCTCTAGCTGCACAAATGTGAAACGTCCATCGTGGCTAGCTCACAGGACTATTACAAATTTCAAAGATCGTAAACTTGAAAGCCCTCAGCTAAAGGTCAAGAATTGTTGTAAATACTCATCTGAAGTCATATTGTATATTTTCCCACAAAGGTTTTCAAACCATTTTATAAATAATTATAATCAGTTCGTGAAAATTTAAGCAAGTAAGGCACAATAGGGGTTCATAGGGAAGGATAGGGAAAGAAAGGAACCACAGAATGACACAACAGCATTGGTCATGTTCTGGCTGTTAAGTCGATCAGGGGTTCCCTGGCTGTTCAATTTATTAGGATGCTTCCTAACTCATATATGGGGTACAGACATTCTTTTTTACATATTAAATATTGAATAATAAATGTTTGAATTTTTTAACAAGGAAAGTAAGGGATTACTGGGAAAAAGCTATAAAGCAAGAGGTTAGAAATATGTGTACTCTCTTAAGGGGAACTTTGTGTTTGGGGTTCTTTTATGGAGGAAACTTAGGGTCACACAGACTTTATTGGTGGAGGGAAGATAAAAGCAACAAATCTAACCTATTGATTTTTTTGAACTCAGATCCTACCAGGTTTCAGCCTTTGAACAGGTTAGTGCCCACTTTACTCTTTTGAATGTAGGAGACCATTTCCTCTTCCAAGAAAGAGCTCTCATCTAGTCAAGAGATACAGCACATTTGTCATAACTAGAAATTTATTTGGAAGAACAACTGGGTTTTATGCAGGCCATCTGGAGAAGACAAATGTTTCGTGTAAACATGTGGGAAATTTCACCGACAACATATGTAGCTAAATGAACTGCCTTCAGCATTGCCAAAAGGAGAAAATTCCATTACACACAAGGAAGGTATTTCAACAATCACCTCAAAATAAATACACATAAATCTTTTAATTTAACTAAAACATATGTAAGGTGTAGCTATGTTTCTTTTCAATGTACTGACAACCAAATATACAGCCTCTGCAGAGATGCGTTGGGTTCAACTCCATAGGGACAGGCTCGAAATCATTGCATTCAGCGGCTCATGTTTAAAGAAATATATCTTCCTGAAACCTCCCCAGCTTTGCACACCTTCCACTCCTCTGAACAGTTGACATGATGTCATGGAAGAGTATCAGACAGGAAATCAACAGTTCTCGTCCTGCCCCGGGCACTAATTCACAGAGTGACCTCAAACAAGTCTTGTCACCACTCTGTTTTAGTTTTATCTCCTATAAAAGGAAGAAATAATTCTTTCTCTATCTACATCTGAGGGTTTTTGTGAAGATACTATTAACACCTCATGTTAGCATAATATCTTATAATTTAGTAAGTGTTTCAAATAGACAGTTTCATTCAGTTACAACAAATTTATCCCCAGTTTATAGATGAGAAAATTGATACTGTATTAAGAAAAAGGAATACTACAATAAATCCCAAAAAGTCAGTGGTTTAACACGATAAGGTTTCTTTCATGTTCACATATCAATGTAGTGTAGGTGCTCCTGGTCACTGAGTAGCCTTCTTGCATGAGTGAAGAGCCCAGGCTCCTTCTGCCTGTGGCTTCACCAGGCCTTAGGACTTTAGAGTCCTCAGTCTCCAGCAGGCAGACAGGCAAAGAGAGAGTGGAGAGAGCACACCCACTTCTTATCAACCTCATCCTGGCCATGACCCAGATGACTTGCATGCACATCTCATCAGTGAAAACCAGTTAATGGCTCCACCTAGATGCAAGGAGGCATTGGGATGTGTAGCCCCTGGCTGGCCAGCCACTTCTCAGCGGCAGTGTTATTCTGTGGAACAGGGAACACAACTTCATGGTGAACAGTTAATTACCCCAGCCACAATGAAGTGGTTATGTAATTACCTCAAGGCTACACAATTAGTTGATAAGTGTAGACATCTATTTCTGCATAACACACTATCACAAACCCAGCAGCTTAAAGCGACAAATGTCAGTTTTCTCATAGCTACTCTGGGTCTGGAGTCTGGACACAGGTTAGCTGATCTCCATTTCAGAGTCTCAAGACTGCAGTTAAGGTGTCAGCCTGGGCTGAGGTCTCATCTGGAGGCTCGACTAGAGAGGGACTCACTTTCTCACTCACATGGTTTTTGGCAGCATTTGGCCCCATGCAGCTGTAGGATTCATGGCAGCTTCCTTCTTCAAAGCCAGCAATGGATAGAGAAAGACTCTAGAGTGAGTAAGCCAGCAAGACAGAGTGATACAAAACATAATGTAATCGTGGCAGTAACATCTCATCACCTTTGCTATGTTCTACTGGTTGGAAGCAAGTCACAGGACCACACACCCTCAAGGGGAGGGGATTACACAGAAACATGATTATCAGCAGAAGGATCACGGGACCACCTTAAAGTTTGTCCACTACCATAAGAAACTCAAACCCAGATTTCCTGACTACAAATCCATTGTTCCTTTCATTCAATCATTTGTCCAGTTTTGAACTCCATAATTCTTATCTGTAAAATGTGAATAATATTTGCATGTAACATACTCAGCTGTTGTGAGGAACAAATGAAATAGTAGATGTGAATGCACTCTATAAGCTGTAAGGTACAATGTGAATTTAATAGGCATTTGTTATTATTTTATCCCCTTCCTGTGATGTTTCTTTACTCTTCCTGCTGTCTAAATCCTACTCCTCCCTTAAGGACCATATTAATGTTTCCTCCTCCATGAAGCACGTGTATTAGTTTGGATTATGTTCAGTTTCATATAATAAGAACACAAAATGATGACTCAAATAACGTTGAAGGTAGAGCTGATAAGATAGACCCACAAAGTCATTGGGACCCAAACTCCTTCCATATCTCTGGTCTGCCTTGCCTAGAGTGTCATCCTTGTCCTCACGGTCCAAGATGGCTACTGGAGCTCCAGCCATCACATCCCAAAACCAAGCAGGTAGAAAGAAAAAATATTTTTTGTGTATACTTCCCAAAAGTCCCACACAACACTTGGATTCATGTCCTTTTGACAAGAACCCAGTCCCAAGTTATACCTGCTTGCAACAGAGCCTGGGGATATAGTTTTCAGCTGAGTATGATGATATCTTGACTAAAAGTGGGGCTCTATTACTAAGAAGGAGGAAGCAAATGAATTTGGGACCAATAAATAGTCCCTGCCCTGGGATATTTCAGACACATCAAGTGTGCCCATATACCTAGAGGAAATGGAATAAATAGGGATTTCAGTAGTTTGGAACCAGACTGTGGAGAGCCTAGAATTCCAGGCCGAGGAATTGGGCTTCATTTGGCATCTAATAAGGAACTATGACGGGATGAAAGCGGTGGTTTAGAAAGCTCAATCTAACGGTCGCTTCAGACTTGAAGCATTTTAGTTTTAAGACTGTTGTAATCTGGCAAGAAATGAAAAGTCTGAATGCTGCTTGAATGGTGATGACAGAGAAGAAGGAAATAAGAGAGAGACTTTAAAGGAAGAATCCAATTATGTGTAGAAAGCCCAACACTGGGAAATAAGCAGAGAACCGCAGTCGCTCTCACTCCCGATTGAAACCAAGCTTCTTGAAATGCCAACCACCATTACTGGCCAGCTACAAATCTGCCAACACAGACGGGCCACAGGCAGCTCCTCCACGAGAGGCACCAGGAGCCAGGGCTCAAAAACCTCCCACCTCCAGAGGTTAGGGGCATCGAGCCCACGACCAGAGAAGGATCTGCAGGCAACCCTAGCTCCTGCCCCAACCTCACACCAACAGACAACCTGAGCTTGTCCAAGATGGGTGCAGACAGGTGAGGCACCCAGCGTGGAAAAATAATTTGCTCCTGCTCAATCAGGTGGTTGTCAGGAAAGCTTCTACTTCAGTGACCACCGAACGAATGAATGAACGAAAGCCACTGAAGTTTTTGTTCAGAAGATTAGGCCATAGAACAGGTGAGGAATCCACAAAGTATTTTGAACTATTGCCAGAAGATCCACTTTTTTAATTTCATCCATAAATATGACACAACAATAGCAGAACAAAATTTCCTGAATTAGCATTTATTAGGAAGAGTAGAGAGAAGAAAGAAATTTAAAAGCAATGGCCACGTAGCAATTTCCCATTATAAAAAAAAAAGCTGCTAAGATGACATTATTTACTTTCTTAGTAGAGGATGAAGTTGAACTTTTGGCCTCAGACTTTGGCTTATGTCTGTGAATTTTCTTCTGACGACGTAAGCAATTATTTGATGAGACCTCTTTACAAGGAAATGAGATCAGTACTAGGAAATAAATGCTTCTTGCTCCAAAGCAAATCTCATAAGAATTCACATGTACATGTGGAAATGCTTTAAAAAAACTGAACACTTCAAAAAATTCTGATTTGGTCAGCACCTCAGTGATTACTATGCCTTCCTTAGCTGAAGGACTTGTGCTGCCAAGACACGTAATTTTGATCCAAAACTTCCTCAACAAGGTGTTAAAAATAGCAAGCCAAAAATGAACTGAGAATGGGTAACAAAGCCAGAAGAGCGCCAAAGGAGTCGCACTATAACTGGAAGAAAGGAGAAGATCAAGAGAAAACAAGGTCAAAGAAACAACCAAAATGCCTTTCTTTAGTACAGACTAAGAGTGCCAGGTCAGGACACAAGGAGCAAACGGGTTCCTTCTACACGTTTTCCCGAAGGCTGCAGCGTTTTGCACAGTCTGAGATTCGGAAAGCTGTTTCTCTGAAGAGCAGCCTCCTCGCTCAACAATAGGGGTGTGTTTACAGAAAAGAACGCACTGCTACTGCGTTCTCAAGCTCCCCCAAGAGGGGGGCTATGGCCTTATGGAACCTCTAATTCCCAGTTTTAATAAACCCCTTTGTTAAATTATCCCTTCTATGTTCCGCTGTCAGAGTGGTGTGCTCGGAGCTTCATTGCTCTGAGCTTCAGCCAAATTTGTGTGTTTCATGTCACGTATAGGACTTCCCTCGGAGTACAGAGGGTAGAATCAGATAGACATTAACGATGAGACATATTCAGGGCCTCTCATGGTTTTTTTCTCCATCTTACTGCAAAACGGAGGATGGAGACTTCTAGAAAGTCTTCCTCCAGTTCCTATGAGTTTGCAAGAACTCAGCGCTGCCTCAGCCGGCCTGGCTGTCAGCTCCGGCACAGATCAGAGATTTTTTTGCTCTCCAGCTGCGGAAAGAATCGCTGCCAGCATTGGGGGCCACACCCCACAGTGGAACCAGGCAGGAAGCTTCAGGAGGCTCCTGGGCACACGTATGTGTCTCAGCTAGACGCAGGTTTAATTACATTAAGATTTAACTTAGCTTAATAGTTGATGCTGTCCAAAAAACTGCTCTGAGGGAGACATTTAGATTCTATAAATGTTCAAGAATTTTGCTGTAGATATTTTGTATTTAAACCATTAAAATTAGGTCCTACCATTGAGGAAGGGAAATCCTTTAAAGTTCCATATTCATTGCTCTAAGGCTGTGCTTTCACTTCTGCTTTGCAGTGCCCTAGGCTCCTAGGAGGCCAGAGAGAGTATGACGGAGGCAAAGGGAGACCAGGGGAATCAGGCTCCGGCCTTTGGAACCCCATCCCTGACTCAGTATTATGTTTTGTTTTGTTTTGTTTTGTTTTTGAGGAAGATTAGCCCTGAGCTAACATCTGCTGCCAATCCTCCTCTTTTTGCTGAGGAAGACTGGCCCTGAGCTAACATCCGTGCCCATCTTCCTCTATTTTATATGTGGGACGCCTGCCACAGCATGGCTTATTGAGCAATGTGTAGGTCCGCACCCGGGATCTGAACAGGCAAGCAGCAGGCTGCAGAAGCAGAGCACGCAAACTTAACCACCACGCCACCGCTAGGCTGGCCCCCCTCAATATTATGTTTTATGTGTTATGTTTTAGAGTTCTAAGGAAAATTTCATTTGGGGAAGAAAAAGAATTCCATAGCTAAAAAAAAAGTGTGCATGTGTACATACGTATGTTTGCATATAAATTATATACACATATTTATAAGCCTTTTGTTTAAGACTGTTTCATTTGCAACACACTATTGCTGTAAATTGAATTCCCCCTAAATGCGCCCCCTCTGGCTTCAGTAGGGGGAGATTTTAGGGACTACTACATCTGGAGAGTCAAAGGGTTTTCTGGCTTCAGGCCTTGGTGAATGAAAGGTATCAAAGTGTGTCAGCAGGATAAGTTTTTCTTTTCCTCTCTGCTTTCCTCTGTGTTGGCTTCATTCTCAGAAGGTACTTTCCATGTGGCAGCAAAGATGACCCCCAGGATCTCTAGATCTGCATAGTCCTTTCCATGTGCAATCTCAGGAGAAATAAAGACTTCTCTCTCTGTGTCCCTATTGTTCTTTCAAAGACTCTGCTTGACATTCTGAGGTCATGTGTCCACCCTTGGACCAGAAGAAGTCCTCTAATGGCCAGCTTTCGGGCATGTGCCAACCTGTGTGGCAGGGAAGTCATTTGCCCAATATAATAACATGGCAATAAAAGGAAAGGATACGGGAAAGAGAAAGATAACATTTACCTACTGCATCAGAGTAATATCAAAACTCAGTTTTCAAAGTGATACTTGAAAGCATAGGCCTAAAACATTTTAATATTCTTTGTTTATTAAAGCAAATTAGAATTCATCCAGGAAAATGGCATGGTTATTAAAAGAGACTGTCTTAAATATACTTATCTATGTGTACTTTACAGAAACACGTAAGATTGAAGGTAAAGCTTGAAAAAAGATACACTCTGCAACAACCAATCAGAGAAAATAAAAAACTAGGAATAACTCTTCCATTTCCCCTCTCTCTTCTCCTTCTCCCTCTCCTGAACAATTCAGTCCTAAATAGAGAGGTGGGACAGAGTAAGGTGGCCTCCAGACTGGTTGTGGGAAGGCCACGGGGAGCCAGAGCAGGTGTCAGAGCCTGTGCAGAGTGAGGAGAACATCCATGAAGGAAGATGCCCAGCCCAGGATGTCACAGTCCAAGCAGGGTGAGGTGACAGAGCTTGTGCAGGGTGATGAGGACATCCATTTTGGAAGAGGACAGCCTGGCATGGGCAGTCAAGCCTAGAGGGTAAAGGGGCATCCACAGGAGGGAGTGGCCCCACCCGAGCAAGGTAAGAAAGACATTCATGGAAGGGGTGGTCCAGCATGAGCAGACAGCATGGGCAGACAGAGGCTGAGTGGGAAGAGGAAGGCATCTGTGTGAGGGAGGGGTTACAAATAAGTAAATATATCAGAACTAGGGAGCCAGATTCCTCACTGTCTGAGAAAGGACTTGCCAATACAGAAAGGAAGAAAACTAAAATGAACCCTGTGGCACTGGATTGCAAATGGAGGAAAAGAACTCGCAGTTTTTAAGATAGATAAACAGATATAGATGATGATGATAGATAGATAGATAGATGATAGATAGATAACAAACAAAAATAAATATATGGAGCCGACCTGGTGGCACAGCAGTTAAGTGCGCACATTCTGCTTCGGCAGCCCGGGGTTCGTCAGTTTGGATCCCGAGTGCGGACATGGCACTGCTTGGCAAGCCATGCTGTGGTAGGTGTCCCACATATAAAGGAGAGGAAGATGGGCATGGATGTTAGCTCAGGGCCAGGCTTCCTCAGCAAAAAGAGGAGGATTGGCAGCAGTTAGCCCAGGGCTAATCTTCCCCCCAAAAAAATTAAATTAAATTAAAAAAAGAAAAAAAATAAATATAGATATAGGTGTATGTGTGGGGGGGTGTATACATATATGTATTCCCTAGCTTGCACAGCTGGGAAGGCCTAGGAGCAGCAACATCCCAGGAATAATCGCTCACCCAGCACCCAGATCTTGGCTTCAAAATACCATTCTCCACTGAAAGAAATCAGGGCTTCCTGGAGAAATAATTAATTTTAGGGCTGGGGCACAGAATAAAAGATGAGTCAGGAACGTCTTGTGCCTGTAAGCATAAGCAAGAACCTAAAATTATGAGGATATGTCAAAAGGACATAGAAGCCAGCCCGAGGGTTTCCATGGACCAAATCTGGGACAAATTCACCATCAAAATAAATAACGATGGTAATAGATTTTAATCCATTAAATGAAATAGGAAATCATGAGTCTATACTGTTATGAATAAATTGAAAGTTTGAGGAGGAATGGGATACTTACATAATTTCAAAAGTATCTCCCTCCAAATGACTCATTAACCAACAACAAAAAAAGCAAGTTTACAGTGGAAAAGCCTGGCAGACACCATCTATTACGGGCTGAATTGTGACCGTCACTGTGCCCGGTTCGTTTTTGTCCACCATCTGGAAACCAAAACACCAAGATGACGAGATTGCAGCAGAGAGAGGGTTTACTCACAAGGCAGCCATGCGAAGAAGCGAGAGCATGAGCCTCAAATTTGCTTCCCCGAAAATAGGGACTCAGGGATATTTATGGGATGGGGGCAAGGTGGTCTGAACTGTGGAGAGAGGTGATTGGAGGTGAGGAGGGGTGAGGTAACTGATGATCTGCACAAGCGTAGTCAGACTCCATGCCTCTTCACAGGACCCATGTTCACAAAATGGCGGCATTAGCATGATCTGAGGGTGGAGTTTTTAGCCTCTTGATGTCAAAAGGTTGCCTATCGGACATCTGCACAGACCCAGTTGATGAGTTGGTGGTCTCAACCAGCCTGGAGGGGACAGGAGCTCTAATTCCTGAAAAACAGCTCACACACCCGTTACCATGGTGACCCAGGCTCCAGGGAGATGTTATCTACAGGAGGCTAGTGGGAGTCAGATAGCATGTTGCCGAAACAGCACAATTAACAATGGGTGGGTTAAACAGCTAAAAGCTATAATCAGTAACTGGAAAAAGGAAAAAAATCTTTAGGGGCCGGCCCAGTGGCACAGCAGTTAAGTGCACGCATTCTGCCTCTGCCTCTCAGTGGCCTGGGGTTTGCTGGTTCAGATCCCCGGTGTGGACATGGCACCACTTGGCAAAAGCCATGCTGTGGTAGGCGTCCCATGAATAAAATAGAGGAAAATGGGCACAGATGTTAGCTCAGGGCCAGTCTTCCTCAGCAAAAAGAGGAGGATTGGGAGTAGTTACCTCAGGGCTAATGTTCCTCAAATAAATAAATAAAAAGGAAGAAAATCTTTAGTTCCTAACTGCTTAATCATCGATGGCTGTTTGCCAGTGTCATCCCCGTCACAATTTGTATGTTGAAGTCCTAACCTCCATTACCTCAGAATGTGACTTATTTGGAGACAGGACTTTTAAAGAGGTGATTAAGGTAAAATGAGGTAATATGGGTGGACCCTAACCCAATATGACTGGTGTCCTTATAATAAGAGGAGATTAGGACAGAGGGATGACCACGGCCAACACAGAGGGAAGGCAGCCATCTGTGAGCCAAGGAGAGGCCTCAGAAGACAGCAACCCTGCCAACACATTGATCTTGGACTTCCAGCCTCCAGAACTGTGAGAAAATAGATTTCCGGAGTTTAAGCCCCCCCGGCTGTGGTACTTTGTTATGGCAGCCCTAATACAGCAACTAATACAGCACCTTAAGTACCCGAAGTGAAGATCCTCAGCAAGGGGACAAATCAAAAGAATGTGCTGCCTGATAGTATGCCATGAAAAGAACACAGCATGTCCCTTCTCGTTGTTCCTGCCAAAGATGCACACCCTGGATCTAATCACGAAAAAATATCTGTGGAGGAGGAAGAGAATTCCCCTGCCCTCTCTAGGGCCTTCCAGCTGGCCGAAGAATTAGATTGACATGAGACAGAATAACAGGAGAAAATGCGACAAGCTTCATAACATGTGTACATGGGAGAAACCCAGGTAAACTGGGTGACTCACCAAAATGGCCAAGCTGCCAGCGTAAATATCATCTTCAGCTAAAGACAAAGGAGCATGTTGGGGGTACTGGTTTGGGGCTTCAAAGGGGAGGAAGGCAATTCACATGGAGATGGAAAAGCAAAGGTTTGGCAGATAAGAATGGGTTTGGCAAGGACCCTCACAGTCTGTGGATAGCCAGTCATCTACAGTGATGGCCTGTCCTGGGGACTGGCCTTCTATCTTAAATTCTTTTAGGCCCTTAGGGGGAAGGTCAAAGTTTCTTTCAGAGTCCTTTGTTCTTAAAAATAATCAAACCAAAGAGACACATTTTGTGGTTTCCAATTCTGATCCCCCACATATCAGACCCAGCCAAAGTAAAGGCCATATTGAAAAATAACTGGCCTGTAATTTTCAGAATTTTCAAGGTCATGAATGTCAATGAAGAATTGAGAAATGGTCACAAATTTACCCATTCATTTGGCAAATACCAATCAAGCTTACAGTGTGGTGGGGAATGAGTGAAACAAACAAATACATAAGCTTTGGAAATAAGTGCTAATGGAAAAAAAAAAGGCAGGTTAAGGAAGAGGAGTGACAGGGGCTGCTCTGTTGGTAGGATGCCAGGGAAGGCCTCTGAGGAGCGGGTATTGGGGCAGACAAATGAAACGAGAAAGGAGCCTGGCAAATACCTAGGAGAAGATCATTGTAAGCTGAAGTAACAAGACTCAAGACTCTGAGGGAGGAATATTCTGGTTGGTTTCAAAAAAAGAACAAAAAGGCCAGAGTGTTGGACGAGGCTGACGGAGGGAAGGAATGATAGAAACAGGCTGAAGGAGTGACAAGTGGCCGGGTCGCAGCAGGCTGTGGAGATCGAGGTAAGGATTTTGAATTTTATTCTCAGTGGGATGGGAAGCCACTGGACAGTTCTGAAGGTGGAAGAGACATGAATCAGTTATGATTTAAAAAGATGACACTCACTGCTCTTTACCAAATCGGCTGTTTTAGAGACTAGCGCGGAGGCCGGCAGACCAGTGGGAAGACGCTTACCGCAGCCCAGGCTGCATCCAAGTAGCAAGCAGCCCAGGATGACTCCTTGGGCTCAGGGAGTAATGGTGGAGAAGGAGTAAATGGCTCCAAAAATAAGAACAGGGAACATTTCACAGGCGAACAGTTCAGGGACTATAAACAAGCCTCTCTTATTCAGGGTTTTGTTTTGTTTGGGCGGAGGGAGCGGAGAAGTGTGTGGTGCGTGTACAGAACAAGGAATCCATTCACCTGCATTTTCCCTAATTTCACCGGAGAGCACTTGTCCTCCACAGCTCGCTCAAATGTCCTTCCCTCCCCAGCCTCCCACAGCACTCTGCTCCTGGGCCAAAAAAAAAAGGCCCTGCCACCTCCTCTTGTGATTGGTGGTGTTTGTCTCTGCTTCCAGATGCTAAGCTCCTGCAGGGCAGATTCCTGTCTCAGGCAGCACAGAGCCTCAGGACCAACAGAGCCTGAATCATCCATGCATTTCACAAAATATGTGTTAAATGTCTAAACAAAGTCACCGTTTAATAGAAAAATCTTTGAAAGAGAGATATTAAACCAAGGGATTTATTGGGGCAGGCTTTCACTTCATTGGTTAACCAAATTACTGCAGAACCTACTGGATAGGACAGGGCCTCAAAGTCATTCCTCTGCCCCATCCTGAACAAAATTCTGGCTCTTCAGGAACAATTTCAGAACCTGCCTTACAAACAACCAGCACTGAAAATTCCTTCCAGTTAGGAAATGTGGAACTCTTTCTCTTGTGCCTGATTCAGCAACAACCAGACATCAGGGCTGCCCGTGTCAAAAGACAGTTTTTGTAATAAACAGGCCTTAGCCAAGGTCAAACCCTCCATCGGCTCAGCCAGGGGCATTGTCAGCTGTGCATTCCATCGAGATCAGGTTCCTTACTTTCTCCCAGTCCCAGAGCTTGATCCCACTGCTGCTATGCTCTAGCTGTAAGAGGAGTGTATTTTTCTGTAACCTCTTTCTAAAGAGTGCTTAAGCATTTACTATGCCAGGCTTACATGAAAAAATAAGGCCACTCTGAACCCCTTGTGATGGTTTTGTCTAAACATATTTCTCAATTTTTTTATTTTCCACCTGCTTCAGTGAATTTCTGTAAGCCCAGTGACTATGGCTTTCTTCGTCATTGCAGTCCCCAGACCCAGAACAGTGATGGACACACAGCAAGCACCAAATATACATGTTTTACTTTATAAAGCTAGAGAAACAGTAATTTGAAAACTTTCCCAGCTCCAACCTGTGATTCCCAATGGGTTTTTATAATTGGCATGAATGTATCTTAATTATTGGCATGAATGTATCTTAATTAAGTCAAGGGGTACATTTTCAAAAAAAATTAAAGTCACCTATTTTTAAAAGAAATACATATTGTATTTCACCTTGAGGGGAGACTGACTCTTTGGTCTCGCCGTTCCGGGCATGCCACTCCCTGGGCATAGCTTGGAGTTCAAAAGGACTCCAGATATTTTGGTTCATCACGTAGAGCATACATATTCTATTTTCAAAGCTATCCTGGGCATCTTTTCCAGACACAGAGCCAAGAGGCCAGCAAGTAGCCAGAATTGCGATGAGCTTCCTACAGCAGCAGAGAGTACCCATCACAGGGATTTCTCACCCCCATGAGGTGCCCTCAAAGGCCCTGATGGCACCTCAGCCCAGGCTGCAACACAGGCAGTCAGAGAACTTGCCACCCACCCACAGTGCGGAGAACAACGCCGAATCTGCAGCTGCCTTCAGCGCCCTCCATGCTCTTAGATTATCATGGTCTCTAGGGACTCTAGAAATCTCACAGCTTTCCCTGTGCCGGTCCGTATCTTCCTGTATATCACTTCACCTTATAAAAAACTTTCTGCAGAGTATTTACTTTGCAAATTAACAGTTAATGATTCTAATGGAGTGTTTTTTCTCTTTATATTAAAACAATGTCTCAGAAAAACTTTTTTTTTAATGTAGAGTTGTCGCTTTCTAGAACTTTTATTTCTACCAACACATACCCACCCTCTTTCTATATGATAAAAGAATTATTTTAAATGCTTCCATAAACTAGCAAGAAGGTTATAACTCAGGCCAAAGACTGAGGGAAGATAGGTTATCCCAGAAAGATAAGCTGTCAGCTTCCACCTTGAGGCCACTGGCTGAACCAAGCTAACTTGAGTGTTTCCAGAGCCTCAAGGGCCTAAAGGACAATAGACAAAGCTGAAGGCCCCGGGGCCAGCCTGGTGGCCAGCAGTTAAGTGCACACGTTCTGCTTCAGGGATTCGCTGGTTCAGATCCCGGGTCTGGACATGGCACCACTTGGCAAAACCATGCTGTGGTAGGCGTCCCACGTATAAAGTAGAGGAAGATGGGCATGCATGTTAGCTCAGGGCCAGTCTTCCTCAGCAAAAAGAGGAGGATTGGCAGTAGTTAGCTCAGGGCTAATCTTCCTCAAAAAAAATGAAAAAAGCTGAAGGCCTGTCAAGGGGGTAAGTCTAACTAGAGATCCGTCCCTTGAAGGTGGGATCTCAAAGGGCTACTTCCTTTAAGTAAGAAGATTGTGGAAATCACCCATCCCCCATTCCTGCCAGGTAAGTTGTCCACGTCAAACCTTAGCGCTAAGCGAAGGGTAAAAATAATTTTCCCCTAAGGATTTAAAACCATTTGGCAATTAAAAGCAATGAACTACTTATAAACAAAACAACATGGATGAATCTCAAAATCATTATGCAGATGATTCAAAACCACAAGATGGCCCTCATTTGGGTTTACAGGCTAAATTCTCCCTATTTACATGGTTCAATAAATCTCAAGCCAATAATTTTGTTGCAAGTGGTCCCAGATTGATAGCGCCCTAGAGAAGGAGTAGGTCAACTACTTTGGGTGAAGGGCCAGAAAGTAAATATTTCAGGCTTTATGGGCCATCCAGTCATTGTTGCAACTACTCAACTCTTCTGTTGTAGGACAGAAGCAAAGATAGACAATGCATAAATGAACAGGTGTGGCCATCTTCCAATAAAATTTTATTTACAAAAACAGGCAGAGGGCAGGATTTAGCCCTGGGCTGTAGTTTGCTGATCCCTGCTCTAAAGGCCTGAAGAAAGATAAAATTCCAAACAAGACGATAGATCACCATGCAAATTTTTTAAACAGATAAAAAAATAAGACTCATTAATGAGAAGCCATACGAAAAAAAAAAAACCTCAGACCTGCATTTGGAAGTGTTGGAAAAAATACAAAATCAATAAGCATAAGATGCTTCAAAACTTATTTTGAAAAAGAGTCAAATATAACTTATAGACATGAGAAATATAAAAATTGAAATTAAAAACTCAATGAAGGGACATAAGAGTAGATTAGATAGAGCTGAAGAGAGAGTTAGTGAAATGGTACAACTGAAGATTGTCCAGAAAGAAGTCTAGAGAGGCAAAGAAATGGAAAATATAAAAAAGACATTAAGAGACATGTAGGATCCAGTGAGAAAGCCTCATATTTGTTTAATCAGATTTCTAAAAAAGACAAGAGAGGGAAAATGGGACAAAGACATTAGCTAAAGGGATAATGAAAACTTTCGAGAATTAATGAAAAATACCAATCCACAGATAAGAAGCCAACAAGTCACAAGCAAGATAAATAACGAGAAATGCACACCTAGATACATCATAGTTAAGTGACAAAATAATAGAAACACAGAGAAACGGTCTTAAATACACTCAAAGAAATACTAGCTTCAAAGAAGTAATAATTAGGCTGTAGCTGACTTCTCAATACCAACTATGGAATGAACTTTAATGTGCTTAGAGAAAAACAACTGTTGATCTGAACATAAACTTCTGCATCTGGCAAAAACTTTCAATAATGAATACAGAATAAATGTACTTTCAGAAAAATAAAACTGGAAGTTGCCACCAGCAGACTCTCAATAAGGAAAGTGATCCCAGATGCAAGGATTGAGATAAAAGAGGTGAGGAATAATAAAGAAAGTAGTAAAAATGTGTGTAAACATTGACAGCACAAAATAATAAGAATGATGATCATGATGGTGACTACAACAATTTGTGGGATTATGTAAGTAATTAAAATGCCTAATATCATATAAATTGGCAGGGGGAATGAATGACTGGAATTCAAGTTCTAGCAACCTTGTATTATTCGGAAGTCTAAACAGTCATCAGTTTTAGACTTTGATAAGTATGTAAGTTGAAATGTATAAGATAATCACAGAACAAATAGAAATAAAACCATTAACCTCCAATTTAAGTAGAGAAAATGGAAAAAGAAAAAGTAAATAATCCAAAAGAAGGCAAGAAAAAAGAGGGGGAAAAGCAGAAGAAAGCACAAAAGATGATAAAAAATAAATCCAAATATGTTATTACACTAACTAGAAATGTTGCTCTTGTACACTGCTGATGGGTCATGTAAAATAGCACAACTTTTTGGAAATAATTTGGCTGTTTCTACACTAAAGTTGAATATCCTGATGCTGTTGTTAGTGCCATCAAGTGGATTCCAACTCCTAGCACCCCTGTGGATGGCAGAGCAGAACCCTGCCCCGTCTTTTGCACCATTCTCTCACCTTCTGGCGCTATATCAGACAATGCTCCACTGCTATTCATAGGGTTTTCATGGCCAGTTCTTTCAGAAGTGGGTGGCCAGGTCCTTCTTCCTAGTCAGTCTTAGTCCAGAAGCTCCACTGAAACCTGTCCACCAAGGGTGACCCTGCTGGTATTTGACCAGTGACATGGCTTTCAGCATCACAGCCACAGTATGACAACTGATAGACGAGTGGTGTAGTTCCCTGACCAGAAACGAACCAGGCCACTACAGTGAGTGCTGAACCTCCACCACTAGACCACCAGGGCTGGCTGCCAACATCCTACCACGGCGCAAGCCTAATTCCTACTAAACATACAAACTAGAGACACCCTTGTGCATGTATGCCAGGGGACATATACAAGCATGTTTACAATGAAGCTAAAACTAACCCTATGCCCATCAGCAGTAAATGCAATAACAAACTGATTTTTCATAACTTCCAGGATATAGCCATGTTCTACTTATTGGCCTGGGTAACAAGTATGCCGATATTTGTTTTTATCATTGCCGTTAAAATGTACCTGCACACTTTCAGATACACATGTGTGTATTTTACAATTTCACAGTAACTAAAAAGAAGGCAAGTGAGAATCAGAGAAGTAAATTATCAAAGGCTGCAAAGCCAGTCAGTGCTAGAGCCACAATTAGAAAATGTCTTTATGACTCTTTATCTCATCATCTTAACAATTATTCCAAAAAATAACATGGAATACTACTAGCATCAACCCATTAGAAACTAGTGTTAAAAAGACAAAAGCAAGCACATAGCTTTTGTCGAGATCCTTACTGGGGCCCCTCGTTTTCAGTACCACTCCCAGATCCCAGCTTCACCCCACCTCCCATCACAACCTACTCAGACCTAGCAGGAAGCCACATTTCAGAAACAGACTGAGAGCAATTCTGGCCAATAGGCCGTCATCACGACCCACAGTACATTACCTATAGTCACGAGAAACCAACATCCCGTATCATATATTTTAAGGTATTAACCGAAGGCCCAAAGTGCAACACACGCAACTGGAGGATGATGTCACATCACCAAGACGAAGTTGGATACGCCTTGGGAAGTCTGCTTATCCAGGAAAACTTTCCTCAAGACTGTTCTTTGCACCAGGCTGTGATCCAGGACTATTTCCTCTATGCTCTGAGTACATTTACTGTTTCGTACATGGCTCCTCATACAATCTCAAGATGTGCCAGGATATTTCAGAAACCCTTGGCATTCCTTTTAAAACCCAGTGTCTGTAAATATGACAGGAAAGAGTTGGAATAAAAAAGGGCAATGTCAAGGCTCAGTGAATGATTCTGTGCAAGAGTTAGATGAAAGGTCTTATCTATCAAATCCTGCCTGCCCTCTACAGGACACCCTGCAATATCCCATTACAGTTACAGAAGACTCAGAAGTTGAAAAGACCAAACTCTGAGCACAACATTTCTAAAGTGGGTATAAAATAATATTAGGGAAGGCAAATACCAAAAAAAACAAAAGGAGTTCTAGGGAATCTAAGCTAAATCTGAGCAGCATTTGCTTTCTAAAAACATGTTTTCAGGAACATGGCGCTTCTTCAAACAACTGGAAAACTAGTTGTGTAAGTCAAGGACCTACAAAAGTTTTGATTGAGACAGCGTTAGATTTTCTAGTGAATGAATGATAGCGCGTTACTGCTTTCACAGTGCTCTTGGAAAGATACATTTTATCAGTGTCCAAACAAAACAGTTGTTGAGCTGTCTTTCAGTTTTCCTGAGGACTCCGCTAATTAAGAAAATGGATTTACTACTTCAAGCTATATCGAATGTGAAAAGTAAAAAAGGAATTCTTCTTTCTGAGAAAAAAATAAATAAGACGAAGAGTCACCCCAACATACATATTTGGATTTGCTGATTTTCAGTCAAGATCACCCCCAGTAGAGTTTTGGGGGCAAAACTTAAAGCAAGCACAAAGGGGGAAAGGATGAGGGTGAGAACAGAAGAGCAGCTGACCATGAGGGTAGGCTGTTTGCAAATTTTCCTTTGGGATCAAATTCATCGATAAGAAGAATATATACTGACGATGCTATGCCCCGCGTGTCTATAATTAAGAGAGAGTTGCCAGAGTTCACCTGCAAAGTAATGGAAGCCTGTGACTTTGCTCAAGGCAGAGTCCACAGGGTCAGAGTCCAGATAACTAGGCTAAAAAGAAGAAAAAACAAACCCAAACCAGTGGTTCACATTCTCACTTCCTAGATGTTCCAGTCCAATAAAATCTAACCATGTCATTGAAATGAAAAACAAAGAATCCCTGTTCATAATAAGAAAGAATTTAACTTACTCAAAACCAGAGGAGGGCAGAGGTAAGGGAAAATAAGACAGCACACATTTAGAAATATAGAATTTATTTATATTCACCGTAAGACAGTTTCACATTCTGTACATGGGTACCAGAAGAGATATAACACTCAAACATTGCTTATGCTGCGTGAGTCGGGAAACACTCATTTTCCCCTTTAAAACATTTAAGGCTCAGTTCCCAAAAGGAAATTTTACCACTTATTTTTCTGCTGAAGAACTGGGAAGGTTCTGACATAAATCACAAATGGGTAGAGGGGGAGGGGCTATACACACACTTCTCTCATTCACACTTGGGTGGGAGATACTCGGTGTGATTTTTGTTGCTGTTGTTAAAGGCTCCTCCTATTTGAAAATGTGTTTTGTTACAAAATCAAATCACTAGATGGGAGAGGCACTAGGTACAGATCTTTACAGCATACATCAAAGAAAACTAAAAACTTTATCACCATTTGCTGGCCAAAAAGTGTTTATTTAAAACTTGCCTACATATAAATGTACACACACAGTAACCTGGACTCACTTTTCTTTGGTAAAGTTCACCAAATAGTATTTCCCTTCTAACACACTAGTAAAAAATAATTACATTTACTGTAGACTTTCAGATCAGGTGGTCACAAATTTGTCCTTTCTCCTAAATACCGTCCTCCATTTTTCTTTTCAAGACAACCTTCCATTTGTGTTGGGAGAACATAACCATGACAGTAACCTTGCACAGATGTGTGAGCCCCCTGTTCAAGTGATTGAAGGGAGTGGGAGGGAAGGGAGTGAGAAAGCTAATCATAGCAGAAGAGTCTGGGGTATTTTGAGAATTGCCATGTCACCGAGTTCCAAACGCGATGAGTCCTAAATGTGTTTTAGAAGTACTTTCTCCTGAACAAATATTTCATTCAATCAATGATGACATAATCATTTTACCAAAGGCAGAATCCGTTTAAACTCAGTGAACTCCCTCACAATTCATGAGGCTAATGCTATGAGAACAACAACAAAAGCCAAAAGGGGCACTGGTGGGTTCTGCCTCTGGCGTAAAGAGGTAGAGACAATCATCCTGTAGAAAAGATTAACAATAAAAAAAAAAAAAACCAATAAAACAAAACAGCACCCCCTACCCTCTCCCACCCAACCTCGAAAAAAACCATAATCCATTTCTAAAGGCTAGTTCTGGGAAGCCAAGTTTTGTCTGCAGGGTGGCATTCAGTTTGATTCGGAGTTGAGAGACCCGTTGCCCACGATCATGTTGCTGTAATTCTTCTGCTGCTCTTCCCGAAAGGCGTCCTTCACCTTTCCTCTCTTCAGCCCTCCATCCCTGGGAATAGAAAGGCGAACAAATAAAAGATACTCCCAGCAATGGTTTAAAAGGGTTACCTATCAATACGTGGTGTGTGGTGCCACGACACATAAGTGGCTGGTCAGCAGTGGGACAAAGACACTGGATTTGGAAGCAGAAAGACCCAGATTTCAGTCTCTGCTCTACCACTCATCAGATGTGTGCTACTTTGAAGAAGGAATAATCTCTCTCATGGTTGGTTAAAACAAAAAATAACATCTCCACTCAATTTCTTTTTAGAAGTTAGGGCTGCTGTATTCAGAATTTTAACTCTATATTAAACTAGGATTGTTTACCTATCTTTTTCCCCAAGGAAAGCAAAATACTAGTTTTTTCATCCAATTGACCTACGTCTTACTAGAAAGCCATATGGAAAATTTAAAATACACATACAAGAAATGGTGAGGGTACTGTATATAGGTGGGTAAATTCTTTAAAGATAAATGGGTTAACCATGATTCAAATCTAATCCTATGTCTAACAAATTGTATTTTTATTCAAAGCACTATATATTTCAAGTACTGATAAGCCTCTGTATTCCAAAACAGACTGAGAATAAAACAAACAACAAAATCAAAAATTCCATTCAACCAGTAGTTGTGCTATGTAAGCAGCATTCCTTCATTCAGAGCTTGTGAATCTTTGAACTCTCTCTGGGGTGGTGAAAACACAGACCTGCCTGGGTTATAAGTACTCCGCATGCCTTTCCTTCTTTGGGCAACACAAAGAAATAACAAAGTGGAACAGCTGGGAGGAGCCTGGACTAACAGGGGCCACTACTTCTCTCCTAATCTAATGTTTTCGATTTTAACTCCTGGGAGAGCACGGACTGAGAACTTGCTTACTATACAGTGCCTGTTTAATTTTAACCCAGTTAAGTACAAATGTTTACCAAGTGCTCTCTGATGATGATGAATGGATCATAGTTTAGCCAGTGAACTCAAGGCCATGAAGACAGAACTTGACCTACAAACATGCCAACCTGAGCCCACTGCAATGTTCTGGCCTCTGGAGTCAAATCTAAGACACGGCCCTCTGGTAAGTCCTCAACCTTAAAACAGACCTTGATCCACAAATCTTCCAGGGGGTCAACGACAGAAATTTCCATGAAACAAGGTTATAAATTATTGTTAGGTCTCCAGAATTGTCCACAAAAGCCTCCTTTATCCAAATGAGCTGCGTGTAACTATTCACAGCATTTACACGAATTCTGAAGAGTAAGAACGAAGGGAGGGAGGGAGAGACAGAGGAAAGGCCATTCCTCCTTTCCTGAGATACTGGCCAAAATTAAAAGTTAGTAATGTTTGCCCTTGAGCACCCTGACATTATTTTTACACAACTCTCCTTCCCAAGCCCCTAGTAAACCTCACACTGCTCTAAGCACCCCAGCTGTGACTTGCCATCCCGAGAGATTTCAAAGTTTTACCCAATTCCCCTTTGCAACAGCAGCAGATCTTACTGCTTAGGACGGCAGCAGTCACATATAAAAGCCAGTTTAAGGTGGTACAATTAAGTTCTCATTTAATCTAGGGAAAAAACCAATCTAGACGTTAATTTACACCCAACGGATGAATGACAAATACATCTGGAAAGACAGTGAGTCTATTTTCTTTTTAAAGTAGAGGTTAGGTAATTAAAAGCAATGATTTACTATAAAATTGCATCTCGCCTTGATAAAAGGAAATTGAAAAACTCTGGGGATCATTTCTGACAGATTTTGTTTAAGTCAGTCTGTGGGAGGCTGCCCTGTGGCTGACTCTCCTAGTCTGTTTTTATCTCTCAAAAGGCTTTCTTCCTTTCCTTGGTGTCTGAGGCTACGGATCCCAAGTTCCCAGCTTTTCATGACGGTCCAGGGCAGGAGCAGGGCTGGGATGTCAGGGAAGAGGGTGAGTAAGGAATAGAAAACAACGAACAAGGAGAGGAAGCCAGTTACACAAACGAACATGATCTCCAGGGCATTTCCAAACTAAGGCATTCTTAACCAGAACATTGGTAAGCCCATCATTTCATGGTATTACGATATCTGTCATTTAGTTTCACATATTCCAGCTTAGATAGTGAAATACAAATGTTAGTCATAACCTATCAGAACCCTAGTCGTGACCTTAGGGCCAGTCAGTTGTCCTAAAACAAGAACTCATGCTCCAGGGGTGGTCAGCCAAGCATTTAATCTGAAGGCCATCCTCCAAAGGTGCCACTTCAGGCTTCAGCTGTCTTTATCGCCCATCAACTTCCCAAGCTTTGTTAATTAGCATAATGAATTTTAGAAATGGGGTCTCATTATAGAAATCAGTGGCTCATTAATTAGCATAATGGATGCCAGAAACAGGCTTTTCTGGTGAAATTAGTTGTATCCAAGATAGGCGAACAGATAAAATATTTTAGAGACATTCCCTACCCTTGCACTAAAGCATCCAAGAATCTAGTGAGCCCTTCTTCCAGAGGCTTAATGCCTGATCAGTCCCAGGTCCCTCTGAAGGTACAGATGTTCTTGGCAGCCTGGCTGACAGCCTGACTCAGTGAGCCAAGTCCTGCTCCTAGCACACTGCTACAACTGCCTCCCATGAACTTTTCATGTAAAGTGTTTTCAAAACACCAAAAATGGCGCACAGCAGGGACTTTATAGGACTTGAAGTATGGACTGTTTTATGCCACCTTGCTAATAGAATGTCTACGTGTGTAAGAATTGAGTCTCCCATTATAATGCAGGTATAGTTAACCCTCACTGATACAGACTAAATGTTGGGGTCCCCCACAAAATTCATATACTGAAGCCCTGTCCCCCAATATGACGGTATTTGGAGATGAGGCCTTTGGGAGGGAATTAGCTTCACTTGAGGTCATGAGGGTGGGGCCCTCAAGATGGGATTAATGCCTTTATAAGAAAACATACCAGAGAGCTTGTATTCAAAAGAGATCACACAGCAAGAAGACGAAGGCTATTTGCAAGCCAAAAGGGAGAAAGAGCTCTCACCAGAAACGCACCATGCCGGCACCCTGATGTTGGACTTCCAGCCTTCAGAACTGTGAGAAATTACATTTCTGCTGTTTCAGCGCCCCAGTCTATGGTAGTTTCTTACGGAAGCCTAAGCAGACTAACACACACACCTACATTCAATCTTCCTTACACAAATAACCAAAAAACTAAAACCATAGTTATCTATAACTAAAATATTTTACTTACTTCCTTTCAAGTTTTTAAGTTTTCTTTAATATAGTTAGAGCTAGAGCTAAATACAAACGAGCCTATAAGTTGCCCCTTGCCTCCCAGGGTCCATTCCCTACCCCCAAATCCATTCTCACGTTCTTCCTCAGCAAAAGAACCCTAAATTTTAGCTAGACACATGGCCACTCAGAACAAACCCTACATTCCCCAGCCTCCTTTGCAGCTAGGTGTTATCATATGACTTGAGTTCTAGCCAATGGATGCAAGCAGAAATGGCAGGTCCAAATTCTAGTCTGTGTTCTTAAAGAGATGGGTGTGTTTTAATTCTTCCCTGCTAGTCATTTGCCGAACACAATGGGTGGAGCTGGAGCAGCCAGCTTGGACCATGAAGCAGAAGCACATCAAGGATGGGAGAACAATACAGAATGAGCTGTTACAGCAGCTGGACTGCCTATGTTTAAGTGAGAGGGATAAACTGCTATCTTATTGAAGCCATTGTTATTTGGAATAAACCACTGTCACTTTCAGCTAAACCTCCAGGTAACTAGCAGAATAAATGACATTATTAAAAGTGATTTTTTTTTTAATTAAAAGAAGTGATAGTACTCCTGAAAAATTTCTTACCAGGGAAGCTCAGTCAGTCCTCCTTGGACAGCAATAGCAGACTTAACCCTATTAGCAAACTGGGCTGCATCTTCTCCCTCCTGGGGGGAAAATAATTACAAGCACACCCTGGTGACAGAGTTTTCAAATAATGTCTTAAAACATCTCATAATCATTTAGATTTGTTTTAAAATATAAGATTCACATTTTAGCTCAAATATGTTCTAGTTTCAGTCAGTCATGGTAAATATCATTTGTTCTATCAAGAAAATGCAGTACCGTATTGTTTAATTTTTTTTATCAAGTGTATATATTTACTGTGCTCTTTATTAGTCTTATAGGGGATTGGAATTGGCCACCCAAAATCGGCCTCTTTGGCGTGAGGATTGTTTTGGGCTGGTTACTTTTAAAAACTGCAGACAGTGGATAAGCTCCGAAAAGTGGAATTTTACCCTTTGCAAGAGACATTTGCATTTGTAAGGGAAAGCTCCATCTGTAAAGGTGTCTCCCTCTCTGTACCAAGAAGAAGGGGATGACCTTCTCTCTAAAAACTCTTATCAATGCGAAAGGCAAGAACTTAAATCTGCATAATAACCTAACTCTTGTTTACTATACTTTTCTGGTAATCTCCATAAGTGACTCCTCCCACCCCCAACATCCTCCTTTGTCTTTAGCTGAGGATGGTATTTAAGGTGAGAGCTTCTGCCATTTTGGCAAGTTGCTCAGTTTTCCTGAGTCATTCCCATGTATACATGTTGTAAAGCTTTGTTTGATTTTCCTGTTATTCTGTCTCATGTCAATTTAATTCATAGCCTGGCCAGAAGGGCCTAGAGTGAGTAGAGGAAATGTCTTCCTCCCCAGTCTCATCCAAGTTACAACACTCCATAATATCTGTAGGTTCAATAAACCAATAGCAATTGTAAAAAATATTATGGAAAAGAGTCTCTGAATATAAAATGGTCTAATTGAAGAAAGCTAAATACATTTTTTTTTAAATGACTCATTTGCTGGGAAAATAGAAAGTCAGTCTAGCTCTAGCTGACAAGAGGGAGGGAGACACCCAGGTTTTCAGGAGAAGGTTGTCTCGCCTTCATCTGATTAGATAAAGCAGCAGAGACCAGCTGTTATGGAAGGAATACCTCTCTGGTCATGGGGGGCAGGTACCACACATCACAGACGATGGCCCAGCTGGTCATCACTCGAAGCAGGTAGCTCACCATGTTGTATTTACTACTGTTCCAAAATGCATCACCAAACTGAGGGTTATACTGAGAAAAAAGAAAAAAGCACATCCCAGTTATGAACTAAGTGGTGGCTTCTCTTGTCCATGAAAATGTTTTCAAAGCGGCAGGCCAAACAACTCTATCGGATTCCAAAAAAAAGAGAAGCTACTTCACTTCACGGAAATAATAAAAAAGTAAATGGGGACAGCTAACTCCTCTGACGAGAGCCCCAGAGTGCTACGACAGAGGGCTATTTACAGGACTCTTAAATAAGTCTCCCTCTTAACTGCAAGGCAGGTGGAAGTAGCAACAGTATCTGTTTTGCTTATGACTGTCCTCAGTACTCAGGCACTGGCCTGGCACAAAGGCACCTAGGACAGGTCTATACGTATATCAACAGAGAGAGAGAAAAATGATCAAGTAAGTCGGGCAAATGTAAACAACTGGTGAATTGAGTAAAGAGTATGCAAATGCTCCTGATTCTGGCAAATTTTAAGTTTGATGTTATATCAAAATAAAGTTGCCAAGTCATGCCCTTTTTGGGGGAGGAGGGGGGATATCTGTTTTACCTTAATTGCAACTGGATGTATGGTTCCTCCAATTTCAAAGCTTCCCTTTTTAAACATCATGACTGAAGTGTTGTTGATGCAAGTTCCTGCAGGGGAACGGGAGCAGGGGGAGTGGTCGCAAATATTTTAAAAAGCAGTCAGTTTTGAAACAAATTTTTAAAAGGAATTATTCTTATATAAAATAATTTTAAATATTCAAATCAAATCTAAATCAAGATCAAAAAGGTCCCATGACTTCCATCAAATCTCAAAAGAAAGCAGGGAATTACCGGCTCAGAGAAGGCCGTTCCATTCCTAAAGGACTGGACTACGAATGCCTGTCCTAGAACCACCCAATTCCTCATCCACAGTGGGTGCTTGTTGTTCCCAACCACAGCTTAGCAGGCAGTCTCCCTTCTTACCTTCAGGGAAGATTAATATGGGTAATTTTTTCCTATCAGCAATGTGTTCTTTTAGTCTGTGAAGAAAAACAAAGGCTCAAAATTCTACCTTTAAAAAGAGAGAGGTGGGTATCCTCTTTGGTATTCTTTACGCTTAACTAGAACGAATATATTGCAAAGCAAGAAAGAGAACAGACATAAGATATAAGTAAAGGAAATAAGCTCAAGTCGCTCCCTTTCTAAAAAACTCTAAAGATATCTGCACTATTTCAACTTCTCTCATCTCAAAGTGAGTGATTTTCAGTGCCTTCTGCCTGCTCTGAAAAAAGAATGCTACGCCGTCATGTGACCCGAGCTCTGGAGCCCCTGTATCATGAGCTCTGTGCCCTTCTCTGTGTACTTATATTTCCTCATCTGAAAAATGGGAATATTGATTGCTGGACCTGTCTTATGGCCAGTAGGTATAAAAAGACTCTTTAAATGAGTCAGGCTGAACGTTCCTGGGAAAGACGCATCCTAAAGCTGAGAATGACAGAAATTCTTCCAGGCTCAGGTCCTGTCCTCGCTGCAGCCAGCCTTAGATTCCCAACTGCAACTGCTCAGCAGAAGGTGGTATGGCTGAGATGGGGAGATAACAGCCGCCAGTGTCCCATGGCTAAATAGTCTCAAAATGGGGAATAATTTTCCTAACCTTAAAAAGATTTCAACAAGTACTTTTCATTTAACTCTTAAGAGCACGGCCCACTTCAGGTTTAGAGAATCAATGACCAATAACGGCCTCAGGCAAAAGGCTGTTTCACAGCAAAGGTTACTTGTAGCTTATCTCTACCCCAAGCCAGAGGTTCCTTCTCCCGTTCGGTAAAGAACACCAGCTCTGTCTGTCTCTAGGTAGATTTACGTGATAACAGTCATTCAGCAAACACTTAGTCAACCATCTATTTATTCAGCAGTTACCAATTATTCAACTTGCAAGGCAGTAATTGTTAACTTTGAAAATTCAGTGGCTGGACTATACCTAAGTCACAGCAATATAACCTTACGGGCCTTCTAACCTCATCATATATCCTACTATGACTACAGAATTAAAATTTTTAAAAATCTAGCCAAGACGTGATTCACCAGAAAAAGCCAACCACAAATAGAGTTCTATTCGTTTTAGTTTTAGTCCTCGGTACTGCTCCGCCTTCTTTGGCAGGAAGGCCAAGATGTATCAGATCTGATGCCACCCCAATGAACACTGAGTAATGTCACTGCTTACCTCTTAGTAACCAGGTGCCGATCTTTCATTTCTGAGCGTTCAAACCACACATGTGGACATGCCTTGACTATAGCTCTCTGAATAATTCCCATCAATCCACCTTGAACCTGGCCGACCTGGAAGGACCATGAGCAAAAGAAAGAAATGTAAAGGCACAGCTGGCCAAAGAAAGCCTTTTTTTTTAAGTGCTAGTAAGTTCCTCTTCCCCGCTCAGAGAAAAGACTGGCATTTTTCTACTGACTGAAGTTCTCAGTCTATTTAAAGGACATGAATAGCCAAACATAAGCAAAAAGTGTCCTCTGGCACCTTTGAATTTTAAGCTATGTTGCTACACTAGCTATTCTCTACCCTTAAAAGGTAGAGGTCTTTCAACTCAGTCAAGAGAAGAGAAATGCGCATTAAAACTACACTGAAATACCATTACTCACCCATCAGACTGACAAAGATTCAAAAGCTTCACAATGCACTCTGAGCCAAGGCTACAGGAAACAGGCATTCTCATACATTGCTTGGGATGGGGGAGACTATAACAGCTGAGGAAGGAAATCAGGCAATATCTATCAAAACTACACACACATTTATCCTTCAACTCAGTAATTCCACTTCTAGGAATTTACCCTGAAGATATACCTCCAATGAAATGAAAATACATATGCACAAGGTTTTAATTGTGGCATTACTTGTAGTTGTGAGATATTGGAAACTACCTAAATGTCCAAACACAAGAAATTAGACAAATAAACTATGATACATAAACACAATGGGAGTACTATGCAGCTGGGAAAAGAATAAGGTTGATCTCTATCACTGATAAGGAGTGATTTCCAGGAGATACTGTTAAGTGAAAAAAGTGAATTGCAAAAGAACAAATATAATATGCCACCTTTTGTGTAAGACAGAAGGGGAAGTATACACATATATTTGTTTATTGCTACAAAAAGAAAGGATAACCAAAACCAATGAAGTTGGAAAGCTACAAGGGTACAAGGGAATAGGGTAGAATGGACATGGGAGGGACTGACACTTCTACAAGTATACTTTTTTTGTTTAGTTTTGACATTTGGAAGCATATTAATATCCTACATATTTAAAAAATAAATCAACAAAGACGGGACCAGCAAACTGAAACAAATGAACCCATCTGTATTTCAAATGAATAAAAGAAAAACACTAAAGGAAGTGGGGGAAAAAAATCCAAGAAATTTACAAAGACAGTATTTGACTACACACCCGCCATCTTGGGTGGGGTACCAAGAAGGACTGCAAAATACACTGAATTCTTTTTACAACATCTGTTTTTTTGTAGTGAAACAGGTGAAGGAATTCTAAAACAATTTTAAGTATAGTATAGAATTGAGAAAATGAGTAAATATGTTGATATTGTTGGGAAATGAGGTTTTTACTGTGAAAAAAGGAGATGCTTAAATCCAAGTGGCTTTAGCTTTCTTCACTCCACCCACTGGAAAGTAGGCAGGTACTGTGCTTTTCTAAACCTTGGCTAATACTGTAATTGCAGTTATAGATGATCCTAAAGCATGGAAAATGCCAACAAAATTCTGAGGCCCTCAGTCACAAATGAGTTATACTCAACTCTTTGTTGATCAGGACACAGAAGGAATATGGTCTTAGAAACACAAAATCATGATTAGGCAAGTTGGTTAGCATGCCTGAACCTCTGCTTTCTCATCTACAACAAAATTTCAGCCCTGAACTCATTGGATCACAGGGAAGGTCAAATATAACGGATGTGAAAGTGCTTGTCCACATAAAAGCAGGAAATTATCATATACACCCAGAACTGTGCTGGGAATCTATCAAGAATTGTTAATGTCAGGATCCTTGGATGGGCTTTCCAGGGATCCATAAGCATCTTGAAATTATACACAAAATTGTGTTTGTATGATGCACGTTTGTTGTTGTTTCCAAAAAAAAAAAAGGGTACACAACTATAAACTGATTCCTAACCTAAAAAAGGTTAAGAACTACCAATTCCCATAAGTCTTTTCGGAGAGGTGGTTAAAGCTTCCTTAGATTCAGAAAGAGCTCCACAGCTTAGAGAAAACTTAACAATATGTTAAGATGTGGTTGCCCAGGAGTTATATATCTGAACTTATATTTTAGACAGATTAGATCTCTGGCAATGAGTTAGGAGTCTTTACAAAGGCCTTCAAAACCCCCTCAATGATGGTAAAACCCAGGAAGAGTCCCATACTGGTACATGTGTCTGCACCCCCCACTCTCCTACACTTCATCAATAATGGCTCCCTTCAAAAGCCTGCCCAGAAAAGCACACCTGACCCTGACTGTCAGTCACGGCAGCTGACAGTGAAATAAAATCCATCTTCTCTCTCTGAAACCCCAGCCACCACCATAAGATATGAAAAGAAGATCCCCCAGGACTCCTTTCCCTCATTCTATTCCACACACCACCTTAGGTCCTATTTACCACCATGTAGGAAAGGACATCTTTGATTATCCTCCAAAATTTACTTGACATACATAAAGGAGATGCAAGAAATCTTGCCCAGTTCTTAGGGGCGATAGAAAACAGAGATCTGAAACTATGTCAGAATGGGGTTCATCCCACCATAAGGTCTTTTGAGGTGTTTGATTTTACAGTGGGCTTTGTGGTTTGTTGTTGGGTTTTCCTTTCCTTTCTTCACTTTTCTTTTGGGGCTGTAGGCCAAAACTGAGACAGCTGATGTGGTATAAATATTTGCCTTTCTTGGTTGATCTTCATCAAAGAGCCAGATTTTTTTTAATTGCATACAACTTGCTGAAGGAAGACAGAACTAACTGCCTGGGAAAGGATTTGTGCAGCTCGAAGGAGGAAGACTTTAATGTCTCAAAGTGTTGTTAAACGTTGCGCTCTAAAAGGGATTTTAGAAGCAAGGTGGAAGCAACTTTATAAAGTCCTGTCGAGTTCCATACGTCTACATCTCGTAAGCTAGTATTTTCACCACTCTAAATAGAATGGCTATGGCCTTTCTTTTTCTTGCACTATCTATTCCTCATGTAAATATATTACATAACTCACACAGCTACAGTAGGATAACCCAGTCACTTTCTAATATAAAACTCACTTTATAATTTGTGCCAAAATAAATTAAAAGTCTGTGCGATCCACAAAACATGCAACTACTTGAAATCTCAGTGAGTTGCTCTTACCATGGCATAGCATCCATCCGTTGTCAAGATAAAAACATCTATCGGGGAGGTGTGATTGGCAACACAAATGCCTCCCTTCTGGGGTCTGTACTGCCTGCAATTACAAAGAATGGTAAATGCCAAACCTTGAAAAACGGCCACTAATTTGCAGAATAGCATGTAGACATTCATCCTGTAAGTTTTGAGGGGCTCGCCTGGTGGCGTAGCAGTTAGGTTCACATGCTCCACTTCAGTGGCCAGGGTTTTGCCGATTTGATTCCCAGGTGCAGACCTATGCACTGCTCGTCAAGCCGTGCTGGGGCAGGCGTCCCACGTATAAAAAGTAGAGGAAGATGGGCACAGATGTTAGCTTACAGCCAATCTTCCTCAGCAAAAAGAGGAGGATTGGTGGGGGACGTTAGCTCAGGGCTAATCTTCCTCATAAAAAAATAAGATAAAATAAAGTTTCAAAGTACGCAGGCCCATCTTAAAAAGGTTATCTCTAGGCAGTATGATGGGAGTAGGAGAAGGGTACAGGAGAAGGAACGAGGACTTTCCCTTTACATATATTTATGTTGTTTTTTTGTAATGATCATATTTTCCTTTTATGATGAAAAGACAATTTTAAAATACTATACTGAATTACAAAGATCCCTAACTTTAATTAATAAATTTTGTGATATGTAAGTTTCACCTATTTTATCATAAGTATTTCATATTATTTCAATCTTCATAAGCGTCACTTTTAAGGGCTTCATGGTGATCCACAGAGTAAATGTACTATAGTTTCTTCCCTCCTATCCCCCTAAAGCAGAGGTTGGCAAATTTTTCCAGTCATAGACCAGATAGTAAATACTAGGCTTTACAAGCCAGCCAACCCTTATCAAAACTATTGGACTCTGCTGTACTCTGCTATTTGGGTACAAAGGCAGCCACAAACAATATGTAAATGAATGAAAGTGGCTTTGTTCCAATAAAACTCTATTTACAATAAACAGATGGCAGGATACCAT
The DNA here is from genome assembly GCF_041296235.1 of Equus asinus. Lineage (NCBI taxonomy): Eukaryota > Metazoa > Chordata > Mammalia > Perissodactyla > Equidae > Equus > Equus asinus. The sequence continues at coordinate 95,796,014 of NC_091792.1, forward strand.
TGGCCTCTAGGCCCATAGTTTAGTTTGCTGACCTCTGACCTAGAGGTTCAACCAGTATTTGACACTATGGAAGCAAAGCAGTTCTGTTTGGGCCTATCCAGAGCAGAGAGAGAATCAAATGCATAACAACTTTAGCGCATTTTCCTTAAAACTGGAAAAATTCTATACGAAGTCATTAACTCCTCTCTATGTCATGAAGCACCTTTTCTATAGAAGGTATCTCCTCTGATCACACTTGCAGCAAAGCATTTTCTTCTACCCCTCACCCCAAAACTCACAGCCCAATCACAAAATCATATAATTTTAGAAATGTAAGAGGCCTTTTATGTTGGTAACATATGGTAAAGCCATATGACAAAATGTTTCCCTTCTAGAAATGAGACAGAAAGATCCAGTCAGTAAAAAAAGAGAAGCTTGTCCTAGAAGTTTTAAAACAATGTGTTAAATGTTAAAAAAAAAAAAAAAAAAATTGGGTTAAAAGAAAAATAATTCAAAACAACCAAAATTACTCTCACTCAGCTAATACCTTCACTGGGCTACCTTTATGCTCTACGATCAGTGTTGAGGGAAGCCGAAAGCAGTGCTCTGTTTCAAGGTTCAGCTATGGAATTTTAGAAGTGGCAGGATTGAGACTAGAAACCAGGCCTCCGGGCTCCCAGGCTAGTCCTCCTTCCACCACACTACAGGCCTGTCAGCTTCACCATCTTCTCAATCAGCCAGACCCAGCTCAAACCCTGACCCTGCCACTTCCTAGCTATGTGACCCCAGATAACCAATCCCAGAGCTTCCATCACTTCACCCATAAAATGGGATAACAGCACCCGCCTCATAGGGATGACCAGGAGAAGCACAGGCCTGGCGTGCACACCATCGATGCCAATGCTGAAGCATCGTTACAGATTTGTTACTGCGAACAGATTGCTTTTTGAAAGCGTTTTTGTGCATTGTTACGTCTGTGACACTCTAACCGGCAGGGATGAACGCACTAGAAGTACTCTTACCTCACCTGCTTCCTCCCACCCACCTGCAAGGCTCTCCTGTCAATCACATGCTGGATTTACCTAGAGAAAGGCAGGCACAAGCCAGCAGACACTCACTTGTTATGATAATGAATGGTACCGGAGAGGGATCGCACACAGATCCGGCAGCAAGTCAGGTGGACCAGTTCACTCAGCCAGCTTTTGAGGCTGAAGAAAAGAGAAATCACTTTATTGTGCAGTTCTGGGCACTCCTAAGAAAAATGACAATGAAAGCTTCAATGTGCCCCTTCACAGCAGCATACTGTGTTCCGAAACACAAGCCCAGCTCAATTCTTATAGTCTCACTGAGGCATTTAGGACAAAACTCTAGTGGAAAATAGCTCCCATCCTATTAGATCATCACAATAAATTTCTGACCAAAATAAGCTGAAGCTTCTTTGGTCTCAGCCTTATGAGCTTGACAACTATAGGACTCCTGCCTTCCTTGAGTTCCTCCATCCATTTTCTTTCTCCTCTTCATTTCCTCCTTGAAAAAAACAACTTCTTACAATTTATATGAAAGTATGATAGAAAATCAAACATGAATATGAAATAAGCAGGACCTTAGTAAGTGTGTTGAGGCCATAAATTGGTGCAATACACAGGAATCAAACAAACATTCTCTCTGTGGACACAGCTAAGGAGAGGGACCATGTTATTTACATCTGGGTGGAAGGAAACCGCTCACCTGCTGTCCGGCAGCTGCCCGACCAGTGTAGTTCCCATAACCAACAAACTGATGCCAATGAAAGCCAAAGTAACCCTGACAAAGAAAAGAAAAGGTAATGCAAAAGTCAGTTAAATAATAGGGGAAAAGGGAAAGAATCTAAAAGTTCATAAATAATGAAATTATAAATAAGGTATGGAGCATCCATGCCATGGAATATGATGCGGCCATTTAAAAGAATGGGTAAATCTATAGATTCTGACATGGAAGAATAGTCCTTGGTACATTTTGAGAGGGGAAAAAAGCAAGTATGTTTCAAAATACTATATAAGTATGATACCATGTTCACAATAACAGCAAGCACATAACTAGTCTATAGACGCACAGAGAAGGCCTGGAAATCTGTTCACAAAACTGCCAAGTTCAATCTATGAAATTATCAAAGGGTTAAGTGGGCTAGTGAGTGAAAGGAATAAATTAAAAGTTTTGCCCTGGGGCCGCCCGGTGGCACAGTGGTTAAGATCGCACGTTCCGCTTCTCAGTGGCCCAGGGTTCGCTGGTTCAGATCCAGGGTGTGGACATGGCACCGCTTGGCAAGCCATGCTGTGGTAGGCATCCCACATATAAAGTAGAGGAAGATGGGCATGGGTGTTAGCTCAGGGTCAGGCTTCCTCAGCAAAAAGAGGAGGATTGGCAGCAGATGTTAGCTCAGGGCTAATCTTCCTCAAAAAGAAAAAAAAGTCTTGCCCTTCTGCTTTTCTGAATTATTTTAATTTTTTTTAAATGCATACATATTAGCTTCTTGCATAATATATGAAAAAAGCTTTATATTGTATAAAGGAGTCATTTCAGGTTGAAAGTACTTATTTTGTTCAAGATGCTTTGGTGTGGCGTGGTATGGTTGTAAAAGGACATATCTTGCAAAGGTCTGAAAATAACCTGTTTTTCTGTGTTTTTTAATCATGGAGGTACAAAAGGGTATAGTTCAAATTTTTCTCAAAGGAATTTAAAATTTATAGCAAATGGCAAGAAAGTTAAAGACTCTTTCATAATAAGAACACCACATCATATTTCCAGGTAGGAATCCTCTAATGCAAATCTAACTGGTGTCCCTTTGTATGTTCAAGATAACTCAGAAGTTAGCAAACACGGTGACTGCCAACACCTCTAATCTCCATATACATGCTTTCTCATTTTTGAAAAGTACTTTTCATATACATTCCAATCACTCCAAAAAGAAAATAGTCATTTTCAGAAATGTAAAAAGAATTACTCAAAAAGAAAAAGCTGAGATTTAAAATCTTTCAGGGGCTGGCCCCGTGGCCGAGTGGTTAAGTTCGCATGCTTCGCTGCAGGCGGCCCAGTGTTTCGTTGGTTCGTATCCTGGGCACGGACACGGCACTGCTCGTCAGGCCACACTGAGGCGGCATCCCACATGCCACAACTAGAAGGACCTACAACGAATATACAACTATGTACTGGGGGCTTTGGGGAGAAAAAAGGAAAAAAAAATTAAAAATAAAATCTTTCAAAATAAACAGGGCTTCCTTATAAACACCTCGGTAAGGTATTAAACCTTGTTAACGTTTTGGTTTAACACTTTTGACACAGCAATTTGAAGATCACATTCAGTTTTCTTTAGATGCCATATTTTCACGTCAGTCTCTGATGCAATAACTAAATCATTGTGTAATTTCATCCATCAATTATGCAAAAGCTTAAAATAACGTTTTGCCCTCTTGCCCTTGTGAGAATCACTTGTTCTTACACATTAAATCAGAAAAGGTTACATTTTAACATGTTTAACATTTGGGTTTAAAACTATGGAAAATTCTTATTTGATAGGCCAAAAAATTCTGTTTCCCAGATTAAGTGAGCCAAGGTAAGAGTTCGCATGGATGATACAAGTTTTCAGCCACAAACTTTTTTTTAAGAGCTTTACTGAGATATAATTCACATATCACACAATTCACCCATTTGAAGTATACAATTCACTGGCTCTGGGGATATACACAGAGTTGTGCAACCACCAACACAGTCAATTTTAGCACAATCTGTTTTTTAAATGTGCATTTTGTAGCAACTGCTTCCTTTAAAAAGCATTTACAAAGCAAGCTTTTCACACGGAAGGGTATGAACTAAGAGAAGGAGTCTCAATTCTGCCTTTTCTTCTCATTCTTGGGCACTTTCACTACTGGAGGATCTTAAATCTGTTGTTTCTTTGCAAGAATCTTTTATGTCACTTACCTATTTCGTGAACTTTAGTTTAAACTAGATAATACAGTCATAACACCATTTGCTGGGCACCCACAGCAGGTGAAAGCTAACCAACAAATGAGGGCGTTGCAAGTATTCCGTGTCGTAAAATCCTCACTCTCCAGCAGGTTGCCTTGGATTCAGTGGCTGACCCATGGACCGAGTGAAGATGTGAGAGCTAATCTGTACACTCAACTTTAGGAAAGTTTCATTTCTTTTTAAGAATAAAAACAGAATAAATGGAAGCTGTAATTATAAATTGACTAGAAACTTTTATAAATAGAAGTTTAAATACTTTCTTCCTGCACATCAATGGATGGATAGTCTTGTGCATCCTCAGAGTATACGAACCCCACTTTGGGAACACTGGCTTAAGATTCAGACAAAAGTGTATGTGAAACCCTGAATTTCACTTTGTTGTCACAGCTGAAATGATCCCAAAAGACATACCATGCCCCAACATCTAGACGCTGGCAACATGAGCTCAAGAAAACAAAGAAAACAGAAATCTGCCTTTGCGTACACTTGAGCAATCTCTTCCCGTGTAATATATCCTGTGCAGCAGCTCTGAACTGCTACTGACCAGCAAGGACAGGCAGTTATAGCTTGACTGACACACAGGTGAAAGCGAAACTGTAAATTCTCTCTCTCCTCCTTTTTCCTAACTTCCCTTTTGTATCCATCCTCAAATTATCTATGACTGAAAGAGCAACGTGGATCCAGATGGATATCTATTGGATTCTGAATACATACCTTCATTTGGGAAAAAAATGTGAGAACAGATACTTACTATGTTCCTGTGGAGGTCACATTTGGTGGTGTTATCCAAGTGGGAAGGGATAGGATTAGTACCATAGCACTCTCATGTGGCCATTACGTACATGACTAAAAAAGGAAGCTGAACCAATTACACCATCAAATTACCAGGCAGGAGACGTACCTCAGAGGTAGGAGGACACAGTAGCGTACTATGACGCCCAGCACCCACACCATGGTGAGCCGCAGACTGATGTACTGGAAATTTATATTGGTCCTTGTGAGGAGATTCCATGACACTAGCTCCTCTGAGGAGAACCTCTGGGTCACTTCATCTTCCACAATGGCTTCCAATCCCTTCTTGGAGAAATAAAACACGTCAGACAGCTCAAAGTCCCTTCCTCGCAGACCAGAGAGCCCTTTCTCCATGGGTGACTCATCTCTTTGGATAATACCTTAAAAGAAAGCATCAGGACATGAGAAAACGCCATAGGACAGAAGAACAACTGAGCAAAGGGGCAACTTTGTGAAGAAGACAAGCAAATAAATTTCATGGGCAACATGGAGCAGATTTCAGAAATAAAAGATAAGCAATTGCAGTGGGAAAAGACGTGACACCACTGAGTTTGCATGAAATGGCCTCCACCCAATGATTTTAATTCATTTCGGAGGAATTTAGCTCCTCAGTAACCCTCTTGCTTGCATTGCCTCACAACACACCATTAGCAAAGGAACACACAGAAACAAACTCTCCCTAAGTATAGATCTAGACTGTGCACAAATAAAGATTTCTGTTCTACCCTTATAAAAACCATAAAGTCAAAAAGCAAGCAAAATGGCAGAAGATATTTACCACAAATGGCAAAAGGTTGATTTTTTAATATGTAAAAATTAACTAATAAAAAACACAGGCTCCTGCAGAAAAGTAAGCAAAGTTCATGAACTGAATTCATAGAAGCAACATAGTTAATAAATATATCAAAACCTTTTTACTAGTAATCAAGGAAATGTGAATTAGACAAAGATTGGCCTGTTTACGTGATCAAATCAGCGACTGTTTTGTTTAATGATAAAGTTCAGTGATAGAAATAATACAGGGACTCTCACGCTCAACTTGTATGAGTATGGAACAGGCAGAAACTCTGTCAAAACAGGTTTGGCATGCAGAGACTAAAAATAGTTTTGCTGATGATTCAATAATTCCAGTTCTAGGAATCTGTCATAAGAAAATAATCAGAAATGTAGGAAAGTGTTCACTACAACATTTTCCATTATAATCGATCCAGGCAATGAGATACAAGGCACTCATTAATAAATATTCTTTTTTTTTTAAGATTTTATTTTTTTTCCTTTTTCTCCCCAAAGCCCCCCGGTACATAGTTGTATATTCTTCATTGTGGGTCCTTCTAGTTGTGGCATGTGGGACGCTGCCTCAGCGTGGTTTGATGAGCAGTGCCATCTCCGCGCCCAGGATTCGAACCAACGAAACACTGGGCCACCTGCAGCGGAGCATGTGAACTTAACCACTCGGCCACGGGGCCAGCCCCTAAATATTCTAATGTTAAGGGAAAAAAACGCAGGATCTAAAACTATAGTTTAATCCAACTCTATGATATATATATATATATATATATATATACACACATAGGACAAACGTCAAGAAGAAACATTTACTGGTTATCTCTGGGCAAAAGGATTCGATTTTCCTCTTTATACTGTTATTGTATTTTCCACAAAGAAAATAATTCAAAGATCTTTAAAGTAGAATAAATTTTTATAAATTGAAAAATGACTACTGTCACCCAGCTCTAACTACTAAAAAAGAATAATAAATGAGAAGATCTTCCAAGAATAAAGAGTAGCTATACACACAGTGATATGACTATTCTCCTGTCCTTCTGGGGTGCATCACAAAGGAATTTACCGCCTACATTAGAAAAGGCTTTTCTTTTGAGGTGGAGATTAAGATGTTAAATTCCCCCGAAAGAAGCTCTTTGATTTTCTCACTTTCCAGTTTACTAGGAAATCAATGAGGAAAGCGGAGAGTGCTATATTATCTATCCTCTGGAGAACTTGTGTGTACACCCACAGAAGGATCTGGAACATACCAGTTTTTTGCAGGAATGTCAGCATAATACACTAAAGTAGAAAGTGAAGAGGACCTGGAGTCCAAGGCCAAGTTCTGTTTAAGACAACCTCAGCTCTATGACTGTGGGTAATAGAGAAGTCATCTAACTTGGTGTCCTCCTTTATGAAATGGGGGTGGAGGTAGGGGGTTGGGGGGCAGAGTTAGTTTCCTAAGGCTAAAGTTTTCTGATTTCAGTTTTGGGGGGTTTTTTGGTGGTGTTTGTTTTTTTTCACATGCGAAGTTACTACCTAATCACCTTGAGAATTAGAGCAATAAAGTAAATTCTTGAAGGAGCCTTAGATTATCTTTTTCAGTAGTCATGTCTAAGTGGTTTCACCTTTCTTCACCATCTCTGTGGAGGGTTTAATTAGCATCAGAGGATGCACCAAGATGGGGTCCCCACTGCATTACCCTCCGGCTCTGTAGGCACTGCAATGCCACTCAGAGCAGATTACTCAACCCAGGCCCTGGGCAATATCTAGCAGGGCAAGAGTTTCATTATTTAGCAAGACGCAGGGCTTTTTTAAGTCTGGAAGAGGAGGAAAGAACAAGTTATTCAGCAAATCTTTGAATGAAACACCGTGGAGACAGTGGACAGCCCTTCTAAAAGTAACCTTTTGCAGAGATCCCAAAGATAAGAAAGCAAGTTCAAGCTGCCTCATATTATTTAAGTAAGCCAGGAGAGAAGAGATCTGTGAACAGAAGCCAGCCCCCCAGCCCCTACACACTTGATGTGCAAGTTTCTCTGCCCCCTGACCTATTTTATTCTGTGTAACTCAAGTAATATATAACTCAATTTTATATTTTTCTTAAGCCTCTTTCAAAAGTACGTGGGTAAGTGCAATGCATCTAATTGATAAAGGGTCAATTTCAAGAATACATTAAGACACACAAAAAATGAATAGGAAAGAGTCAAAGAAGCCAGTAAAATATTTGGATAAGAATATGGCAAGCAATTCATAAAAAGAGTAAGACTTAACGACTAAACATTTAAAAGATGTTCAGCTTCACAATAATCAGAGGAATGCAAACTAAAACCACAAGATACTATTTCATACCCACGAAGACTGATAAAAATATTAAATCAAATAATTTCAATTGTTGGTGAAGATGTGGGACAATAGGAATGTAACCAGTACAACCACACTGGAAAAAACTTGGCACTGTCTGGTAAATTTAAATATATTCATAGCCCAAGACCCAGCGATCCCACTCCCAGGTATACTTTAGGAAGATTTTTGTTTAATAATTTCAAATATACAGAAAAGATGCAACCATAGTTCACTTCACCCAGATTTACTAACTGCCAACATTTTGACAAATTTGCTTTATTGTTTTATCTTTATATGTATAAAAAGATATTTTTTTGAGTCAGTTGAGAATAAGTTACAGATATCATACCCTTTACCCTCTAATATTTCAGCATTGATTTCCTTAGAACATGGAGCTTCACTTAATTAACCACAGAACAATTACCAAAATCAGGAATATGTCAGTAATTGACATTACTGCAACAGCAGTATATAATCTACAGAACTTATTCAAATTTTGACAATTATCTCAATAATATCCTTCACAGCATTTATTTCTGGTCCCTGGATCAAACCAGGATGATTCACTACATTTACAGGTCAAGTCTCTTTAGTCTCCCTTAATATGGAAAGGTTCCTCAGCCTTGCTTTGTTTTTCAAGAAAACAAGATATTGACTTTTTTTAAGAGCACAAGCCATTTATTTTGTAGAATGTCTTTTGATTTGGGTTAGTCTGCTGTCTCTTCACAATCAGAGGAGGCTGTACACTTTTGGCAAGAATTCTATGTAAGTGATGTTGTATCCTTCTCAGTGCATCATATCAGGAGGCACGTGATATCAATCAGTCCCATGATTGATAATGTTTAACTTTGATCATTTGGTTTAAGGTAGTTAGTGTTTACCAGTTTCTCCACTATAAAGTTATGGTTTTTCTCTTTTTGATTAATAAGTAGATACTTATTGCCTATAAGTATCTATAAAGGAGAGATTCTTTGAGACCACGGAAATAACCTGTTTCTCAAACTTTCAGCCAATGGTATTAGCATCCACTGATGATTCTTGCCTGAATAAATTGGTACTATGTGTCTTTTAAAATAGTATTTTCTCACTCATTGATGCCTTCCACATTTATTATTTGGCATTTCACCTTAAGTAAGAGCTTTTCCCTTGTACTCTAGAGAAATTCTTATAAAATTGTGCACAAGTAGACACACATAAGAACATTTTGCCACATTGTTTGCAACAGCAAAAAAGTTGTTTGCAATAGTGGAATCAATCTAAAGGTTCATTAAGTACATGGATAAACAGCACTATATACAAATATCAAATCATTATGTTGTATATCTGAAACTGTATAGGTATATTTTGTTATGTTATATGTCAATTATACCTCAATAAAAAGTTAATTAATTAATAATAAAAGGCAGCTCATTTTTTTTTAAAAGATGGATATATACAGTGTATACTACACAGGAGTTAAAAGAAATTAAGTAGAACACTTACCAACTTTGATAATTCACAAACATCAAAACAAACAACTTGGAATGATATGTGGAAGGTGATGTTTTTATAGAGTTGAATAATGCAAAACCAATAAATGCTACATATTGTTTCAGGATACACACATGTAAAGGGGAAGTATGAAAATACACATAAAAATAATAAACATCAAAATCAGAGCAGTAGTTTCAGGTGTTGGCAGAGGGATGGAATCTGGGAGGGATACACAGGAGAATTTCATCATTTCCATGAAGTTTGATTTATTAAACTAGGTGGTGGCAACACATGTGCTATAACCCCCAAAAAAAGTGACATGGAACTGACAGTTGTTCCTAAGATGAAGATCTCTATTGTGAGAGAGCCGGTACCAGCTTAAGAGCTCTTTAATAAGGCACACAAAGTCTGAAAATGGGTACTGTAAATCAGCTGTCAAAAGAAGCACTACTGAACATATAATGCTACTTCCTTCCTGAAATATATTGATTATTGAAGGTCAGATTCCTGATTCAATTCACCTTAAGTATAAACTTCTAATAGAAAAAAAAATACTCAATTCAATCAATATAAAGGGGACACTCACTGTGTATTAGCCATCAAAGTACAGGTTAGAAAGAGAGGAAATACTTCTTTTGGCACCAAGAAACGTTCATAAGTAGACCGAAAGTCTTCAAAATATAGATATAAATACATATTAGATTTAACTAGCACAGACACAATTTTTATACTGGTTTTTATTGTCTTAAGGCAACTCAATTATTATTAATAAAGCAATCCTGAGCCTTCGGAGCGACCACAGTGCTTAAAGTGGAAAACCCTGATTCTAGGAAGTATTGCCTTAGGTTTCACAAGTCAGCTTTAAAAAAGTAAAGCCATAAATATTTGAACTTCGTCCTTATACTAAATGCTTGGCCAACCTGACAAGGTCTATGCTTGGATGAAAATAAAATTAGAACAACCATCTCTTTCTAATGCAAGAGATTTATTACACAAGCTGTCCTGTGCCCCTGTGCCTTTAGCAAGCCACTGATACATAAATAATACCAACTATGAAAGGCCTGTTAAAAGAAATGGAGGCCGAAGTTAAAACCATCTCAAATATAATTAACTCTAAATTAGCTGAGTGGACTCTCTTGGAATAACTGTCCATTTATAAATCACACTAGTTTTTCCATCCTCCAGTTGTAAAGCATGCGTTCTAGGTCAGCAATTAGAGAAAATCAGGGTCCTCTCCAGACCAAAAGTAGATATAATAGGCTTATAGACAGAACTTGACCCTTAACCTACCAATGGGCTATAGTCCAAAAGTCAGAAGCTCAGAATTGAAAACACCCTGTCTTATGGAAATTTTGTTTGAATTAGTCTGTTTGAGTTAGAATCTCATCCAGTCATAAGCCTAACTAACCCCAAAACATAAGTCATCAGGTAGCAGCAGTATCATGAAATAGAAATCTCCTTTAGTGCTGTTTCTACGGGGAATTTTAAAATTAAATCTAGTGTGGAATTAACAAAAATATATGTCCTCATCCTGCAGTGACTTAGAGGGGGCCTGCAATGTTCTATTTCTTCATGTAGATGAGAGGTACATGAGTAAGTTCACTATGGGAAATTCATCAAGTTGTACATTTATAATTTTACACTCTTGTCTATGTATGCTATGCTTGAATTTTTTAAAAATTTTACCTGAGATCTGCTGTACAACATTGCCTATAGTTAACAATATTGTATCGTACATTTAAACATTTGTTAAGAGGGTAGATTTCATGTTAAGTGTTTTTACCACAATTTTTTTAAAAAAGAATTGAAGCAGATGTTATCTGTGAATCTCCTGTTTCAGTGATTTATCCATTACAGGATTCAATAAATACCACTTCCCTTTAAAAAAAAAATACTACTTCCCTTTATATCCCCCTACCCAATTATTCAGCAATTGGCCATGGAGGAGTCTGCCTGTCCCAGACCTACATTGGCAGTGAGGTCCTTCTCCCAGCATGAGGAGCACCTCTGAGGGGCTGAGGTCCTTGGCAAGGCAGCCAGGCCTACATTCTTCCCTCTCATGCCCCAATTTCTTTCCTGATCCATAAACGTGATTGGCCTGATTAAAGAAGAGACCAAGGGAGAGTAGTTGTAAAGATCAATCGTATGTGGTTGGGGTTGGGGAGTGGGGCGGACCAGTGCTGCTGGGATTAAGGTAGAACAGAAATAGTCAGTGCCCAACTCCAAAGAGACAAGACCCATACTCAAGCAATCACTTAGATGTGGTTAAAGATCAAAAGGTCTTGACACAATTCTAAGAAGCCAGGGCCAAGGATGGATCTCTGAAACATACCACTGATCTCTGTCCTTATTCTCCAATCCATTTGACAAATAAAAATGGCAAGTAATAGGATATATTGGAATATATGAGGAAGCCATTTGGTGTAAACCTAATTCAGCCTGATCTTGTCTTTCCAAAAGGGCCTGACTGAGGCCGTTGAGCATGCATTGTATATCTGCTTTAGAGATTCCCTATGGCAAGAGCAAAAGGCCCTTGAGATAAAGGCGAAACTTCCCTCCCCCTCCCAACATTGGCGTCTCCTTAAGGATTAAGTATCTTTCCTTAGGCTAGAAACTGATTGCTGTGCTCACCTGTGACCGCTCAGCTTGAGACAATAGACTTGCTTCCTGCTACGCCCACCAAGATAGCAGACCCACTACCTGCTGCATCCATCAAGTGCTGTGCGACAGGGTAATCTTGTGACTATTGTGGGAGAGACATTTCAGTCATATGTGAAACACCCTCTTTGAGGGTATATAACCACCCTGTGTACCCCCACTTCTTTGGAGTGCTCTGTTCCTTTGTGGAAAGACTCTCCCGGGTTATAATTCTAAGATTTAAGCTCAGAATAAACTCACTCAAATTTTCATTTATAGATTGGTTATGGATTATTTTCGTCAACACACTAATCACTACACACATGAATACACTAATCAGTGCATCAACTATATAGTTACCTACTGCATAGGTTCCCAGTCCACTGTTTTCCCACAACACTGCTGTAAGACTGCAAGGCTAAGCTCTAAACATACCACGTCCCAAAAACGCCCTTGGCCATTAGTCAAGTTACAATTTCCAGCACATAAATTAGGCTAAGTTAAAACCTCTTGCCAATCTCCCTCTCTTTAAGGCCAGATGGGCTTGTTCAGTGCTCCACTGGTATGGGTATATTTGCAACTATATGTGCTTCTTCTTTGGGGCTAAAAGATGTCATTATTACATACGGAAGATCTGACTAAATGTACTCAAGAAGCCCTTAATGATAGTCAAGCAAGAATAGCCTTATTAAATATTGAATATGCTTCCATCACAGTGAATCCTTCGTGTTTCTGATTACTACTGCTTTCCTTCCTAAGTACTTTTTAAAAATCTGCTTTATTACTATTAGCTTAGTTAAGTGTAATAATGGTTATCAGGGTCAAGTTTTTAAAAAATTCAATTTTTTGAGATGCACACTCAAGTACTTAAAATGACACAAAATCTAGGATTACCTTTAAGATACTTTCATAAAAGGACATACAATAAGGTGAGAATACGCCATTTCTAATTGCTTATCTGTATTCTGTAATTTTCTACTTTGCTCACATGTTGTAATTAAAATTTTAATTTAAAAAACTACTTAGACAAAGGAAAAACTGAAAAAAGGAACACGAAGCAAATTCTTGTTGAATTTGGGTGATAGGGACAAAGGGGTTAATGGTACTATTCTCTTTACTTTTTACAACTGTATGCTATGTTTTTGCTTTTTTTTAAAGATTTTATTTTTCCTTTTTCTCCCAAAGCCCCCTGGTACATAGTTGTGTATTTTTAGTTGTGGGTCCTTCTAGTTGTGGCATGTGGGATGCTGCCTCAGCATGGCTTGATGAGCGGTGCCATGCCCGTGCCCAGGATCCAAACCGGCCAAACCCTGGGCCACTGAAGCAGAGCACACAAACTTAGCCACTCAGCCACAGGGACAGCCCCTGAATGCTGTTTTTAAAACCCCACTTAACAAATTCATTTGAGAGCCTGGCACAGTGGCCAAGTTGTTAATGTTTTGCGTGCTCCACTTCGGTGGCCCAGGTTTGCAGGTTAGGATCCCAGACACAGACCTACTCCACTCACCAGCCACACTGTGGAGGTATCCCACTTACAAAAAAATACATGAGGACTGGCAGTGGATGTTAGCTCAGGGTGAAGCTTCCTCAGGAAAAAAAAAAGATTCACTTGAAAAGTTAATTTAGCTGGGAATCCATTTCCTCATCTAAATCAAAAGAATTCAGTCAGTCAGTCACTATAGTCATTCATTCATTCAGGCCCCAGGCAGTAAAACATAAGGGAGAGGGAGAAAAAGGAGTTGAACCAACTCAGCAGTCCTCAAGCATGGCTCCATATCAGAATATCTATGGAATCTGTAAAAGTACAGATGTCAGAGCTCAACCCCAGATCTACTAAATTAAAATAACAACTACATTTTTTAAAATACATATGAATGGGGAAAAAAACTATACGGAAATACATCAAAATATTAGGTTCTTCTGGGTAATAGGATTTCATATGAGTGGTTTTTAATTTTCTTATTTATACTTCTACAATATCTAATTTTTCAATAAGGTATATGTATTATTTTATATAGTAAGAAAAAAGTACTTAAGTGCTATTTTTAACATCAAAATGAAATACTACTATATACCCATGAGAATGACTAAAATTAAAAAGGCCAAAAATACCAAGTGTTGAAAAGGCTTGGAGCAAGTGGATGGAACTCGCATACGTTGCCCTGGGAGTGTCCAGCCATGTTAGAATACCATTTAGCCGTTTCTAATAAAGTTAAACAAATATTGGCTTACCCTAAGACCTGGCCATTCCACTAAAAGGTATGTACCCCAGAAAAACAAGTACATAGGTTCACAAAAATCTGTTTAACAATGGTCAAAGCAGCTTTATTCCTAATGGCTAAAAAATTGAAAATAACAAAAATGTCAATCAACATAATAATGGATAAACAAACTGTGACATATTTGTAAAAGGAATACTCCATAGTAATTTTAAAGAATCCACTGATTCATGCAATGACATGGAGAAATCTCATAAACATTATATTGAGTGAAAAAAATAGACACAAAAGAGTACATACTATATGATTCCATTTATGTGAACTTCAAAAATAGGAAAAACTGATGATGACAGAAATTAAAAGACAGGTTACAACAGGGACCAAGAGATGTGTGATATTCACGAGGCAGGGGCTGAGGGAACTGTTGGGATCATGGATCTGTTCTTTAGCTGGATCTGGGTGGTAGTCACACAGGTCTATAAATAAAAAATTCATCCAGCTGAACACTTGATATTTGTGCATTTTAATGTATGTAAATTACACCTCAATTGTTTAGAAATCAGAAAAATGTTGCTTTTAAGAGTCTCCCCGGTTTCCAGCTACTATCCCAATTAGAGGCTGTCGTCAATCATAACCTCTCCTTCTCATGAATATTTTAAAATCTTCCTTCCTAAACTGGAAGGCAACTGACATGTACTGAATGCTTCCTGATGCCAGCCTGGGTGCTGAGCGCTTAACTATACATTTACGTAATTGCCATAATCCTATGAGGTATTATCTATCATTCCCATTTTACAGATGAGGAAACTAAGATTGAAGGGGTTGAGTAACTTGCCGGGGGCCACAAAGAGAATAAACAACAGGGTCAAGTCTGTGACTCCAAAACTAAATGCTTCCTCACATCCTATAGCCCCAAAGTCCACGTCACTCTGTCCAACACTCGCTCTTTGACAAGCCCCAAATACATACGATCTTTCCCATCAACTCCACGTGAGCCCCAGTTCTTCCTTGCTAAGTAGAAAGCCTGCATAGCAGCTCTTTCTAGTATTTCTCCAAGCTTGAAGGGAAGAAATGGAATTCTGATACAGGAAAACCTTTATATGGCCTTCATCTGTCATCAATCTGAATATGCACTCGTCACTAATTCACTTACACTTGATCATCCTTCCCAGAAAATTGTAACTCAAGTCACTATTTTTTTTTTTTTTACTGGGGAAGGAATCTTTTCTTCCCCCAGTTTTATTGAGATATAATTGACATATAACACTCCATTAGTTTTAGGTATACAACGCAATGATTTGGTATGTATATATATTGCTAAATGATTACCACAGTAACTTTAGTTAACATCCATCGCTTCACATAGTTACTATCTTTTTTTCTTGTGGTAAGAACTTATAAGATCTACTCTCTTAGCAACCAAATATACAATACAATATTGTTAACTACAGTCACCATGCAGTACATTACATCCCAGGGCTTATTAATTCCATAACTGCAAGTTTGTACCTTTTGACCTCTAACCATTTCTCCCACCCCCATCCTCTGCCTCTGGCAACCACCAATCTCTTCTCTGTTTCTACGAGTTTGGCTTTTTTTAGATTCCATGTATAAGTGAGATCATATGATATTTGTCTTTCTCTGATTTATTCACTTAGCGTAAAGTAGGATAGGAACCTTTTTAGCCTGGAACACATCTGATTTCCATTTGGTTAGGTCTCTGCGCCTTCTCATGATAAGCCCAACAAAATACAGCCCCTGGGCAATGGTCCACTCAATGCTCCCCCAGTTCTGTGATTCATCCAAATCTGAGCTGTCCCAGGACAACTCCTTGGAGCATGTTCCGTCCAATTTATGACACTATAACGTCAGCATCGAGATGACCTGCCAGTATCCTTACTCTTCAAGACCTC
Organism: Equus asinus; assembly: GCF_041296235.1. Taxonomy (NCBI): domain Eukaryota; kingdom Metazoa; phylum Chordata; class Mammalia; order Perissodactyla; family Equidae; genus Equus; species Equus asinus. The sequence goes on from NC_091792.1 coordinate 95,812,134, forward strand.
TCTGAGGCAGAAGCAGCTTCACCATGGATCTTGCAGATTAGCCAAGGTTTAGAAAGGATAATCACCTTTGATTTTTTGTTGTTGCTGCTGTTAAGATATATTCAAAAACCTTCTACCTCTTTTCCTTCTTCATTAACCTGGACCATCACCCAGCCAAGGTTCGTAGGCAAACAGTCTCTATAAAACAGCCTCTGGACCCAACAGCCGAGTAACCCTGTTAGAACCTCAGACATGACTCAGTTTGAGTTCAAGGTCTCTGAGCCAAAGACAGACTGACTGTGAAGCTAGTAAGATTAAGCTTCAGGTTCCTCCCCTGCATGGCCTCTTTCAAGGTCCCGCACCTAATTTAGTGTACTCTTTTTTCTTAAAGAGGGCCTCAAACTGTATAAACTTCAGGCTCCCACAAAACCTAGATTTACCCCGACGTCTGAATCACATTAACATTTTGTTGCTACTAGCAACAGATCTAGGTAAACCATCCACCTTACACATTAAAATGATTTAGAAGGGGATATACTTAGGATGAGAGAACCAAGTTATTACCAAGAAGTACAAGAACACTGGGAGTTCACAGACACCATTAACATCTTTCTGCTTAATTTCACCTATTATTAATAATGTTTTATCTATTTGATGGTCCAATTAGCAATGTACTCATAAGAGGGGTCGCTGATGGTTAGGTTGTTCTGTTGTTGTTTTAGGATGTGAAGTTTCTCTATACTTAGAAGTGAAGGAATTGGAAAGCATGAAAGACAAAAAATGTGGATACAATGCAAAATGAAAAAAACTCACCATGTAAAAGTTTCACAAGTGTCCCTATAGCAGCAAAACTGCTTTAGAAGACTAGACGGTTATATACCATATAACAGGTTCATAAAAAGAAAAGGGGGCAAAATCAGCACAACTGTCACGACCTGTCATATACATAAAATGTGCAAAAAATAAATGCTGATTTAGCAACTCCTTTGGTTTCCTAAGAGCTACTTAATCATGATTGCCTAATTTTAAAAAGCATTAGAGTTATGAAACTACTCATGCTCCCTCCGGTAATGTTTCCCCAGTTGGCACATTTAAGAGTTACATTCAGCTTTTTAATTTTACTTTTTTACAAGAAAAGGGTAAAGTTTACTTTAAACACTTATATATCCCACAACTTAATCCAATTAAGAAAAATAAAATAAGGGCGGTGAGAAAGTCCACGTATAATACAAAATAAGAATTTATGAAAGATGGGCTGGCCCCGTGGCTGAGTAGTTAAGTTCACCTGCTCTGCTTCAGACGCCCAGGGTTTGGCCCATTTGGATCCTGGGCACGGACACGGTACCACCCATCAGGCCATGCTGAGGTGGCGTCCCACATACCAGAGCCAGAAGGACCTACAAGTAGAGTATACAACTATGTACTGGGGGGCTTTGGGGAGAAGAAGAAAAAAAAGAAGAAGATTGGCAACAGATGTTAGCTCAGGTGCTGATCTTAAAAAAAAAGCCTTGATTTAAAAAAAATCATAAGAACAACTTTGCACAAAGTCCTATGCAAATGAAGTCAATAAAAATCTGGGCAACAGGGATAGTTTTCTACTAAAAACAACTTTAACTGACACCAAGAGATGAACGCTCTAAAGAGAACTATTTGCACAAAAGAAATGTTGTGGGGAATTAAAAAAACTTTGCCTGACCCCAGTAAGCACCAGATCCAGACTGTTTTACAAGGAATTCTACCAAACCCTTAAATCTGAGAAGAAAGGGAGAAAGACAAGGGGGGAAAGTGAGAAGAAAGTAAGTAGGTAGGTAATACACTAATCTCAAGTATAAGGATCAATTGCAAAAAATCGTAACTCCAATTTTGGCAGACAGTTTCCAGTACTGTATTATGACCAGGCAATGTTTAGTCCATTAATGCAAACATGACTCAAATATTAAGCTATTAATGTAATTTACCATAATATATCTAAGGGGGGGCACACATATTCATCACCAAAGATGCTGAAAAAGCATGAAAAATTCAACATTTGTTCTTGAATTAAAATAACAAAACAAGAATCAACAAGTACTTAACCTAAGATGGAAAGCTGGATCAAAGCCAACAGGATGCTTACTGGGAAGACCTTGAAGGCACTACAGTGCCCCCCCCCACCCCCGACACACACACACACACAGGAGTGGCAACACGCATCCCTGCTATTCCACACTGTACTGGAGCAGCAGCCAGCACCAGGAGACAAGTGAAAGAAATGAAGTACGAACTGGAAAAGAAATAAAATACAAAAGCTGGCTGAATAAGAAGTGCTAAAACTATCACTATTTGAAGATAAAATAATTACATACCTGAAAAAAAAGGAAATCTGAAAACCTACATACAGTATGAGAATTCCTACTTTTATATCCTTTATATCTTATAACCTTCTACCTTACAAAAATCAAAGCTTTCCAACATACAAACAACAATCAGCTAGAAGATATGATGGAAGAAGACACCCCATGTTTAATAGCAAAGCAGACACAGACTTAAGAGGAAATGTACAAAACCTATCTGAGGAAAACTTTAAAACATCTCTGGAGGATACAAAAGAACACCTAAACAAACAGAGAGATACAATGTCCTTGGAGAGTAAGGCTCAACACAGGTAATGTCAAGCCGCCCTCAGTAAATTTACAGACTTAATGCAACTCCAATAAAAATAGACAGTTATATTTCCTCTGGATCACAGACAAGCTGAATCTCAAGATCATATGGAAAAATAAGTGAGCAAGAAGGAACAGGAAAATTCTGTGAAGGAAAAGCAATGAGAACAGGACACCTACCAGATATTAAAACAATCTATTAATGTCAACGATCAAAACAATATGATACCAGTGCATGAGTAGACAAGTAAAAATGGAATGGAATAAAAAGTTCAGAAAGAGATCCAAACATATCCTGGAATTCAGGAAATTATTAAGGATGCTCGTAAATCAGCTGGGCAGAGATGGACTTTTTAAGAGAGAGTGTTGCAACAACTGGATAGCCATCTGGACAAATCCCCCACAATAAATGAAAGAAAGTTTTAAGTATTTAAAAAACCATACAAGTAATCAAAGAAAATACTGGAGACTTTCCTTAAAACTTGGCAGAGAGAAAATCTCTCTACTAAAACACTCAAAATCCAGATGCTATAAAAGGAAAATATTGATAAATTTGACTACATAAAAATGAAAAGTATCTGCATAGTAAGAAGCATGATAAGCAAAGGAAAAAATACAAATCGCAAACTGAAAGAAATATTTGTATCTCAGCAGAGACAAAACTAATCACCATAATATATGAGAAGGTCCTAGACATCAAAGCAAAAGAGACATCAAAAATAAATAGAACAATGACCAAAAGACGTGTGCAGATAGTTACAAGAAAAAGAAATACAAGCGGCCCTTAAACATGTAACGTGTACAGAATCACACTCTTTTTTTTTTTTAAAGATTGGCACCTGAGCTAACAACTGTTGCCAATCTTTTCTTTTTTTTTTTTTTTTTTGCTTTTTCTCCCCAAATCCCCCCAGTATATAGTTGTATATTCTAGTTGTAGGCCCTTCTATTTCTGGCATGTGTGATGCTGCCTCAGCCTGGCCCGATGAGCGGTGCTATGTCTGAGCCCAGGATCCAAACCAGCAAAACCCTGGGCTGCCAAAGTGGAGCGTGCAAACCTAACCACTCAGCCACAGGGCTCGCCCCAAAATCACACTCTTTATAAGAGAAACGGAAATTAAGACTGAGTTTCCACTTCTCACTTATCAGTTTGGCACAAATCCAAAATTTTGACATCTATTTACACTCCTAGTGAAGCTGTGGGGAAACAGGCTCTTGCATACATACACTCCTAGGGGAAGTATAAATAGTACAACCATTAACGAAGGGCAATTTGGCAATATCAATCAAAATTACAAGTGCTCTTTGACAGAGCAATGCCATTCATGTCACAGATTCATGTTACACGGAATTCATGTTACAGATACGTGTTGCAGCAATTTTTTTTAACAGCAAAAGGTTGAGAACTACAGGTAAAAAGAACCATTTGCATTCATACAATGAAATTTCTTGTAGCTATTAAAAAAGAAGAAACTTTCGGGGCTAGCCCAGTGGCATAATAGTTGAGTTCGTGCACTCTGCTTTAGTGGCCCAGGGTTCGCAGGTTCGGATCCCAGGCATGGATCCACACACCACTCATCAAGCCATGCTGTGGCAGAGTCCCACATATAAAATGGAGGAAGACTGGCACAGATGTTAGTTCAGGGACAATCTTCCTCAAGCAAAAAGAGGAAGATTGGCAACAAGATGTTAGCTCAAGGCCAATCTTCCTCGCTCAAAAAAGAAAAAAAGGAGAAAATTTCTAAGTAATAATATGAAAAGGACTATAGGATGCAAATGAAAAACACAAGAGTCAGAATAGTATTTATCGTATGTCATCCTTGGTGTTAGCAAGTCAAGAAAATAATAAACACTTGCATTATAAGAGCCATGTTTATAGTAGCATAAATAAACACTGGAATGAGCCATAAGAAACTAACATACTGTAGAGGCAGACATTAACGGGGGTGGAAGCCACACTTATCAAAACATGTTTTTAAATTGCTATGATTTTGGAACCATGTGAACGTTTTACTTATGCAAAAAATAAATATATTTTTTAAAAGATGTGTAAACTCAAATTTCAAGTAGTTACACAAGGACTTGCACACACATCATCCTTTTGTGTGTTCATCTGCCAGCTCTCCCAGAATCACATCAGTCTGATGACTCAGCACATTTGCAGAATCGTAAAGACGGAACAAAGTGAAACTGTTTTAGATCATTTTCCACATAACCAGTGTCATGCTTGCATTTCAAGTATTACCCAAAAATACTTAATTTCTGATTTAGCTTTAGAAGTCCCCAATAGTCCCCGACCTCACAGTGTATACACTCACAGAAAAGCACAGTTTACAGATAAGGCATTCAATGCTTTTACTTCTAAAAAGGAGTTGACAACATCTAGTGACCTTGGGAGAAAAATGTAGCACAAAAGACTATCAGTGAGGGCTGGCGTAGTGGCGTAGGCGTTAGGTTTGTGTGCTTCACTTCAGCGGCCCAGGGTTCACAGGTTCAGATCCCAAGCACGCATCTACACACTGCTCGTCAAGCCATGCTGTGGTGGCGTCCCATATACAAAATAAAGGAAGACTGGCACAGATGTTAGTTCAGGGACAATCTTCCTCAAGCAAAAAGAGGAAGACTACCAAGATGTTAGCCCAGGGCCAATATTCCTCACCAAAAAAAAAAAAAAAAAAAAAAAAGAGTATCAGTGGGCAGAGAGAAATGAGGAGAGGAAGAAAATAAAAAGTTAGAAATCTCTCTTCTCTTAGTTTCTATTCCCTCTGCTCTTACTCTCTTTTCTTGTTGATCCTTGTCTGGTTTATTTATCTCTTCCTGGCCCTTTTCTATGATTTTTTTTCTCTAGCCCTTGTAAATATCTTTCACTCTCTGTAAGCTCATTAAATCCATCATTTCAACTTTCACCCCCTGCAAATAACTCCCCAACGTGGATCTATAGTCCCGACTTCCTCGCCAAGGTTCACATTTCTTTATGGCTGCCTAGACACTTCACCTCTCCACCAACCCCACTGCTCTGGTTCAAGGCCCCATTACTTCCAGAATAGCTTCCTGTCTACCATCTCTCCTTTTTCTACTTCCCCAACCCTCTTCCTGTCTAATCCCAAAGCTCCTAGATTCGCCTTCCCAAAACTTTGAGACCCCCTCATCTAAGGAAGTAATTTCTTAGCCTGGCATTCAAGTCCTTTTAGGATTTGACTTAAACCTAAACATGCAATCTCAACTCCTTCCACCTCCACCCATCTTTACTCGTCCTACCTCCAACCAAACTAAATCAGTTCTTGGGCCCTTAATATCTCCTAGGTTCTCTTACCCTCCTGTTTTTCCTTATAATTTCTTCCACCTGATACCTCTTTACCTAAAATCATTCAAAATTTTTCACATCAGCAGAACCCCATTTTCCACTTGTTCATTTTCCTTAAGCCCGTGAACTACCAACTCCATTCATTGTTTGATGCAGGGGTTGTCGTAACTGATTATAGGCAAAGGCCAAAAAAAGACAAGGTTACATCAAACTTATGAAATATCCTTCCTAAGTTTCTAAAATTAAGTCAGGCTTGTACTAGAGGACACGAGGGGCGCCTTGAGAGTAAGGGTGAAATGACAGGGCAATGTCCTCCCTTAAAAAAAAAAGGATGTCAGTTCTTTTTGTTGGTTACAAAATGCTCGTTTTTCTCTCCTTCTCGCACACACATCCTGATGACACATGATACGCACGCTTCTCTACCGATTAGCAATCGTGGGGACGTGCTCATTGTATAGATGCCAGAGGAGCATCCGAGGCTGAACACCCCGTCACACGCCGGGATTTCACAATGCCGGCTGTCATCACACACTTGGTATCTGTGGTGGAAGGGTCATGCGAGTTAGCCACTGACTGGGAAGTAAACGCACTGTTTTGAACACATGAGTCATTGAAAACAAGGGTGTTCATTTATTTGAGCAGATTTGCGCCAACACCATTGCAGAGGCAGGAAGAGGAAGGGACGTGCGTGATACACTAACAGACACCACCTCCGACAGAGAGCTCACCAACTTGGAAAAACAGGCACACACCCGTACCCTTTGCAAAGTCTTTAAGTTCTATATGTAGTCTACCAAGCAGGTGAATGCTACTAATGACACACAGTCAAAGTCTGTACTCTCTGTCTGGTCTTAGTCTTGGCGGGGGTGTGTGTGTGTGTGTGTGCTTTTAACGGGATGGTCTCTGGAATTCATTACCAATTTCCCCCATGCTTAAACCAAGAGAATGCCACTAGTTGCAAAGGGATACCAGAAATCATTGCCCATAATGCTGTTTCCTCTTTAACTTGAAGAAGGATGGCGTTTGCTGTATATTTGCACTGTCTGTCATCAAAGCACTTTAACTTCTTGTAAAGCCCTGAGGCCAACGTTCCTCCAATTTGCTGTCTTCTGCAGACAGTGAATTTTTCCAGATATTCAAAGGTAAAAGGGCCAAATTATTTCATCCACAAAGTTTGTCTGTGGTGTCCCCTGCATCCTCGGGCTTCGGGGTCCACTCCTATTTCCCAGGTGAAATGAGCAGGTGCCATCTGCCCAGCACTTAACACCAGAGGAGCACGGAGACCAGGCTGATCAATTCCAGAGAGAAACATCAAGGACAGACAGGGTGAAGACTCTAAGGCCCTAAGAGAAAAGCAGGCCATGTCCCATTCTTTCCTGTAGTTCACCAGGTGTCCTCAGAAAGTACAGGAGACTAAGAGGTTGACTAGTCTGCTCCCCATGAGGAACCTTCAGAAAACAGAACAGGGCTCGAGGGATTTTTTTTTTTTTTAGGAAGATTAGCCCTGAGCTAACATCTGCTGCCAATCCTCCTCTTTTTTTTAGCTGAGGAAGACTAGCCCTGAGCTAACATCCGTGCCCATCTTCCTCTACTTTATATGTGGGACGCCTACCACAGCATGGTGTACCAAGCTGTGCCATGTCCGCACCCAGGATTCGAACCAGCGGACCCCGGGCCACCGAAGCAGAACATGCGAACTTAACCACTGCGCCACCGGGCCAGCCCCTCGAGGGAATTTAAGCCCTTCCCTGGCCAGTCCAAGCTTTGGAAGAAACAGAGCTTTGAGGAAGAGAAGCAGGGAAACCAGGCACCTGACCTGGGAAACTTAGTGAAGGGGAGCCGCGTAGAGCTTTTATCACACCGTTCTGGGGTTGGCACACAGAAGGATTGTCCCTGTCTGAGTGTTGCCCACCCCCAGGGCATCCAGACATCACTGGCTTCTTCCCACCCCAACCCAAGAAAGGGACTCTGTCGAATCACAAGTCCAAAGGGCTCCCTCTTTTCCCTGAGCCCCAGGAGCCTGTGCTCATCAAACATAGAACCACCACTGTCTGCTCCCCATCCCGCCAGCCCTCTGTGTACAAAGCATGCTTTGGCGCCCTGGCTCCTCACCTTCTTGTTTGTTTGAGAACTCATGCTGCCCCAAGAGCTTCAGCAAGAAAACAGAGAAAATTGGGAAATGCCATTACAAAACCTTTTAGAGAAAGGAGAAAAGGTGAAGAGCGCTTGAAGGGTGGTTGCTACTTGCTGGCAGAATAAAAGAAGTGATGAAGAGCTTTCTTACTTTCTCTGCCTTTACAGCCAGTGACCCACAAACAGATACCAATGTTACAGAGACAAACACGACATAAAGACGGATGAAAAGCTGAAATACTTTATTTTTATAGGGAATTTATTACAACCAAGAGGCAAGGCACAGCTAAAAAAATGAAACGAGCTTTGTTATATAATTCATTCCCCTCCCAAAATTCCAAACTGTCTATCCTATTGCAAAAAGTCTCTATATAATCTACCAATTGGCCTAGTCCAGTTTTCTGATCATTTTTTGCTAGCAAAAAGTTCCTTCATACATGTAACAATTCTTTTACTTCAATTTAAGCCAATCTTTTTGTTCTATCTTTCATGGATATGAAGGAAAAGTGGAATGGCTTCCTCCTTCTAATAACTAACTGTAATAGGAGGCATGCCTTGTTTTTTTTCCAAATTCAATAATCAACCTTCACAGATCTCATTTAGCACTATATTAACCCTTTTTCCAGGCTTCAGAATGTCTTCTTTACCACCCTCAACATAAACAGTAAACCCGGGCTTCTCTATGCCTTTATATCACATCCAAACTGCTTTGCTTTTGAAGCCCTTATAACCTAATCTACCCTTTTAGCCAACCTTATTTCTGTGTTTTGTGCCTTCTATAAACTACGATCACTCCCCTTGTTATTTTGGCTTTCCCTCCTCCCCCCAGTTTAGAGAGCCCTGTCACCTTGGTTAATCCCAATCCACCTCCACATGGCCAAGTCAACACTAACACGTCCAGAAAAAACCCTCTCTGATGATCCCTGTCCAAAACAATCTCCTTTCATGCTGCACTTCTGATTTTCTTCCTCAGATTAATTATGCTTATGTGTTTGTGGAATTCAATAACATCAACACTGGCTGGTTCTCAACTGCCACATGGATATATGGATATTGGTGAGGTCTCCTTAACTAGGCTAGGAATCGCGTGAGGACATAGTTCAGCATATAACCTAGGCACAGAGAAGACATCAGTAAGTAACCCATGGCAGAGACCAGGGTTGGGGTGTCAAAGCAGCTCGTCACCGTGTAGTTGAACATGCTGCTTCATTATACACTGCAGCATCGTTTTAGGTTCTGTGTTTTGCCTTAGTTTCCACTGCGTCGTTGTCTAAAGCTCTGCCTCTGGCCTGCTGGGCAAGGTTTTTCCTACCACATACCGAAGTCTGGTTTTCCTATCCCATTTTGGAGCATCCTTCTTGGGTAAAAGACCTTGAATATAATCCCTCTCTCTGATAGCTCATTCATCAAAACCATCAAGATTACTTTAAATTCTATTCCTGTTTCCTAGGTTGTTTAAAACTCTGACTAATTTAAGAGGATTCAATCAAGTATATTGCACTTTCAGTTACATCAAAGTCATCAATACAACTTCAAACAATAAAACCAAATCTATGCCAAAACCCAGTTACTCAACAGGTTCCCCTCCTTTCAGTTAGCAATTCTGGTACACAGTGGGAAGCCCCTACCTAGTCTCCAGATGAGGGATGGTGACAAGGTTTCATCAGGAAGGCCAAGCCCAGATCAGTTGATAGTGAGAAGCCGTCTGCAGGTCTGTGTTTAAGGAGGACTTTTGAGATTACATCTCAGTTCAGTGACAAAGACTTCATCAACTAGTGATGTCTGCCAGGGTCATGGTGGGTGGGAGGGAAACAGGGAGAATGGATTTGTTGACCCTGTTATTTCAGATTAGGATAGAATCAAAAGTCTTACTGAAATAAAGGTAACGTCTATTTTCTTATTTTCTATGTGCTTTATATATCTCTAAAGGAATAATTTGCCCCTTTTGTTTTGAATAATTTTCTGCTGGTGTCTCTCAGTTATCAAGACTAAAAGTACCAAGCTAGAAGTACTGGAGATGTACTTTTACTTTGTTGAGAAAGGTGGATGAGAAAATCTACTCCCTTTTTCATCATTATATACCCCAGTAGTTCTCCAGACACTTACAAAATAATCAGTGCTGATTATAAAATGGGAAGATTTTAACCCCAGATATAAATACTAATCATAGAATTAACCATGTGTTTATACCTATTTGAAGCATAAATGGGATGGAAGTATGGCCATTGTAATCGGTTGTCAGTCAACACTGCAGAGAAACCAACAGGCATTTAGAACAACAGGGAGAGTTTCATTTTAACAACTAACATTTTAACATCCCATTCAATATACCACTGGGGCCAGCCCAGTGGCACAGTGTTTAAAGTTCGCACGTTCTGCTTCAGCAGCCTGGGGTTCACCGGTTCAGATCCCAGGTGCAGACCTGCACAGTGCTTGTCAAGCCATGCTGTGGCAGGCGTCCCACATATAGAGTACAGGAAGATGGGCACGTATGTTAGCTCAGGGCTAGTCTTCCTCAGCAAAGAAGGAGGAGGATTGGTGGCAGATGTTAGCTCAGGGCTAATCTTCAAAAAAAAAAAAAAAAAATACTGTTGACCCTTATCTTGGCTGACAGCCCACATTAACTTTGTTGATTTGGACATAACTAATTTGATTAAAGAAATCCCACAATACAAAAGCGTCCATAAAACTTCATCATCAAATGTGCCATCAATTCAATTAAAATGTCAACCTTCTGGCTTGGCATTTACGAACGTTACGTTTGATTATAATGCTAAATATTCTTAATAGACACATTTCTTTAAACATTTTGTTGATGATCTGAAATTGAAATGCTATGAGTTTCCTAGTATCTGACAAAGCCAACATTCAGCAGAGGAGTTTCCATTTGTGGAAGAGTTACCTCAGTCTTCAAAGATAGAATTAGAAGGCACTGACCAGAGGAGCTGATAAGGAAGGTGGCAAGAGATTTTGAGTAGGAAAGACAAATTGGGATTCATTTTCAGGCTGCCTCTGACTAGTAATGCGATCTGAAGCAAGTTACGTGACCTTCTTCACCTGTAATTTCCTCATCAGTAAAACGAGAATTAACAAGGCCTTCCTCATATAAATAATTTTGCACAGTGGAGTCAGTGTTTAACAAATAGTGGTGGTTATTGTTGTTGTTATTATTATTATTATTATTATTGGTAGATTCTTGTCTATAAGGTAGAAACAAAATGGAGAAGCACTGCAGTTTTGATTGGCATTTTCTCTATGGGGTAGGGTGGCCAGAAGAGGTGTTGGGGTGGGAAGGTTGGTTTGGGGTATACTTCTAAAATAACAAAGTAGATTTTGAATTTGATGGGTACCTGATGAGAGGTCTGCTCCTCCCAACATTAAAGAGAACTTCTCTAAATAAATAGGGGATGTATTCTTGAGTTGACCATCCTGCCATCTGATCCTATTATCTTCTCACTCTCAAAGAACCCTTGAGTCTCCATTCTCATCCAGCTTTTTCAAACCTCCACAATTCTGAGATGTGGGAACCCCATTCTAAACTGCTGAGGGGTTTGGGACTGAGAGCGCTAAATCACCAACAAGACCTCCAACAGCTAGTTAATGCTGAGTATAGAAAGATTTAGAAGCAGCTTATATTAGTTATGTTTTTTAAAAAAACTAATTTCACAGAAAATAGGGATAGGTCACAGGGCATGTCATCCACTTTGTTACTGCTATATGAAAAGAAAAGCAATCTGAAAAAAATAGAGAGTATATTTTATGCACTTCCTAACTGATTTCTTAGGATGAGATCCTTCCTTTCTGTGATTTAGGGCTTACGTCTCTCTCTTCCCACCCATCACTTCACAATGCAGTTAAGACCATTAATCTGATCTGAACTCCACCTTCTCCTGCCCTACCAGAACCACTCTATCCTGCTTACTCATTGTTGGCCAGAATTCAACGCTAAGTCATCTACTTTCAGAGGTTAGAGCTCATAGTTATACACACGTCTCTAATCCATTCTAAAGTAAAAGTCCCTCCAAAACAGATTACATTTTCCTTGGATTATGAGGCGAAGTTTGAAGGAACATTCCATTGTCTCACCTCTACCTTTCCTTAAGGAACATGCATCCTCTCCCACCATCCAGTGTTCTCTGCTAACCCTGTTGCCTTTCGTTGCATTCCAACCTTCCCCAGACCAGCCAACAAAAACTTCAGAAATCAGGTTCTGCTCCTCCAAGGGCCTATTGTTAGAACACTAAAATAAACTATGCTATGACAGTGGATACCAATAGATTCCTGCATTATTCTATAAGAGCAGTGGTACACAAAGGAGTGGAAGGAGGGATGGGAGAGAAGAGAGGAGGATTTTGCCCCACAGGGGACATCCGGCAATGTCTGGAGACTCTGTTGGTTGTCACATTAGGAGTGTGCTACTGTCATCTAGTGAGTAGAGGCTAAGTATACTGCTAAACATCTTACAATGCATTGGACTGCTCCCCATGGCAAAGAATTATTCAGCCCCAAACATCAGTAGCACTGAGGGTGAGAAACCCAGCCCTAAGAGAGAATATATTTTGATTAACAACTCCTTTGTTTCATAGATTTAAGTTTAAATTCCAGGCAGTGTCAGGCTGAATGTAGATGGGTTTTGGAGCAGGTAACCATCAGTCACACCTGGAGAAAGCCACCTATTTTCTATTCTTATAAAATTACTTTCATCTGTCAGACTAAAGACTCTTGTTGAATGATTACTGATATTTTATTTGGTTGGGTTTTTTTTTAATTTTTATGGTTAAAATATAAATTTAACAGAAAATATGAGTTTAACAGAGGAAAAAAAAGATACCCACTGTCATATTTACTTCAGACATTTTTTAAAGAAAAAAATTACACAGAGTTAAACCCTCCCTACCTACCTTCTCTCCTCCCTCCCAAAAGATAACCACTATCCTGTAGTATACATCATTTCCACATATACATTTTGTACTTACCTACATATAAATATACAGTATCTGTTTATGGTACTAAATAGTAAATAAATATTATCATAGCATACATTTTCTTTTCTCCCATTGTTTGAGATTTTGTCTACTTTGTTCTCTCCATATAAATCCAGTTGATTCATTTTGACTGCTATATAGTATAAATAAACCAGGTTACATATTAATTTTCCTCCTCATGAGTGACTGGGTTGTCTTCACATTTTCACTATTTGTATACACCTGTAACATGTCTCCTAATACACACACGCTGAGAGTTTGGGTAGGTTCACTATCTTAGGAGAAGTGGAATTGTGGGATTATAGTGTAATAGGTCTTCAACTTTGCTACAAATTGCCAAAACGCTCTCCAAAGTGGCTGAACTATGTTCCATTCTATTGTACCTGGCAACACAGATGACTCATCTGATGGTTTTCAAACAAATAAATAAGCAAAAGAATCAAACCTTTGCCTTCTACAGAGCTATATTAAGATGTGAGGATAAAAAAGTATGGTACGCTAGTGAATTTTTTCAGAATCAACTGCGATGAAGTAATTTTTGTCCCAAGAACAAAAAATGTGTACTCCTGCCCCCACAAAAATGTCCATATGTCCAATTAAGCAGTGTCCATAAATAAACAAACAAACAAACATATTTGTGGACCATAACTGAATCTCAATTCAAATAAATCAACTGTAAAAATATTTTGAAACTATTAGGAAAACTTAAATAAGGACTGTGTATTAGATGATATTAAGAAGTCATTAAGTTTGTTAAAGGGATAATAGAATTGTGGGGGTTTTTTTAAATGCATGAAAAGACACAAAATCTTGTTTTTTAATTGAGATACAATTGACAAGGCACGAAATCTTGTATCTGTATTAAATACTTCAGCAAAATATGAGGAGTGACGCATGAATCAAGTGGCATTTTGGTGGCAAAATCTTGACAAATGTTGAACCTGGCTATATGGGGCTCACTACTTTATTTCTCTACTTTTGTGTACGTTTGAAAATTTTCACTATCAGGCACAATACTCACGAAGAGGAACAGACAAATAAAAGCAGGTAGACATTGGCATGATAAAGAAAATCTCAACCTATAATCCTCCCATATGCGTAACTGGACTACTTTTCTCTCTACAAGTAGGTAGACAAGTTCCAGTGTTTATCAGTAAGACAAGCCCATTGAATGCCTTATACTCCACACCCTTGAGGGCAGCAGATACTGATTTGTACGCAGAGTTTACAGCAAAACAATAGCACTAAATCAACTTAGCTGATTTAAACAGATCATCAAAAACAGCCTGCCCGGGACATGGGAAATACAGAAAAATGATATTCCTCAAATTTCTGTTACAAAGTATTATTCCACATTTTCCGTGAACACAAGAGATTTGATTAACATTGATGTAACCAGCGCTGTACAGATATCAACATAGTTAGTCAAGTCTCACAGGAAGAATTCCAGAAGTAAAATTAGAGAGAAATGTTTGGCAGCCTGAATTTTCTCCGAATAGATATAACATCAGTAGCTTCACCAAAGCATTTTGGCCTTTGTGTGTGTTTGGTTGGGGCGAGAGGCTGGGGGGCAAGAGATACAGGGCAGAAGGGAAATTTAGCACAGGGGCTTAATTAACAGTAGGCCACATGACCCAAAATCTTTCTGTGTGGTGCTGCTGGCGTAGAGTGACAGGGGGACCTGAGGAGGCGCAGGAATTTCCCACTGCCGACAGTACCGAATCAGGCCAGCAACACACTCCAGGGAACACCGCCAAAATGACTGAGCCATAGCCTCTGTTTATTTGTATTGTTTGTGACTTACTCAAGGGCAAATGCGGCCTTTAATCCTGCCTGTTGACCTTTGGTTGTTATTCATTCAAAATGTCCTGGTATCATAATGCAATTATCGTGGCACTCATCTCGAGTCATGAAAATGACATAATTAATTACATTCATTACAGTTACAATCAAAATTACTAACTGATTCAAGTCTGACAGCGTAGGAAGTCCTGGACAGGTACCCAGAATGAGGCTGGTGGCTCTCAATAGTCAAATGGACCTTGCACTATTTAAAACTGAGTAAAATAGAAGTTGCTAAATTCGCAACTAGACCACATCCTAGGGTCCGAAGAGAGGCATTTGTCCCGTGGCTGCAGATGTGAAAGCAGAGCAGATGCAAAGAGGCAAAGGAGCCAGTCCCCTTGTTCCTTCTTGTTTTAGCCTCCTAGCTCATCAGCGCTTGGAACAAAAACCAAGGCAAAGGGTAACTGTAGTCTCCACTGAAGGTGAATGTTCAGTATAACACAGCTATTTCAGTGGAGGAAAAAGATTTATCTCCATCACCGTATTAACAATGAGGAAAAGTCCTTAAACCTAGAAGAGGAAAGTGCAATTATCGAGCTTCTTAAAGAGATCTTACTCATGGTCACTTCTGAAACTCAATAAATTAGACATTTCAATAGAAGACACAGTAGAATATGGCTAAAGGCAGACAAGAATTATTTAACCACAAAGATCATATTTCCCTGGGTTCAGCTTTCAGTTGGCTTATTCCATAAAAGCATGGAAGAAATATAAGAGGGGTTTAACTGGAGAGGGAGACTTGAAAAGTGTTTCAAAAAAAGTGTTTCAAAAAATCTAAGAGTGGCAGAATGAATTTTTTAGTGCAGAAAATAAACATAATTATTTTCTCTTTTTAGCTAATCTCTCCCTCTGAGTTCCCCAAACCTACCAGAAGCACCACATCATTCAGACATCTCAAAATTGCACCTGCACTCCTGGGGTCCTCCGCGTGCCTGTGACCCTTGCCTACACTTGGACCAGTTCAACACTGTCTTGTCCTATATCCATGGCAGCAGCACAGAGACATTATGCTCCAAAGGCAGGAGATTGCACCAGCCAAGCGCACAAGTGCTCACTGTGTTTCATCACCCTCTGCCAGTCTGTCTAGGATGGAGATACTCTCTCTGCTGACTCCAAACAGCAGGATGTGTCAACAGGGCCCACATCCTAGAACAGGGCTACCCAAGTGACGCAAACCAAGATGGGCGTGGAGGTGCACACCACGCACAGCTGTGGGATTAACAGAGATGAAAGAAGCAAATACCAGAGCCTAACTCAGATCTCATTGTCCTTTGCTCATGCATCTATTTTAGTATTTGTCACAGTGGCCTGTCAGAGACCTGTCTCCCCACAGGAACCAGGTCTTAACCATCTTTGGATCCCTCGTCAACCATACTACAGGTAGCAAATATTCAAAACTGCAATAGTCAATTCCCAGTTTCACAGGCTAAAAGACGGGCTGCCACTCTGAATGAAATAGGACAAATGTCAGGCATCAGCCTTACTCTAAACCATCATGATTTATATTTTCTCCTCCTGTTCACTTCTACTCTTCCTGGATGTACCGTGGAAGACAAACACCAAAAAATAGAAAAGACTATACATGACAAAAAAAAAATCCAACAAGTGAAAATATTCACTTCTAAATAGGCTAAAAAAACTAAACCAATGCTACTGAACACCCTCATCTAGTGATCTTTTAATCCTTTAACCTACAAAATTGAAACACCTTGTGCCCTTTTAAATTTCTGGCCCAAGACAGGTACCACCATCCCCTCAATCTGTAGGGCCCTGTAGACTTTCACTGAAGATCAATGACAGTCCAACGTCTCAGCAAGTACAACAGAAAAGCAGCAATTATATTTGTTCTTTCCTTAAATCATAAGGACACACATTTAAAAATGTACCCAGGGGCCGGCCTGGTGGCATAGGGGCTAAGTTCACGCACTCTGCTTCAGCAGCTCATGGTTTGCTGGTTCAGATCCTGGGCACAGACCTGCAGACTGCTCATCAAGCCATGCTGTGGAAGCATCCCTCATATAAAATAGAGGAAGATTGGCACAGATGTTAGCTCACTGACAATCTTCCTCAAGCAAGAAGGGGAAGATTGTCAACAGATGTTAGCTCAGTGACAATCTTCCTCAAGCAAAAAGTGGAAGACTGGCAACAGATGTTAGCTCAGGGCCAATCTTCCTCACCAAAAAAAAATGAAAAGCATCCAGAAAAATAAAAATTAGTAGATCAGCTATATCTGAGAGAAAGATATCTGGCAATAACAAGAAGATCAAGTATACCAGAAATATCCAATCTGCAAAAATGTTATCAGTGATAATACTTTGGTGTTTAAGTAGACACTGAGAAGCTCTACCAGTTGCTTCAATCATTTGAACATAACAATCCAATTACACAAAAACACACAGACGTTTTCACTCCAATATATTGTTATTGCCAAAACACGCTACAGTTTACAATTTCTACAGCTCCTCTTAGACAAGCCCCCAGAAGATAAACTCCTTCTAGTGAAGTGTAATCCCAAATTAGACGGGCACAAAATTGCTTCAACAACTATTTTTGAAAAACACACAAAGCCTTAGTCTTTTCAATAAATCTAGTGATTTGTTTCTTCCTATTTTCACAGCCATTGCTGTCATAGAATTCTATGCCCTATGGACCCAGTGTCTTAAACAATTCTTAAAATTCTTACCCCAAGTGAAAGGGTTTATTGAGACGAAGGCAAAGCACACAAACAGAAGCGTGGACTGGTTAGCCCCGTTGATTTGTTAACTCCCTTCTAACAAAAATTAAACAAGCTTTACTGCAGGACTGTTCTGAGCCTTTGTTACAAGGGAATATTACTCTCCGAAAGGAAAGTGTAGTATATGGTGATTCCCAAGTTTGTTTCACAAGGAAGTTATTTTTTATTTCATAGACTACCAATTAGCATTTAGCAGGAAAGAGTATTCAAAGGAACATAATTTGAGAACCACAAATTAGAATAAAATGCTAACGAAACCTCAAAAATAGGTTTAACTCCCAGGTAAGTCCAGTTGGTCCCTTTTTTCCCCAGTCATCTACATCTTTCAAACCAGAGTCAATCACCTTTAAATGCATGTCTTTAGAAATACCCAGTAAGAACACATAGAGGAGACACACATGTTACTTCCTCCGCAGTAAAGCCCATTCAAAACTCAGGCAGCTACTATTTTGCATATAGGACAGAATTATGAATAATCCGAGGCCCACAGAATGCTCTACTCTGCATATATCAAGTTCAAATTGGGTAGATATAAATAAATATAAATCTACCCAATTTGGAAATTTGAACCATCATAACGAAAAGGAAGACTTACCAACAGAAGCGGAGTTTTTAACAGACTCCTTTGGGACTCCTTTTTCAATCCGTATTGTGGCCCACTGTTCAAAAACAAGAAGTATTAAGTTAAACTGTTCCATAGACACATGTAGGACACAAACCATGCTTATACGGAAGTAAAATTAAACATTAAGCCCCGGAACTATTTGAATTAAAGAAATACCCCAGTGAGTCTCTGACGTAGCAATAACCCAAGTCCCACGCATACTTACACTACACCTCGCACATTAGTTACTGATGACGCCCGAATCAAATGAGGAAAAGATCGTGTTCACCCTATTTAAACCCCTCACGCACATCTGGCACCCCAAAAATTCCGCATTGAAAAGGTCGCACAGCATGCTAGGCAAGAGCACAGGTTATGACATCAAGTCTATCTGGGTTTAAAGTTACTTAATCCCTCTGGGCCTCGTTTCCTCATCGATAAAATGAGGATAAAAGTTCCTATCCCATAGGGTTGCCAGGAGAATTAAACGAGATTAACACGTGTAAAAACCTAAACACAGGGCCCAAAGAATCACTTTTATTTTCATAACAAATCAGGCATTCAAGAGTAAGACACACTCAGAGGCCTAATTGCCTGCATCAGAGAGATGCTTGCAGAAGGAGGCAGCGTGAGACTCGGAACGGTGGAACAGAATCAGCGAAATCGCTAACTAAAGAGGTCACGTGCCCACCTGGTCACTTACTCTTGAAGATGCAGAGGGAAAATGTTATGATTACAAGGAACCACAGCTTTGAGAGAATTTAAGAACAGGAAAATCAACTCCCATTTTGTTTTGAATGTACGTAGGAGTGTAAAGAAATACACCAAGATGTGATCTGTTATTCTCTTTTTTACACTTCTTTTATGTATTGCCAAAATTATCTACCATAATATCAAAAGTTCTAAGTGAACTTTGTTGACAGCATTCCAGAACGTCCCAATGGCTATTCTTCTAGTTTAGAAAAGGAGCAATTAAAATATTATTTAGATGCTCACAATTCAAGAAACTAACGATGTCTAAATTGACTGATGGGGGCAGAATAAGAGGTAAAAGGCACTGTAATAATTATAATTAGAACTTAACCACCCTTGGAGGGGTAAATATGTCAAGGCAAAAACCTCAGTTACTGCTAGGCTCGGAGGGATTAAACAGAGAGGTAAAGAAAACAATTTCAAATAAATAAGAAAATAACTGATAGGGGATAAATAACGTAAAACATAGACATGAAGGTCAAGGAGTGAGGCACGGTCTGACTACATCAGGACCCTCGCACAACATCCCAAAGAGCCAAGCAGAAACATGCCATCTGCACTTAGAGAACAGCCTATAAAAGGAGGCCTAACCTTCCAGGCTTCAAGTGGCAAGTCACAAAGGATTAATACTAAGACTCGTCTTAATCTGGTTGCGTCCTTTTCTCTTCCTTGCTGATTTAGTGCAGGAGTTCTCAAGTTCTAGACTTAACACCTCCCACGTTTTCTCAATAGAGGGAAAGGTTTATTTCCATGGTTTTTCACTTTAAAGCTTTGGTACCTATTATGATTTGTAAGTAGACAGAAGATATGATTAAAATAAAATTTTGTACACAATCGATCGTTGTTAATCTTGGAGCTCAGTTTCTTTACTGTAGGTGTGTGATTTTATATGGTATATAAATAGTAATTAGCTTAGACTAGGACAATCATTCAATGCTCATATGATAGCAAAGATTGATGTTTTATGGCTGTTATGAGCTGAATTGTGTCTCCCAAAAATTCCTTTGTCGAAGCCTTAACCCCAGTACATCAGAACGTAACTGTATTTGGAGATACAACCCAGGGTTTCGCTGGTTCGGATCCTGGGCACGGACATGGCACCATTCATGGGGCCATGTTGAGGGGGCGTCCCACATGCCACAACTAGAAGGACCCACAACTAAAATATACAACTATGTACTGGGGGACTTTGGGGAGAAGAAGAAAAAAAAGAGATTGGCAATAAAATAAAATAAAAGGCAGGAGAAGTCTGCTCTGGGTGTGTGTGCTGACCCATCAAAGATCTGAAGGGAGGTGCCGGCCCAGTGGCGCAGCTGTTAAGTGAGCACATTCTGCTTTGGCGGCCTGGGGTTCGCCAGTTCGAATCCCAGGTGCAGACATGGCACTGTTGGCAAGCCACACTGTGGTAGGCGTCCCACATATAAAGTTGAGGAAGATTGGCATGGATGTTAGCTCAGGGCCAGTCTTCCTCAGAAAAAAGAGGAGGATTGGCAGATGTTAGCTCAGGGCTAGTCTTCCTCAAAAAATAAATAAATAAATAAATAAAAAAGATCTGAAGGGAGGTTAAGTCTTAGCCACATATGAGCAGAAAAACAGAAAACAAGACGAAGCATGTTCCAATTCAAACTCCGCAAAGATCTGAGCACCTACTATGTCTCCAGTACTTTTATTTACCTCTTCTCATTTAATACACACAATAACTCTATGAGGCATATTGCTATATACACATGCAGAAACTAAGGCTGAGATGTAAGAAATGACCTGCCCAATGTTACAAGGCCAGAAATTTGGAGGAACCTGTTCATGCTTCCTGCTTTTCCTCAAAAGTTGAGGGAAAAATTAATCCATCAACATTTATTATCTGTCCATTGCCTGTATTATCTGGTTAGATTAGATAATTTACATAGCATTCCCCTACCTTTTCCTCCATCAATCCTATTCTCCTCCCATTCTTTATTTCCCTCTAATCATGAACCTTAGGCCAACAAACAGCAACCCTTCCACCATCCTCATCCCCATCATTAACCTCACAATTAACCTGCATGGTTGAGAATACCATAATTCAGTCTTTAATCCATATTCCTGTTGGATAAACATAAAACTTCACACACACCTTCCCAGAGATTCAGATACACACACCTTACCATCCAGATGGATTCCCCCATACATCCCCTCAGCCAAAAGTTTTACTTTTCATAGTCTGTATTCCTAAAACAATTTTCCCCAGTAAAGTTATAATATTGACATATATACTCCTAAAAAATTATTACATATTCCTTGAAAATCACTGGTTTAGAGAATCACTAAACTTACTCCAAGCTAAGAATTCAAGCCTTGTCCTCAAGTAGCTTGCCATATGGGGGACTTATGAATACATTCAGAGGTATTCAGCAATGCAGAGGGCAGCATGCAGTAGGTGCATAATAAATAACTCAATAAATAACTATTACCTGACCTGGTGAGCTAGAGAAGGAGCAAGAGAAGAGCATAGAGCTGGGTGAGTTACTTGACAATCAGCAATAACCACGGTCAGCTATTCAGAAGGTACCCCATACACATTTCAACTTTCAGAATTTGAGTTTGGGGTCATGAAAAAGCCACCCATTGTCAACAAAACTTATCAAAGTAAATACATAACGTACAAAACTAAACGACCTTTTAAAAGGGCATGTAAATTATGACCAAGGAAACCTGAGAAATATCCAATTCCCAATCAAAGAGCCCAAAGAATATTCTTGGGACTGGAATGCAAAAGAAAGAAACAACCAAATCAGTTGAAAACGTACTAAGGAAAAATGAGTAACAGAAGGGCTGGGCCTTGAATGGAATCTCCAAAAAGGCAGGGTATTTGTCCAGAACTAAAGATGTTCTAATACTGAACAAGCAGCACAAGTTTTAAGGGAATTAGCCCCATAGTTAGGAAAAACAATCCACCGTCGTACTAACCCCTCCCCCAACAGAAATGTCTTTGAAACATCTGACACTGTTCTAGTTGAAAGATGAAAAGCCCTGGATTGCATTTCCCTCTCCAGTGCCTGAAGCAGCTATCACTATGGGATCACAGCTCCTTCCTGATGAGCCCAGCTGCTCCCAAACACAGGTGCTCCAGGCAGCTACCACCACCAAGTCAGAGTTGGCTCACCACATGAATCCCCATTCTAATTCCATACATGCCAAGCATCTCTCTAACCTAACCAGTCTTAGCAAAGAGGCTGGTTCCTTATGCTGCCACTACCTGGTTTCCAAGCTAAGTGGTGTATCTCCCACTACAATTAGAAAATTGGCATTCTTGAGAGTTTGATTAACAAGGAGTGTATCTCTGAAAGTCTCTTCAAATCTAGACAGACAAAAATTAAAACATGAGGCTCTGCCAAACTGAAGGCCAGATCCTGGACCCATCAAATCATAGTAATTACTTGCCCGGCTGACAGCAACTAGCTGCCCTCTCTCCTTGACATTTCTTTAGCTGAATCTTGAATTACTAAAGCAGACATATGGGAGTGAGCATGTGGAAGCCAGTGTGTGCCATCTACCTTCACTCCGGTCTCACCCAGAATATAAATTCCAAAAGACATTGCTGGATGGGAGAACAATTTAATCATTTCAGAACTCTGAGAAAAGGTGAACACCAGCGGAAGAGGGTCATCTGCTATGGAGACAGTATTCTGAAAAAGAGTTAACAATAAGACAATCACAGCATAGCGTGAAATTCACAGCAGAGTGTGACCAAGTTCAGAGGGTGAAGCCAATAAGAAAGGTTCAAAACTGTGAAATATCTCCCAAGAAGAAACAACAGAACTTTTAAAACACGAGGGCTGAGGAGGAAGAATCAAATGTAACTTCAAAGACGAGACAGAAAAATAGCCACCAAGAGAAAGTACAACAAAAATCAGGGGTAAAACGGGAGATTAGCCGGGAGAAGAGATTTGCAGGAGAAGAGCAGGTGGGAGATTAGCCAGTTAGAGGTTCCCTACTAGATGAGGGAGAAAAACTGATAAAGCCAAGTCCTGGGGGCAGACAGAAAATAAGGGCGGAAAAAATGAGAACTCATATTAGAAGGTACCATAGAAGTTAGAGAAACAGGATGCTAGAATCTAAATAATATTATTACTCTTTTAATATCAGGAAACATGTCACACCTAACATGTCTAGGCTCCCTTCTAAGATGCTTGACATATTTTAACTCACTTGAACAACCCTATGAAAATAGGTGTTAACATTACTCCTATTTTATAGATGAAGAAAATGCACAAGAAGTGGGTGACTTTCCTAAGGTCACATATTGAGAAGCAGAACTGGGATTTTGGTACCAAATCTACACCAATCTGTACCCAGAGTATGTCCTCCCAACCACTAGGCTATAAGCCCTCTCCTCAGTTAAGACTTCTGTCTCCACCACTTAATTCAAGCATCCACTGCACCTCTCTGAGTCTGTTTTCTCACCTGTAAAAGGGGGATACACTTGCCCTCCCTACCTTCCAAGGCTTTGGGGAGCACCTGATGAGAGAGTAAGCAGGAAAGCCCTCTGCAATTTCATCAAGCCCTGTCTAGGGCTAAGCTGCAGTTGCTCCCCAACTGACTCACTTCCATCTAACACTTCGCAGAATTTGGAGAGAAGAGTGTAGGGAGAGCCGAGGTCAAAGAATATACATTTTCAATGCCATTTCAAGAACCCTTGATTAGATAAAATTTCCATGACTCCATTAAATATAATCAGATTTCTTTCTACCATCCAGCAATTGGTTTCTTATCTTGAGCATAAACTTGAACGTGATGCCTTTCTGGACAGGATGACTTAGCACAGGAAAGGACCTCTGACACCTGGGGCTGATTAAAGAGGGTGATGTGATGGCTGCCCTGCATAATGGATATAAGGAAACGCATATAAAAGGTGGTCTCACTGTTGTTCTAATCAGTAAGAAAAATAATAATAGTAACAGAACAGGGGTTAGGGTGGTTCTGTCTTCAATCAGAGGAACAAAAGGGTGGTTCAGTGGTCTCAGTCCGGATCCCTCCAGCCCTGCGGCAGAAGCCGGGATGCTGTCTTCGCTCTACTGCGGAGGATAGCTCACCCCTGAGGACCACTGACCATCCGAACTGGTCCCCTCCCATCAACTCGGCTCTCACAACTCTACCCTCGGCCCCTACCACCCTCGGTTCTCCCTAAAGCCCTCCGAGGTGCGGGGCCGCCGTATCCCTCAAGGCACTCACCTCTAAAGTTTTCACCAGGATCTTCATGTAGATCTCGGAGATGCCCAAAGACACCCCGAAGGCCGAAGGCAGGAGGATGAGTCCGAGCACCAGCGTCAGCCAGGTGGAAAGGATCTTCCCGGCCAGCTCTGTGCCCTCCATGGTTCGGGGCACCCTCTCTGAAGGGGTCCACGGAGGAGGTCCGAGCGGGAGAGTTGTCCCTGTCCCCAGGCAGTCGGGCGGCAGCTCCGGGAGCAGAGGCGCGGAGCCAGGCTCGCGAGTGTCAGCGCCGCCGCCTCTCGGCACTCACCTCTGCAGAGAAAAGAAAAGAGGAAGGGAAAAACTTTCGGAGCGATAGTAATTTCCTTCCTTCCCCTTCGGGCTCCTCCTCCGTCCCGACCGGGTTAACTCTTCCTCCGCTGGAAGCCCAGGCCGGCGCTGAAGCCGCGCTGCGAGCAGACCTGCGAGCCCGGCCGGAGGACCGGAGCTGCGGGCGAGCGAAGGGACACGGCGACGCGGGCGGGGCGCACTGGCGCAGCCGGGAACGCGCCTCACCCTCTCCCTGACTTCCTCTAGGCGGCTACTGCGACAACTCAGCGGGTGAGTCACAGAGGCCCTCCCGGAGCGAGGATCCCTGCGGCGCACCGCACCACCGCACACAGGCCGCCGGCGGCGCTGGCCCCAGGCCGAGGACGATGCTGACGGCTGCCCTCGGCCGCCCGGCGCCCTTTTTCTGCGCCCTGCCCTCGCCCCACCTCCTCCGCCACCCAACGGGGAGCTTCCAGGCGGGATCTGCGCCCAGGGCGCCGCAGCCTCCTGGGCGGCCGCCGTCTTCCCCGCGCCCCGCCTCCCCCAGCACGCTCAGCAGAGCTCCTGTAGGGAGCTGAGTTTTCATCTGCAAAACGCTAACATTTTCTCTACCCCCAAAGAGAACTATTGACGTGTCCGCGACGCTTGAGAAGGTCTTGTTTGCGTGAGTGTAAAACGGCCTCTTGGAAGGGCTTTCAAGGAGGAGGACACACTCGGAGCGCTGCTGAGCTGCCGGTTACGCCGCTTCCAGGTCTCAAGCGCCTCCCTCCTTTCCCTCCCACACGGAGCCTGGGGCCTTTATCTTGCTTATCCCGCGGGTAGCAAGCTTTCTCCGCGGGTCGCCCACTGTACTCAGCCGCCATCTCCCTGACACAGAAATCCTTCGGCTGAGGATGCGGTCTTCCTGGGTGAAGTTTCTCACCACAGCATCCCTTACCACTCAGCACGCAGAAGCTGCAGAAAACGCCGGGCCCGCTCAAGCCTTCACGGAGCGGACGCGCGCCGCCTGGGTATTCAGTCCCCGCGCTGCTGCCTTGCCCGCCCTTATTAGAACAAGGAAGGGCAAAACCCTGTACGGGTATTTACTTCACTGCAGTTCATGTCTCTTAGAGACTTGATCTGTTTTTTAGAATGAGCATGAGAAAGGATGTTGATGTAGTAGATAAGAAAATCAGGCTGCCCAGGGTTTCCAGATCATTGAATGGGACCAAAATCTCGTACGGGCCTCTTTCAGGTGTTATTTCAATCTGGAAAGACTGGGAGGGCCAGCAAACCGAATTGAAACAGTGTGGATAGCAAATACTGCGAAGAAACTGCCCTTGCCCAGGGTGTGAGGAAGTGGAGAGGGGACGGGAGGAGAGAAGCCCTCCTCAAAGAATGTAAATATTGTCCTCTGCATGTCCTGCCAGGTGAGTATCACAAACCCCCTCCCCCACCAAGAAGGGAAAATAATTATAACTTGGTCATAAAAACCAAGTTATGCATGAAGCAGTTTCAGACACTTGGCTTCTCAAAATTTAACCTATGTATGGTCTGCCAGTTTACAAAAACAAGGAAAACACCATTGCCAAAATCTGTCTTAAGTCTTTGCTCAGAACAAACACATATTTAGCACAAAACTTCAAAGATTATATTCACTCATTTAACACTATACATTCAGGCAAAAGCCTTACCCTCCTTTTATTTCCTCAAAGGAAGATGACTAAGGAGTGCTGAATGATGGTCCCAAAGTGTACCCAACACAGTCCCAGTGCAGGCAACTTTGTGTAAAGACAGCCTCTTTCTGCCCATCCAGACACAGGTGCTGAGTGCCCACATTCTCCAGTGATTTCCGTTGCTCATCACCAAACTCCATGGGCTGGTTTTGGGTTTTTTGTTTTTTTCACTATCCTGGAAGAATTCTTGTCCCACAACAGAATGGTGGAATGGTAATAACATGGAATTTGGAGTCTTAGATTCACTCCAACTCAGACACTTAGAAGCTTGAGCAATTTATTTAGTCCTTCTGTGCTTCAGCTTTCTCATCAGTAAAATGGATTCTTTTTAGAGTCAGATGTGATTATGAGCATAAGTCTGCTTTGTAAACAAAGCTCTGTGCAGAGATCAGAAGGAGCCTGGCACAAGTATGGAAGCTCTCCATCTTTTTCTCGCCTAAAACACAAGAGAGCCAAGATAGGCCCACATTTGCATGATGACAGAGGGAGAAGGAAAAGAAAAAACAGCCATGGTTCCAGTGCTCCCTTTCACTCACTTCACCCTACCCCTTGAGGCTCTTTCAGTTAAACCGAGGCAGGATCCTCTCTCCCTTCCTGTAGTTAGGACTCCCTTCACTTACTGTGTTAGTTTCCTAGGGCTGCCCTAACAAATTACCACAAACTTAATGACTTAAACAGAAATTTGGTGCTGGCCCAGTGGCCGAGTGGATAAGTTCTGCGATTCACTTCGGCAGCCCAGAGTTTGGCAGGTTCAGATCCTGGGCACAGACACCCACTGCTCAACAGGCCATGTTGAGGCAGCATCCCACATGCCACAACTAGAAGGACTCATAACTAAAATATACAACTATATACTGGGGGGGGGGGGGGAGAGGAGGGGGGAGAAAAAGCAGGAAAAAAAAAAGATTGGCAACACTTGTTAGCTCAGATGCCAATCTTTGAAAAAAAAATAGTGAAAAATGGTCAATAGCCTAAATGCTCAAGAAGGGAGTTGATTAAATTAAAAAAAAAAAACAACACAAACACAGAAATTTATTGTCTTGGTTCTGGAGGCCAGAAGTCTGAAATCAAGGTGTCCGCAGGGCCAAGCTCCTTCCAAAGGCTCTAGGGCAGAATCTTTCCTTCCTTGTTGCAGCTTCTGGTGGCCCCCTGCGTTTCTCAGCTTGTAGCAGCATAACTCCACTCACTGCCTCAGTCTTCACATGACTTTCTTCCTATCTCTCTTCTCTTATCAAGACACTTACCATCGTGGAGTAAGGACCCACCCTGATCCAGGATAATCTCATCTCAAGATCCTCCACTTAATTATACTTAATCTGCAAAGAACTTTTTTCCAAACAAGGTCACATTCACAGGTTGGGATTTGGGCATATCTTTTGGGTGGCTACAATTCAACCCGCTAGCTTCTCATCTCTGTAAACTGGGGATAATAACACCTACCTGGAGAGGTTGTTTTTGGGATTTGAGATTATATATTTTGTTGACGTAGAGAAATAAAACAGCCAGTTATTTCACCAGCAAAATGGGTTTATTTGAGAATAGCAGGGGAATTGCAATTCAGGACAAGCAATCTATAGCAAAAAGCCATAAGCAAGTCCAGCGAGCAAAGGGGCAGAATGTTATTTTATAGAGAAAAAGGAGGAAATTGAGAGAACTTGTTTAGAACAAAAGTCAGCGGGCGGAAAGTAAGTTCAGGTTGGTGACGGTTTCTCATTGGCTGAGTTGCTGGGATAGTGGATCTCTTGGGGATGCAACATACATCTCTTCCTGTTGGGGTCTGTAATTGAGATTTTTCCTGTTGAGGACTTCTTTACTGTTGTGGTCTGTAATTGATGAGTTCTCCTGTAATTGACCTGGAGTGGTAGTGGGTGAGAGCTCCCCCTTCTGGCCTCCTGACTCCATTTTAAACAAGGTTTCCTTTATTCAGTTTCACAGTTTAAAATTTAGGTGATAGTGAATGCTCAAGAATGATGTTGTTCAAGACAATTTTGTTTTTCAGCTGTTCACTTGGCATATATTTTAACACACCCTTTCACTCTTGAAAATGTCCTGGTTTGAGTGATAAATCAAATGGTTTCCTTATGCTTACATAATGTCCTAGAATATTGGATTCTTTGACAAAATTCACTGTCAAGTGCATGCATGACTCCTTGTCAACATCTGAGGCCAAATGAAGTTGTACTGGAGAATGAAGACAAGGGATCAGCATCTAGTCCAAAGCTCCTCAGACTTTAATGTGGATAGGAGTCCTTGGGGCTCTTGTTACAATGCAGATTCTTAGTCAGTAGGGTGGGATGGGGCCTGAGATTCTGCATTTCAAGGAGGTCCCAGGTGATGCTGATGTCGTTGGTCTACAGACTACACCTTGAATAGCAAGCCCTTAGAGTATAGACAAAGAAGGGAGTTTTACATTTAACTGATAAGAAAAGGCCGTGAGAGTCCAGGTAAGTTTCAGAGCCAACACAAAAAGAATTGATTCTGAAGAGCTAGCCCTACCTAAGGACTCATTGTACTATTTGCATCTCTTCATACCCCTGCTTTGACAGCAATTGTGGGTAATGTGAAGAGAGGAGTTCAGGCTAAAAAGCTTTGAGCAAATGTCAATACTCTGATGAATAGATGACTATGGCAAAAAGATGCCATAGTTGGAGCCAAATGACAAATATTGATTTAATTTAAGAGGTAGGGTAGAACTGAGAAACCTTGGGGTGAAGCAGACTGCTGAAGCATTTTGTTAAACAGATATGTTTTGCATTTCCTGTCTGCAGTCCTTCTGTGAGACCTCTCTTTTCTCAAATTTCGCACCTTTCTTGGGCCATCATATCCCACCTTGATTTGTGTATTTGCTTCATCATCATACCACTATAAACCGCTTAATATCAGGAACCCCATCACTCATCTGTAACTGCCTTCCCATTATTCTACGCCTTGTCCACCTGTGCAAAATTTTACTTCATGCCACACTATTGTCCAAAGCCAGCAATGACTCCCTAATGATCACAAAGTCCAAATATCTGACATCTTAGGCTAGATCTCGAAGCACTCCAACTTGAACTTCCATAACATTCCAACAAAATCTTTCTCACCATCACCTGGTTTCTGCAGGATTTCCTCTTCTCTGGGTCTTTGATCACATCACAATGCCCCTATCCCACCCCACCCGCCTTGCCCCTGCACACCTATCCTGATCTCTCATCCAAATGCCTCACTCCACAGGTTATGGATCCAACAAGGGGATCCCTCCAGTTGCTGAGTGTGTCTATTCCAATTATACTTTCCAGAATGGAGGAAATAACTGCAGGATGGACTCAGGGACTCATTGGGCCCACTGTTAGATGGACCTGAGCTAAAACTCCATTTTTCGCCTAACATCCATAAGTTCCTATTTTCACTGACAGACCAGAGTGACATTTTGTGTCTCTGGGTGTTAGTGCCAATTCAGAAACAGTGTCCAGTAGTCCCTGAAAAGTCTGATTATTTCCCTTTCTTCAATGCACACTCCAGTAAATGGCTATAGTTCCCTTTGTGGAAGACTGGGAAGCAGCTTAACAGTACAGAACTTGGGCAGTCCTCAAGGGGACCCAGCCTCCCCATCTTTAAGTGGTTCTGGGTCTGTAAACTGGCTCCAGTTTGGGAATTAACTGAGAGACTGACTATATGTCGTGATTCAAGTTGGACTTCTGTTGACTAAACCTACGTCTCTTCCCCTTGCACAGACTACAACTGAGAATTTAGTAGACTGCCCATCTATTTCTTTTGATCAGTTAGTCAGTCAACACCACAGGTTTCTTCGAGTCAGACTATTCTGATTACTACTTTGACTCTGCTGTCCACTTCAGTCATCATACTTTCCTTGTCTTTGGCAATTAAGTGCAGCCACTTGGCCCTGGCTTCCTGGAGTCCCATTATCCCCACAGCATTTAGAGATCCCAGTTCGGTGGTAGCGGTTCTCACTGTAAATTCCGACCTACCGAGAAGAACAACCCTAGAGCTCTTCAAGGATTCTGGGACTCCCCTCACAATTTATTTCTCACAGTTGAGGTAAAAGTTGTATCTTTGGACTTTCCCAAGGCGAGTGATCAGGTCTTACATGACAAATCCACTCTAACATTCCAATCTTCCTAAGCCTTTGGATACTTTCCTCTGCAGTATACCAAGTATCCCACACTCTTAATATCCACTCCCACACATATTCCCCAGATTTCTGCCTGTATAAATTGGAAAAAGCATGCCCAGTTCTTATGGAGCATAGTGCACCTCCTCATGGGTCACACTTTGTCCCTCCCCTTTCAGAGCCTGCTGGGACTTGAGTTAGGTTACAGGTCTAGAAGCAAAGACGGTGGAGGCAGGTCCTCAGGAGAATCAGCAGTGTCTTGCCAGGCAAGTACCTCAGGGGAGGCCATTACAGGTTCTTCAGGCAGAGGAGGGCTAACTTCTTCAGGCAGAGGTGGAGAGCTGCTTCTACTGGCAAAGATGACTCAGCAGAAGTTAGAGGTTCAATGGTCCCAGCTTCATCAATATCTGTCCATACGTCCCCATGCCAGTTTTCAGGATCCTGTTCCTTACCAATCAATGTTCTTACTTTTGTGTTGTCATTCAGCCACTCGCAGGAGGAGACTCTAGGTTTGGTTTTCAGAAATCTTCACCCATGACTATAGGAGATAAGAGTTTCTTTCAGGGCTGAAATAGAAGGTTTCAGGTCAATTATGTGGAGTTCAATCTGAAAATTTGAAACCCCGAGCTCACCCTTTTCTTTCCCTACTACTGGAGTGCAGTTAGGAGTAACCAGACAATCTCATTATATTCCTTAGTTTGACACAAATGTTGTAAAATAGCAAAGACATGGTGACCCAGAGCATAGCCTTCTATTGAGATTGATTAGGAGTATCCAATGGCCATACTCTGCATATCTCATACCATATCACGACATGGACTACCAGGGCCCTCTTAACCACTGAAAAAGAGGCCTTAGTGCCTTTAAATCGAATCAGATTAGAAAAACAACTCCAGAAAACTCATCCGTAATATTTTATTCCTCTACAACCACTTCTGCTACCAAAATCTCTGTCAGGGTTAAACCGGAGAAGCAGAACAGTGGAACATATATCCTAAGAGATTTACCACAAGGAATTGCTTATGCTATTGTAGGGGCTGACTAGGCAAGTCTGAAATCCATAGGACAGGCCATCAGGAAGGGCAAGTGAAAACCCTCAGGCACAAGAAGCTCCAGTCCAAAGGTGGAATTTCTTCCTCTTCACAGAAGCCTCAGCTCTGCTTGGAAGGCTTTTGGACTCACTGACTCAGACTCACCCAGATTATCTAGGATAATCTCCCTTATTCACGTTAACTGACTATGCACTTTCATCACATCTACAAAGTAATTTCACAGCAACAACTAGATTAGTGTTTGGTTAAGTAACTGAAGACTGTAGACTTTCCAGGTGCACACATCAAAAAGACCCTCAATCCCACATGTGAGAGAGCGAGGGCAAAAAGAGAAAATAACATCTAAGCATTACTACAAAAATAGTTGTGACTTCGTGCAACCCCTGAAAGGGTTTAGGGACCTCCAGGAGTTCCTGGGCTGTTCTTTGAGAACTACTGATCTACATGAAAGTATTTCTCCAACATAAAAATAATGACGCATGGAGGCACATTATTTACAGTGGAGTTGCCTAATACCTCATGCCTCATTCTTCATTCCTCATTTAACTTATGTGAATTAAATTATATGATTGAAAAAATGAAAAGAGTGAAAATGAAATAGTGGCTATTCCACTCCGGGAGCATTTTGAGATGGGAAACATAAATCTGCTTTTTCTTCTAGAGGTCTCAGTTCCTGGGGTCTCTCAAAGTATGACCATTTCCCCCACTGAGTGTGATTCTAGTGTTTAAAGCTAGAGTGCATATTTTCTAACTGCTCAGCCCTAAAAGCCAAGCACTTCATCTGTGCTCAGTCCAGGAAGCAATGAATCTATTCCATTATCAGAGGGAAAACTGACATGGTGAGAGGTAGTCTATTGGTCTCCATGATGGAGCATTCCTAGGGAATTTTTCAAGGATGATTTTGACACCCCCAACTTTTTCTTTATGGATGGGCTTAGAACCGTACTTTTAGATCTAGGATGTGGTCCCACAGATTCTAATATACAGTCTGATTTGGGCCACTGTCATAGGACCTGATATTGAAATCTGCTATATCAAGTCTCTAAAGCAGTAGTGAGAACTAGTGGTGAAAATTTTTCATCCCAGAACAAACTGTTACAATACAGTGATAGACTCATTGCACACTTGCTGAATTGAACAGAATGTCCCCGAAGGGCAAGAATACAGCTTCAAGGAAGGTGCACACAGAGGAAAGGGAAGCCTCTGACCAGAAAGCCCAGGCTGTCCTCTTCCCATTCCATTTATCCACTTATTATTTGTAAATCAGCAGTCGGAAACTGCAGGGCCTTCACAAGGACCCATGCAATGCGTTTTAGAAAATTTGAATTGATCGCCCACACATTAAAATATTTACATTAAAATTAAAATTTCTGGATTCTGTTATAATCAGGCAACACTGAGCTCTCATTCCCACAGGACATAACCTCTCCAGGGTACTCTGTCTCTATCTGTCTTGTGGTCTTTTATCATCACCATGGCATTGATGCATTTCCTATAGAATAGTTAAGAGGAAAATGAAATGTACTTTGCACCTAAATACTTATCAAAGTGTTTCTTAACCCCAGCTACTTTCTCATTTTCACTACCTGCCTAGCCTCTTTCAATAGGGTATTTTGTATGTGTGTGAGGAAGATTTGCCCTGAGCTAACATCTGTTGCCAATCTTCCTCTTTTTTCACTTGAGGAAAATTAGCCCTGAGCTAACATTTGTGCCAGTCTTCTTCTATATTGTATGTGGGTCACCACCACAACATGGCGTGACTTGTGGTGTAGGTGGGCTCCCAGGATCCAAACTTGGACCACTGAAGCAAAGTGTGCTGGACTTAACCACTACTCCATGGGTTGGCCCCTTTCAGTAGGTATTTGAATTTCTTCCACGGGGAATTCTATTACCCCATCACTACCAAAGCTTTAGAATTTCAGTGTTTCTAGGAGCTGGATCTTATGAAGAAATAAGTTTTCTTTTCTCTTCTGTTTTTTATTTTCTTTCTTCCTGCCCTTTTTTTTGTTGTTGTTAGAAAGATTAGAGAAGGAATTTGATGGCCAAGTGCCCTCTGTCCCTAGGACAATACTAAGACAGAAGACCCCACCATAGACTTTGGCACCGCTGGGGAAGGGAGGAGAGATGATGACAAAGGAGAATAAGGTTGGAGAATAATAAAAACATTGGCAAAATTTCCATTAAGAAACAACTCACTTAGGGAGGGTCTTCTTCCTCGGGTAGTTGTGATCACTTTATCCCCAGTAATATCCACTTTTACATCACTTAGCAATTTCCCAAAATATTCCTCCAATTTTGGAAGAATCATTACATTATTATAATAACCACTAAAACCTTTAACAGGTTTTTAAGAGTGACCTTATATTTAAATTTCCTGGATAAAAGCCATGTTTTGCTCAGATGCTGATACTACATCTAACCTTCTGACCTTACCTGAGCCTGGGTAAAGTCCCTCTCTCTCTGTTGAAAGTATTGCCCCATGTCTACATGCATGCACACACATGTACACAGGTCTTGGTGGTTTGGTGATTCCAGGCATGACTTCATGATTTGTAATTCTCTAATGGTGTAATCAATCACACACTGAAATTCATTCATGGTTGGCAAACTTGTCATAGAGATTGATTTTCTGTCTTCTGTCCTTAAAGTATTCACATTTCAGGGAAAATAAAAAACTTTTTAAAAATAAAAATTTTAAAAGACCAAATGCAGCTCTGAATTAAATATTTAGAGAAGCAGTAACAAATGGAAATGGGTATTTTGAATATTATTTAGGGGCATATCTTCCCTTCACTAAATAAGAATAAAAATAAGTAGATTAATAGTTAAAGAGAACAGCTGAATTTATCCCAGAATTAGTCTTGGAGTCTTTCATTCTGTAAGCTCATAAGTGAAAAACCTTTTCAAATCATGAGAGTTGCTTTTATTTAATGGATTGTTGTCACTGCCCCGTAATATACAGTGCTAAAGTTTACTTCTGCATTTTGAGCCGAGAGCAACTAGCTGACAACAACAATTAAAAAGAAAACAATCTGCTGGCTAATTAGTAGCTTCACTGTACTCTGGCCTCTGTTAAAAATAAAATCTCTTCGACTACCACGGCAACTGTTAGAACACACTCCTGTTATTTATAATGCTTCAGCCAATACTCTTCACTTGTCTCCTCCTAGTATCCTCTCCCTGGGGTCCTGAAGAAAAACACTCGCCACATCAACCAGAGTTTAGTTGAGCAAAGCTTGAAAGAGACAGAGGGGCCAAGCACTTGCAGCTGATTTCTATGCTTCAATTATTTCCATTATTCCTATTGTTATTCTAACAAACATAAACTTTTTTGTTCCACTTACATTTAAGGCCATCAGGTATTGTTCTCAAGAGGACTAACATTTTGGGCAGGACCTCAACACATATGCAGAGAAAACTGGTAACCCAACCTTGTCTGTGAGGAAACAGGTGAAGACAATTTTCTCCCCAGTACTCCTCAAAGTGGAGTCCCTGGGACCCAGAGGGAACACAGACATGTTCTCGAGGGTCCATAAGTACTCTTTGAGTAAGTAGTGGCCATCCACTCTGTAATTCAATATTTCTTAAATTAGGGTATGCAGACATCTTAAAGATCTGAAAATTCTCTGGTGTGAGCATCCCAGGAAGATGGTGACATGGTTCTGATGAATTTGAAGCCAGAGGAAGTGTTCTTTGGGACCAGGGAAAGCCCAGCCTACGAGTCTGTCATTAAAGACCTTACAAAGCAGAGGGTTCACTTACACAAGTGTTGTAGATGAATTAAGGAGAAATCAGCTTGCTTGCTGTTGACTGAAGTCTCAGCCTCTTAGATTTTCCTATCGACCTACCTTTCTAAAAGTGCGTCCGGGGAGCATTTTCTTCACGACTCCTAACTGGAAAATACAATGTCCAGTCTCCCCAGAACTCCTAAAGCCACAAGCCATGCAAATGACTCTGCAGCAGAGATTCTGCAAGACTGTCTGGGAATGAGCCCCCCTTATGAGGCAGGTTCCTTCTATAGAATTCCTATGGGGTCAGAGAGGGTGAGACAGAGTATCAGAAACAGGGGGCACCACTATCTTAGTGGGATTACCTCCATCTGAGATGGCCAAAATGGCCCTTGGTTTTAAGATGAAAAACTTGATTTAGTCAAGCTTTTGTAGCCAGTTCATAATAATCGAATTCACAAGAGACTGAGCTACGAGTCAGAATGCCAAGTGCTATATATGGTGTTATATATATTTTTCTAGTAACCAGAACATCTTCAAAATATAGTGCCTCCTCCTTCACTGTGTCAAAGGGATGTGTAAGGGAGAAAAATGATTTTCCCTATACCCATTTAGGTTCTTGGCTGAGACCCCCCTCATCATAATAAAAAACAGATTAACAGGAGAAAAACAAATTTAATTTTGTACATGTGTATGGGAACCCCACAAAGATAGGAGACTCAAAGAGGTGACCAAAGCAGGAAGCTTGTATACCTGTTAGACAAGAAAGCAATAAATTTGTGAAAAACTGACAAGACAAACAGGTTTGGGCTTGGGTTAGTAAAATGGTGAAGTAACAAGGTTCATTTATACAGGCTTCTTGGCCCTAAAATTCCCTATGTCTGTTGATAAGGATGTCTTCTACCTTCCTGGTACAGGGAGCGTACCTTTCCCGTGGAGATTTATCTCCTTCTTTCAGGGGAAGAAAGAAAGTTCAGAGTGTCCTTCCTGTACCAGCTGTTTCCCAAATACTTTTAATTCAAAATAATTGATAGGCCAAAGTGGCATATTTTGGGGTGACATATTCTGAACCCCCTACAGATGGAAGGCCAAATTCACAATCAAAAGAAAAGAGGGCAAGAGAGCTGTATAGTGTGGAGGGCTCTTTCATCCAAGGCCATGGAAACCCGTAGCAGGATCACTGCTGTGTGGCTAAAGGATGAGTGGCCACTGTCCTGGCCTCTCCTGGTCAAGGTACATTACTGCCCAAGTCAGCCTCTCTGGTTTCTCTCTTTTTCTTGATTCCACCTGGACTCCTGTCTTCCTTCTTTAACAGGTTTCTTAATAGTCAATGAGGTCACAAGTTCCTTGCATGTTAGTCATATTCTGGTCCTCCTTCTGGGAAATCTACTCTAGGCGCTTTCATGGGTGTTCCTCACATCCCTTCAGCAACATATTTACCAGCTTTTTCTCATCTAGTTTATTGCTACAAATGACTCATTATGCATAGTTTCATTCATCCCCTTAAATCGTCTTTGGAAAAAGATGAGGATAAGTAATCAATAAAAGAAATGGTGAGCAAAGAAATAAATATATACATTATTTTCATTCTCAAAGGATGTTCTATTTCCAAATTCTGGTGATCCTGGGATGTCTTACTCCATACTCTATACAATGACTTTTTTAGTAATCTCCTAATGAAGAAGTCCATTCATTCAATAAGCAAATATGGACGGCATACTATGTACATGCCAGATTTTATGATAAATCTTGAAGGTTTAGAAAAAAATAAAATGGTCCAGTGCATGCAAGGAAATTAACTAAGGAGGTCCATAAATATAGAATAATCTAGAATGAATCCATTTTTGCCCCTTCCAATCCATTTTTCACTCTGCTACTGGAGCAGTCATTTTGAAAGCAAGCATCAGCATATTTTGGCTTATTGTCTTACAGTCATGTGTAAGATATCAACAATCCAGTATAGATTGGGTTGTGCCAAGCCCAGTCCCATTCCTCATTATTGTCTCTTCTAGCAGAACATGGAGGCTCTGGGGCAAGAGCTCTGGTTCTCCTGCAAGTAATTCTTGAATCAGCCCTCACTCACCTCTTCAAAGGTAAACCTCCTTTGCTGCACCATGAACTCTGGGTATAAATAAAGTCAAGAAACATTTCTCAACATAGAAGCAAATGAGTCTCAGTGTGTAGTAATGGTCAACTATATACAGCTAGTTAGAGTCCAAACATAACACTGATTAAGACTTATGTCTAAAACATCTATGTTCTTGTTTTTCTTTCAGTTTTCTCCTAAAAACAAAGGGTAAGTACTTGCTCTACGTTTGTGTAATTAAAGGGTCCAATCAGGTGATTTCCCAGAACAAAGAAACAGTTCACAGTTGACTCAAAATAACATTCCAAAATATACCTGAATTTTCTCTCTCAGCTCAGGTAGCCTTTCCCCACATTTTGATCAGCGCTTCCATACAAGATGTTCCTTTGCCTGGCACTTGTTCTTTCCTCACCTCTCTTCCTCTGAAGCGCGCAGGTCCTTGAGAAGGCTTTCCTGATCCCAACACTAGGGAGGGTAGCTACCTTAGTTATCCTTGCGTCTAGCTCCCTGTATTTTTCCTACAAAGTGCTCATCAGAATTGTAATTATTTCATCATATAAGAGATTGCCTTTTTTTTCTTTCTGATTTTTCTCCCCAAATTCCCCCTGTACATAGTTGTATATTTTAGTTGTGGGTCCTTCTAGTTGTGGCATATGGGATGCCGCCTCAGCATGGTTTGATGAGCAGTGCCATGTCTGCGCCCAGGATCCGAACCAGCGAAACCCTGGGTGGCCAAAGTGGAGCGCGCAAACTTAACCACTTGGCCCCAGGGCCAGCCAAAATTATGTCTTTAAAGTTTCTGTCACCAACTAGATAATAAATTCCATTAGGGCAGATGCTATAACTATTTTGTTACTCAACATACTTTCAGAAGCTAGCATGGTACCTGATTTAAAGCAGATATTCAATAATTGTGAATTCATGAATACAAGGAAAGTATAAGTCAGGATTCCTGCCCTCCCAGAACTTAGAATCTTATTGAGAAAAGAAAAAAAAAATCCAAGAAACGCCTAACAATGCCTAGCAGTCAGCAATTAAGTACCAAAATGTATTCGTTCCACAGATACGTATTGAATGTCGACTCTGATCTAGGCACTATTCCAGGGATTGAAAATAAAGTGAGGCTGGAGAGACAGATAAGTAATCTCTATACATAGGAAGCTCACATTCTAGCAAAATGGTTTATATTGACAAAAAAAAATTCTGTAGGAGTAAAAATAACTTTCTACAATGGAGAAGGATTCAAGAGAAACTGGAACTCCAATAGGTGGGATGTAGATTTGTAGAAAAGAAAGGAGACATGAAAGGAATTGCTATGGTAGAATGTTTGTATCCCCCCAAAATTCATATTTTGAAATACTAACCCCCAGGAGATGGTATTAAGAGGTGGGGGCCTTTGGGAGCTGACTGAGTCATGAAAGCAGAGCCCTCAAGACTGGACCAGTGCCCTTATAAAAGAGACCTCAGAAAACCAACCCACTCCTGCTGCCATATAAGGTTACGGTGAAAAGAAGCCCTTATCAGACACCATATCTGCTGGTGCCATCCTCTTGGACTTCCCAGCCTCCAGAACTGTGAGGAATAAATGTTGTTTATTAATAAGCCCACTCATTTATGGTGTTTTTTTTGTTTTTTTTTTTTGAGGAAGATTAGCCCTGAGCTAACATCTGCTGCCAATCCTCCTCTTTTTTGCTGAGGAAGTCTGGCCCTGAGCTAACATCCATGCCCATCTTCCTCTACTTTATATGTGGGATGCCTGCCACAGCATGGCTTGCCAAGCAGTACATAGATCCGCACCCAGGATCCATACCTGCTTATCAAGCTGTGCTGTGGCAGCATCCCACATACAAAGTAGAGGAAGATGGGTACAGACGTTAGCTCAGGGCCAATCTTCCTCAGCAAAAAGAGGAGGACTGGTGGTGGATGTTAGCTCAGGGCTAATCTTCCTCAAAAAAATAAAATAAAATAAATAAATTGGGTGGCTTAAACAGCAGAGATTCATTGTCTCACCGTTCTGGAGCCTGGCAGTTCGAACTCAGCAGGGCAGGGTTGGTTCTTTCTGAGGATGAGGAGAGAGGGTCTGTTTCGAGCTTCTTTCCTAGCTTCTGACAGCTTGCTGCAACCCAGCATTGTTTGGCTTGTAGCTGCATCACTCCGTCTCTGCCTTCGTGTTCCCGTGGTTCTCCCTGTGTGCATATCTGTCTCTTTATGTGGCATTCTTTCCATAAGAACATCAGTCATACTGGAGTGGGGGCCCACTCTATGAGGTAACTTCAGTTTCCTCATCTCTAAAATTTGAATAGTGAAAGCACTTATCTTATAATCTCCTGTAAAGCAGTAGTTTACAAACCTGAAGACTATCAGAACCACTTTTTTAAAAAATGCCATGGTGTGGGCCTCATCTCCGGTGATTCTGTTTCATTAGCTCTAACCTAGGGCCTAGGAAGCAATTTTTAAAAGGTGCACAAGAGGTGCTGGGGGTCTGGGGGACAGAAATGCTAGGGAGACATACCACTGCATACCTAACTGGTAAAATTTGTGTCATATGATGGTATACATTATTTTAAAATAATAAACAAAATCTAAATAAAATAGAATAAATATAAATGTTAGGTGATTCCTAAGATTGCGGTTTGGGAACCACTGATGTGTCAACCTCTTAGCAGTATGCCTCACACGGTAAATGCTTCCAACATTTTCTCTACTTATGAATTATATATTGTATTCATTTAATTCATGTTTATAAAAGCAAAGATTTGTGTTTGTTTTCTTCTTTCTTCATTTACTCATCAGTTTTGATGTTTGTAGTATGAAATGGGTTTCCAGAATGGAACTCCAATTTACAACTTGGCTTCTCTAGGAAATAAGGATTTAGCTGACTAACACCTTTGAGAACTGCAAAAACTCTCAGCATGAACACTGCATTCAAACCCCTGCAGTAGGGAACTTGACCAAACTTTAATATAGCTTCTAGCAGCCTAAGGTCTTTCCGTGGGGCAATCCAGACCCAACTGAGTTACTGTCTAGAAAAGCTCAGGGCTGCCAAAGGAATGTACTGTTTGTTCTAGCAACACCTGAGGATAGGCTCCTGACCTCCCTTTCTTACAGCAGTTATTAAAAAGGGCTTATAATTATAAATTCTTCCTCTGTCCCTTTGAGATGTATTTGTATCTCCTACAACCCAAGAGTGTCTTTTTCAAGGATCTGAAAACTATTCCTTTGAAATGTAATCGTTGGAAAGAATAGGGTCTCTGTCTCCCAGTCTCTTTGGGAGGGTAGAAGTCTAATTTCAATAAAAGCTAGTTAGCAGACAAAGATGGTCTAATCCCATTTACACTGATCAACCCTCATACCCTTTTTTGGAAATTTTTCACTTCCTTGCCTCTGCTCAAGCCCCCGCTTGCTTTCCCTCCCTACTCCTTCATTCTCCCTCTAAAACGACCAGTCACCTCTGCACAGACTGGAATGGAGCGCAGCTCTTTCCCCTATGGCAGTAGTTACTAAATAAAATCTGTTTTTATCATTTTAACTAATGTCCAACTTTGTTTATCTTTGACAATACCTGATGCCATCTTCTTGACACATAGAATGTTTGGAGAAAGCTTTCTGCTTCTGGAAGCCATCTGCTTCTGGAGACCATTTAGCAAGCCTCAGGATCAGATCTCTAGTGGAACCACACATCTGGGATGCTAAACACATGGGGCTGGTGGTGTAGCCTGAATTGTGTCCCCCGCAAAATGCTGATATTGAAGCCCTAACCAACAGAACCTCAGTCTGTGACTGTATTTCCAGGTAGGGTCTTTTAAGAGGTAATTAGGTTAAGATGAGGTCTTTAGGGTGAACCGAATCCAAATGACTGATGTCCTGATAAGAAGAGGAAATCTGGATACGCAAAAAGACACCAAGAATGTTTGCACACAGAGGAAACACCACGTGAAAACACAGCAAGAAGGCAGCCATCTGCAAGCCAAGGAGAGAGGCTTCAGAAAAAACAGTCCTGCTGGCCCCTTAATCTTGGACGTCTAGCCTCCAGAACTGTGAGAAATAAATTTCTACTGTTTAAGCCATCCAGTCTGAGGTATTTTGTTATGGTAGCCCTAGCAAACTAATACAGCTGGGAAGCACATTCCCACAGGAGTATGCGTTACAGTTTAGAAAACGTATTTAGGATCTGAAATGTTCCTTTCTAGTATGTTCTAAGGCTGACTTCTGTTGATGTCTCTTCTTCAGCTCCTGGTGGTATATCACAGAGGAGTATGTCTGGTAATATTCCTTCTGGAAATGTATCTTGTACCTGTTGGACATATACTGGGAAAATGATATATTGAAAATACTTGGCAATATTGGAATGTACCAAGGAGGAATCTGTCACAGTAGGAGTCAAGACAAGTTTCATGAGGGGTCCTATAAAAATTTCACATGGTGAGAGTTTATGGGGATTTTGAGGTAGAGGTTGTATTATTGTGCCGGGGTAAAACTTTAGGTGAAGAGAGGTTATGCTTTTTAGAAATGTTAGCTTGTTCTGATTTTATACTAGATTGTCTCATTTTATCTTCTGAGAGTTTGGGAAATGATATGGACAATGACATTTCTGATCATAAAAGTGTCTTACATAGTTCCTTAAGTATTTCACCTGTGAAATGAGAGTTTTTAAATTATTATTAATAGACTATTTTAAAGGAATTCCCCAGGTTGGAAAAATAAAATCCATCCTTTTTTTTCTTAGCAAAATTTAGAGAATGACAGGGACAGTTTCAATCTGACCAGAAAGTTTACAAACTATTATTAAAACACACTTAAAGCTTTGCAATTTGGAGGAAAGCTATTTGTAAGTGTTTTTTTTTTTTTTTTTTTAAGGAATATTAGCCCTGAGCTAACTGCTGCCAATCCTCTTTTTGCTGAGGAAGAATAGCCCTGAGCTAACATCCATGCCCGTCTTCCTCTACTTTATACATGGGACACCTACCATCACATGACATGCCAAGCGGTGCCATGTCTGCACCCAGGATCCGAACCAGCGAACCCCAGGCCGCCGAAGCAGAACATGTGCGCTTAACCACTGCACCACCAGGCCAGCCCTATTTGTAAATTTTTAAAACAGGTCTTGAAGTGAAGATTCCAGAGTTGCTCTATTTTTCAGGTTTTTCTAAGTTATCATATGTTAATTATAGATAAGGCAAAGTAAAATCAGGTAAATTCTTTGCACCAATACTTCAATGTTGTTTGAACCAATTTGTCCCTGTCATTGTGGGTTATTCCTTGCAATGTTTAGTTGTCTTGTTTCTTTCATTTTCTTTCTTTCCAATTCAGAGCAGTTTCTTAGTCTTTGTGTTTCATGCCATTGACATTTATGAAGAGTACAGGCCAGTTATTTTATAAACTGTCCTTCAGTCTGACTTTGACTGATGTT
This sequence comes from Equus asinus, assembly GCF_041296235.1. Lineage (NCBI taxonomy): Eukaryota > Metazoa > Chordata > Mammalia > Perissodactyla > Equidae > Equus > Equus asinus. The sequence continues at coordinate 95,854,714 of NC_091792.1, forward strand.
TCCTCATAAGAAAATTCCAGTTATGTGTTTTTAGCAAGAATATTGCAGAACCAATGTTGTCGTCTCATAGCATTGTCTCAGGAGGGATCTGACATTGATTTGCCTCTTTACTGGTGATGTTAACTTCCATTATTTGGTTAAGATGGTGTTTGTAAAACTATTTTTCCTTCTGTCATTCATAAATATCTTTGGGGGAGGTACTTGGAAACTACATAAAGAGCCTGTAACTCAAACTTTATCCACTAGTTTTAGTATCTGTTGATTATATCAATTATGATGATGATGATGATAATGATAGTTGCCAAAGAGGATTTTCTAATTTCATGGTTCCTTCTACAGTTGTTAGTTGATACTCTACAGTAAGGAAGAGCTTTCTTCTGCCTCATTCATTCATTCAGTCTGTCATTAATATCAGTGTGGACTCAAAGATTCTTATTTTATTCAATGGGACATAATCTGCTACTATCATTATTTATTTTACTTCTTAAATTGCCTCAGATTTGGCCAGTATCAGCCCTTTCCACCTGACTCCTATGTCAGATTGACATTTTTACATCTTTCTTTGAGCCCATCTTTACTTTCTGGCACCAGGAAAAATGTTTCAGGTTCATCTTGTATTTTCTCTGCCCCAGCCCTTGAAATCAGCCTTTCTCCAAGGAGCACTAGTTCCTTTTAGTGAAGAGAGGAACAAATAATCATTTTTTAAAAGTCTTTTAAAAGCAATTCTATTGTTTATATGGGTCCAGTATTTAGACTTTGGTAAATGATCTCTGCTATGGTTCCATTCAGCTAATGATGATAGTCTGTTAGTCTTAGGTAGTAATTGCCTCTTATTCAATAACAATGGTTATTAATCATAAGATAAGGAAGTCTTCCTAAACATGATACCTTAGAAAGATTAAGGATATGAATGAAAGTTTTAAATACAAAGTTATAAAGCTTCTGATTTAAAAATAACTACCTGAAACACAATTAAAAGTTAAAAACCATCTGGGAAGAAAAAACACTTTCAATATTTGACAGACAATATAAATATATTATATATATATTTATATATTTTTATTTATATATTATATTTGTATATTATATTTATTATATTTATATATAATATATATTTATATTATTATATTTATAAATATAATAATATAAAGTGTATATATATATATACTTTAATATATAAACACTCTTTTAAATCAATAAGATAGAAACAGCAATAGAAAAAGGGCAAATATAGCTTCATGTAATTCATAAGAGAACAAACACAAATGACCAAAACACATGTCTCAGTTTTGTCACTGACTAACTGCCCTGAGTAACTCAAAAGAGATTTAAAAAAAAAAGAGAGAAAGAGATTTCAGAAGCACTTAATTGTTTCTCAAAGGTGTTTTTTAGTTATGTTAAGAGATCAATCACCAACCACCCTGAACCAGTCCAAGCCCCGCAGCAAGAGTGACACCTGTGCAGATGGGCTGAGAAGAGCCCAAGAGTTACCTTTGCTTCATTTTAATGTTGAGATCCCTGCCCCAGGAGGAGCTTAGGCCTTGTTACCATAACATGCAAATGTACGTGGAGGCATGTTTTCAAACTGCACCTGCATGAGTGAATACCCACCTCTGCATGTGATGACGAAAGCTCCCTTTTGAATATTCATTCCCCATCTGAAATAAAAGGTACCTGTTTTCCCTTGCCCAGGAGCCACAGCTTTGGAAATGATTCCCCGTGGTCTCCTTTATTTGCTGCAAATAAATTTTACTTTGTGTGACAACTACTTCTGGTGAAGGCTTTGGTTTCAACTCACCAAGAAGCAAAACCCACTTCAGTTTGGCAACAGCTTCATGTTGGTAACATGCTTGGTTTGGTAACAGCAAGCAAAGAAGTACCAATTATACAATTTTAACTATCTAAGAGAAGAATTTTGACCCATAATACTGGCAAAGATTCCATTCAATGATATTTCATTTTTTCAAGACATTCATTTCTTATGGAATTGTAAATTAGAACAGCTTTACTATAGGATGATTTGATAATATAATTAAAAGCCTTAGCAGGTTTTGGTTTTATTTATTATTATTTTTTTTAGGTATGCTTTTTTTTTTTTAATGTGAGGAAGATTGGTCCTGAGCTAACATCTGTTGCCAATCTTCCTCTTTTTTTTTCTCCCCAAAGCCCCAGTACATTGTTGTATATCCTAGGTGTAGGCCATTCCAGTTCTTCTATGTGGGATGCCACCACAGCAAGGCTTGATGAGTGGTGTGTAGGCCTGTACCCAGGATCAAAACTGGCGAACCCCAGGCCACCGAAGCAGAGCATGCAAACTTAACCACTCAGCCACAGGGCTGGCTCCAGTTTTGATTTTATAGTTCTAGGTAAGGGAAGTGTTCCCCACTAGATATAATATCTATTTCCACAAAACATTTAGGTAAAGGAGACAATCTCTTCACATAAAGCCTGTTTAAACATAACACTTTTTATTTGAACTTTCACCTTAACCTTGTTATCAGCTCTTACATTTCCATATTCTTTCATTCTAATTGCAGCCCATGTTAGGGCTTCACCAACAGGTGTTGGCACCACAGTGCCTAAGGCTCCTGCATCAAGGAATCTCAGAAACTTCTCTTCTTCATCCCCTGACCATTTGACCCACTCTCTGTGTTAGGATTTTGGTCCCTAGCCCAGGGACCTGGCCCTTTTGTCAATCTTTGCCTTGATTAATCTGCCTATTGCCCCAGGCCATTCCAGGTCAGGTTTCTCATTGTATGCCTTGCCTTCCAGTTTTTAAAATTTCTACAAACTGGGATAAATAGAACAGGATTTATTTGGGCCATTTTAATGTTGGAAGGCTGGGGGGGGTGTCCATTTTGTCCATCCAAGCTTTGATAGTGCTATATTAAGACATTTTTTCAACCCCATCAATATCCATTTTATTCATCCCATTTTAAAATAACCATCTAAAGATTTCCACCTTACTGGGAGAGTCCCTCGACTCTCCTCTCTGCCTTTCCCTATTTCCTTGTTAACTAATTTAATGTTTTTATTAGTCTCTACAAGACCCATGAGGTGAAGCAGAGACAGCAAATTTGATAAGGCTTCTCAGACAGTTGCTTGATTTTGCTCAAGGAACCCCATCCTTTAGGGGTTTTAATGGAGGTTTCATTACTTAGGCATGATTGATTAAATCACTGGCCATTGGTGATTGAACTCAGTCTCCAGCCCCTCTCACCTAAGACGTCAGGAGTGGGGCTGAAAGGTCCAATAGTGTAATCAAGGCTTCGTCTTTCTGGCAACCAGCTCCCATCCTTAAATTATTTGGCTCCCCCACCCCCATCCCCTACTTCCACCCCGCCTACTCCCACCCCCCTACCCCCACCCCTGTGCCCCCTCAAGTCACCATTAGAATACAAAAGACATTTTATCATTCAGGAGACTCCAAGGATCTTAGGAGCTTTGTTCCTAGATGCTGGGACAAAGACCAAATATTTTTTATTATACTATTGCCGTCCTAATAGGTGTGAAGTGGTTTTTCATTGTGGTTTTGATTTGCTTTTCCCTAATGATTAGTGATGTTAAATATCTTTACATGTGCTTAATGGGCATTTGTATATCTTCTTCAGAGAAATATCTATTCAAGTCCTTTGCACATTTTTTAATTGGTTTGTTTTTGTTGTTGAGTTGTAGTTCTTTATATATATTCTGGATATTAATCTCTTATCAGATTTATGGTTTGCAAATACTTCTCTCTTCTGTGGATTGTCTTTTCACTCTCTTGATAGTGTTCTTTGAGGGACAAAAGTTTTTAATTTGATGAAGTACAATTTGTCTATTTTTTCCTTTGTTGTGTAGGGGAGCAGAATTTGCCACCCCAAAATATATCTCTTTGGCTTGATTAATTTTAAGAACAAAAGACTCAGGAAGAAACTTTGATCTTCCTCCTAACTGCCTAAAAGAATTTAAGACAGAATGTCTGTTCCAAGAAGGAGCTGTCACCATTGGTGACTATAGTTTACTATGAACTAGGTGTGCTAGACGGGGGAACCTAGCAAGGCCTCTTTGATCAAAGTCCCCTCCATGTCCCTCAGTCTCTGCACAGTATGGCAAACATTTGTTTACTAAACATTTGTTTTTCCATGTCCGTGTGAATTGCCTTCATCCCCTTGAAATCCCAAACCACTAGCCCCAACATCCTCCTTTGTCTTTAGCTGAAGATGGTATTTATGGTAGTGGCTTTGGCCACTTTGGCAAGTCACTCAGTTTTCCTGGGTTTCTCCCATGTACATGTTATTAAATTTTGTTTGATTTTCTCCTGTTATCCTATTTCATGTCAATTTAAATTTTAGACCAGCCAGAACAGCCTAGAAGGGTAGAGGAAAATTTCTTCCTCCCCTACAGTTGTCTGTGCCTTTGGTGTCATGTCCAAGAAATCATTGCCAAATTCAATGTTGTGAAGCTTTTCCCCTATCTTTTCTTTGAAGAATTTTATAGTTTCAGGTCTTATGTTTAGGTCTTTGATCCCTTTTAAGCTGACTGTTGTACATGGTATAATGTAACAGTCTAACTTCATTCTTTCTGAGTTTGTTGAAAAGACTGTCTTTTCCCCAAAGAACAGCCTTGGCAACCTCATTGAAGATCATTTGACCTATACGCAAGGATTTATTTCTAGTCTCTTGGAACAGTGTTACATTTAATTTTTTAATCCTTTAGATCATTACTATCCATAAAAAATAAATTATGTGAAAATCTTTTCATATCAACAGTGATTGTGGTGAAATGAAAGCAAGAAACTTAATTTTAGAGCATAAACACAATTATTAATTCTATACAGGTCTTCAGCCAAGCATGGCTGCCACACAACAAAACTCAGAATTGCACACTACTAACTCAATTCAGTAGCCTGATATTTTCGTAAATTTCAATCATTTAAAAACTATAGCTTTACATTTTGCATGTGTTTTGGGGGGTGGGATTGTCAAGCCCTGATCTTTAGGTTCCCCTTTACCATTTACATCAAAGGCTCCAACACAGTATGGTTATACCTATCAGTAAACTATCAGAACAGTGCTAAAAATCTATGTATTTTTAAAATTGATCTGAGTTCTTAATTTTCTAAAAGGAGGCAAAGAAACCAAACCCGTCTCCTGCCCCGGCCCTCACACGGATGGAACATCGCAGGAAAGTTCTATAAGAGACAATCCCTGAAATGCGTATTAGTGTTCTAGAAGTTTCAATGGGCAGCGTCGTGCACTTTGAAAACCCTAACCGTTGCACATCCACTGTGCTACTACAATGTCACCCAGCAATGCTTTTATTCTGTCAGCAGCGTTCCTTTTTGATAGTTTTGGGTATTTGGCCACGGGTCCGTCGGCAGCAGGGGGCCACCCACACGCATTCCCTGCTTCTCCAAAGAGGCGCAGGACACCGCGTGGCCCTTCTTGGGAATCGGCCAGCGGAAGGCTGGGAAAGACCCCAGGAATGAGCCCCCGGCCCGCCACACGGGCCACAGCCGCCTCGCCCCGCCCTGCCCAACAGAGGGCGCCCGCGCCTCCCCCGGCGGCCCGTAAGCGGAGTGCGCTGCGGCCTCTGCGCCGGCGCCGGCCCCGCCCCTCGCTGGCCCCGCCTCGCCGCCGCCCCGCCTCGCCGCCTCAGGATCCACCCGGCGCGCCCGCCCCGCTCTGCCCCGCCCCCCGGAGCGCGTTGTGGCGGCAGCATGGAGGGAGAGAGCACGTCGGCGGTGCTCTCGGGCTTTGTGCTCGGCGCGCTGGCCTTCCAGCACCTCAACACCGACTCGGACACGGTGAGCCGCGGGGCGGGGCGGAATCCCCTGGGAGGAGGCCCAGCGCGCGGGCGCCCTCTCTGCCTCCGCCGCCGCGCCGGGCGCTGCCCTCGGGCCCGCCCGCCCGACCCCTCCAACCCTGTGTGTTTCGGCGCGCGGAGCGAGTGTGCCCCCAGCCTCGCCGCGCCCCCGCCGCGCTCCGCCTCTCTGGTTGAACTTGGCCGTGAAAGGGTAGTCGGAGAGCTGCTCCCGCCGCCGCTCGGAAGCGGCCCGTTAACTTTCCCTTCTCCCGGCCGGCGACGGTCGTTTTCAGAGACGACTCCATTTGTTCTTGCAGAGCAGCAGCTGTGCGTGTTTGCGGAAATGGCAGATGTTGCATCCTGAGGCTGTTTTTGGGAAATGGTGGTGGATGAAAAAAGCTTAATTTGGGATGTTGGCTGTCTGACTTTTGTTTTGCATTGGTATCAAATCTCTTAAAGTGTGAGGCCTCAGCTAGTTCGTTTTCTCTGCTTTCAGTTACAATTGAAACATTTAAGTTTATCCTCAAATACTAGATATTTAAATGCTTATTTCATACTTTTTCTTAGGTTCAAAACCTCTGGATGAAGTTAAATAGTGAAGTTTTAGAATACAGTGCCTACTTTTTAAAACTTTTATTTTTGTTAAATTACAAAACACTATAAAGCTTCGAGCCCGGAAAGGACTGTAGTGTCTTAGAGTGTTTAGTGACTTGCTAATACGGTTTAGAGAATACCGTGCTGAACAAAGCCTAGTAATTTCAGCTAAATTTTGTTTTCTTCGTTTTATAATGTAAGGTCTGTCTTATCCAAAATGGAAATTACTTTGGAATGTCTTAGTGTGAATATAAACAGAATGGGTCTGTAATTTCTCTGTAGCTTAAAGGATTAGCCCTTGTTTCTTGGATCTTTCTCCCAAAGTCTTTGAAAGGTGGTTTTCTGGATAGTTGTACTTGGCCTTGTCCCTGCTGCCTTTCCCAGGAATTGTCTGGAACACTTGAGTGTAGAGTTCTGGGTTGTTCCCCCTTGATTCCAGAGAAGACCCACATTGTGGAAACATTCCTTTGGTGCTCTTCTTTTAATGAAATGGGAAAAAAACACACATCTTAACTAATTATAAAGAACATAAAATCTTCATTGTTTGTCAGGCACATTGGGTCTTTAAATGTGCCGAGACAAATAATTGAATTCTCCGAAATTCAAAGAAATCACTACTGGGGTGGCAAAATGTATTTTGAAAAGAATCAAGAGTCGCAGCTCCCCTTTGAGAAAGCAGACTCTGATACTGAATTCCAAATCTTTAATGTTTTGCACAATTTTTCGCCTAAAAGTACTGATCATTGTGTCATTTCGTAGCTCAGAAGCCTCCACTGGCTTCCAGAAGCATGTGCCATTAAGCCAGAGTCCTTGGCCCGTCATTTGGGATGTTCTGTTATTGGCGTGACTCCTGTCTGTGGTTTCCTTACTCACAATTGGAGCCTTCTGCTCCAGGGCAACTGCCCTGCTCCTCATTCCTCAAACATAGTGTACTCCTTTCTGGCTTTAAGCCTTTTGTGCTTCCGAGTGTACTAGCAGGCACCGTGGTATTTACAGTCTCTTCTACTCACTCAGTTTTATTTAGCTGTTCATGTTTCCCAACTAACCTGGAAGTGCACCTGGTCTTTCTTTTGTGTGCCCCCCAGCTAGTAGCACACACTCATGCATTGTAAAATACTTGGGAAATATTGGTTAGTTAAGTGACTGAATGGTAATTTTATCAGTGTATTCAATATATTTCTTATTTTTGTCTTCATAGGAAGGTCTTCTGCTTGGAGAGGTGAAAGGTGAAGCCAAGAATAGCATTACTGATTCCCAAATGGATGATGTTGAAGTTATTTATACAATTGGTGAGTGACTTATTTCTATGTCTCCTATTTTTGATAGTTTACGCTGAAAGAGATAAACATACATTGCTTTTTAAATTGTTAAAAAATAGATACTAATTTTTAAAAGCAGATTTTAAAAGAATATATTGTATTCATTTCTCAATTAAAATTAGGGCCCTGGCCAAGTCTAGAGCAAGAAACAGTATGGCGTATAGGAAGCGGGTAAGATTACTGTGGGGAAACAAGGATGAAATAGCTCCTGCATATATTTAAGTGGCAGGAACATGGACCAGCAAAAGGAGGAGGAACCAATAAGCAAGACCAAGAAAAAAGATAAAACAATTTAGACAAAAGTGTTAAATGCTGCAGAAGAGTCAGAAGATGAGAGCTGAGAAAACTCAGTGATGAGGTAATTGAAAAACCTTAAGTTATTTCTGGAGTATAGTGGGGAAAAGACCAGAGTGCACAGGGTTCGAGGAGTGGGTGGTGAAGCAGCCGCAGCTGCTGGCAGCTGTTCTTTCAGGAAAAAGGGGAAAGGGAAGCTTTAAAATACAGAGAGAGTTTTCTGATTATCTAACGTACACAATTTTTTCTAAGCACATTTTTTTTTAAACAAAATTGGTGGTGTGCTTTATAAAAAATTTGGCATCACAACAGCATATTGTATCATGACCATTTTGCCATGTTAAATAATCCTCTAAATATCATTTTTTATAACTGCATTGTGTTTTCTATGGACTTACTCTATGGCTATATGTGATTTCAACAGTTCTTACGTAAATAAATTATAATCATAGTTGTTTCCAATTTTTCATTATCATAAATTATACTACAGTGAACATCCTTGTGTATAAATATTTTTCTACATCTTTTATAGATAGATTCCTGGGAATGGTGTTATGTCAGAGGGTATGAACATTTTTAAGGTTCTTGAACTGTACTAGCAAATTGCTTTCTAGAAAGATTATATCAGTTCATACTCCTACTGTATGTCATTTTTTGTTTGCCATTTAATGAGTAAAAAAAATACTCATGAAACCAACAGTGGTTGCCACAGAGAAGATGATAATGAGAGTGAGTTTAAATTTACTTTATATATTTACTTTACACATATATACATTTATATATATGTATATAAACTTATATACATATATATAAATTTACATATATATATACACTTCCATTTTTAACCTGTTAAAGTGGCAAACAATATAAATGTATATATGTGTAAAGTAAATATATAAAGTAGATTTAAACTCACTCTCATTATCATCTTCTCTGTGGCAACCACTGTTGGTTTCATGAGTATTTTTTTTACTCATTAACAATACACAGAATACACACATATAAATGTGTGTATATGTTTATTTACACAAAAGGGATCATGCTATACATAGGTAAATATCTCTAAGATAGCATTACTGCAGAATAGTATCAATTCTTACAGTTTTTCATTCTTTCTAATGGCTTCAAATGTCCATTGTATGAACATACCATAACTTATTTAACCAGCTGTGAATGACTTTCTGGTTTTTTGTTAATACAAAACAATATAACAATGAACATTTTATAGTGCATATATCTTTGTGCCCTTGAGTATATCTGGAAGTCAGATTCCTGGAGGTAGACCATTGCCTTTTGGAAGTCATGCCATCTTGGACTCTTCCACAATATACAAAAGTGCCTGAGTCCCCACACTCTTGCCATCACTAGGGATTATCAGATTTTTTTTTTTAAGATTTTATTTATTTTTATTTTATCATTTTTTCTTTCTTCTCCCCAAAGCCCCCAAGTACATAGTTGTGTATTTTAGTTGTGGCGTGTGGGACACAGCCTCAGCGTGGCCTGATGAATGGTGCCATGTCTGTGCCCAGGATCCGAACTGGCGAAACCTTGGGCTGCCGAAGCGGAGTGCACAAACTTGACCACTTGACCACGGGGCCGGCCCCATATCAGATCTTTTAATCTTTGCCAATTTGATAAGTGAAAAAAATATCGTTTTAATTTGCATTTCTTAATTACAAATGAGGTTAAGTGTTTATATATTTGACTTTTTGGGGGGCCCTTTTTCTTTGAAAAGAACAGGCCTGTTCTGTGCTTTGACTATATTTCTACTGGGCTACTTTGCTTTTTCTTACTGATTTGTAATACCATATTGTAACTGACGTAAGGAAACTGGCCTTTTGTCACGGGTTACACATGTTCATCAGTTTGTAACTTTACTTTGTTAATTTTTTTTTTTTCCTGGTCAGCTGGAGCTTTAAAATGAAGCCCTTAGGGCATTTTTTTCCCTAATTATAATTGGCATGCTCCCCAAAGTATGTAATATATTTTGAGGAGTTTAATTACACAACCATTTTTTGAGTAACTCCATTGTGCTTGGAGCACCACTAAGCTTTAAGGTATCAGGCAAGTGCTGTAGGGACGCTTAATGTATTTGCTCAACTTATTTTAAAATGTTGGATTACTTTAAAATAGATGGCTAACAGGTACAATTCAAGATCTACAAATTACTGCTCTGCTTTGGTTAATGAGATTTTCATCACTTTTATACTTTCCCCTATCTACACCAGAGTGTGTTTGGCCAGTGAGCAGTTACAAAGACTGTTTCTGTTCACTGTTTTTTCAGAGGGATTTATGAAAATGTCTAAAAAAAAATATGTAAAAAGGATGATCACTTTTTCTATACAGATGTATTTCTACTGACAAGAGAATAAAATTCACTGCTTAAAACCTCTGCCTGTTACTTCATCTTTAACATGGAAGGAATGATAACATAGGCTTGTTGTGAGGATTAAATGAGAAAATGGTAAAGTACTTCCTGGCATGAGGTGTTCAATATATGTTGTTCAAATGAAAATTAATGTAATCATAACTAAAAATTCTTTTTTTCCAGACATTCAAAAATATATTCCATGCTATCAGCTTTTTAGGTGAGTAGTAAGATCGGGTAAATGATCCATTGTAAAAATTATTCTCTGCAAGTGAAGTAATTTTTAAAACTAACAAAGTATCTTAGTTACCAGTTATATATGGTGGTACTGATTAAAATGAAAAGACTGTTTTCTTGAATGCCTGAAAATTCACTTGTTCCTTTCAGTTCAGTCTAATAGCTTTTCTCTGTACTGATGTGCTTGCTTGAGCTGGCTCCATGGCCTCCTAGGTATCAGTGTACCTGAGGATTGCTTTTCCTTCTCACGCCAGTCACCTCATTGCACGTTATAATCCCAGTGGCACGTTCTCATGCATAGCAGCAGCCCGTTTTTTCTACCCTTTTCTTCTAATTATTTTATCATGTTTCCTCACTATCATATTTTTTAATGTTATCTTTTGTCTATTAACTGGTAAGGTTCTTCAGTTAGCCTGCTTCCTGTTGCTCTTCTAGGGTGAAAACTTGCACTCAGTCCTATACATAGTAGTAGTACTGTTGGCCCTAATAGGCTATGATATCTTTAAAAACTTTATTGTGGTGTAACATACATATAGAAAAGTACACAAATAAATGAATTTTCATAAAGCAAACGCATATAACCACAGCATGGTGCAGTTTTAATGAAATAGCTTTATGATTTACATAAACAGTACATGCAAAGTTAGCATGGCTATCTTACAGTCGCACTGTATGTACACATCTCTGCGGTTGTGTAAGAGTTACAGTGGAGCATATGGTTGGTGGGGGGGTGACAGAAATAAAGGCTTAGTGTGGCCTTAAACTGCTGTACCAGAAAGCCACCTCCCACAGTGCCTTTTATACAATGGACATATAAAAATATTTGTTGAATGACTGAGGGATTCTTGGCGGAGACTCATAGTAAGTTCTTCCCTGAGGGACTCTCGACCAGCAAAGGATTAAGAAGGGAGAGTGAGGGGAAAAAAAAAAAGAAGTGATTCCTTCTGGCAACTACCTTAAATAGAGCAACTTAATAGAATCTTAGAGCTAAGGAAACCATCTGATCGAGGGATGAGAAATCCATGCCTCAGCCTTTTAGCTTTACAAGATTAAGGTGGGGGAGGGGGTTAGGTGAACCCCCTGAAATGGCTCTCATTTGGAAGTTTATTACACTCTTCATGTTTCCTTAACAATAGGCCTAAAAAGTTTATGATATAACCAATGCCACAGACCTGGTCAATCGTAGGGCAAAACTAGGAGAATCAGTATTTCTTGAGTTCTAATCCAACAGCATACCAGGCTGTTTCTTCCCTGTTTTAAATAATATAGGTGAACACATTAAAAACAAAGTCTTCTGATACCACACTTCTTGGAGTCCGAATGGAATAAACTTTTTTTTTTTTAAGATTTTATTTTTTTCCTTTTTCTCCCACAGCCCCCCGGTACATAGTTGTGTATATCTTAGTTGTGAGTCCTTCGAGTTGTAGCATGTGGGACGCTGCCTCAGCATGGCTTGACGAGCGGTGCCACGTCCACACCCAGGATTCAAACCAGTGAAAGCCTGGGTGCCCGGAGTGCGCGAACTTAACCACTTGCCCACGGGGCCGGCCACTGGAATAAACTTTAATGGCTAGTTTTATGTTCTAATGCAGAGGCTGGCAAAGTATGGCCCCGTGGCCTGTTTTTATATGCCCCTCTATCTATGAATAGTTAATGTATTTTTAAGGGTTGTAAAAAAATAAGAACAACTGCGGCTGGCCCTGTGGCCGAGTGGTTAAGTTCGCACACTCTGCTTCAGCGGCCCAGGGTTTCAACAGTTCACATCCTGGGCGCGGACATGGCACTGCGTGTCAAGCCATGCTGAGGCGGCATCCCACATGCCACAACTAGAAGGACCCACAACTAAAAATACACAACTATGTACCTGGGGGCTTTGGAGAAAAAGAAAATCTTTAAAAAATAAAAATAAAAAAAATAAGAACAACAGAGGAATATGCAGCAGAGACTGTGTGTTCAGTAAAACCTAAAATATTTACTATCCAGCCCCTTACAGAAAAAGTTTGCCAAACCCTCTGTAATACATTGCTTCTCAAAATTTTCCACTGAAATACACTGATAAGCTTACTTCAGGAATCTGGGGGAAGTACCTGGAAAACAGCCCATTGAAGCCTAAAACTTAAAGTCACTTAAAAAACAAAAATGCAGTTTTAACATAATTCTACTGCACAATATATCTATTTCTATATAAAAATGACCCCCTTCCCAGAAACTTCACATAAAATCAGTGCTTGCGCAGAAGATGTACACTGTTCCCTATTGCTTCTTATACACCCGGGTGTATTGCCTTATCCCCAGTTTGAGAAGCTCAGAAGTGGACCATCTACAGAAATATGGGAATAAACTCATATTGAGAGTTTTCATGTTGGAATAATAAATAGGTAAAATGGAGGGATCTGTTTGGTCAGCTAAATATCCCCCTTTGGTAGGTGGAACACTTTATTTTGTCTATTTTCCCATTAAAATTTTTTAATGGAAAACTTTTAATGTAAGTCTTTGTAAATTAAAAAGTAAAAATATATTGCCCATTAGGATATATTTTTTTCAGTTTTCTGTAGCTAAATTTTTTCAGTGTACAGATTAGTATTACCAGTAAAAGCCTATTATAGTGAATATTATTTGTAAAGGATTTTGCATAACAGATATTTCACCATCATAGAAAGAATATTGTTGATCTCAATGAATGTTAAAAGGAGGAAAATATTATTTGCAATTATTAGAAGGGAAGGAAAGCTGGAAGTTAATGCTTTAGAATGTTTTAGAATTATGTCTCAATTCTCCCTACATCTTTGACATTCCACCTACAGAACAAATACCACTAAACTAAACCAACACCTATTCTCTCCCACCCCTAAGAAAACAACCAATCAACTTCTAACGCATTTCTCTTAATTTTCTGTAAGTATAGCTTTTGAGATTAGCAATTAATAAATTGTCTTGTGATTGTGCTTCTCTACTCATATTACACATTCTTTTGTATGTATCAATACTGGAAAAAAAAGTTTTAATAAGCAAATTGTGAACTGGCTATGTGAACTTAGATATACCTGTACTTAATGGATGGTTTGTTTTGTTTTAGGTTAAAAAAAATGTAATGCCCGAATTTATCTTTTGAAGTTTCTCCACTCCTTTTCCTTTTTCACTGTTTATGGACCTCGTATTTCTACTACTTTAAGTCTGTTAATTTGAGAACTTTCCCTATTTATTTTAGACCTACATCTGATGGACAAGTACGTATATAGATTTTGGTTGCGTATTTGGGTTAGGAATAACTAAAATTAAAAGTGCTGATAAAATCCTTCGTATTTTTAGCTTATTTGAAACGCCTTTAATTTTGGCTTTTACAGCTTTTATAATTCTTCCGGAGAAGTAAATGAGCAAGCACTGAAGAAAATATTATCAGGTGTCAAAAAGGTATTCCCTGATGTAGCTTTTATTTTTTGGTATTATTTGTATTATTTTTGGCTCCTAAAAACATATAAAAACACTTTGACAGAACTTTTAAGCAGCATTTGTCTGCACAGTGTCCTATAAAGGTGAGGAAAGCCTTGTTCTTTCCAGAAATTCAAAGCAAAGCTAGTCATTAACGGTATTAATCTTGTTCGCATCCTTCCCTTGACTATTCTAACTAACGCTCATCTCTTCCTCTTCTGCGTTTCCCACCGTGCCCCTTCCCAGTACCATTCCTTGAAGGACTTCATCCATTACTGTTATTTTATGGCGCTGCAGTTAGTTTCTTGTAGTGCAGGAACGATTTTCTATACAGCACCTAATGTGAATCCTCCACAGCATACTTGGTGTTCAGTTAAAACTTGCTGAATGATCAAAATAGATTTTTTTTTTTTTTACAAACAAGTTTTTTTCTGTATACTTTTTCCTCTTAAAACTTTTTGATCTGAGTTGAGAATAAAAATAGATTCGGTAAAAGAAGTTTCTTTCAAAAAAACATCCTTTGTTGAAAATGCTTAGGCTTTTCCCCTAATTATATTGGATATTTAAAAATGTACCAGTTATGTTTGAGTTTTAAAAAGAAGAGAAATAATTTCTTTGATTTAAACGTGCAAATACAAAACTTCGTTGCTGAAACTGTCACTGAAGGATCTCAAAGCAATGTGGTTGTTTTTCTCTGCTATAATTACTAAGTTTTCAGTAAATGAGATTTATTTTTCCAGTTAAAAAAAAGGTTTAATGATACCAACAACACATTTGTTGGGCATGTTACAGTTTAGAAAGCCCTTGCATATGATCTTATTCCATTTTGAAACCAACTCTGTCGGGCAGGTGATAGCATTCTCTTATAAATTTCACTTAAAAGCTACAGAGTTCAGCTTATTTATTTAGTAAACCAAGTATCCATGCAGGAAGTTAACTTGTTTTCATTGACATTTTCTTCATTTGAATTTTGACTAAAGATTAAGATTTTGAGATAGCAAATGCCACAAAAGAAACTAGAGGAAGTTAAGAATTTTTTTTCTCTAATCTTTATTGAATAAAATTGTAGCCCTGTAACTGAATGGAAAGTAATTTAACTGCAAGTCAGTTTGCATACTTTACAAAAGTAAAGTATATACTTAAGTATAAGCTTTGTTTATATGTGCTCAAAATCTTGCTAAATATTAAGAAAGCCGTTCTTAAAGGCTGTCAGTTTTATTGCTTAATTTGACATCAAGACACATAATAATTGTAACCATTAAGGTATACACCTGATATTTTCTCTGTATTTTCTTTCAGGAGGTTGTGGTTGGTTGGTACAAATTCCGACGTCATTCTGACCAAATCATGACGTTTAGAGAGAGACTGCTTCACAGAAACTTACAGCAGCATCTTTCAAGCCAGGAACTTGTTTTTCTGCTGTTAACACCAAGTATAATAACAGAAAGCTGTTCTACTCATCGGCTGGAGCATGCCTTATATAAACCTCAGAAAGGGTAAATGTTGGCCAGTCACTGGCTATCGTTAGCTAATAGAAAAATATGCCCGATATTTTTATTTTACTTTTTGTAGCTTACCAAGTATTTTCATATATTGTTGCATTAGATTGTTTCAATAACCCTCTGAAGTGGGTCTTACCATCTTTCTTTACCAATGGGAAAATGAAGGTCACATAAGGAAATTAGAAGCCCAGTATGGAATGCTGAAACATTCAAAAACACAAAACTTGTGTTTTTGGCACTGAGAATTTGCTGTTATTTATCATAAAGTGGAAAAAATATGTGTGCTTTAGAAATTGGTTGCTAAAAGATACAGTGTAGAACTGAAGCCCAAGTACTTGAGCAGCTTTTTATTACTCTGCAAGGGAGCGAGGTGGTGCTTGGGGATCCACCAAAAGGTGTTCACAGGGACCCCCCATGGGTTCTAGCAACACTTTCATGGAATATGAGAATTTAGTTTAAAACATTACTGAGATTAATTTTATTATTCATGGAAAATAGGACAAATCTCAATAATACTGCCCTATTCTTAGATGTGCTAATCAGCTAAAATAGCCATTCAAGTATTTTTCACACAATTATCTTACACTACGCACATTTCACAACTTTTAAAAGCCATTTACCTCAAGTCAGTAAATTCTGTATTGGATAGGTAGTAAGGAATGGAATTTTTTGTTTGTTTTTTTAATCTTGTAGGGGAAAAGTAGTCTATACTGATAGGTAGATGCTAATCTTTCACTTTATTCTAAGTTTATATTTTAAAATTTTATTTCTTCAGACTTTTTCATAGGATACCTTTAGTGGTGGCCAATCTGGGCATGTCTGAACAACTGGGTTATAAAACTGTATCGGGTTCCTGTACGTCTGCTGGCTTTAGCCGAGCAGTAAAAACACACAGGTGAGATTCCTCAATTGCTTCCCCCGAAACTTAGTCCTGTTCATTTTTTTAAATTAATTTTATTATACAACAGCAGAATGAAAATGAAAGGAAAACTGACTAATGACCATGTTACTCAGGTATACCAAACTGCTTGTACTTTCTCCATATTGCCTTCTATCACTTGTCCATTTATAAAATATAAAAAAGAGGAGGGTTGGGGGCCAGCCCCGTGGCACAGCAGTTGGGTGGGCACGTTCCACTCCGGTGGCCCAGGGTGCACCAGTTCGCCTCCCGGGTACCGACATGGCACCGCTTGGCAAGCCATGCTGTGGTAGGCGTCCCACATATAAAGTAGAGGAAGATGGGCACAGATGTTAGCTCAGGGCTAGCCTTCCTCAGGAGAAAGAGGATTGGCCCCAGATGTTAGCTCAGGGCTAATCTTCCTCTAAGTAAGTAAATAAATAAATAAAAGAGGGTTGTTGCATATCCTGCATATTTTAACCTATTTATTCTAAGACTAAGTAGCCTAAGGCAGCAGTGCAGATTAAAGGCATGACATTAGACTAGATATTAAGTAAAGACAAAAAATGAGGCTCACTCAGACTGTAGCTGAGGTATAACTTTTTTTTGGTCATTAATAAGTCAGAAATAACAACGCTGGTTCTATACGATACTTACTAGAGTGTAAACTTTATGAAGAGACTAGATTTTATTTTTGTGTTCCCACAGTGCTTAACAGTTGCTTACAGAAATTGAATAGTAGTCCCCCATACTTGTGCTTTTGCTCTCTGCAGTTTCAGTTACCCTTGGTCAACCGTGGTCTGAGAATATTAAATGGAAAATTCCAGAAATAAACAATTCCTAAGTTTTGAATTGTGTGCTGTTCTGAGTAGTGTGATGAAATCTAATGCCAACCCACTCAATCCTGCCCAGGACATGAGTCATCCCTTTGTCCTGCATCCTGGATACGCTACCTGCCCCTTAGTCAGTTAGTAGCCAACTTAGTTGTCAGATGGACTGTCGAGGTATCACAGTGCTTGTGTTCAAGTAGATCTTATTTTACTTAATAATGGCCCCACTGTGCAAGAGTAGTGATGATGGCAATTTGGATATGCCCAAGAGAAATCATAAAGTGCTTCCTTTAAGTGAAAAGGTGAAAGTTCTCCACTTAATAGGAAAGAAAAAAAAATCACATGCTGAGGTTGCTAAGATCTACAGTAACAGATTTTATTACAGTATATTGTTATAATTCTATTTTGTTAATCTCTCACTGTGCCTAATTTATAAATTAAAATTTATTTCATATATGTGTGTGTGTGTGTATTATATATATATATATGAAAAAACAGAGTATATATAGGGTTCGGGTACTATCCGTGGTTTCAGGCATCCACGGGGTGTCTTGGAATGTATCCCCCACAGATGAGGGGGGACTGCAGTACCACATTTCATTGATTATAAGATGCACAGTTTTACATTTATCTCAAATTGGGATGTCTTACAAACCGTGCCTTAGTATTGTTTTTCTTTCTTCGTGGTATATAAAATAATGTTGCCTCTTTGAATCAATGACTTAAACTCAGTAAAATATTTTTTGAATTGACTGGTCCCCATTGCCAAGAAAGAACCCTTTTTCCCCCCTCCCTCCTTCAATCTTTATCTGTTTTTACTGAACCTCTTTTTTGAGTCCTGGCAATAGTATTTAGGAGGCTAAAAAGTTTGCTAATGTGAAGGTAGATGAACTAGGTTTTCTGGTTGGTTTTGTTATATACAAGTAGGTTGACAAAATTATGGTCCTTACAAAGCCAGTAAAAAGAATCTTCCATTGTTCCTAATGACAAATAAGTTTTCATCGTATCATTAAAATAAGTTCTGTACACTTGCCTGAGAAAACGGTGATTTTTTACAGCTCTGAATTTTTTAAAGAAGATGGATCTTTAAAGGAGGTACATAAGATAAATGAAATGTATGCTTCTTTACAAGAGGAATTAAAGGTAAGTTAACATTAAATATCAAACACTTAAAGACCACTTCTAGAGTTCATATCAAATTGATCCCTGAAATTTTCTAGGGATAACATGACATTTTAGATTTCTATTTTGCTGTTAGTTTAGCTTCAGTTACAAAGACCTCAATCTCAGTGGCCTACAAAAACAGAAGTTTAGTCTCACTCACATTATATCTTGGCTACACTTCTGTTCCTGTTCTAAATGTCATCGTCATCCTAGGATCCAGACTGAAGGAGCAGCCCTTATGTGGAACATGCTCTTCTCACGACAAAGGGAAAAGAGCAAGAAAGTTGGTGGAAGTTCACAACAGCTCTTAAAACTTCTGCTCAGAGCCAGCATGTCACTTCTACTCAGGTTCTGTTGGCCAGAGGGTGTCACAAGGCAATAGGCAGGGATAAAAAGGGAAGCAAATATTTGGGAACAACAATCTACCACAATACTAAGTTGTATCTCATTGTGTCAGTTCACGTCCTTTGAGACATCAAGATGGGATTACATGCAACAGATTTACTGGGCCTGAAAAGTATAAGAGGGAAGGAGCAAGAGCAGGCAGGGAGACTTGGAACGCAAGCAGGACACCTGAGAAGGAGATGGGGGAGAGTGAGGAGAGTGGAGTAGGAAGAGCTTTTAGACTGCAGGGCAGACAAGTTTCAGCCAGGCTGATAGGGAGGCTTTGAACAAAGCTGTCCTACAGGAATGCACCTGTACTAATACCCACACTGTTCTCAGTCACTGGTGAAGAGCAGCCTAGGGGAAGCGTGGCCTAAGCGCAGACAAAGCAGTGGACTCAAAAGGATGGCAGCTGGGGCTGTCGGTAAACTATGCTTCCTCCAAATGGAGATCTGAGAAGTCTATTTCCGTGGCCACCATACTCATCAGTATAGCACACTAAGAGAAGTGGGGTTAATAAATTTTACACACTACTAATGTTGCACACTTTTTTTTTCCTTTGGTGAGGAATACCAGCTCTGAGCTAACATCTGTTGCCAATCTTCCTTTTTTTGCTTGAGGATGATTGTCGCTGAGCTAACATCTGTGCCAGTCCTCCTCCATTTTCTATGTGGGACACTGCCACAGTATGGCTTGTTGAGTCATGTGTAGGTCCACACCCAGGACTGAACCCACGAACCCCAGGCCACAGAAGCGGAGCATGTGAACTTAACCAATACGCCACCGGCTGGCCCAGCACACTTTTTTAATATGAATGATAAATAGAGGAATTTTAGAAAATAGAGAATCATCTAGAATCTCAACATTGTAACATAACTGTTTTACCTTTGCCATATTCTCCAGTTTTTCCCTAATGTATACATGCTTTTACACAGTTGACAGTAATGGGTTCCTATAAATTTGTGTCATGATTTTTATTGATTTGATATATCATTAAACATTTTTCATGTTGCTCCTTATTCTGTAGATCTTTTTAATGGCAGTGTATTTCATAGAGCAGTACTTTAGAATTCTTAATGTGAAAAGTACCAACTGGGTGCTTAAATAGGGAACGTAGAGGTAAGTTACGGGAACTGTAGGCAGACAGCAGCTGAGCTTCAGGAAGGAATTGGATCCAGGACCTGGAATGCCATCAGAACTTTCTGTCCCTTTGTGTTTGCACATTGGTTTCCTCTATAGTATCTACAAATCTGTTTATTCATCCACTGGCCGAACAGAGAATGGCCATCCCACAGCTCCTGCGTTTAGATCTCTTCTATTCAAGACATCAGAATTTGCCAGTTGGTTATATATTATCTCAGCTTGGGTCAGTTAGGATTAAAGTTGGTCAAAGGGGTCACTGGTGAATTGTTACAGCAGGGTGAACAAGTTGATGAGAAATAAGCTGGGCAGACATCCTAGAAACTATCTACTTTAAAACTGGTGTAACAACCTATTACCCTATGATTGGAAATTAGTTACTTTTGATTTGATATTATACTAGGAAACATCATCTTAGATAAATTTTTGTTATTTATGTAAGATACATTCCAAAAATGAAACCACTGAGTCAAAGGGTATTAGTACTTAAAACTGATGACACATAAATCCACTCTGCTTTTCAAAAGTAATTTCTTTTACAGGAATTAAAATCTTTGATAGTTTTATTTCATAAGAGTAAAACATAGTCTCTTTAATGTTAAATATTGGCAGTAACTGCATCTTTCAAAATTGTTCATATTTTCTCGGTTTTTTTGTTTTATTTCTGTGTATTATCAAGGAAATAACTAGTATGGTAAAGTTATGTATAAATGGGAAGTTAATACATCTGGAAAGCATTTTATAACTATAAAACACCAGATAAGTGCTTGCTGAATTCCTCCAGAAAATAGCAAAATAAAATAAAATTTTTGTAAAGGCAGATAATGTTAGATATTATGTACCATGAAGGATATTTTATATTATTTGTGAACCTAGACTAGTACACAACTTGGAATTTTAGTTATGCCCTTATTTTATTTTGCAGAGTGTATGCAAAAAAGTGGAACACAGTGAGCGAGCAGTAGAAAAACTACTAAAGGATGTAAACAGATTAAAACAAGAAATTAAAAAAAGAAAACAAGCACAGATTCAAGCAACACGTAAGTAAAAAGTTCACATGGGCTGGCCCAGTGGCATAGTGGTTAGGTTCACACACACTGCTTCGGTGGGGTTCGCAGGTTCAGATCCTGGGCACTGACCTAGCACCACTTGTCAAGCCACGCTGTGGTGGCATCCCATGTAAAACAGAGGAAGACTGAAACAGATGTTAGCTCAGGGCTGATCTTCACCCAAAAGAAAAGTTCATGCATTACTACTTTCTGTGCTTTTAAAAAAAATTCTTACCGATTTGAATTATGGATGAGCCGGCTGCACTAACTGATGAATTTGTCCACCGTAGGATTAAAAGTAATTGTTTTACTAACATTCTTAAATCCCACTGAAGAAAGAAATGGTACTGTTGTAGCTATACTATATTGTTATTAAAGAATATAACTTTAATTTTCTTTTAGAATATTGTGCCATATAAATTGGAGTTTGGGATTATGCTTGTCATTTTTCTTGAGATATTTTGATAAAATTGTTTAGTCTTTTTGACCAAACTTTACTAACAGATAATTATAAAACCTTTGTAGAACAAATACTGTATGCTGAACTGTATTTTATCTTGTTTAGAAGAGAAGAATGTCCAAAAAGACCCTCAGGAGAACATTTTTCTTTGTGAAGCTTTACGGACTTTTTTTCCAGATCGTGAATTTCTTCATTCATGTGTGATCTCCTTGAAAAATAGGCATATTTCTAAAAGTAGCTGTACTACCAACCACCATCTCAATGTGGTAGACAACCTGACCTTAATGGTAGAATACAGTGACATTCCTGAAGCTAGTCCAGCTGGTAGTACACTGCTAATGATTAAGCGTAAAGCTTTAGATACAGATGATGGAGGATGGCAATTCAAGAAGTCACGGCTGATACAAAACAAACCATCTAAAACAGATACTGATAGTAGTAACCAAGAAAAAGCATCCACAACGACCAGCCCAGAAACTGATGAAGAGATTGAGAAAATGAAGAGTTCTGGCGAATATCCACAGTCTCCTACATTCTGATCCTTTTAGGCCAAAGGAGATTTTTGGTTGGCTGAAGGGTAAAGCAAAACATTTCTGTTATTTTTACTATGTTCAACTATTTGCAGGAATACATAGATAAGTTCTAGTGCATTTATTTTATAAAGTACTTTAAAACATATCAGATACTTTTATTTTAAAACCAAAATCTTTTTGCCCCTTTTACTAAACTGTTGAGGGAAAAGTTTAAATAGATACTCTTTTAAACTTGTATTCTTTAGAATTGGAAAAGAGAGATTAGCTAGCCTTACTTTCACAATATAAAGAAGTCTAAAGTTAATATGCAAATTTACTTCCTTTTTATCTAAGTCGTTAAAATTCTTACTCCTTAAGTTATGATAAATAGTACATTATGGCTAGGGTTGCCAGATAAAATGCTGGACACCATGCAATATTAGGGACATACTTAACATTAAAAAATTATTTGTTTATCTGAAATTCAAATTTAATTGCATGTCCTATACTTTTATTTGCTAAATCTCCTAATTATGGCACAACTATAACACAATACAAATAGTAACCTTTCCCTAGTCTAGAGTCCTTTACACAAAATCGAGTGAATTCAGAATTTGACTACAGAACAAGCCTGGTAATGCAGTGTGTTTGAGATCAGCAATTGGTCAGTTAGCTGAAAAGGCCAGTTTAAGTGGGACTCAGAAATGATACATACATATATACATACATAGGGTGTTTATCACAGAGATTTCATTTTAACATAAAGCACAAGTATACATTCATCTGTCAACTTGTTGTAGGGTCAGGAATGTTTCTGCAAGTGTTAAGTCCAGTGACTGGAGTTCCTATGTAAATGACACCCATTACTTACCCTTTACAATTCCCAGTTTTAGTTTCTTTAAAGTGAAAGACTTAAAGAAACTTGCAAAGCAACCTAAGTACAAAATGCTGATAGGTTTTTTCATTTCACAGCACCCTCCCACTCCCAACCTTACTCAATTGTCCTAACCTAATGAGGTGATAGACCTTATTTGACAACTATTTTTTTTAAATGTAGTTATCAGCTCTTTCCAGGGCATTTACTTAGTTTTCATTGCAACAGTAACTTTCTTTTTAATGCTCATACTTCATCAATGCAAAAACAAATACAAGTGACACAGATCTGAGAACAAAATAGCTGACTCTTGGTAATGCACAACTCAACAGGTTTGGAGAGTCACGGGCTTCAGTAATTTTTAAGGAAGATTGTAAATCCCTAGTTTTATCTAGTGAGTTGGTTAAGTGGAGGTTGGCGAAGAGAATTTTTACTGTGTTTTTTCTATTTGTCTTTTCCACAATTGTGAGAATTTTCCATGAAACATACACATCACATGAAGCCTTCATGTTTCACTCACTGGATGAAATACTGAACACACTTTGCCCATTGCTCTTCCATCTGTTACTTCCTAGGTGATAGAGCAAATTCACAGCTAGTATCAAAAACTATCATTTACCTGTGTTTTAAAATACACTGGTTACCATGGGGTGCTTATGAGGCCCACATAATACCTGGGATGATTTGTGCAGATAATGAGTTTCTGCTGGGATTGTTTTACTGGTTACATAAGCATTGTGGTGTTGCGCAGGGCAGAAGGAGGGGAAACAAACTGTCAATCTGAACCCTAATTTAAAAATAACCATAGCCATCACCAGAGCATATGGAACTTATCACACAGAACATAGATAATGACTAAATGTAAACAACAAAGGAACAAAACTGGATATAAAGGCTAGACTAGGAATAAAGAAACAACAGCAGGCAGCATATGCAAATGTCTTCTGAAAACAATAGCTTGAAATTTTTCAAAGACTGCTTACACACTTATTCAAACTGAAGTCTTAAATGGGCCTTCATACAAAGTTCAATTTGCTAAAACTCTAGAGAGGTACAAAAGCATTTAGCTCCTACTTTTGCACAGCAATCCATCTCCTTTGAAGAAAGCAATGCTCAATTTTCAATTAGAGAAGCTTGCTGAAGTCGTTAGTACACAGCTGATCTTCCATCATTGAGGAGCAAGAGTCCTTATGGGATATTTTTTCCCGTTTATTCTCCATCTTTTGGCAGTTTTTATCATTGGAGTTAAGATAAGATGACGTAATAGATTGCCTGTGGATCAGTTTATTTAAAGGATACTACCAGTTTCAGGATAGACTAGTCCAGGAATAAATGTTAGGTCCCGTGATAGCACCACTAGCCATCCCCATGTTACATCTCTACAAAGAGAAGGCCCACTGTCTTAGCCAGTCATACTTATATTTGCCAGTTAGAAAATCTTCCTGAGCAATTTCAAGTCCACACCCTACACATGGGATTTGCACATTAAGCATTTCACTTTCCTGCACCCATATCCCTAAAATCCCATTTACAAGACAGAATCTGAGCCTAAAGTAAAATTCCAATACAAGTCATCCCTTCCATATTTAATATCCCAGTATCAGTGGTATATTATTGTATGAGCCTGTTTGTGGACCAGATATAAGTGACAATCCCACAGCACCGTTTTTATTCATACGTATGTAAAAGGTAATGAGTATTAACATTTTAAATCTTTTTTTTTTTCTTCTTCTCCCCAAATACCCCCCAGTAGATAGTTGTATACTTTTAGTTGTGGTTCCTTCTAGTTGTGGCATGTGGGATGCCGCCTCAAAACTGCCTGATGAATGGTGCCACGTCCACACCCAGGATCCGAACTCGAGAAACCCTGGGCCACCGAAGTGGGGCATGCACACTTAACCACTCGGCCATGGGGCCGGCACCCCAAATCTTTTTTTTTTTTTAATGAACATTCACTGATTTGGAGAGGAAGCCTCACTTCTGAAGCACTTTTTCCTCATAAGACTTCATATTATTAAGTTTTTAACTTAGTAAGTTTGATAAGATTTAGTCTAGTAATTTTCTACCCAAGTTATTAAATCTTATAGTTTGAGTCAATATTAGCATCACAACCATTTGTAAAATAAGTTTATTGATGATAACCTTATATAATTTACTCCCGATATTTGATGTTACAGACTTTAGGGTCTTTGAGATATGCAGGATCCTTGTATGTAACTGGCATAAACCCTGTAATGAGATAATTAAAGTTCTTCAGAAAAGATAATGAGGAAAATTTTGATTAGCCCAAATCATTTTTTCAGGTACTCTTACCCATTATTTGAGCTCTCTTAATCGCTTTTGTGATTTCTTTTTGTTTCTTCCCACAAAGACCTATAAAAGAAAATGCTTTCTTATTCATAAAAAAGGCCAGTACTCAAACTGCCTAACAATTGTGTAAGTCAAGGAAGGGTTGGAAAATCTGTAAGACAGTAACATCTTAGGCTTTGCAGGCCATACAGTCTCTGTCCTAACTTCTCAGCTCACACCGTCGTAGCTCATAAAGCAGTCAGAGACACTAGTAAACTAAGCTATTTACAAATGATGGCAGATCCAATTTGGCCTATGGGCAGTAGGTCCCTGGTTTACTGGTTTAAATAATCGTCTTGGAAGGACGATAGCGTACTTCAGAACATCAGTGCCGTTTTTTTAGGCCCAAGTTTTCTACATCTTGTCAGCCTCTATAGTTAACTCTGAGCATAAGAAGACACGTGAAATAATCTTTTGGCCTAAGAAGAGCCTTTCTTAAAGTACCTGTAGTATCTAGTCTAATAGTGATTTATAACACTTTGAAAATTTGCCAGTTTTTCTTAAATAAAAGAAGTAGATCTATATAATTCATATCTACATTTAAGTTGCTATAATAGAAAACAAAATACCTGTTATGTGCCTCCCATAAATGCATCCAGTAAATGGAGAAATAAACTGGGACAAAAGCTGGAGTTTGATTGGGAGAGGAAAAAAATTTATATTAATATATTTGTTATTCAACCTTGATTGTGTAAATTTCAAAAAACAAACCTATTTTATGTTACCTTCAAGTTATGTAAAGGTTTATTAATAAATTTCAGAAAATGTCATAAAATATGAATAAAAATATTGAACTATCCCATTAATCAGTCATCTTTTTAAATAACTAATTACTAAACACTCTTACTAGTGTGCAAAAAAGTCTACATAACAGATTAATGAGCATATTCTTTCAGTGCTAAAGCTGTTCTCTTGACTTTTCCACAGATGACTTTTCTAAAATACTGCTGCTTACAACAGGGTACTAAACATTTCATCTCTCATGATAAGCTATCACATAACAGCAGACTACAGTGAGGTCTTCAAAAGGTACAGGTACATCGGGCCATTTGCCGTAATTTATGTTTTATTAATTTAAATTCTTCAGCACTTTCCAGGTGCCAGGCACTTTTCTTGGCACTATGCATAATCCTCCTAATACGTTGCATTTTAAACTTTCTTGGTTTTTCTCCAAGGCAGCTATCACTTTATACTATTGTCAGCAGACTTAGCTCCAGCATTACTCTATCCACTAAATTTGCCACTTTTAATTTGCTGAGTGATGGACAACAGATAAAACTATATTTGAAGCAGTGATACTGGTGTGAGGTAGAGATCAGCTTCACGAGAGGAGCTTTTTCCAAACCACTCAACTCCACCAACTGAGAAGCACTGCTGCCAAGGTGAGCTCTGGCTAAGATGTTTGGGGCAGAGAAAAGAGGAAGAGACGTTGAGCTGAAATAATAGCAAATGAAGGAGAGCCAGGGGGCTCTTATTCGAATAAAATAGATACCCTATACATAGAAGTACAACCAGATTTGAAATTATGAAGTTTCTAAAACAGCTGCCTCTACACAAAGCCTATTATAAAACACTTGATTCTCTTTAGTTGAGACTAGTAAAGAAGCAAAATCCTAAAATCAAGTATCATAGTGAAGTAAAACCAGATCTCACCTGTACATTCTTATAATCTACACGTTTTCCACACAAGATACATTTTTTAAGAGGCTCCTTATAAGGATTTTCCATTGGAATGGGCTAGGATAAAGGAAAAAGAAAATCTGGTAATATAGTTTAATGTGTTAATTTTGAATTAAAAAAATTAAATCTTAACATTACCACATTTAAATCTATCCAAAGGATTAGTACCTTTCTTATTGTGAAAAAGAATAAATACAACAGCTTGGCTTGTAAAAACAATCAAGTACTTCTGAAAATGATTCGCCATTTTAAAGAGTTCACTGTGCTTTGTCCATATTCGTACAAGTATTTTATTTTTAGTTTGGTTAAGGAGGAATTAAGTCATATAGGATTCTGGGATAAAATACAATCTTTGGAGAAAAAAGGGTTTATGGGGGGGAAAAAATTCAAATCTGCAATGAGTGAGTCTCTCCTCAAAGTGTTTTGCCTAGGCTTAAGTTAGTACAATCCCTAATCCATCCCCATATTTCCCTATCAGATGTTTTATCACTATTTTTATGTTATAAAAACACAGTGCCACATGGTTTACTGTAACATAAGGTTCTTTGACCAATTTTATGGCCCCAGACTGCTTTATAAATTTGTGTCAGCCTGGTTGTTGTTTCTTTCTTCACTACTGCCTCTAACGCTTCTGTCCCAATACCTCCCTCCTACAATCAGTATAGGTGTCCTCCGTCCAGAGATTCTTCATCTAGAAATGCCTAAGAAGTCCTTGAACCCCTCCCTGTAGTTCTAGGTAAAATTTCAAATGAATGGGACTGTGTGCCTCTTTCTGAGAGAGCCCATAGCTTTCATTAGAATCTCAGTGGGATTTATAACCTAAAGAGGAGCTCTAGTGATTTCCTTTACTCTCTTGAACTATTGTGTGAATTAGATGACCAGGATGGATGCTCCGAGGAACTGGAGGAGTTCTTTTGTTTTTACCAACTCCTCAGACTTCCTTAATCCAATTTATACTCACTCACATATAATGACTGACTATATTCTTTCTCTACACTGCTAAGTGCTTTGTATGGTCTGATTAGTGTTAAATTATCTTTGCATGTAGCAACAAAATATACTGCCCAAGTCCAATGCTAGTACTTGAAACCCATAAAAATGCATCTACAGGTTGGAAGAAACTGTATTTAATGTCCTGGTATAAAATTAATTTTGATCCCTCATTTACTAAGACAGCCCCCACCCCCAAAGTGATGAAAGGGGTAAAGACAGAATTGAATTTGAAATGGGGAAGAAACTATAGGTAAGGTTTGCACAATCTCTTTGTTGGATTATATGCAATTATTCCATCCACCAAAACTATCTTTATTTTTTAATTCCCAAAGCACGTCCTTAAATTTAAGATCTAGGAAGAAAAATATGGTATTACAGAAGCCGTGCTTCTTGCTGGATTCTAGGAATTCTCTTGCTTCAAAACTCAAGTGTCTATTCATCAATGAATTATAATTTTCAAATTTAGGCTAATGATTATTGTTTTGTCCTCCAGCTGAACTCTATTCAAATAGCTAAAATATAAGAATTGGGTCATATTAGCAAATGCCTTATAAAAAGGAAGAGAAAAAAATTCTTACCAGGTCCTCATTGCTGGTTATCTGTTTATATTGTGAGCAACTTCTCCACAGCACTGCAATTAAAAAGAAAAAACAACAAACCAATTCTTTTTTTTTTTTAATCTGAGTAGCTAAAGGAAGATTTTTGTTTTTATGGAAGCAAGATGAATCAAGGGACACAAGAGAAAGGTTTTATATTCATTAGACTCACAATGACTGGATAGAAACCCTTAGATTTGAGAGAGATTAAGACTTAAGATAGATATGCTTGCTTTCCAGGGCTTTGGGGAAACGGCATATATTTCCCCACCCATAACAACCTCTCACCCGCTTTCTTACTGAAATTTATTTTCCCTTCACTCCATGGTTAGAGACATTTTACTGCAAACACGGGAGAAGCAACAGCAAGGCGCTGTCATCCCAAAGGGAAAAAAAGAGTAACAGATCCCCTACAAAGAGTCGTTATTGATAGAGAAGCGCAGAGAAGATAGAGGGGCGGAAATGACAAGATTCAAGAGCCGACCTTACAATTGCGCCCTGATCCAAGACCTGACAATCTGGGATCTGTGCTGGATGATTCTGGAAACGTCCCTTCCTCACCAAGTTTCCCCGGAGATCTTTAGGCAAGTCTGCCTCTTTTGGATAATCATCTCTCTCTCCTCGTGTGTTTTTAAAAAAAGAGTGTACTGGACATGTCATGTCCCCTCCAGCTTTAAAATACACTAGTATTTTTCATGGGCCATTACAGATTCCAGCCTATCCTGGAGAAACTGAATCGCCTGGAACCGGCGTCGTTTAGCTAAGTGACGACTCCCCCGGCCTAACTAGGGCGGAGGGAACGGCTGCAATGCTCCAAAGGAGCGGAGGATATGCAGACTTTACCCGCGTGAGTCCCGGGATCTGTGAGGCAGACAGTAGCCCTGACGAAGGGGGTCTTTTTCCTCCCCAGACCGCTGCAAACAGCAACCAGAGCTGCCATGGTTCCTCGTCCCTCTCTTCCTTTTCTCTTTCTAAAGCGTCCTGACAAGTCCCTTCCGGTGCTCTTCCCCTGTTGACCCGAGGACTCCATTCAAAGGTTCCGCGGGCGAACTCGGGACAGCAGGAAGAGTAGGTGGGGTTTTCAATGCGCCTGCGCAGCATCTTGGCGGTTCTCACCGTCACCGCGCCACAAGCACCGGAGGCTTGTGATTGGACGAGAAGAAGGCGGGCTCCTACGCTTGTCTCCGCTTCCGGTCGGAGAGCCCTGAAGATTAATTGGTGGTCTTTCCCAAAGGTGGATGGAGGGGCGAGCGCAGTTTCGCCCTGTTGCTGTCTGCGGCCTGTGTTCTACTCGCTGCTCGACTGGGGTTTGGCGGCTGGGTCCCGGGGGACGACATTTGGTCAGGGCCCTCGGCCCCTGCCATGGACGAAGGTGGTTCTCGCATCCGCCGGCGGGTGTCTGTCCGCAAAAGGACCCGTCCCAGCCTAGGCAGCATTTTTGCCGCCCCCACCGCGGCCGAGCTCAAGCCGGGGGATGAAAAGGAAGAACAAGAGGAGAAGGAGATGGGGGCTGGGAGGCGGCGGCGGAAAACCGTGGGCGTGCAACCAGTCGAGGTACAGCCCCCTCAGCTCTCAGATTCCCCCACTTCTTCGTCCCATGCCCCGCCTTTGGGATGATGATGCAAACCCAGGTTGCCTACCGCGCATACCCACTGAACGGGGAGTGGGAGACCAGCCATAGCAGGCTTGGAACAGGAAACTCCAAAATTTTGGCCGTTCCCTTCTCAGGTGCCAGTAATTGACCAATTATCCTTCATTTGACCAAATAGCCTGCATTTGCTCACCTTTGTTATCGCTGGTAATCCTCACTGGCTAGGTGTTGCCTCGTTATCCCGATTTTTATGTAGATATTAAACGAAGACCGAGAGACATAGAAGTTGTGTACGAAGCAAATAAGCATGACAGACGCAAACCTAGACGTTGAACTTAGGCTGCTCCTGCTGTACTAATAAAATCTACCATTTATTGCAGGCCCGTTATGTGCCGGGTAATTCGTTAAACTATTTACGTTATCTGGATTTTACAACAAGAGTCAGGCCCTGAGAAGTTAAGAAACTACGCTTCTGACACCAAATCCTGTGTTTTTAGTCACTGCACTATATTGCTGTCTCCAGATTTACATCTCTTCCGTTCACTACAGCACCATGAGTCATTGTGCAGACTCCCTCTCGATTCCAAATTCCTAGGAACAGAATCTCCTTGGAGTGTCCAGTAGTACAAACATGATTTAGTTACAGGCCAGCTTCTGTAGATTGGAGTGTGGGAGAGGTGAGGGTACTGCAGTAATCAGAAACTTCTAGTGAGATGACATCCCAATTGATGTCTATCAGTCCTGCTACCGCTTTAAGGATTTAGTACTGGCTTAGGAATTAGGATCCCAGCATCACTATACACTATGAGTGCAGTTTAGACAAGTTACTTACCCTCTCTGGGCCTCCATTTCTTCATCTATAAAAAGGGGATGATAGCTAATTCATAGGGTGATTTACATTTAGGTCTATGATTCATTTGTGACCATATATTTATACCTGGTATAGCTCTAGGCTGGAACTTTTATTTTTAATGAAGTTAGGCTTGACCATAAATCTTTTTGTTTTCTTTCCAGAGTTATGACAGTGAAGAGGACATGTTTGATGACTATGATAGCTTTGCTGAAAACTCTTTTTTAGCTCAACTTGATGACCTGGAACAAAAATATATGCCACTTCCTGAACGTAGGGAACATGCTACAGACGTTGCCACTGAAGATCTTTGTTCAGACGGCGTCAAACATAAACTCAGCGTTACTACCTTAGACAACTTTACAGAATTAAAAACAGATGAGCACACAAAGAACCAGAGCGAGTACGAAGATGTCTCTACTGAATCTGGAGCTGATCTTTTGTGTGATGTACCTTCTTCCCAGGTTTTATACTTTGAAAATTTGCAGAACTCCTCAAATGATTTGGGTGATCAGTCTACTAAAGAGAGGGATTGGAACTCATCCTCTCACAAGACTGTGAATGAGGAATTGCCCCGTAGTAGCATAGAGCAACCCCAGCAAATTGATGAATCGTCTTCTACAGTCAAAACTAGTTCAGATGTGAATAGGAAAAAAAGTCTTAAAGATCATCTAAAAAGTACCATGACTGGAAATGCCAAGGCCCAAACACCAATATTTTCTAGGACTAAACAGCTCAAAGAGACTCTCCTGTCTGAAGAAATTAATGTTGCTAAGAAAACAATTGAGTCATTATCAGATGATCTTGGTCCTTTTTATTCATTACCCAGCAAAGTGAGAGACCTTTATGTTCAATTCAAGGGAATTGAAAAATTATATGGTAATGTTTTTTGCTGGAATTAAAAAAAAATTACCATCATTACCATAATATTGGTGCATATCAATAGAAATCAGATACTTCCATGGTCATATTTCTCATCTTAAAAGCAGATCAAAATATCAGTTCTCTCTCAGCTTTCCATCTCTGTCTTGCTACTACTGAACCTCTTTCCTTCCCTATGTGGTCATACTTCTCAGACCTGTTATCCTTGCTGTCTCCTTTTCCTCACCTGAGTAACTCCCAGCCCACTCCAACTCTGCGTTCTGTGCTCTCACTTAAGATGTAATGACTTCACTGTCTAAACCCAGTGATACTTTTAGTTCTTACCTTACCTGACTTCTTATTAGCGTACATGACACAACTTACCCGACCCTTCATGAAACAGTCATTTCTTGACGTCTTGACGTTGCACTCCTGGTTTTCTCTCTGAATGTCTAGCTGTTCATCAGTTTTCTTAGCTGGTCTTTCCTGGCTGGCTCTGACTTCTCTACCAACATTAGTTGTTGAAATTCTGACTACTCAGATGTCTTGAGTGAAAGAAGTTAGTGATTAAAACTAAACATCTTTAAAGACAGCTGAAGTTAAGATTTAAGTGCAAAGAGATAGTATTAATAACAATTAGTGTATCTTGTAATGTTTTTCAAAAGTCCTGGGTCCTTTCAAATATCTGTCATCTTAAACCACGAAGGGACAGTTCCTACCATCCTGGAAGATCAGCCTACCAACTAGTCACTTCCTAAGTATTTCTGAAACTCCTGTGTTAGTATCCTATGAACCATATGAAAACACGGGTTCTCATCTTGGAAGGCAATCAGGTTGGAGTAACAGGACTACAGGAAACAAAGTCTAATATAAGACTGTGCAAGAGTCTAGTAAATTCTAAATTGTGAGATTTGTAGATTCAGAGCTAAAGGTGTCTGTTGCCCGTGAAGTAGATGTTAACTTTCTTCCCTCTTTTCTCCCATCTGCCTCGCCTGTCAGAATGAGTACCATGAGGACAGGGCTCTATCTAACTCATCTTTTTCTTATGTAGCTAGCACTGTGCCTGGTTCACTATGGTAGGTTCTCAACTGCTGGGTGTTGTCAGCCTAGTTATGAGTTCTGTCCCTGTCACTTAAAAACTAGTTTTGCACTCTGAGCCTTAGTTCCTGATCTATTAAAAAGAGATAACGACAATAATAATAATAGTTGTTTTGCAAGTTATGTTCTGTGTCAAGGACATGCCAAATTAGACTTCGGTAATGACTGTCAGTAATTATATTGGTAGCTTGTAAGAACTTAAGTAAATAACAACTTTTTAAATCTCTTTTTACTTGTAAATCTGGCTTAATCACATGACCAATTTAAAGCATAAATATGTGTACTACGTTTTATTGAGCTAAAGCAGTGGTTCTCAAAGTGCAGTTTGTGGACCACAAGATCAGCATCACCTGGAACCCTGTTGAAATGCACATTCTCAGGCTCCACCCCCAGACCTACCGAATCCGATCGTCTAGGGGTGGGAACTGGCCATCTGCTTTAACAAGCCCTGCCGGGGGTTCTGATGTGCCAAAAGTTTGAGTCACTGAGTTAGAGAATCTCAACCTTATGCTGTTACTTTTGCCTTTTTATCATGAAATCACATGATTAACGTGTTTTATATAAATGTTGAGAACTAGGTTAATATAATTTTTTTAACGTGTGAAGATAAATGATATTCTTAAATGTTCATTATTTTCGTCATCTTATAGTTTAATCTGAGTTGGATAAAATGTAGATATGGTCAACTTGTATTTTGGCACAAACATCTGCAGTTTGGTAACTAATGGGTAATACCAGTCTGAAGTACTTTTTAATATTTAAGTATTAAACTTAAGTATTTAAGTATTTTTAAATTTTTTAAAGTAAAAAAATACAT
Source organism: Equus asinus (assembly GCF_041296235.1). Lineage (NCBI taxonomy): Eukaryota > Metazoa > Chordata > Mammalia > Perissodactyla > Equidae > Equus > Equus asinus. The sequence goes on from NC_091792.1 coordinate 95,888,390, forward strand.
AGTCATTTGCATATATTTGGGCGTCACCAATAAGCACAATAAATTAAAGTCACTTGAGTGTCATTCACATGTCACTATTTTTAATACCTTTGTAATATATTCTATGAGTCATTTTTATTTTTTTGTTCTTTTTTTGCTGAGGAAGATTACTGAGCTAACATCTCTTGCCAATCTTCCTCTTTTTGCTTAAGGAAGATCAGCCCTGAGCTAACATCTTTGCCAGTCTTCCTCTATTTTGTGTATGAGTCGCTGCCTCAGCATGACTGCCAATGAGTGGTGTAGGTCCGTGCCCAGGAACTGAACTTGGACTGCCAAAGCAGAGCACACTGAACTTAATCACTAGGCCACAGGGCCAGCCCTGAGTACTTTTTAAAATTTAATTGTTTTGGAAAACAAATGTAATATATTCAAGGCCAAGTTTTCTATGCGTATATTCTTTTTTTTATTTTATTTTTTTCCTTTTTTTCCCCAAGGCCCCCCCCCCGGTACATAGTTGTATATTCTTTGTTGTGGGTCCTTCTAGTTGTGGCATGTGGGATGCTGCCTCAGTGTGGTCTGATGAGCAGTGCCATGTCTGTGCCCAGGATTTGAACCAACGAAATACTGGGCTGCCTGCAGCGGAGCGTGCGAACTTAACCACTCAGCCACGGGGCCAGCCCTATGCATATATTCTTTCTAATATCTGTACATAATTGGGTCCATAGTATCCAACACACATTTATGATCTGCTTTTTTCTCCTAACTGTATATTGAGCATATATAAATCAATCTACCCCGCATTTTCAAGCTGCAAAGAATTACATTGTATGATTGTGTGACAATTCATTCAACCTTTACCCCCTCGATATTTGTTGTTTGTTACTTATAAATAATGCTATGATGAACGTATTCACATAATGTTTATATGCCCTTGCTTTTATTTCTATAGGTGTAGAGTCCTGGGGGTAATACTGCTAGCTTGAAGACTATGTGTGGTTTTGTTTTTGATATTGTGATTTTTGCTAGACTGCTGTCCAAAAAGAGTGTAGCAGTTTGCTCTCATCAGCCATACACAAGAATGCCTGTTTGTCCCCACTCTAGTCAGCTCTGGATTTTACGTGTGTGGGGTGGTTCTTATTTGGTAGTTATTTGTGGGTTTTTTGTTTGTTTATTTTGCCAACCCAATAGGTAACAGTTGAACATCTTTTCATGTATTTATTAGCCATTTGCATTTCTCCCTCCTGTGAAATGTCTTGTCATATCTTTTGCCCATTTTTCTTGTGATAAAATACTGATACACATTTTGAAGACTTTTGATGATCCAGATTGTCAAATTGCCCTACAGAGTAGTTACACTAGTTTTCACACCATGTTTTGGATCTGATGTGATCCTTTTTGTGAGTTCCACCTTGCTAGGTTGTGAAAACCCTAGATGGGCCAGTTAATAATCCTAATCTTTTATGGTTTAAACAGTCTTATCATTTTAAAATGGTATTCAAGCCATTCAAAGTTCAGCTCCCCATGAGAGCTGGTTCAGTATTCTTTCTTAGTTTGTACAAGACTTCATAGACTTTTTTTCCTCCTCGCCCTGTTTCCCTCTAAGGTGGTGTTTGGATGAATGAGGAAGGGAAGCTTACACAATCTCCTTGCAGAACGTATGAGGGAGGCCTCAGAATTCACACAGTTCCTTGTACTGTCCTTTAGTTTCTCTGATGCCCCAGATGGTGCTTCTTGTCCAGCAGGCTGCTGCCTGCTGTGCTGGAATCTTAGACTTAAGTCTGCAGCTGGTGAATGGGTGGGCTAGTTGCCCACCCCGCTAACCAGACCTGAGTGGTATTAGACTCTCACTGGCTGTGCACATCACACATTGGGTTGTTTTGTTTTTGTTTTGTTTTTTCTCTTGGCCCTGAGCTAACATCTCTTGCCAATCTTGCTCTTTTGTTTTCCTCCCCAGAGCCCCAGTGCATAGTTGTATATCCTAGTTGTAAGTCCTTCTGGTTCTTCCATGTGGGATGCCGCCACAGCCTGGCTTGATGAGCGGTGTGTAGGTCTGCGTGCAGGATCCAAACTGGCAAGCCCTGGGCCACCCAAGCAGAGCACATGAACTTAACCGCTACACGACCGGGCCGGCCTCCATAGGGTGTTTTTGACACTTAATATTGATGTATATTTACATTTATCATGAAAAGATTGCTACACATGGAGGGATTTGATCTTTCCTTCATAGGAAACTTTCTTGAGATTGAGATTGTAGAAAGGGAAAATAATGCTTTTTCTCTTAATTCCACAGAATGGCAACATACTTGCTTAACATTGAATTCTGTGCAAGAAAGAAAAAATTTAATATATTCCTTGCCAACGAGTGGTGGAAAAACCCTCGTGGCTGAGATTTTAATGCTACAAGAACTGCTTTGCCGGCGGAAAGATGTTTTAATGATCCTACCATATGTGGCCATTGTCCAAGAAAAGGTATCATTTTTTTTTAACAAGTGATATCTACTAATATTATTTAGACATTAAAATATAAAAACTAGCATAAATGTAACAACTTTTTATTGACTGAGAAGAGGTGCCTCTATTAATAGAGAATTATCTGTATTTTTAGGATGTGCAAAAGCAGTATGGAGGACTGAAAATCTCTTCTAATACTAATTACCTGTTGCAGAAAGAGTTTTGTTTTTCTAAACTGCTGGATTAAACTCAATTTTAAATCTTCTATTGATATTTCGCCTGCTTTTTCAAGCAGAAACTAACCAATTATTTTATTGAAATAAATGAATTATTGTGATTTTTATTACATAATGGGAGACAGTTCAAATTTATCTTCACATTATGTAGTTTAAAAGTTGTATTCATTTTGCAAAGAACAACACATTAATTATGACATTTCTTAGATATGTATGTCTTATCTGAGATCTTGTTCCCATTGATTGGTTTTAAACACCATTTTTAGATTTTTTAAAATCCCTTGAGCATTAATAGAGTTCTTATTTATCTGGTTTGTTTGTTTGTTTTAACTAATATCCTAGATTTCAGGTTTGTCAAGCTTTGGTGTAGAACTGGGTTTCTTTGTTGAAGAATATGCGGGAAGCAAAGGAAGATTTCCTCCAATTAAAAGAAGGGAAAAGAAATCGCTCTACATTGCCACTATTGAAAAAGGGCATAGTCTGGTGAACTCCTTGATTGAAACTGGAAGGATCGGCAGTCTGGGTCTGGTTGTTGTAGATGAGGTTGGTTACTACTTTTAATTTATCAAGACTTCTATTCTACTAACATATCTATTATTCTGTGGATCTGCCTAGTACCTCTATGAGAATAAGTAACTTATTTTTAATATATAGACAATATAGATGAAGACATTTCATGCCTGGTAATTTTAAATTCGGTTTTGTGTCATGTGTTTCTTGAAGAGCAAATATATGCGTGTGTGTATTCAATTTTATAATAGTACTTATGAATTCCAGATGTGTCAGGACATTGGCCCCAGACCTTATTAACTTAAAATACTAATGAAATGATGCATTTGTACTCTAGTTGCTATATGAAAAATGCTTAAGAGTTATAAAACAAAGTTCCTTCTTCATTTCATACAAATATATGCCTATTTTATAGAGGCACTATATGCAGATTTACTTTTCTCTTCTCTCTTTTCTTAAAATCTCAAAGTTGCACATGATTGGTGAAGGAAGCCGTGGGGCCATACTGGAGATGACCCTAGCAAAAATCCTCTACACTAGCAGTAAGTATGTTTTCAAATGTGGTCACCAACTGATTTATAATCAGGAGACCTATAAAAGATGTAATTCTAGCACTAGCCAGATTATGTAACCTGGAGTAAGTTATTTAAGCTTTCTGCCTTAGTTTTTTAATTTCTAAAGTAGGCTTATAAATTTTTGTTGGAAGAATGGATGAGGATAAATGAAATTAACATTTGAAGACATTCCCCCCCCATGATCATCCTCTACTTAGTGGCTGTTTGTGCTTAGGCAGATGACTTAACCTCTCTGTTTCTTCATCTGTAAAAGGGGGATAATAATGGTACTGACCTGGTGGGATTTGGGGAGGATTATATGAGTTAACACATGTAAAGCATTCAGCAATGCCCAGCACATAGCAATCAATAAGAGTTTGCTGCTGCCACCACCGTCAATATCATCATCATCCTAACAAAGCAGCATATTTAAGTACTCAATTTAAGGAGCCATTTTGCAGCACTAGAGTCTTCAAATATATATGAAGCATTTATTCTAAATGTCTTCTCTATTATTTACTGATATGCTATTACAATAACTTATTGTTAGGTATTGCAATACCTTGTATATGGAAAAATTATTAATTATAAAGGTCAAATCTTAAAATTATTTTAAAAATTTTGATAGTAATGATATTTAGGCAGGTTGTAGCACTTTATAATCATTCATTCAAAAAATATTTATTGAGTACCTACTGTATGCCAGGCGCTATTTTAAGTGTTAGGGATACAGCAGTGAATAAAACAAAGTCTTTGGCTTCATCAAACCTATATTTTAATGAAAGTGAACAGACAATAAGCAGATAAACAGGTAAACATGGTGTGTCAGATGGTGACAGCTCTATGAAACGATGTAGAGCAGAGGAAAAGAGGAGCGTGATCCCCTGCTTGTCAAATCCAGCGTGTACTGAATGTCCTTGTCTTGGTTTTTCTTCAGTGTTTGACTGTTTATCATTTTTTTCCTTTGGGTGCTGAGACTTCATTCTCTCTTAGTTTCCCTCCTCTCTCTGTGTGAGGGGTCATGTGTTAGCACTGAGAGCTAGTGCAGCATGATGGCTGAGGACAGACTCTGGAGCTGCATTCAAACCCTGGCTCACTTTCACTGCATTGTGATCTTGTCAAGTTACAGTAACTGTACCTCTGTTTCCTCGTGCGTCACAAATGGATGACAGTAGTAGAACCTTCATCACTGAATTGCTGTAAAGATGACATGAGTTAATCTTTGTAAAGCATCTAGCATAGTACATGCACATAATGGACGTGTGTTTGCTATTGCTGTATGCTTATTTGTCTTTCTATTATCAGTGCGTTGCACTTAATAGATATTTGGATGAAATGAGTCTCTTTAGTTTCTTCCTCTTGTTCTCCCTGTGACACCACTTTCTAAGCGTATTATGTACATTGGTGTTACTGTGGATGCATCTTAGTCTCTTCTCTTGTTTCCTGCTTCATGCGGTTTCTACTAATTCTCATCCACACTCATGTCTTCAAGTGCTTCCTGTGTGCTGATGGGTCCTGATCTGTATTTCCAGCTTTCACCTCTCTTCTGAGTAATATCATCTGCCAGCTGGGCACTCCAACTTGAATATCCTGTGAATAGCTCAGATTCACCGTGTGCAAGTCTAACTCATTTCCTTCAGACCCATTCTTCAGACTGAATTCCGTGCCACCACTTGCCAGCCATCCAGCCAACCAAGCCAGAATCTTTTAATATTTACTCTTGTACATTCTGTCAGCAGCCAAATCCTGATTTACCTCATAAATATATTTTTAAATCCTCTCCGTCCTGTTGCTCTTTACTACTAAATCTTCAGTTCAATACCTCATCCTCTCTTACCAAATTCCCACAGAAATCATCAAGCTCGTTTGTGTGGCTTCAGTCTTGATCCCTGCCCTTTCCCCCACCAAATCCATCTTCTCTGTGCAGTTAGAATGATCTTCCCCAGATGCAAATCCAATTAGTTTATTTTGCTACTTACAATCCTTTAATACCTTCTCTTTGTTTCTGCATAAATCCCAAATTTCTTAGCACAGCCTTTCTTGATTTGGCTGCATGCTCACCTCATCAGCCTCATAGTCCACCCTCATGGAGTGGGAAGAGACAACACATATTCCTCTTTTGGATAACGTCTTGAACAATAATTTCAAGACAAAGGATAGCAGCTGTGAAGAAGTATTTGCTAAGAATGCTTCTTTGATTTTCCATTCAATAGCCAAGTCTATGGAAAGCAGCCATTTTGTACTGCCCAGAAAGTCATGCAGATTCATGAGTTTCACTCCACCTTTATTTAAAAAAAAAAAAAAGAAAAGTTAACAGCCTGATAGCAAGATCCCATAAAGGACTTTAATGTGACAAGAGTTCGGGACCCATTCAGCCCTGCGTCCTATGCTGTACATCTGCCTATAGCCGTACCTGTGGAACATGTTTAACTCTTCATAATGATGGTCCAGCTAGTCAGCAACAAGCATATTGCTGGATTAATACTCTGGTAATAGATTTATTGTTGTTAATGCTGTCAAGTACCAGTGGCATAGCTTTCAGCATCACTGCAACACACAGCCGCCACAGTATGAGAACTGACAGAAGGGTGGCGTGGTTCCCTCACCCCCGGCTGCAGCGATAAGAACACTGAATCTTAACCACTAGACCACCAGGGCTCTCACTGCTGTGGCCTGGGTTTGCTTCCTTGTCAGAGAACCACACCCATCTGTTGGTTGCCATACTGTGTGGCAGCTGCATGTTCCTATGATGCTGAAAGCTATGCCACCAGTATTTCACATACCAGCAGGGTCACCCATGGTGGACAAGTTTCAGCAGAGCTTCTAGACTAAGACAGGTTAGGAAGAAGGACTTGGCCACCCACCTATGAAAAATTGGCCATGAAAACCCTGTGAGTAGCAGTGGAGCATTGTCCTATATAGTGCCAGAAGGTGAGAGGATGGCGCAAAAAGACTGCGCAGGGTTCTGCTCTGCTGTACACAGAATCACTAGGGGTCAGAATCAGAATCGACTTTGTGTCACTAACAACAAAATATATTTGTATTTTTCTTACCTTTTCCCTCCTCTACCCCTCCACCCCCACCTTTCCCAAATCACGCAGGAAGAATTCAGAACCCAAAAAAGTTGCTAAAATTACTATGATGTACTAAAAAACAAATTTTTCTCGATACTTTGGATTTTTTTTTTTTTAGAAACAACTCAAATTATTGGTATGAGTGCAACGTTGAGCAATGTTGAAGACCTGCAAGAGTTCCTTCAAGCAGAGTATTACACCAGTCAGTTTAGACCAGTATGTACCTCAGGTTTACACTGTATTGATTTGTTCTGTAGCATCTTACTTAGAGAAGTAGCAAACGTACTATGTAAAAAAATTGAAGAGCTGGCCCCGTGGCCTAGTGGTTAAGTTCAGCGTGCTCCACTTCGGCAGCCTGGGTTTGGTTTCTGGGCATGGACCTACACCAGTTGTCGGCGGCCATGCTGTGGCAGTGACCTTCCTCAACAACAACAACTAAAAATTCTATAGAATAGTGAAGGGACAGAATTCCAATCACCATGGCTATATACAAATAAGAGTTTGTGTTTAGAGAATGTAAACACTCTGGGGTTGGGGATCTTGGCTTGAGTCTCTAATCTATCTGTAGCACCTGGAACAGTGACTGGCCCGTGGGCCTTTTTTTTTTTCTTTTGAGGAAGATTAGCCCTGAGCTAACATCTGCTACCAATCCTCCTCTTTTTGCTGAGGAAGACTGGCCCTGAGCTAACATCTGTGCCCATCTTCCTCAACTTTATACGTGGGACGCCTACCACAGCATGGCTTTTGCCAAGCAGTGCCATGTCCACACCTCAGATCCGAACCAGCGAACCCTGGGCCGCCAAAAAGTAGAACGTGCGCACTTAACCACTGTGCCACTGGGCCGGCCCCGGCCCGTGGGCCTTCAGTGAATCTTTATTGAATGTAATTTTCCAGACCCATTCCATTTTTCCACTTCTTATTCTCTAAGGTAAATTTTTACATTTGGTCAAAATTTAGTGATTCATGTTTTGAATTATTGGCACATAAAAAAATTATCTTAAAAGTTAAAACGTTTTCAAATATTTATGCTTTGGTAGTTATAATGCTTTTTTAATACGTTAAGACTTCATATGGAGCCAGCCCTGTTGGCCTAATGCTCAAAGTTTGGCACGCTCCGCTTCAGCAGCCTGAGTTCAGTTCCCAGGTGTGGAACCACACCACTCATCTGTTGGTAGCCATGCAGTGGCGGCAGCTCACATAGAAGAACTAGAGGGACTTACAACTGGAATATCTAAGTAGGTACTGGGGCTTTGGGAGGGGAAAAAGGGAGAGAGGGGAAGATTGGCAACAGATGTTAGCTCAGGGTGAACCTTTCCCAGCAGAAAAAAAAAAGACTTCATATGGATTTAAATTTAAACTGCCCAATAATAGTATTCCCAAATGGCATGAAGAAATTAAATAACTGTAATTTGTACTTAGTTGAAAGTAGTAGTACATATACTCTGTCTGCACTACTAGTGTGCATGTTCTAAGTAGGTTTTCAGAAAATAATTTTAATTTGAAATTCGATGTTTTTACATTTGCACCACATCTGCAAATTTTCAAGAGAGATTTTCTGATCTTAACTGTCAAATTAGATGCTATTCTTTTAAAATGCATTGAGCTATGTTTATAAACTTTTTGTCTACAAATACTTAAAAATAAAATGGTGGTATTTAGAATGAAAAGTGATGACTAGTAAAACAGAAAGTTTTAAATCTTAAGGACTAACACAAATAACTCCTTAATAAAAGGTAAAGAGTGTGATCACTTAACTCATTTTTACTTCTTGTGACAAATACAGAAGTGTCTGGTTTCCTTTTAAGATGTGGCAATTCACTTCAAAAGTATTTCTTCAAGGATATTATTACCTATTTTGAAAGCAGAGAAAGAGACTTTAAAAACAAGAAATGATAAAGGAAATACTTAAAGCATGTTTTACATATCTTAGAAAAACTAAAATCTGTATATAGCTGTCCTTCTTTACAAGTCTTTACAACATATTTTGCAAATTTAAAACTCTGGAAAGAGGAATTTATATGTGGTATTAATTGCAAATGTCCTTTTAATTCAAGGTTGAATTAAAAGAATATCTGAAAATAAACGATGCAATATATGAAGTTGACAGCAAAGCTGAGAATGGCATGACTTTTTCACGTGTCCTTGGTTATAAGGTAACATTAATAACCTTCGAACCCAAGTTTCCCAGACTTTGTGCCCGGATGCTCCAGGGCACCACAGAAGATTCACATGGGTACTGCGGGATAGTTGGGTATTTGAGAGGAACAGCTGATGCTTGACATCTGTTGAACACTACTCAAACTACTGGTTCAAGGTAGTTAGTTTCCAATTTCAACATTAGAGCCCAAGACATTGCTTTCTATGTCACATGTCTATGTGAAGTTGGTTATTTTGCAGTTACTGTAAGCAAATACCACGTGAAAATCAGTATGGGACGAGAATTGATGGTGGCGATGTCCAATCTAATTCCACATTTTGAAAGACTGTCCAGTGCCCAGTTGTGCACACATCCCATTAGTGGGCTGTTGTGGTTATTTGAGTGAAATAAAAGTATTTTATCGTTCAATTGATATGTACTACTTATTCAAACAGCTACTACATTGTCAGGAAATACATACTTAGTAAGTTGTTTGGACCTAACTACCTAATAAACAAAACTGTTGGATAGATATTTCTTTTGGCCTTGGGGCTCCATGAACTAAGAAAATTTGGAGACCTCTCCCTTAAATGTTTATTCATTTAGCAGCAACAACAAAAAGAAACGTGTGGGCTATGCAGTTCAGATATTGGTGTATGAGAATGTTAATGTCTGCCATGTTAATGTTCTGTGACTTACATGAAGGATATTCAAAAGAGGAGAAAGGGATTTCACAACTGTTTTAGAATTTTCTGAAGGTATATTCTAAATCTGTATCAGTTTTCAGTAAAGTCAAAAGAAGATTTTAAATAACTTTACATCTTTCTTCATGTTCTTTGAGTTCCTTATATCTGCTTGATAAATATATTTTTTATTTCTGAAAATATGTCCTATGGAACGATTGAATCTCTGTTTTTGAAAACCCTTAGTAATAGTAAAGATATATCTTACTTACACAGTCCGTTGACTGTTATTAGGATCAGTCTGTGTTTCTCACTGAGTACTTTTTTGTTCTGCTTTGGTGAAGATGGGCATGCAGTGGGGTTATTAATAACATTAACTATTTTCACTGCTTTAATTTAAAACTAAATATACCTTAACGAAATCCTAATAACCTAACAGAAATGTAGGACTTAAAATTTTGATATTTTATATAGGTTTCATCTTTCTTTTTAAATTATCAGATTTATTAAATGAGAAGTTCAGAATTATGGATGGTTTGGTTTCCTTTCAGAGCACACTGGTAAAATGACAGATGTTCATGGTTGCTAATTACCTTGTTCCTACCTCTTGTCCTGCAGTACTCTGATACTCTGAAAAAGATAGATCCTGATCACTTGGTCGCATTGGTGACGGAAGTTATTCCCAATTATTCCTGCTTAGTTTTTTGTCCCACTAAGAAGAACTGTGAAAATGTAGCAGAAATGATATGCAAAATTTTAAGCAAGTATGTTAGTCTTTTAGAAATACTGTGTTCTGTTTTATTTTTGTCATGATTTACATGCTGTGTATTCAGTTTATTTAATAAGCACTAATTATTTCTTGCAGAACATTATATTAAGTTGATATACTAGATTCTAAAGGCCTTGACCTTGAAGAAAGTTTAACTATGAAATTCATGTATGTGAAATAGCCAGAGAAGAATTCTAAGGCTGCATGTAAGAGAATGCTAACTAATATAATGGCTTAGTCATCAGTGATTCTCAACCTTGGCTGCACAGTGAATCATCTCCAGGACTTTTAAAAATCCTACTGCCCAGCTACATCCTAGACGATTCAGTGTCTCGGGGCGGGGGGACCCAGGCATCATTGTTCTGTAAAGCTCCCCAGGCAAGTCCAGGATTCAGCCAAGGTCACCCACTGGCTTAGGTAGTCAAAGGACTGATCACTGTAATCCCTGTGGGGACAAATCATATCTTCAGCTTGATGTTCTCTTTAATTAAATATTGTTGCCTTTGTTTTCTTAGTAAACTTTGCACTTAAGTTGTGTAAATATTTAAGCTGAATTTCCTAAGTAATTAAGAAATTTATTGGTTTGTGATTTTATAGTATTTTAATATTGGCTGTGTTATACTCATAGAGATAAGTATAAAGTGACTTTTAGTATGAACAGTTCAGGTTTTTCTGCACCTGTTTGTCTCATGTTTAGTTTAATCTAATTTTTTTCAGACTTTTTTTGGCCCTTAGCCAGTGCTATATCACTACTCATAGACCAGTACTCAGGTTCTAATCTAGCCATCCTCCACCTCCCTCCCCATCGTGCTGTCATGGATTGGTCTAAAATAGAGGTGAATTTGTTGAATAGCACAAAGGTGCAGATGTTTGAGACAATGTCAAGGAGTTTCCCGTTTCGGTAACTGATAGTCTGCCTTTACGATGATGATGTTGATTATAAAAACCCAAGGAAATTAAATTGTCATTGAGGTTTTCTCACCAATCACTCATTTTCTTAGAATAATTTAAGGAGTGTAGCACTGGCTAAGTGATGTGGAAATTTAGAGCCTAACAATTGACTGGGAGACATGAGGTTTATTAGTTAGATCCTTGACTGATTTTGCCTTTTGATGATAATAGTTGATTTGAGTCATAAATATTTATGTTCAATACTGAAACACTTAAGAAATATGGTTCTCCAGATCGCTAGTTAATGAATTGTAACAGGTGCTTGATACTTTCTTAAAGAGATAGGAGTTAACACTTTCTTCCTGAAGGAAAACTTCCTCTAAAATATGTTTTCCATATTGCTGCTTCATAAGCAGAATGTTCTTAGTATAGTTTAGCCCCTTTTTTGGTGGCTGTTGACTAAAATGTTGAGTCATATTTGGAGCAAAATTTTTTATATTCTGTAATTTAGATGTTTATGAAGTGAAATCTAGGGCTAAGTAGGTTGTGATCTCAGTGGTGGCTTTAAAACCTGATTTCTTGAGAGTCCTGGGCTATCAGCTTTTATCTTAATTATTTGCCTCCTTACATAAATCTTGGGGGAAGCAGGTGCAGCAAAATCACCTGAGAAGTAGAATATGGCTATATGTCTATTTAAGTGCAAAGACTAAAACAGGTTTTTCTCAAGGGATTGTCTCAATCTTGAGGAAAATTACTGTCTTTTTTGTAGCTGTTACTGCTTTTGACTTCTAAGTCAGTAAGTCTTTTAAACATTATTTGCTGACGACTGCCAAAGCTCCAGTCATAGAAGTTTCCCTAGAAATCTCCCTAAAAGTGATACCTCACTGCTGCTTAGCCTAGAATTCAGGCTAAGATCTCAGTCAACTTACTTTTCCATCTTTATTTCTTCTGCTCTTCATTCACCCTGTGATTCGTCCAAACTGCACTATTTCTCCTCTTCGCTTATGCCTTGAACTTCCCATTTGCATGCCTCTGATTGTGCTTTACCCTCTGCCAAGTATGCTGTTTCCTCTGCCTTCATTGCCAGCTCTCTACCACCTGTTCTTCAACACCCAGCTCAGACCTCAATTTCCCCACAGAACCCTTCCCCACGTAACCATGTATTATCTGGTCAGTTATAAATAATGTCTGCTTTCTCTAAAATTAGATGGTGATTATCCATATTCTCGCCCTATATAAGACTTAATTCCTTGAGAAGGGTTCACGCTGTACATCCCTTTCAGGACCTGGCACACTGGCTGGAAAACAGTAACAGAAAGTCTGCTGCTGCCTACTCAGCATCACTTCTCATTCTTGTGCTGATGACCCTTACCACTTTCTTCCCAATTCTTCCTTGTTCTTTTGTCTCCTTGCCTTGCACTCCTCAGCTTGTTCTGTTGGCCTATGCAGTTAACACCCGACACAGCTCTCTATTCTTGAAGCAGACTAAAACAACTCAGGCTGTGTGTATTATATTTTCATCTTAGACTATATTTGTTTGCTGCTGGTATTCAGAAATTGTTGCTTTACAGTCAAGTAGTAGTTAGTTGTTCTTAGTCTTTCTTTCAAGAATTTAAAATAATAGGTGCTTCTGGATATGGAGACATTTTAGGATATTGTTAAGGCTTCTAAAATGCTAATGTTTATAGACAGTGTTTTACATATAGTACTTATGAATTAATAATATATATGTTTCCATCTTCGGAGAAGAAAATTTATGGCTTAAAATAAGACAAATCATCTTCAATAAAGATGTATGTTCTAGTGAAAAAATAATGTTTTCTAGTGAAAAAATATTCTAGTGAAAACATCTGGAGCAAAGTCTAGACCTGGCATTCAGAGAGTCATAGAAAATACAGGAATGAACTTGAGGAAGTCCATGAACCCTCTGAGATTATATGCAAAGTATTGTGTTTATGTGAACATTTGTTTTTTTCCTTTGCTGTAATCAGATTTTCAGAGAGCTCTGTGAGCCACAAAAAGGTTGAGAGAGACTGCCTAAATAGTTAATGAAATGAGAGTCAAAATTCTAAGAAGATTTTTTGTACTTATAGCAATAAAACTAATACATTTTTTTTAAAAAGAATGTTTACATGGCATGTACTAAATTTAAAATGATAGGCACGTTGTCACTGTAAGATCAAGGGTTCATATTTCTAACAGATGTTTTTCCTAGGGACTATCTGAAACACAGGGAGAAAGAGAAGCAGGAGGTGATTCAGAACTTGAAGAACCTCAGCGGTGGCAGCCTGTGTCCTGTGTTAAAGCGCACCATCCCATTTGGAGTTGCCTATCACCACAGTGGTTTAACGAGCGAGGAAAGGAAGCTCCTGGAGGAGGCCTACTCCACAGGCGTGCTCTGCCTTTTCACCTGCACATCCACCCTCGCAGCAGGTGTTAACCTACCAGCTCGAAGGTAAGATGTAAGTAACTGTTGGCCAGGCCCCAAACTTTCCAATTCCTAGCTCGCCAGGAGATTTGTTGTTGTTTTACTCTTTCTCAGTACTAGGTGAGAATTTATAGATGTTTTTCCAGCATTTGCTGAGTTGATTGTTTGGTTTATTTCCTTTAATATTTTAATGAAAAACAGCATTAATAGATTTCCTGGTAGTATAATTCCTTCTTTCTTGCGTGCTCTCCATCTCTGGTTTTGGTGTTAGGGTTTATTATCCTAGTTGTATAGAAACAGTTGACAAGCTCTCCACCAATTTTATGATCTGAAAGAGTTTATTTAACCTGAGGATTTCCTCAGCTGAAACCTTAGAGAACTCATCCATAAAGACTTTTGAGTCTAGTGTCTTTTTTTAGAGTAGATCCTTGATTACCTTTTCAGTTATTACCAAAGTTATGAGCCTGTATAATTGATTTCTGCTCTTTATAAATTGTGACTTTAAAATTTGTGACTTTTTTTTAAATAAGTGGTCAGTTTTTCTCATTTGTCCATGAGTGTTAAAAAAAAAAAAATATGTATTTCCTGTTGAGTAGGCAGTTTTATATATCTCAATGAGATCACAGTTACTGTGTTATCAGCTCCTCTGTTTTCTTACTATTTGCAGTTCCTTGACCTGTCAATTTCAGAGAGGTGTGTTAGTCTCCCACTTTAATTATGGAGTTGTCAGTTTCTCCTGTTTGCAATTCTAGAAGTTTTTGCTTTGTATTTCAAAATTATTTGGGTATACAAAGGTTTACTCCAAATATCTTATTGCTGAATTATACATTTTATCAATATGATAGGTCCTTGTGTTTCTCATTTAGTAAATTTACTTTGAATACTCAGACTACATTTCTTTTTGCCAAGTATAGCTTCATCCTTTCTTTTATTTTCGACTTCTGTCACTGATTAAGTTTTCCATTTTTCAGAAAATTAAAGGGAAAAAAAGGAAGTTATATATCCTACTTTTCTCATTCCAATTGTTACTGTTACAATTTCACAATTATAATCAACCATGTTTTTCTGTCATTTTAGAATCGATCAATAACTATATCCTCCCCTAAGCATAACGAGAATCTTAGCATTTGAATATTCTCCTGCATTGCCTCATATATGTTGCAATCACCTAGAATTTTAGTTCCAGATTTTTAACTTTCTTTCATCTTGTAATCAATAATATTAAACGTACCTTAAATTATGCTTGTTTTTTTGCTTGCCACTGCCTCTTGTATCCCACATCTTCCTTCTGTGATTCATTTTTTATTTTGCCGTCCTTGAGGAATTATTTTCTAAATGCTGCATTGAAGGTAAAAATTTTTGAGTCTTTGCATAGCTGAAGGTGTCTTTATTTTAGCCTCACACTTTAACCCCTTGCTAGGAAAAGAATTCTATGTACAATTTCTTTTCTTTGGGGACTTGATAGCGTTCTTCCAGGTCTTTTAGGAGCCAGCATTGCTCATTTTTGTTTTTGCTTTGGTTTGCTGTTTTCTGCTCTCCAGAAGCTTTTAGACCCTTCTGTTTAACCTTAAAATTTTGTCATAGTGTATAATAATAGTTACTGCTCTCACGCTCCGTCCCCCATGTCATATCAGCCTTACATGCACTGACTTAACAGCTCCTCACAACACCTCTGTGGGGAAGGTCATATTTTATTATCCATCTTTTGTAGAAAGGAAAGCTAAGGCGTTGAACAGTTCAATAACTTACCCAACTTCATGCCCAACGAATGAGTTTCAAAAACAAGGTTTGAAGGGGCTGGCCCCGTGGCCGAGTGGTTAAGCTCGCGCGCTCTGCTGCAGGCGGCCCAGTGTTTCGTCGGTTCGAATCCTGGGCGCGGACATGGCACTGCTCGTCAGACCACGCTGAGGCAGCGTCCCACATGCCACAACTAGAGGAACCCACAACGAAGAATACACAACTATGTACCGGGGGGCTTTGGGGAGAAAAAGGAAAAAATAAAATCTTTAAAAAAAAAAAACAAAAAAAACAAAAACAAGGTTTGAACCCAAGAAATCTAGTTCTACAATCCCAAGTATCCCAGCTTAGCCACTTTTCATTCATCGTGCTTAGCAATGTGTACATGCTCACAAACTGAAGGGTGATGCCTCTCTTCATCTAGAGTAATTTTTTCGGTTATTTCTTTCATTGTTTCTTTCCTTCCATTATCTCTGTTCTCTCCTTTTGTAACTTCAGTTAGATAGGATTGAAGCCTCTTGGGTTGAGCTTTCACATCTCTTAACTTTTCTTACACATTTTTCAATCTACATGAGCTATGTGATTTCTTCAACTTTGCCTTCTGTATAACAAAATGTGTTTTGTTTTTTTGTTTCGTTTTGTTTTTCTGCAGGAGAAGATTCACTCTAAGCTAACATCTGTTGCTAGTCTTCCTCCTTTTTTCTTCCTTTTTCCCTCCCAAAGCTCCAGTACATAGTTATGCATAGTTGTAAGTTCTTCTGGTTCTTCTATGTGAACTGCCATCGCCACAGCATGGCTGTTGACGAATGGTGTGGTTCTCTTCCCAGGAACCGAACCCAGCCGCCAAAGCAGAGCACGCCACACTTTAACTGCTAGGCCACCAGGGCTGGCTCCAAAATCCGTTTTTAAGTGTATACCATTAACTAGGTTCTTTCATTATTCAGTCCTTCTATTGAATTTTTAAATGAATTTAAATTTTTTCTTAATTTCCAAGAACCGTCTTCATTTATTGCTCTTTCTTTATAATAGTCTGCTCTCATATTGTAAATACAATACCCTCTAGCTTAGGTTTAGTGCACTCCACTTCAGTGGCCCGGGTTCACAGGTTTGAATCTCTGGCACAAACCTACACCACTCATCAGTCATACTGTGGCAGTGACCTACACAGAAAGTGGAGGAAGATTGGTAACAGATGTTAACTCAGGGCTAATCTTCCTCAGCAATAAAAAAAAAAAAAAAAAAAATTAAGTTTTTTCTGTTCACTGTATTATCTGCTTCTAACAATAATACCTGTATTATCTGCTTCTGTCAGACATTTATTCTTTATGTTCTTATTATTTTTCTTTTATGTTGTTATTTTTCTTCAAGTGTTTGGTAATCTTGGCTATCCATTGAGATTTATAAATAAAGAGTAGGTTGGTTAGTATAGGTAAATGACAGATTTCTCTCACATTCGAACAGGAAAGCTGGCTACTGACTTCTATATATGTGAGCAGGATTGAAATAACCATTTATATAGGTCAAAAACAGTTGAAATGTGCAATTTTCTATAGTTGACAACAGTATAAATTCATAAACAAACATGCATATGTTGGTGGTACCTGGTCAGACTTTTCATTGACGGAGTATAAAATCAAAAATCTTTGGAGAC
This sequence comes from Equus asinus, assembly GCF_041296235.1. Classification (NCBI taxonomy): domain Eukaryota; kingdom Metazoa; phylum Chordata; class Mammalia; order Perissodactyla; family Equidae; genus Equus; species Equus asinus. The sequence goes on from NC_091792.1 coordinate 95,905,490, forward strand.
TGTTGATCTAGTGGATTGATCATAAGATTTGCAGCTAAGCAGCCTTGAGTTCAGATCATGGTTCCGGTAATTACTAGTTTTGTGAATTGAGGTAAGCCACTTAACTTGTCTGTGCTTCAGTTAGCCCATTTGTAAAAAAATAAAAAGAATATTATTACCAAGAATTTTTTAAGAATTATAGATAAGGTACATAAAGAACCTAGGACATCATAGATTCTTGGTAAATAGTAGTTATTTATTATTTTGAGTTACTATGTCATCATGTTTAATATCACATAGATATAATGACATTATTAAGAGTTTAAAAATAGGTGGTAATGCTGTAGATGGAGTATCACTTTGAATTAATTTTATTAATTCCACAGAGTTATTTTAAGAGCGCCCTATGTTGCTAAGGAATTTTTAAAGAGGAATCAGTATAAACAGATGATTGGCAGAGCCGGCCGTGCTGGAATAGATTCTACTGGGGAGAGTATCCTTATATTGCAAGAAAAGGACAAGCAAAAGGTAATACTCACTCTGCTTGTTGATTGGTTGTTTGGTCTTCTTTTTTTCGTCTTTGTCCTGGCCCTTTTATAAGATCATCTTCTAAAAATTAATTGTTAATATTCCTTTAAATAATGTTTTCTTAATCTCTATGATTAAGGCTTAGGAAGAGTAGTTTGAATACTTTTGTATTTCAGGCAAATAATGAAAAGTTTTTTCCATGTTTATCTTTCTTCCATTTTTATAAGAACACCTGCTAAATTCTAATTTTTTTTGTCTTTATGTTTTTTATCCCTGCCTGCCTCCACAAGATCTATGCAAAATATAAAATTTTATGTGGAACACCATTTATTTCTTGTAATAACACCAAACATAATATTGCTTTAACTTCTGTAGGTATTGGAGTTAATAAGCAGACCATTGGAAAACTGTTATAGCCATCTTGTTCAAGAATTCACCAAGGGAATCCAGACTTTGTTTCTCTCGTTGATTGGTTTGAAGGTAATTTTTAATATTTTCAAATCTTATTACTATTACCTGAATTAATAGAAGTTAAAAAGTTATGAAAAGGGGCCGGCCTGGTGGCACAGCAGTTAAGTTCACACGTTCTGCTTCAGCGACCCAGGGTTCCCAGGTTCGGATCCTGGGTGTGGACATGGCACCACATGGCAAGCCATGCTGTGGTAGGCGTCCCACGTATAAAGTGGAGGCAGATGGGCATGGTTGTTAGCTCAGGGCCAGTCTTCCTCAGCAAAAAGAGGAGGATTGGCAGCAGATGTTAGCTCAGGCTAATCTTCCTCAAAAAAAAAAAAGTATGGAAACTGTAAAGTATGAAAAAAATGTTAACTTCTAATGTGGAAAAGAACGATCTTTGACATGATAATTATGAATGTGGATTTATTTGTGCATTTTTAATCCTTTGAGTTGCAAGGAATATGAACAATCAACAAATCATAACTGGGCACCCATTACAAGTGAGAGATACTATCAGGGCTACAAGGAGCTGTAAAGACGTGTGTCCTGCTGTGGGATAATCCAGCATCTCTGCCCTTGTGTAGAATAATGTTCGTCTGTAGTCCTGCGACCATTCTAGGGTATTATAAACATTGTGGCATCAGTATAACCCTTATCAGGCAGAAAATTTAAAAAAAAGAAAAAGGTACAACAGGAATACTCTTTTTCCTAAGATTAGAAATTAGCTCTCTTTTTTAGGGTTACTCTTGACTTGAGTTAAACCTCTTTTTTAGGGTTATTCTTAAGTGAATTTTAACTTTGTGCCCTGGTCACTTGGCCACAGAGTGGCAAAGCCAAGGTTTGAATTCAACTTTGTCTAGCTACAAAACCAGTGCTCCTAACCCACTGTGCAGTTTACCTTCCTTAACCTGAACAGTTTAAGTGAAAACACAAAAGGCAATTAATGAATAAAAGATACCATGAGACAAGCTTTTGAGTCCCTTCAGATGCATGGTGAAATATTATAATATCCCCTGGCGGTTTGGAAGAGTGAAAGTCTACAGGAAGTAAAAGAGTTAGTGCTGGGTATTGAAGGAGATAGAGGTTTTAGATGAGCAGAGGGAAGGGCTAAGCCATTCCAGGTACTTAAAATAGAATCAAAGATGAGAAAGCTTAAAATGATGTGAGGTGACAGTCAGTCGACTGATGTTATAGCTGTAGAGGAGGGCTGAAGATCCTGAAGAGTAGAAGTTGGGGGGAAAGCTTGGGCCAGACTGTGTGCTGTAGATTGAGGAAAATGGGAGAATATGCTTAAATACCAGACTGAAGAGCTGTGACACGATCACTCTTCGGTGGAGAATTAGTAAAAGTGTTCTTTGGTTGTTTAGAGCCAGGGCTCAAATATTGCACAGACCTGTGTCCTGGTCCCAGCTCTGTCTCTTATTACCCTGGGCAAGTTACTAACTCTCTCTTGAACCTCACTCAGTTTCCTTATCTATGAAATGGGGATGATAGTATGCAGAAGTATTGCAAGACTAGTTTGGAAGCGGTTGTAGTAATTCATGTATAATGTAATAAAGACCTGCAGTAGGAGGATTGCCAAGGAATTAATAAAGGAGGGAGAGAGATCTTGAAGATCATCAAGTCTTATTACATTTATATGTTAGATTAGGTAACAGACTCAGAGAATTAGTGATTAGTTTAAGGTCATTCGATGAGTTATGGTTTAGATGGGAGTATAATCAGGTTCCTGCCTTGCTGTCTTGTACTCTTTCCAGTGTGCCATTGTGTCTGTGGAACACTCACCAAATGCACATGAAGCATTCATCAAGGTGGACCATATTCTGGGCCATAAAACAAGTCTCAGTCAATTTCAAAGGATTGAAATCATATACAGTATGGTATCTAATGACAACAGACTTATAGTATACATCAATAATAGGAAGATATTAGGGAAATACCCAAATATTTGAAAATAAATAGCATACTTTGACCTGTAGTCAAAGTAGAAATCACAAGGAAAATGAGAAAATATTTTGAATGGAGTGAAAATGAAAGCAAACATATCAAAATTAGTAGCATGCAGCTAAAGAAGTGCTTAAGAAGAAGCTTGAAATGCTTATTAGAATACAAGAAAGATCCAAAGTCAGCGACCTAAGTTCCACTTTAGGAAGCTAAAAAAACACATGCAAAACCCCCCCACAAAGTAAGTAGAAGGAAGGATGTGATACAGCTAAAATTAGGAATCAATGAAATAAAAAATAGACAAACAAGAGAAAAAATTAATGAAACCCACAAACTAGTTCTTTGAAAAGATCAGTAAGATTATTGATTGAATTGATGAAGAGGAAAAGAGAGAACATATAAATTACCAATATCAGGAATGAAAGGAGGGTCATCACTAAAGATCCTGAAGATACTAAAAGGATAGTAAGGGTTTATCCTTGAATAATTGTATCCTTGAACACTGAAAAATGAATTCAATAACTTAGATGAAATGGAGAAAATTCTTGAAAGACGCAACTCCCAAAATCAACTGAGGAAGAAGTAGAAAATCTAAACAGACCTGTATCTATTAAAGAAATTAAATTTATACTTTAAAACCTTCCCACAAAGAAAAAGCTAGGCCCAACCAATTTCACTGGTGAATTCTATCAAACATTTAAGGAAGAAATAATACCATTCGTTCACACGTCCTTCCAGTAAGTAGAGGAAGAGGGAACAGTGCTCATCTCATCTTATGAGATCAGCATTACTCTAATACCAAAACTAGGTAAAGATAAGACAAGAGAAAACTACAGGCCAATATCTCTGGTAGACGTAGATTAAAAAAATCCTTACCAAAGCGTTGGTAATCCAGCAACACATTTTAAGAGCAATATGCCATGAGCAATCAGTTTATTCCAGTAATGCAAAATTGGTTTAACAATTCAATCAGTGTGATTATCCATTTGACGGAATTCAACACCCATTCATGATAAAAATTCAACAACCTAGGATTGAAAAAGAACTTCTTCAACCTCCTAAAGAGTGTTTATTAAAAAAAACTATAGGTAACATCACACTTAATGGTGAAAGACTAAATGTTTTTCTTCCTAAGATCAGGGAAAGAAAAGATGTCTGCTCTCACACTCCTGTTCAACATGTATCAGAAGTTGTAGCCAGTACAATAAGACAGGAAGAAAAATAAAGGCATACAGCTTGGGAAGGAGGAAGTAAAACTGTCTTATTTTGGTGACATTGAGTTCAAGAAAAAGCCAAAGGAATGTACAAAAAAACTAGAGTGTAATTAGCAGTATCACAGGATACAGGGTCAATGTACAAAACTCAATTGTGTTTCTATATACTCGCTACAAATAGTTGGAAAAACAATTCCATTTACAATAGGATCAAAAAACCTGAAATACTTAGGGATAAATTTAACTAATATGTATCAGACTTATACACTGAAAACTATGAAGCACTGCTGGGAGAAATTAAAGAAGACCTCAATAAATGGAGAGAGATACCATGCTCATGAACTGGAATACTCAATTTTATTCAGATGTTGCTTCTTCCTAAATTGACCTATAAATTCAGTGCAATCCCAATCAAAATCTCAGAAGGCTTTTTGGAGAAATCGCAGGCTGATACCGGAATTTATTTGGAAATCCAGAGGAGTAGAATAGCCAAAAATAATGTTGTAAAGAATAACAAAGTTACAGGATTCATACTACTTGACTTCACGACCTGCTGCAAAGCTTCAGTATTCAAGACAGTGTGATATTGGTGCAAAGATAGATGTATAGACCAGTAGAAGAGTGAGTCCAGAATTAGACCCACACATACATGATCAACTAGGGTGCCAAGATATTTAAATGGAGAAAGGATAATTTTTTTGATAAATGGTGCTGGAACAATTAGATATCCACATGGGACAGCAAAAAAATTAACCTTTACTCTTACATCACACTGTTCAGAAAAATTAACTCAAAATGAATCATAGACCTAAACTTAAAAGATAAAATAAAACTTCTAGAAGAAAATGTAAGAGAAAAATTGTCCTTTCTTTGGGCTAGGCAAAAATTTCTTACGTGGGAAACAAAAATCATGAAAGAAAAAAATCAATTAAATTGACTTCATCAGAATTAAAATTTCTCTTCAAAAGACATTACTAAAAACAAGAAAAGGCAGGGGGTAGTATTCATAATACATACATATGAAAATTTTGTACATGTCACGAGTTAAGACTCAGCAAAAGGCAATAGAATTGGGAGAGAGTTGGAGCTTCCCTTGAGACCAGGGCACTCCGGTAACAGGGAGACTGGGGGAACTGTCTTGGCCACAAGGGTGTGGTTCTACCCGCCTGCTGATGCAGGATCCGCAGGGCATAGCTGTTGCATTTCAAGTCTGTTTTAACAGCTGGAGTGCAGCAGCAAGAAGTCCAGGCAGCAGTGGGTTCAGATTAGCAGGTAAACAGCTGGTGTTCTAAGCCTGCGCACGGGAGGCAGGACTTGAGCTGCTGGGCCCTGATCTGAGGACAGGCCATCTGGTTCCTCCTGCTCCTCAGGTAGGAGTTCACAACACAGCTCTAGTTGTGGAAGGAGACTGGAATTCCAGACAGGGTGCAGAACCAGGAAAGTCTTTACAGTTAGAGTTGAAGCAGAAGTCAAGTCCTCTGGACTGGAACAGCCAGGTGGGATGGGGTGAGAGGCAAGAAGGGCAAGAATGTGAGGTCAGGAGGCAGGAGGGTAGAGGTGAGCCTCTGCTGATGGAGAGACTAGGTCTGTACTTTGGGGGAAGAGAAAGAAAGTCCAGGACTTGGTAAGAGAACATACCATTTGGGCCATAGGATTCAGGGAGCCTCCAGGTGTTTATTTATCACACTCATGTTTCAGACACCCTCTAGACACTTTATATGTTTTATCTCTGATTCTTACATGCCTTTGAATTAAGTAATTTAACTCCCCTTTTGCAAAAAAGGAATCCGAGGCAAAGAGAGGCAGGTTGTGTAGGCTGCTTTCGACCACATCCCTGCACTCGCACGCTCTGGGCCGCACTCCCACAGTCTCTTGCCTGGATCACTGTAATTGTCCCCTGACTGGTCTCCCTGCATCCACTCTGCCCTGCCTTCCCACATCTCTCCAAATAATTCTTCACATGGATTGATCTTCTCAAAACATAAAATCCAAATGTGTAACCCCCTTCTGCTTAAGATTTGTCAGTGGGTGTTTCCCTATGCTTTTAGGATTAAGCCCAAATTCCTTATCATGGTCTAAGTGGATCCAAAATCCACTGTGGGTTTGGCCTCTGGCCATCTCTCCATCCTCATCTCTCCCCAGCCTTCTCACACCCTGCACTTTAGTCATACTGGCCTTCTCTTTTCCTTTCTCAAACACACTATGCTCCCTCCTCACCCATCTCACCTCCCCATCTCCAGTTTCGTTCCCACCCCCCCCACCTTTGTCCCTTAACGCCCACTCAACCTTCAGATTTTAACCTTCGCTCCCTCAGGGAAGCCTCCCTATGGCTCTTGGTCCAGGCAGTCTGTTGTGTGCCTTCTAGAACCACGTTCCTTTCCTTTAGTAGCACCTGACAGTGTGTAATTGTATTCTTGTTAGGACAATTATGTGGCTAATAATTTTACCCCACTGGAATAAGCCCTGCGAAAGCAAAGGCCCATGTTTATTTTCGTTTATCACTGAATCCCAGGGCCTGGCATGTGGTTGGCACCTGGTAAACACTTAAATTAGTGAATGAATTGACTTTGGAGTTGGGAGTGGGTGAACGTGCAGGTTGGAGCCACAGTGGAGAGTGCAGCTCTGAGAAACTGAGAGGCAGAGGCTGGCCCGGCGGATTTAAATCATGTGTCTAAAAGTTTTTCACACAGGGGTAGAAAGATAACGTGTTGGTAGCAAGAAAGATCAAGTCAAGGGTTTTTGGGGTTTTTTTTACCCCCAGTGTTAACTGTAATCAACCAAGTAGAAAACAATACAGAAACTGAATACGTTGTTAATCTACAAAGTGAGTGTCAGTTCTTGAATATCTTAAAAGTGCAATTTTAGCTTAATTGAATACTATATTAAAAATGATTTTTATTAAAAGGAGCAGCAGCAATAGAAAATGTCTATGCTCCATAATATTTTTTGTTACTCCTTATATTGGTTTAATATGAAATAGCTATTTAAGTTTTCCAGTTAAAATGTCTTCAGAATTGTAAGAGAAATATGCTTATTGATTGACTATATTTTAGTATAACATGCTGATTTCATTGAAATTGGCTAATATAAAATTATTCTAATTCAAAGTCAACTCGATATCTGAATACCAAGTGGAGGATTCAGTATTACTTATGATCGCCATTATAAGTTTTACATAGTGAATAAGGGGGAGAGAAAAGGCAGCAACAGAATAGGAAAAGGAGATGCGAATGAGAGAGACAAAAAGAGGTAGAAAACTGCTATTTATTTTTAGGTAATATCAGGGAAGGTATTGCCTGATCTCGTTTTAGTGGAGACTTTCAGTTGTATTTTCCATGTGTTTTTTTTTTTTTTTTTAATATAACTTTTAGAGCTAAAGAATGCTTTCACAGGTGTCTGGAAAGGGATGAAGGGAGGGCTTCTGAAGGAGGCTAAGTGAGAATTAGTGATAATTGGTGGGTGAATAAACAGAGAACACAGCTCTGGAGATACTGTGAAAAATCATACAAAAACCTAGGGAGGGTTGTGTTTGGTTTTCTTTTTCTTCTTCTTCTTTTTTTTTTTTTTTGTGAGGAAGATTGGCCCTGAGCTAACATCTGTTGCCAATCTTCCTGTTTTTGCTTGAGGAAGATTGTCGCTGAGCTAACACTTATGCCAGCCTTCCTCTACTTTGTATATAGTACACCACCACAGCATGGCTTGATGAGCAGTGTGTAGGTCTGTGCCCAGGATCTGAGCCCACCATCCCTGGGCCACCAAAGCGGCGCATGCAAACTTAACCACTATGCCACCTGGCTAGCTGCAACCTAGGCAGTTTTTGGATGAAAAATATGTAGGTGTTTTCATAAAAAGTATGAATATAGTAACTATTTTCTCTCTTAAATTGTTTCTTCTTGTTAATTTAAAAATGCCATTATAAAATTACTTTTATTTATGCAACTTATGTAGATTTTATGCTAATTTTTTATTTAAATAGCTTTGAAGTATGGAAAAGAGTTATCATCTTGATGTGCATTCAAAATGATGTCTTGAATTAAGGAAAATGCTCCAATGATGTCCCAAATTGTTTCAGATTGCAACAAATCTTGATGACATATATCACTTTATGAGTGGTACATTTTTTGGTGTTCAGCAAAAGATTTTGTTGAAAGAAAAAAGTCTCTGGGATATAACTGTTGATTCACTTAGATACCTGACAGAAAAAGGACTCCTACAAAAAGACACTATTTTGACTGAAAAAGGACTTCTACAAAAAGACACAATTTGTAAGTCTGAAGAAGAGTTCCAATATAGCTTTCAAATTACAAAGTTGGGACGAGCTTCTTTTAAAGGTAAGAGTTTACCTAAATCTCGTTGTTAATCTGAGGAAATACATTGGAAAAACAGAAATTAAATTATTCTGTTAATTTAAATTGGATTTGTAATTCATATTAATAACATTACTCTTATAAATTGTCAAACTACTTTAACTTTAAAAAGTTGGAAAATGTTTTGAATTATAAGTAATTTAGAATACTCCAGAAGTATATAGAGAAAAAGATGGTTATCCCTTCTTCACACTCCGTCCCCCAGCAGTCACACAAATCTTAATATTCTACCAAAAATAACAATTTGGTGTGTATCTTTCCATTTTTGGTACATTTCATTTTACTTCAATGCCTAATACATACATATATACAGGTTTAAGATTTTTTAAGCTTTTGTTTTTAAATAAACAATCATTTATATTATTCCAGAACTTGCTTTTTTGCTTAATAGTTTAGAGATTGTTTCATGACAGTGCATAGTTTCTTTGTTAATGCTTATATCATAAATCATAATGATTATATCATATTATGTCATAAATTCACATTTACTTAATGAAAAATAATACCTGTCTATTCTTAAAAAAAAATCCTTAACACTCAAAACTATGTAAACGAAAATCCCATATTCCTGTCCCATTTCCAATCTCCTAGGGACTACCACTGTTAACAATTTGATATATCTCCTTGCAAATATTTTTGTGTGTATGTATATATTTATATCTGTATGTATATGTGTGTGTGTATACATATATACACATACATATGTGCGTATGCACATAGTTTATTTTTTTAAATGGAATCATAGTGTAAGTATTTTTTGGTACCTTGCTCTTCTCACTTGTAAAATTTCATGAGCATCCTAACTTGTCGATCCCTTTAAAGCTAGCTCATTTTTCTTTTAATACTATACTAATCCATGTTATGGATACCATAATTTGTTTAACCATTCCGCTACTGATGGACATTTGCCCTGTTTCTGATTTTTCTCAGTTATAAACAAGGCTGCATGACATCGCTATTTGTGTATTTTTGGATATCTGTGTAAATATTTCCCTGGGTTAGATTCCCAAAAATAGAGTAGTTGGGCTGGAAAGTATATACTTATTGAATGTTGGTGGATATTATCAAAATGACTCCAAAATAGTTGTACTAAATTACATAATAAGAGTCTTTGAAGACTTTTTGCTATATTTAGGTAACTTATAAACAAGACTTTCTTTAAAATCACTGCTTTCCCCCTTTGGTGATTATAAAAGATTAAATATTTGTATCTTCCTTTTAGGAACTGTAGATTTGGCTTATTGCGACGTTCTCTACAGAGACTTGAAGAAGGGTCTAGAAGGACTTGTGCTTGAAAGCCTTCTGCATCTGATTTACCTAACAACTCCCTATGATATGGCTTCTCAGTGTGACCCTGATTGGATGATATACTTCAGGCAGGTGAGAATATAAGATTCTTTGAGATAGGCTGCTTTGTTCTTTAAGATGATATGATTTTCATCAAGTGATTATTCACTTTTTTTCTCTATTAAAATGTATTTGAAATTGGGCCTTTTGTCTTTCAGTTTTTAAAAGAGTAATATGGCAATAGCATTTTTGGTTTAACTTAAATATTACTTTTCTATTAAATATAAACATGTTGATTATCAAAAAAAAATAAAGATGCAGAAGAGAAAAAAGGATCATTCCTGGTCCCATTCCCCCAAAGATAATTACTGTTATGATTTGGTGACCACTTTATTTTATAATGTGTAAGATGTAAAGAAACCTGTGATGCTGTCTCTGATGATTGAGAGTTTAATTCCATGAAATCTCTATCAGAGCCAAGCATGATGATAAAGCAAACCCAATGATGTTAATACCTGAGAAGGAATATCAATTTTATTGCCAGTAGCAAAATGGAACAGCTCCTGCTTATTACAAAACCAAGTGGTAGAGTAGTCTATTACGATTTTACCGTGAACAGGGTAGACAGATGAGCACATCCTAGGCAAAAGTGGTATGCGGCTTTCAGTTACAGGAAATTAACTTTCTTTTTTTATTTTATTGAGGTCATAATAGTTTATAACATTGTGAGATTTCAGTTGTATGTTATTATTTGTTAGTCACATGTATACGTGCCCCTTTACCCCTTATGCCCACCCCTCAAACCCCTTCCCCGCTGGTAACCACTAAACTGTTCTCTTTGTCCATGTGTTAGTTTATCTTCCACATAGGAGTGAAATCATACAGTTTGTCTTTCTCTCTCTGGCTCATTTCACTTAATATAGTACCCTCAAGGTCCATCCATGTTGTTGCAAATAGGACGATTTTGTCTTTTTTATGTCTGAATAGTACTCTATTGTATATATACACCACATCTTATTTATCCATTCATCAGTCAATGGGCACTTGGGTTGCTTCCATGTCTTGGCTATTGGAATAATGCTGCAATGAACATAGGGGTGATAAGTCTCTTTGAATTGTTGATTGCAAGTTCTTTGGATAAAGACCCAGTAGTAGCATAGCTGGGTCATATGGTATTTCTATTTTTAATTTTTCAAGAAATCTCCATACTTTTTTCCATAGTGGCTGCACCAGTTTGCATTCCCAAAGCAGTATATGAGGGTTCCCATCTCTCCACTTCCTCTCCAACATGTGTTGTTTTTTGTCTTGGTAATTATAGCCATTCTAATGGGTGTAAGGTGATGGCTCATTGTAGTTTTGATTTGCATTTCCCTAATGATTAGTGATGTCAAATATCTTTTCAGTTACCTGTTGGCCATCTGTATATTTTCTTTGGAAAAATGTCTGTTCATATCCTCTGCCCATGTTTTGATTGAGTTGTTTGTTTTTTTGTTGTTGAGTTGTGTGAGTTCTTTATATATTTTGGAGATTAACTCCTTGTTAGATATTTGATTTGCAAATATTTTCTTCCAGTTGGTGGGTTGTCTTTTCATTTTGTTCCTGATTTCCTTTGCCTTGCGGAAGATACTTAGTCTGATGTAGTCCCATTTATGATAAAACTCAATAAAATGGATTGAGAAAGTACCTCAAAATAATAAAGGCCATATATGACAAACCCACAGCCAACATCATACTCAATGGGGAAAAACTGAAAGCCATCCCTCTGAGAACAGGAACAAGGCAAGGGTGCTTGTCTCTTTTTTTCTTAGTGAGTCTGGCTAAGAGTTTGTCAATTTTGTTTATCCTCTCAAAGAGCCAGCTCTTAGTATCATTCATCCTTCCTACTGTTTTTTTTTAATTTCAATTTCACTTATTTCTGCTCTAATTTTTAATATTTCCCCCTTCTGCTGAGTTTAGGTGGTGTTTGTTCTTTTTCTAGTTCTGTTAGGTGTAGTTTAAGATTGGTTATTTGAGATTTTTCTTGTTTGTTAAGGTGGGCCTGTATTGCTGTGAATTTCCCTCTTAGGGCTACTTTTGCTGCATCCCATATGAGTTGGTATGTTGTATTTTCATTTGTCTCCAGATATTTTTTGATTTCTCCTTTAATTTCTTCAGTGACCCCTTAGTTGTTCAGTAGCATGTTGTTTAGTCTCCACATATTTGTCACTTTCCCAGCTTTTTTCTTGTAGTTGATTTCTAGTTTCATAGCATTATGGTCAGAAAAGATGCTTGATATGATTTCAATCTTCTTAAATTTATTGAGGTTTGCCTTGTTTCCCAACCAGTGGTCTGTCTTTGAAAATGTTCTGGGGCTGGCCCCATGGCTGAGTGGTCAAGTTCACGTGCTCTGCTTCAGCAGCTCAGGGTTTCACCGATTCAAATCCTGGGCGCAGACATGGCACCACGCCTCGAGCCATGTTGAGGTGGCATCCCACATAGCACAACCAGAAGGCCTACAACTGGAATATACAACTAGGTACTGGGGTGCTTTGGTGAGAAGAAGAAGAAGAAAAAAAAAGAAGATTGGCATCAGATGTTAGCTCAGGTGCCAATCTTTAAAAAAAAAAAAGAATGTTCCATGTGCACTTGAGAAGAATGTGTTTTCTGCTCTTTTGGATGGATTGTTCTATATGTGTGTGTATATATATATATATATATATATATCTATTAAGTCCATCTGATCTAGTTTTTTGTTTGAATCCACTATTTCCTTGTTTACTTCCTCTCTGGATGATGTATCCATTGATGTAAGTGGGATATTGAGGTCCCCTACTATTACTGCGTTGCTCTTAATTTCTCCTTTTAGATCAGTTAGTTGCTTTATATACTTTGGTGCTCCTGTGTTAGGTGCATATGTATATTTATAAGTGTTATGTCCTCTTGGTGGAATGTCCCTTTTATCATTATATACTTCTCCTCTTTGTCTCTCATTGTCCTTTTTTTTTTTTTTTTTTTTGGTGAGGAAGATTGGCCATGAGCTAACATCTGTGCCAGTCTTCCTCTATTTTGTATGTGGGATGCCACCTCAGCATGGCTTGATAAGCAGTGTATAGGTCTCTGCCTGGGATCCAAACTTGTGAACACTGAGCTGCCAAAGCAGAGCACATGAACTTAACAATATGCCTCGGGCCAGCCCCCTTCATTGTATTTTTTATCTTGAAGTCTACTTTGTCTGATGTAAGTATGGCAACACCTGCTTTCTTTTGTTTGCTATTAGCTTGGAATATTGTCTTCCATCCCTACTCTGAGCCTGTTTTTGTCTTTAGAACTGAGATGTGTTTCCTGGAAGCAACATATTGTTGGGTCTTGTTTTTGAATCCATCCAGCAACTCTTGTCTTTTGATTGGAGAATTCAGTCCATTTACATTTAGAGTGATTATTGATATATCAGGGCTTAATACTGTCGTTTTATCATTTGTCTTCCAGTTGCTCTGTATCTCCCTTGTTTCTCATCCCATGTATTTCTGACTGCCAGTTCAATGTGGTGGTTCTCTATGATGGTATCCTCAGTTTTCTCTTTATTTATCTTTTGTTTCTCTGTTCGGATTTCTTGTTTAGTGGTTACCATGAGGTTTGTATAATAGATTTCATAGGTGCAATAGTCCATTTTGTGACAGCCTCTTATTTCCCTTCCTCTTCCCCTTCTAAGTTATTGTTCTCACAAATTATTCTTTTTTGTGTTTGAGTTTGTGGTTAAACTGAAGTGATTGTAGTTATTTTTGATGTTTTCCTTCCCTTTATCTTTAATGTTATAATTAAGTGTTTGCTAGCCTCTTCTGGTAGAGAGCTGCAGTTTTCTGATTTTTGTCAGTCTATCTCCTTGCTCAAGGCTTTGTAAATCCTTTCTTTCTTTTTTTTTTTTCAGATATGAAGGACTGGATCATTTCTTGTAGTGGGAGTTTTGTGGTGATGAATTCCTTCAGCTTTTGTTTATCTGGGACAGTTTTTATTTCTCTATCATATCTGAAGGATGTTTTTGTTGGATAGAGTATTCTTGGCTGAAAGTTTTTGTCTTTCAGAATTTTGAATGTATCATTCCAGCCTCTCCTAGCCTGTAAGGTTTCTGCTGAGAAATCCGCTGAAAGTCTGATAGGGACTCCTTTGTAAATTATTTTCTTCTGTCTTGCTGCCCTTAATATTTTTTCTTTATCATTGACTTTTGCCAGTTTTACTAATACATGCTTTGGAGAAGGTCTTTTTACACTGATGTAATTGGGAGTTCTTTTAGCGTCATTTACTTGTAATTCCAGCTCCTTCCCCAGCTTTGGGAAATTCTCAGCTATTATTTCTTTGAACAAGCTCTCTGCTCCTTTCTCCCCCTCTTTTCCCCCTGGAAAGCCTATAATCCTTATGTTGCATTTCCTGATGGAGTCAGGTATTTCTCAGAGAATTTCTTCATTTCTTTTTTATTCTTAGTTCTCTCTCCTCCTCCACCTGAAGCATTTCTATATTTCTGTCCTCTAAATTGCTAATTCTGCCTTCCACAATATCAGCTCTGCTATATAGGGACTACAGATTTTTCTTCATCTCATACATTGCGCTTTTCATCTCCAACATTTCTGATTTTTTTTAATAGTTTCAATCTCTTTTTGTGAAGAATTCCCTCTGTTCTTTAATTTTATTCCTGGTTTCATTGAACTCTGAGTTTTCTTATAACTTGTTGAGTTTTTTCTGATAGCTATTGTGAATTCTCTGTCATTTAGACTGTAAATTTCTGTGACTTCAGGATTGATTTCTGGGTACTTGTCATTTTCCTTCTGGTCTGGAGTGATAATATACCTCTTCAGGCTATTTGATGGGGCAGATTTGTGCCATCGCATAGCAGTAGCATCTCATCACAGATGTCACCTGCCACCACTGGGTGGGGGGACAGGAGCTGTGAATTCTGAGCCTGCCACAATCCCTGGCAGCTGTGCCCATCCTTTGGAAGCTGTACTGACAGGGTCCATCTGCGTTTTCCCACTGGCCTCTGCTGCTGTACACATGTAGGCATGCAGGCACTCTGGCAGGGGTCCCTGGCTCTGGCCAACCAGCCGAGCTGGTGTGCCAGGCAGGTGAAGGGGTGCTTTCTTTCACGTGCATGATCCCAGGGGTGCTCCTGCTCTGTACTCGCTGTCTGCCCTCCTGGGCTGCTCTGCTTGATAAAGATGCCCTTGCCATTGCTTAGCCTCCTCAGTGTGGAGCATTCCCACAGGCTAGGAGGCAGCTCCAAGAGTGAAGGCGTTCCCACAGAAGGCTGCCCATTCTTCCCTCTCCTCTCAGAGCTGCATGCAGTCCTTTACCCTAGATCACTGCATGTCAGGAAGGGAAAGGAGATCTCCTTACCTCCTTCTGCTGCCTCCTGGCAGGGGGCAGGGGAGCATCCAGCACCTCCACCCTCAGATGTATGACTGTGCGGATCTCTCAGACATTTCTTGTGTTGTGTGAATGTCCTCTATTCGTTTATGAGTGTCCTTTTCATTGTATCTTAAGGGAGAGAGTCTAAGGGAAGAGCTCACTCCACCATGATGCTGATGTCATTCACGCTCACCTTTCTTCTTAATATCATATTTTTGAATTGTTACTGTAAGTTTTTTTGAGCAGTACTATATATTACAGTTACTTTCAAAAGCTTTCCCTCTTCTCCCTCCCCCTAGACATCTCCAGTAGTCCATGGAAACCATAATCCATAGTCACAGTACTTGCGACCATGTCTTTAAGTAATTCTACCAAAGTATGTTATATTTTAATAATATATTTTTTAAGCTTGCAATATTTATAAATAAAATTTGTGTTGTTTTTTGATATCCTTTAAAATCATGAAAATGTAATATCACAGGAAATTCTGGATTTGGTTCAAATGGCAGACTTTTAAAAGTTACCATTTGATTTTTCTACATCTGTATTCTTTTTCTATGTAGTTTAGCCAGCTCAGTCCAGCAGAACAAAATGTAGCTGCTCTTGTTGGAGTCTCTGAAAACTTTCTTGGGAAGAAAGCATCAGGCCAAGCTATCAAGAAGGTACCATAGTCTTTTTCTCCTTCCTAATGACTAAGTTTATTTGACAAAAATTAATGCTGTGGTATCATCTCCTTTGTTGACTTGATCTTTTTGTTTCACATTTTTTAAGTTTTGTTTCTCATTTTACTATTTAAAACATCTGAGGCTGGGGCCAGCCCAGTGGCACAGCAGTTAAGTGCACATGTTCTGCTTCTCAGCGGCCCAGGGTTTGCCGGTTTGGATCCCAGGTGCAGACATGGCACTGTTTGGCAAGCCATGCTGTGGTAGGTGTCCCACATATAAAGTGGAGGAAGATGAGCATGGATGTTAGCTCAGGGCCAGTCTTCTTCAGCAAAAAGAGGAGGATTGGTGGCAGATGTTAGCTCAGGGCTAATCTTCCTCAAAAAAGAAACATCTGAGGACCAGAAATTTAATCATTTTTTTAAAACAGTATTTATTTCGGGTTGGTGTGGTAGCCCTTTTTTTGCATCTTTGTATTTTTGAAATATTCTTTCATGCACATAGAAGGCTTTTATCACAGGAAAAGGTAAACCTTATTAATCTATTTTTCTTAGGTTTCTTATGGCTTACGTTATAAAAATTATAAAATATTTATAAAATGTTTTTACAATATTATATAATTCTGAAAAAAATTTAATTCAAAGGAGAAAAATATATTTTCTAAAAATGTTTTATTAGGCATTCTGCTTGGTATCAGAGATGCTAAGATAGGACAGGTTTGTGGTTTTTGTTGTTACTGTTTTTTCGTTGTCCTCAGAGAACTCCCAGTTTAGTACATGAAGTACATAAAGCATTTTAGAAGCTTCAAGCAGATAAGCTAATATTCTTTTGTGTGATATCTTATATTTTAGTGTTTTAAAATTCAGTCAACAAGCATGAAGCCAAGTGTCTAGTGCATACACTGACATTAAGACAAGTGGAAATAGTTCTTTGGAAAATATGCCTTCAAATTCCTTAAGTTAATATCATTTCCCCCCTCATGATATACTTTTTTTCATTTTTAATTTTCTTTGGCAATCCAATATTCATTGAAACCTAATTATTTTACCTACCATTTCCCTCCAATATCTTTTAAATTTTCACAAATAGTAGTAATTTCATTTTGAAAAATGGAAGATGGTGTTTACTTACCTTTGAATT
The DNA here is from genome assembly GCF_041296235.1 of Equus asinus. Classification (NCBI taxonomy): domain Eukaryota; kingdom Metazoa; phylum Chordata; class Mammalia; order Perissodactyla; family Equidae; genus Equus; species Equus asinus. The sequence continues at coordinate 95,922,440 of NC_091792.1, forward strand.
GAATGGTGCTTCTGTCCCATGTATTGCTGTATCATAGAATTATAGATCTCTGTTTAGTACTTCAGTATTCATGTTATCACAGCATTTAGATTGGGGCTATCACCTCAGAAATGGCTCTATTGTTTGCCCTTCAAAATGTTGAATTAGAGGCCGACCCCGTGGCCAAATAGTTAAGTTGTCTCACTCCGCTTCAGCAGCCCAGGGTTTTGCTGATTCAAATTCTGGGCACAGACATGGCACTGCTCATCAAGCCATGCTGAGGCAGCGTCCCACATGCCACAATTAGAAGGACCCACAACTAAAAATACACAACTATGTACCGGGGGGCTTTGGGGAGAAAAAGGAAAAATAAAATCTTTAAAAAAACATTGAATTAAATATTTCTTAAAACAAAACTGTTATATCAAACTCTAAAATATAAAATAAAAACAAAACCATACTAATTTGGAACTAATTACCAAATAAGCATTTACAGAATCTTATTAGAATACTGCATCTTTTTAAACTTGAATCAGAATTTATTTTTGTTACATTTTATGAAACACAATCAATAAATGTTTGTTCAATTGATAATTAAGTATTTAAAATAGTATGGGCATGAAAGTATCTTAATTAAGAGTGGTTTAGCTAATAGTTTAATGTTTTGAAGGTTTCTTTTTCTTAAATTCTTAAATTTCTTAATTCTAGAAAAATGTTTCTTTTTCTTAAATTTTATTTACTTAAAATCTGATTTCTCCACATGGAAAAAGGCTCTCCCTTTTTAAAAACATTTCTTATAAAAGATCTTGAAATTGGCATAAAGCATCTTATCTTGCCATGTAGTATAATCATATCATTTTTCTTGGCTTAGAAAATACATTCCAAGCAAAATCTACATTAACTCAATTTATAGTTAATAATGCAGGTGCACTAAAATTGGGAAATTTAAAAGCAATCTTTTCCTACTTGTTATTCAACTTACACTTTTTTGGCTTAATGCTTTTAGATAGAGTGATCTAGTATCAACATTCAGAATCTGTAATTTGTACACCTTTGATATGTCACCCTAAGTTTTCATTGCAAACATTCTTTTACTATGGTAGATGGTGTAATTTCATATCTTATACTTACCTTTTCTCTTTCAAATTCATCCTTGTTTCCCTCTGATTTTAAGTATGAGTTACTCAGTTTCTAAGTTAGCTTGATATTAGCTATGAAATACTTTACACAAAAGTATAGTCAGTAGACGCCAGAGGTAAAGGTAGGTACAGAAAACAAACTGTCAACTACAGGAAGCATTTTTCTTCTTCACTGTTTTAACTTTGGAAACGTTAATTATTTATCATGACCATTTGAAAATCCTGGAACCTAATGTTTCCTCATAGTTCACAATATAGACAGCTTGTTAATATATTTAAATAAATGCAGCAGGGCCTGCCCCGTGGCCAAGTGGTTAAGTTCACGCACTCCACTTTGGTGTCCCAGGGTTTTGCCGTTTCCGATCCTGGGCGCAGTCATCACCACTCATCAGGCCATGCTGAGGCAGCATCACATAGCACAACCACATAGCACAACCATAAGGACCTACAACTAGAATATACAACTATGTACTGGGGGGCTTTGAGGAGAAGAAGAAGATTGGCAACAGATGTTAGCTCAGGTGCCAATCTTAATAAATAAATTAAATAAATAAATAAATGCAGTTGTCTACTTTAGAATCACGATCACACACCTATACAGTCCATAAATGCCATAGTAAATGTCAAGGTCTCCCCAGCTCCTTCCCTTCCTGTATTCTTTTTCTACGGCAACAGTAACAGATTAGCACAAGCTGACTGTCTTAAAACAACAAATTTATTCTCTCATCGTTCAGGAGGCCAGATGTCTGAAATCAAGAGGCTGGCAAGGTCAGTTCCTTCTGGAGGCTCTGAGGGAGAAGCCGTCTTGCCTCTCCCCTAGTTTCTGGTGGTTGCCAGCAGTCCTTGGTGTTCCTTGGCTTGCAGACTCCTCCAGCCAATGTCTGCCTCCATCTTCACATTGCCTTCTTCTCTGTGTCACTCTGTCCTCTCTTTGAAGGGCACCAGTCATTCAATAAAGAGCCCCAAATGGCCCACTGTACATCCAGTATGATTTCATCTCGAGATACTTAACTAATTAGATCTGCAAAGATCCTATTTCCACATAAGGTTGCACTCACAGGTACAACGGGTAAGGACTTGAACATATCAGGGCAACACACAGTTCACCCCTCTATACGCCCTATAGAAAGAAGTTTAATTTAAATTGGAAACAGTTTGGCATATCTCTCTTTTTATACTTGGAAAAATGATAACCAATTTGAATTAATCTAAAGTACAAATGTTAGAAATCGGTTTTATTTCTGTGGAATCATTCTGTCCTTACTCTCCTGTGGTACAACTTCGTTCACTTTACCATTTGTCCAATTTGAATATAATGTACATTTTTAGCAGGTCCAGTACATAAATTTCTTTGATTGTGTCTTTCTAGAAAGTGGACAAGGGCGTTGTCAATAGACTATACCTGTCTTTTGTTCTTTTTACCTTGCTCAAAGAAACCAACATTTGGAGTGTGTCTGAAAAATTTAATATGCCTCGAGGATATGTACAAAATCTTCTCACTGCAGCTGCCTCATTCTCATCTTGTGTGCTACATTTCTGTGAGGTAATTCCATTGAATTCCATACTTTTTGCATCTTCTTGTTTTAACTGTTAATAAACTCATAAACCAGTTACTGTTTTCTGTTGACTTATTATGTTATACAAAGCACTCAAAATTTACTTAAACTATATCTTTGCTATTATCTGCTTACAAAAATACTATATACATACTTATGGTAAAGATACAAAAATGACAGGATTGGGGCTGGCCCGGTGGCTCAGTGGTTAAGTGCACACGTTCCGCTTCAGTGGCCTGAGGTTCACCAGTTTGGATCCCGAGTGTGGACATGGCATCTCTTGGCAAGCCATGCTATGGCAGACATCCCACATATAAAGTAGAGGAAGATGGGCATGGATGTTAGCTCAGGGCCAGTCTTCCTCAGTGAAAAGAGGATTTGCAGCAGATGTTAGCTCAGGGCTAATCTTCCTCAAGAAAAACAAAAAAATGACAGGATCAACTAAAATATATAATGAACAAGTAGAAACCATCTAGTTATCCCTACTTTTAGAACCACCGTTAATAGTTTCAAATATTTGGAATCAACTGTTAAAAATGACATTTCTCCATTGATGTGTGTTCTGTGTGATTGTCTTTCTCGTGAGTGATAACCATGTAAAGTATTGATGACCAATATCCAACAGCTACCTCCTGACTGCTTAGTACCGTGTTCTCTCGATTGCAACGGTATTTTACCATTTTTGCTTCTAACGTCAGGCAGCTGCTAGGTTTCTACATCAAATATTTTGTTTATAAAATAACTCAAGAAGAAAGCGTTATTTTAGCCATATGCCTTTGGGATGGATTTGTTAAACACTACTAAAAGAAGCTTTCACATTTTCCTTAAGTGACACAACAAAGCTTACCAGACTTTTCTACCCAGATAATTTTTTTGATGAATTTATAATATAAGCCATTTTTGGTACATTTAAATTTCTTCTTTTTTGGGTGGCATAATAATTCTTTCCATATTTGTTTCTATACTTAAATTTTTTTAACTTTTTTCCCTATGAATTCTACTTTTAAACTTAAAATCTACTTCATTTGCACTATCTTAAACCTCCATATTCTGTATATGTATATGGCAGTTAATTATCATGCGTACTAATGGAGTAACTAATTCAAAAATATTTCACTACAGAGTGAATGATAATTAGTTTAGCAAATTTACCTTTCTAAATATCTTTTATTTATGCTGATTTTTAAATATTAGCTTATACTCCCTAATCACACACTGGCTAAGCAGTAGACAAAAATTGTAGATAATAAGGAGAAGCTAGCCTTGAAAATGTGTTTTCTATGTTTGTAGGTCTTTATATTTATAGATGCTTTTCCTAATATTCTGGCCCTTTGTTTTACTTAGGACTATAAGGACTTAAGCCTTATAGAATTGTTCAAGTAAAAGAATCTATTGGTTGAACTTGAAAACAAACTATAATTTGATGGTTGATGCTAGGATCAATCTACATGACAGCCTGTGTTCTCATCAATGTGTTTTCAATAATTTAAAGTGTTTTTTTCTTTTTAAAAATTATGTAAGTGGTATAAACTAGTACACCAATCATATTAGTCAAGATAGTTTTAACTACAAGTAACAGAAAAACCCCTTAGAAGTTTAAACAATAAAGAAAAATGATTGTCTTATGCAACAGGAAAGCCAGAGCTAAGATAGTTCCAGGGTTGATTGATTCAATAGTTCTATTCAAGGTTTTGTTTTGTTTTTTTTACTCTCCCGTCTTTAGTGCATTGACTATTTTCCTAGTGGTCACAAAATGGCTAACTAGTACTGTTCCATGCATCACATACTCTCACAATGATACCCAAACATTATAAAGGAAACTTAAAAAAAAAAAAAAGCTGCTATTATAGAAAATTTCAAACATGTAAAATAAGACAAAGTAATATGATGAATACCCATTTACCCACAAGCTTTAATAATTATTGACTTACGGCTTCCAATTATTATTTTAAATATTGCTGCACTGAGCATCATGTTGCATCTGAATCCTTCCATATTTAATATTTTGTCTTCAAGATAAATTTGCAAAAGTGGGAATTGTTTTCAGTAGTTTGGGAAAGAAAAACTATTCATTCGCTTCCTGATATTTTGATAAAAATGAGTAGAGCTCTCTTACTGACCTATTTTTCCATTTTCAATCTTTTTCCTCATCTCAAAACCAGTTCATCAAATTCCTCAGAGTCTCTGCCATGTTTCCTCATAATAATTTTGCTTGGAATCATTGTTCTGGCTTAACCCAAGTTCCAAAACTTACATAAAGGAGCATCTTCTCTGAGACCTGAGCCATACAGACTAAACTTTGAAATAACTTACCAGATTTAAATTCTGTGTCTGTCTTTGTGTTCTTCAGGAGCTTGAGGAGTTTTGGGTTTATAGAGTCCTTTTGGTAGAACTTACCAAGAAGCTGACTTACTGTGTAAAGGCAGAGCTGATCCCTCTCATGGAGGTGACTGGAGTTTTAGAGGTTAGTAACTTCCCAGTTTCCCAATTGAGATGATTTCAACTCACAGAAACATTATATTCTTTTAGTAAATTGCTGCCATGGCCTTGTTAACCTGGAAGTAGTCCTGATGAAAAATCACTTTTGTGGAAAAAAATAACAGTAGGTTTAGGGGTGACTCTCCCCAAATAGGTGTGCTACCGCTCACCCTTAGCATCTCTTCCTTCCTCCGCTCCAAGGAAGAGCTACCCCTGTCAGTTTAGACTCAGTGCTTCTCCACGGTAGGAGTGCTCAGGTGGTGACAAGGCGTATCTCCATTTCCTGAGAGAGTGAGAAGAAAGTATCCTCAGCTGGTTTTTCAGCTTTCTATTTTCGACCAACCCTTGATTTTAGTCTATTCTGTGTTATTCAGTTCTTGAATCAGAAGAGTTTGTCCGCTTGGGAAAACATACACACACACACACAAACAGAAAATGAGAACATTTTTAGAATATTGGACCAGTACGTTTTGTTTGGGGATCTGAAATAGTGCCATAGCCTAAGTGCCTCAGTGGGTTTCTCATTCCGGATTGCAGCGCACATCAGTTGACTTAAGCTGCACGGAAAGTTATCTTGCTGTCAGATTGGAACCACCCAAATGCATCTTTTCAAATTCCTCAGGATTCTGATATATCTCTTCATATTTACTTTATCTTAGTTTATTCCTATCTCTCACATGTGAATTTTTCCCTTCAATAGGACACTTAATTTTTTTTTCCTAATCCCAAATTCTAATCCTAATGGTTTTTGTAATACTTTTCAGGCTCGAGCAAAACAATTATACAGTGCAGGTTATAAAAGTCTGATGCACTTAGCTAATGCAAATCCTGAAGTGCTGATAAGGACAATTGATCATTTATCAAGACGCCAGGCCAAACAAATTGTTTCATCAGCAAAGGTAAGAAAGAAACCATTTTTTAACCTTTATGATATTTTGCAATATCTCCTTATACTTTAGACATAAAAACAAAAACTTTTAACTATAGACACAGAAGTGTATATTTACAATATGTGGATAAAAATAGTGCCTCTGTTATGATACAAGACTTGCTAAGAAAAGAAAAAGGACCTCCTGAAAAATAAACACAATTTCAGGAGTTCATCGAAATTCAGGGAACTCTGGAGCACATTGAATTCTGCCTCCCCCACCCTTTTCACAGGAAGTCCTTTCCTCAGCATCCCTGACATCTGATCTTCCCACCTCTGAACACCTTCATTGACCAGGAGCTTACAACCTCAACAATTAGTTAGTTCTATTTCTGGACACTCTTAGTGTTACAAAAAGCATCCTAATATAACAATACTCAATTTTGCCTTCTTGAAATGTCCACCATTGCATCGTAGTACTGCTCTCTGGAACAAGTCTATTCCTTTGTTCATAGGGTAGTTTTTCACACATTTAAAAACAGTTGTCATTGCCACCAGGGTTTCCTAAAGATTGGCGCCTGAGCTAACTAACTGTTGCCAATCTTCTTTTTTTTTTTTTCCTTCCCAAAGCCCCCCAGTATATAGTTGTATATTCTAGTTGTAGGTCCCTCTGGTTGTGGCATGTGGGACGCTGCCTCAGCATGGCCTGATGAGCAGTGCCATGTCCGCGCCCAGGATCCAAACCGCTGAAACCCTGGGCCACCGAAGCGAGCTTGTGAACCCAACCACTCAGCCACAGGGCTGGCCCCAGGGTTTCCCTTTTCTGTTTCTTTCATCTGTATTAAATAGTCTAGTTGTGGGCTGTTCACCATCCCAGTTACCCTTTTGCTCAGTGCCGTCCAGTTTGTCATTACTCTTCCGTTCCTGTGGGTAAAGCCATTACACAGCAGTTTGAGATTATTTCCTTCTTTTTTTTTTTTTTTTTTTTTAAGATTTTCTTTTTCCTTCTGTCCAAAGCCCCCCTGGTACATAGTTGTATATTTTTAGCTGTGGGTCTTTCTAGTTGTGGCATGCCTCAGCGTGGTCTGATGAGCAGTGCCATGTCCGCACCCAGGATCTGAACTGGTGAAACTCTGGGCCACCAAAGTGGAGTATGCAAACTTAACCACTCCTCCAGGGGGCCGGCCCCAGATTATTTCCTTCTTGATCTCAACTATAGTTCTACTCTTGTAACCTGAAATTGCTTAGTTTTTTTTAAAACTTCATTGTTACACTGTTGTCATATATAGATCAGAATGAGCTAAAAAGTTAATTTTCATCTTACTTTTTTGAATAGCGCTCACATTGTTTACGTTACCTTAACTGATCTAAGTAGTGTATCCAGGGATCCAAACTCCTTCTGTCTCGTTGCTCAGCCATTCTCAGTACATGGCTTCCATCTTATGGACTAAGATACATGCTCTGGTTCCTAGCATCCCTTCTGTTTCCCAGCTAGCTTGAAAGAATAAAATACATATTTCTTACAGGATTTTGAGTAGAGGAGTGGGTTAGAGGTTGCAAATAGGGGAGCAAGAATGGAAATAAGGAAACCAGTTAGGATTATATTGAGGTTATACAGTTTTTTGCAGGAATGCCACAAAAATGACATGCGTCCTTCTTAGTACATCATATCAGGAACCACCAGATGTCAGTTTGTCCCATCACTGATACTAACTTTGGTCATTTGGTTAAGGAAGTGTCATCTGGAAGGTTTCTCCACTGTAAAGTTATTTTTCCTGTTGTAATTAGTATTTTGGGAGTGGATACTTTGAGACTGGGTAGAGATCCTATTCTTCATTGAACTTTCAAACACTTGTTTCAGCATCTATCCATGATTTTTGCCTGACTCAGTTGTTTCTATGATATTTGTCAAGGGTGACTTTCTAACTCCATTATTCCTTCTATGTTTATTTATTGGCACTTTACTATGAGGAAAAACTTTTGCTTCTTTATTTATTCATTAATATATTTATATCAGAATGAACCGTGGGTTCATACTTATTCAATTACTACCATTAACTATTTTGGTGCTCAAATGGCCTCAGATTCGACCAGCAGGAGCCCCTGCAAGCTGGTTTCTTTGTCTTTTTGACCTGTCCCCATCATTACTGGAGTACTTTTGTACTTTCTGGCTGTATCTGTCAGGGTCTAGTCATTAGGAACAAAAACCACGCAGTAATGTGAACAAGAAAGTTTAAAGAATTAGTAACTAGTAACAGAGGTTATTATTTGGCTTCTAAGGAGTAAACAGAACTTTGAAGAATATAGGAAGAAGTACTGAGAGAGGGGCCATCCCCACCCAATACCACTCACCATGGATGGTTCAGCCTTCAGTGGAGGAAGTGTGGCTGTGGCCCACTAGTTTGTTGCATTGTTACATCCAAGTCTGGCAAGCAGGAAACTACCCACTAAAATGCCAACAAAACTGCCAGGAAGCTCCCTGAGTGTGCTGTTGAGCTGCTTGGAAGCTAACTGGAGTGCTCATGGAACTCACCGGAAAGCTGCCTGCAGCGATACTGTTGAAACTCACTGTAATGAGCCTCTGGATGTTCAGCATACCAGACAAGCACGGCTGGAGCCATAAGAAAAAGACACACACCAGAACCAGGAAGAGAAACCCCTTCCTCTCATAGTCTCTCCAGTGCCCTCTATTGACAAAGCTTAACATTATACCAGCTGGCAAAGGAGAAACATTTACAGGATCCAGCTCGAGTATTTCCAGCAGGACAGTGAAGGATGGATTTGGAGCTGAGAAGCAATAAAATTAATAACCAGCACTCTGGCACAACAAGGTGTTCCAGATTCAGTATTTCCCTTGCCTTAGCCATGGAATCACCCATTTTTTCCAAAGAGCCCTAGTTCTTTTTAGTGAAGAGTGGTATTTAGAAACCCAAGTTTTAGGGGCTAAGGGTGCTCATTACCAGAGGGGTAGGTCATTGCTTCTAGGTTCTCTCAGGAGACAGAGCTCACATACGTCTATACATTTTTCTACTTGTAAGTCATTAAAGGCTGTGAGCTCACGGTGATAACTCCACTTCTAATTTTTCCAGGTTCATACTGCTGCATAACAAAGATTTACCTCAAAACTTAGTGGCTTAAAACAGCTATTTTATTTTGCTCATGTTTTTGTGGATTAGGAATTCTGGAAGGGTTCAGCTGGGTGATTCTTACTTGGAGTCTCATGCAGTTACAGCCAGATTTTGACTAGGGCTATGGTCGTCTAAGGGCTTGACTGGGCTGGATAGCCAAGATATCCCACTCACATGGCCGGCAGTTAAAAATTGGCTGTCATCTGGGGCTTTCAACTGGAGCAGCTACATATGGCCTTTCCATGGGCCTTGGGTCTCTCATGGCATGGCAACTAGGTTCTGAGAGGAAACATCCAGAGAGTGAACATTGCAAGAGATCAAGGCGGGAAATGCAAGAAACCTTCTGAACTAACCTCGGAAGTTGTGCACTGTTGCTTCTGCCGCATACTGCTGGTTGCTAGAGAGCAAGATCAGCTGAGATTGTGAGGAAGGGGAACTGGACATCCACCTCTGCATGGGGAGTGTCAAATACTTTTCAGTCATCTTTAATGTCTGCCCTCTGGTCACAAATTATTTACATTTCTCCCACATGCAAAATATACTCATCCCCAAAAGATTTATTCCTTTATGGCATCAGACTCAGGCTCAAGGTCCACTATTTATTCTAAATCACATCAAGGTGCAGGTGATGCTCCTTGAGTATAATTTCACAAATATGATTTCTCTCAATCTGAAGACCTGTGAAGTAAAGAGATACCACATGCAGTGGTGAAACAGGGATAGGATACCACAGTACACTCCCATTCAAACAGGGAAATTGGGTAGTGCATAGCAGCAATTCTGAAGTCCAGCCAGGCAAATGTGGCCATTTCCTTGATTAGGACCCAATTCTGCTCCCTGGGAATAATTCTTCCTGGCCCATGTTTGCAGCCGGGTAGCTTTCTCAGTCCATTTCCTGTCTGTAGAAGTTCTAGGGTTCAGAGGTTCTTTTTGTACTGTTTCTCTATCCCTTTTTATTTGATGTGGTTTAATTTCCTTTAAAACATGTGGGTTTCTTATTCATCTATTTATAATCTCCATGTAGCTTGGGTTTCTTACAGCATGGTCGCTGGGATCTGAGAGGGAGCATTCGACAGACCTTGGAATGGTCTCATTCCGAGAAACCCAGGCAGAAAATAAATGCAAGGCTTCTTTTGACTGAGCTCTGGAAATCATGCAGCATCATTTCTACTGCATCCTGTTAGTGACAAGCGAATCACCAAGGCCAGCACAGCACAGGTTCAAGAGGAGAATTGGATCCCGTCTCTCAATGAAAGTGTCCAAGAATTTCCAGCCATCTTTAATCCACCACACTAATCCCACACTCCAAGACTCATTGGAGTCTTTCCTCCTCTCGTATTTTTAGTTCCTTTCTCCAACAGTAAAAATCCTGGCTCCCATTTTCATCAATATATTTACCTATTTTGCTCAATCCTAGAATACACTGAAAGTAATTTCAAAATTGTTAAAGCATACCACTGCAAAAAACCAAACTTACTAGCCAGAGTTCAGAATTTATTTACAACTCTTTTTGCCTTTAGTCTGAGAATATATAATTGAAATAATGTGTTCAAATAATGTTACTTTGTTTGCTTCAGTTATTGTTGTGTTATTCATTTCAAACACAGATTCTGTTTATAGCCCATTTTAGTCCCTTTCCCTCGTCCTTATAGATTTTTTAAAAATATATATACAAACATTTATATATATATAAAAGTATATATAACATTTAACAAATGTTAAATGATTCATTTAACGTGGTCACTGTTACCTCAGCTACTGGAAAACTTACCTAATTACATTTTAATCTCTTATATATAATGCTGTATAAAATGTTGTAACATACAACAAAAGTATATAAAACATTTACCTATTTTCTTCACCTTTAAATTGAAATAGTTTTACTAGGATATATCATTTTCTTTTATTTCTAGAATTTTCTTGGGTTGCAGTTTTAAATATTAGCTCTGATCCATTGTTTAATTTTTCTTCTTTAGCAATTCCAATTGTATGTTTGTTGAGTGGTCTTTGCCCATTTCAATGTCTCTGACCTTTTTTACTTCTGTCTTTATCTCATTTTCATTCTCTCCATTGTCTTCCTGCTTTTTTTTTTCCCCAATCACCTTAATTAGATTTTTAGTCAAACTCGTTCTTCCTTGGGTACCTCGTTATTAAGTTTCTTATTTCTGATATGATTTTGCCTTTTTCCTCTCTTTCTTTCCTGAGCTTACTCAACTTTTGTTTCATTTCTTTCTGGTCTTCGTCCATTTCTGTTCTTAGTTTTCGGACTTTTATTCAGGGTGTATTTTTGCCCACGTATCTCCAAATGTTTATTTGAGAATATTTAATCAGTTTGGAGTGCCATGTTACAGTTTTTGCTTCATGATTTGCTTTCAGGGTAGGCAGTTTTTATGAACTGAAGTGCTTTGAGCCTCACTTTTTCATAGAGGTGGTCGTTTTGTACAGATGAGAACCACCCTGCGATTCTTGGACAGGGATGGCCATTGGGAGCGGGGTGTGAGAGTCCTGGTTGAAAGTCTCTCTGTCAGTGTAGCAAAGCGTAGCTTCTTTAATGGACACTTGGGGCGGGAGAGGAGAGCAAGGAGGGGTTGTGTTCTTTGATTTTTTTTAATTTCCTTTTTGTCCTAAATTTTCCCCTCTTCTTTCTTTTTCCCCTCACTGCTCAGCTTCCAAAGGGCGCCTCTCCCTTTTTGCCCATTCTCTCCCTCAGAAGCATTGCCTTTCCAAGACTGCCTTCTTAGAAGAGTTCCACACCCTCTAAGTCCCTTCCTGTAAACAGTGGTTTAATCTACCTAGATTCCTTTCTCAGTATTTTTGTACTTGGGGTAGCCTTTCTCTCTCTGGAGGTGACTTTATTTAATCTTAGACCCTCGGTTCTCCTCTTTTTTCCAAGTAGTTTTTTCTCAACCCCACCTTCATCTCTGCAAACAGTTGGAGTGGGAGCCTGAGAAATGGCTCTGCTGAAAGTGGTAGATTTTTTTAACTACAAGTAATTTGTGGTTGATGATGTTCTCTATGTTCTGGTAATGCTGACACACGAGTATTGTGTAGTTTACTTGTTCTGGTTGATCTGTGTAGTTTTTAGAGGATGTGTTGGGAGATTCACTTAACATGGTCACCATACCTCAGCTACTGGAAAACATACCTACTAACATTTTAATCTCTTTTATATATAATGTTGTGTAATGCTATACTTTATATCAAATTGGTAGAAAGTGGGTTTTTTTCACTGTTTGTGTTGTGTGATTTTTTGCCTCTGTGATTTTACTAAACTTTTTATTATAAAAATTTTGTAACAGAATTAATTAATGCAAATACTTCACCCCAATATACACAAAACCCAGCTACAACAAATACCAACATTTTATTTCTGATTTTTAGAAGGAAGGGGGAAAAGGCATTATTCAGCAAATATTTGTTGACATCTACCATGTGCCATGTTTAGAAATACTTTCTTTGCTCATTTTGTTTCTGCTTTAATTAACTATGGTTAATTTTAGGACTTGAATAAAACTTTTCTTTGAAACACTGATGGGTTTTTAAAAGATAGCATACTAAATTTTGAGGAACAATAAAATGCATATATAAAGGATAATATTTTCAAGAGCTAATTAAATTTTTGCAAAATTGTCTTGGATTTTATAGATTGGAAGTTAATTTTTAAGTGGCTGAGTCTTCAATAAAACAAATCTTTGAGAGTATTAAAGCTCCTTTATTTTGGTGCACTAAGTGCAGTGATCAGCTAAAATGGCTTTGACTAAATGCCTCAGCTTCCTTCACTATAATCACTTGTTCTTAAGTGGCCATTTTTCAATTTCGTTATTAATTTTAATGTCTGGATTGCTGACATACGAGGATTCAGGTATCTAATAGACGGTAGTAAAAATGTTAGCAATTCTCTAGCAATGCATATTTTGACCTGATGTCTTAATATTTTTTTTGTAGATGCTGTTGCATGAAAAAGCAGAGGCTTTGCGAGAAGAAGTAGAAGAGTTATTGAGATTGCCTTCTGATTTCCCTGGTATCGTGGCCTCTTCCACTGAAAAGGCATGAAGCTATCTGATGAGCATTTTCAAATATGAATTATTTATTATAAATGTGTTTTATTAAAGATTACCTATAATTTGTAAATGAAAAAAATACGTTTTAACTATGCGTTAAACTATGGATGGTGTTTGAATATACCTCTCACTCATAGTTGTAGTAACCTTCCCACTAATAATCCATCTCCTTCGATGCTTACACATTGTTTCTCTGCTCAGAAATCTGTAGCGTCCACCACAAAAGGAAATCCAACTTCCTCAACATCTCTCCAGCCTGCCTTTGTGGCCAGATCTTTCATTATTCTCTTCCTCATTTCTTTCTTCAAACTACATTATTTGAAATCCCCATACTTTTCTCTGGGTTTTATGCTATTCCCAATGCACAGAAAATTATCTTTGAAATGTATTGTGTACTTCAAGTGTCAAGTAAAAATGCTCAAATACTGTCTCCTCTATGAAATGGTCCAAGTTCATCCTCATGCCCACCCCGTACGTGGGGTGCTCTTTCCCTCCTCTGAGTACCGTGAACCCCTCATTTATGTCCATATCTTTTTTAATGCTGCTACTTTGTAATCTCTTGGAAGGCCAAGACCTTTTCTGTCGTCTTCATATGCCACACAGCACCTACCACAGCTCACTGCACAAAGTAGGGACCTCTGAGGAACGCATACCACCCAAATCAACAATTTCAAGATTGTCTTTAAACACAACTTAAATATTGCCTCGCCCCCCTCCCTTTTCAGATTTGTAGCTCAAATGTAGATGACTGGTTATCTGTAGGAAAAAAGCTAATAACTAGGAATACTTAGGATTACTGAACCGGTTTGGTTAAAGTTCTACTTACCTGTCTAAAAGACAGCCCTTGGAAACTTTGCAAACAGATCCACAGTCTGAGTTCTTTGTGCCTTAACATTTTTGACCATTATACTATAGCCGTCATTTCCCCAGTAATTTCTATGTGCCAGGCACTGTTCTAAGTGCTTTATGTGCCTCATGTAATCCTTACAGCAGCCCTGGAAGGCAGGTACTGTTATCATCCCCGTATTACAGATGAGAAAACTGAGACATAAATTAAAGTAACTTGCCCAAGGTCATGTCTTAGTTATTGCAGAACAGGGATTCAGGCCCAGGCAGTTCAAATCTAAAGTCCCTGCACTTAACCATTATATGATATTGTCTTGCTAGAATTTGTCCGTTTTATCCCTTCCTAAGTGTTGCTTTCACCTGGTCTTGACTTTATCCCCAGAATTACATCCCATCATTCACCCCCCCCCCCCGCCCCCGCCAAATCCCCATCCCTACAACTCTTTATATGAGTTAAAGTATGACATCCTAATGTCTTAGTAGGACCTTGGGCTTTATTGCACATATTCCATTTATTGCAGCCAAAAGGATTGGGAAGAGCGGCTGGCTAGCCTACTGGCGGCTTGGGCCCACCACTGAGGTGTGCTCGCAGTGGTCCATAGTCCGGTCTTCAGTTTTTCTAACGTAGAAACTCCAGTTTTATTAGTTTGCCCGAGTAAGTAAGACTGTAAGTGAGCCCTGATTCTTGCTAACCAATTTATAAGAGACTGATTTAGAAGCCCAAATTAATTAAGATTAGAGGTGGCAGTATTGGAGGGGTACATTTACAGAAACTAGAATAGCTGTATCTGCAGTCCAGGACAGTCCCCCGCCCCCGATCAGTGCCTCTCCACGTCAGTCTCACTGAAAGGCTGTGTCGAGTGTAATACCTAGGGATTAGCCCTAACAGATATTAAAATGAAAGAAATTGAAACAGCTCAGCTCTAGAGAAGATCTGCAAAAGTAGATTAGAGGGAACAGATTGGAGAATAAAAATAGACTCAAATACATTTAAGAATTTAATATATCATAAACATGGTTTATCAGCTTCAAGTGCTAGAAACCCAAGTACATCTAGCTTAAACAGAAAGGAATATTTAGTGGCCACATTCTCAAACCACAGCAGCGACAGAACTGGCCTCAGGACAACTAGAACCAGAGACTGCACCTTCAGGACCTGCCGTGTCCTTGTCAGGCAACCCTAGACTTCCTTCCTTACAGCTTCAAGACCAAAGCAAAGACAGCCCTGTGCTGCCAACTCGGGGTGCAGAAACCCCTGGGAAGGATCCTAATTGGTCCTTTGCCCACCCCTGTGGCCAGGGTGTGGAGTTTTGGTTTTGTTTAGTTTTTTCAGAAGTCGGGGAGAAGGAGTGGTAGGCAGCTAGTACGCCTGACACTTCAGTCACAGTGGAAAAGACAGATAACCCAGTGAACAGAAACCCAGTGAACAGAGTGGGAACAAATGGCTGCCTCATCTTTCAGAAAAATACTAAGGCTGCATTTCTACCTATCTCCTTAAACCAAATTAAATTTTAGGAACGTCAGAGATTTGAATGTGGAATTTTCGATGGAGTCATTCATCTGCACGGAGGCATCAAGGAATAGACCTGCAGTTCCTTCGTGTCAGGCTTTAAGACATTAAGGTTTCAGCAGTTCCAATGTGGTGTCAGGTTTTCCTTTTTAAATTTTTTTCAAGCTGTGAGCCAGCTTGCCCATTTCTAGGATGCTTAACTTCACCGAGACCTTTCTAATGTCCCAGCTTCTTTTAATTTGTACTGTGAGCTTAACCACCAGCAAAAAAAAGCCTTTTCTATTGGGCACATCAAAGTTTTGGTCAAGTGTAAGCCTTTTCAAACCAAGCTGCCCTCTCAACAAATATCCAAACTGTTTTTTTTCAGGAAGGACTGATGTAAGGCCCTCCTTGGCCTTATGCTTCCATTTGTAAGAACATCCTCACACAAGAATCACTAGAGCTTTTCAACCCCATCCCATTATGACAAAAAGTAACACCAAGGACACATAAGCATGGTTATACTTTGTTTTCTTTGACAATTTCAAGTCATTTATAATCATGTTGATAATCAGGATTTTCTCTGTTATTCTCAAGGATAAATAGTAAGGATGACAATAAACTACCATTAATTGAGGGCTTACCATGTGCCAGCATGTGCTAAAAGTCCTGTATTTGTTATTGAAATGATTCCTTAGAGCCATCTGAGGTATGTGTTATTTTTTACCCCATGTTACAAATGGAGAAAGTGTAGCTTGTCCGGGATCACCCAATAATAAGTGACAGAGCCTAGACTCACACCTGGATCGCGCTCGTAATTCTTCTCTTGACTGTGTTCATTTGCATCATGAGCTATCCTACATGTGTTTGGAAAGGAGCTGATCAAGATGGCAGACTGAGCATATGATTTGCTCTTCCTCCTGCCTAAAGTGTATGAAATGATTAAAAATAAAGATTTGAAGATAGTGTAAATATAGTGCAGAAAAATAATGCAGTCTATCAATAACATAGGGTTATGGTGATGGCCCCACAGGAGCCAGAAAGGAACAACAGTGCTCCAAGAAAGACAGGAGTTATCCACTCCATGCCCACAAGACAAGCTATAGGCACAAAGCCGCAGCAGATTACCACAATCTGGTGACAGAAAAAGCAGAAGAGGGATCCTCAGACAGAGAGTTACACAGACAACCAAGAATCACCAAATATAATTAGGAGTAAAGTCAAAACCAACACAGCAACCCAGTGAACAGAAGAACCAACACCTAAGGAACAATGAAAAAAGCAACAGGTCAAGGTTTTAGAAAAAGCCTCATTAACATCTTGGGACAGATGCTAGATCCAAGATAAAAACAGGAGAATATTTTGACCAAAATGAAAAACTCAATAGATGGGTGGAATAGCACGAAGAGTCAAAGGTAGAGAGCCAACTAGAAATTTCCAGTGTGAGCTCAAGCGTTCTCCTCAGGTGCACTACCAAAGAGCAAAAGATTGCAAACTGTGAAAGAAAGAAACAAAAGGCGTAGAGGAGAGGTCCAGACACTGGAACGTCTGTCTAACAAGGCGTCCCAGAGAGAGACCTGAGGGTCTGACCTGGAGAAGACAAACAAACACTAGACACAACTTCCCTGAAGCTGATGGAAACTGACAGAAAGGACTCACCGACCCCTGACCGACCTCCAGACACAGTCATGAAAAACCAGAACACGTGGCACAAAGCTTCCAGAGGGGAAAACATAAGAACAGATTACAATTCCAAGTAAGAATTACATTAACACCTATGTGCCAGCTATGCTGAAAGACGATAGAGCTGTGTCTTCAGAGTAGTGTAGGGATGAAAGAAACACTTTGAACCATGCACAGACTGAGAAATCCTCTCTGAGACTCCAGCCTGGAAAGTGAGAGAAAAGAAACTCACTCTTCCAAGCCGTTGTGTTTGGGGCCTTTTTGGCACGGCGGTTTATCCTTTTCCCTAAGGATACAACCTAGGAGGACCCCGTGCTTGTTGTACATTGACTGCAGAGATCACCAGCAATACAAGCTATTTTAGCACAATACGGAAAGATTAGATTCAAAGGAAAACACCTAATTTATGACGTCACCTTGCACGCCTAACCTGGACTTGCAATATGTCCATTGCTGGGAACAGCTGTGATGTCAGCTTTGTATCCACTATTATTAGTGATATAAATAGGGTAGAAAATGTACAGATTGAAGCAAGGCCAAGAGCCAAATCACTTTTCTCTTCTATGTTTAAAATATGTACCTAGGTATAAAGATCACAGGAAGTGCCGATATTAATAGACAATGGCTTTTCAACCTTCCTGTCGTAAAAATGTAGGGTCTATCAGGATTTTAAATGGTAGATTCACTCAGAAGTTCCTGAAAGGCATTAACACACATGCGAAAAGACGGAGTTGAAGCTATTGTACCAGACTGAATAAAATGAGTGCTTAGTTTTCTGAGAGCCGTGCTCTCCAGACTGCTGGAATAATCATCCCAAAACATCGAGTGACTGTTTTCTGCTATTCATTGCACAGCAGCAAGGGACCCGGCACAACCTGTGGGGATCTTTGCCCACTGAGTGGGTTCACTGAACTCTCTTTTGTCCGTTAGGATTGTGTTTAGAATGTTCTGAAACAGGGGCCGGCCTGGTGGCATAGTGGTTAACTTTGTATGCTGCACTGTGGCAGCCCAGGGTTTGCAGGGTTGGATCCCAGGTATGGACCTACACACTGCTCGTCAAGCCATGCTGTAGCAACATCCCACATACAAAATAGAGGAAGCTTGGCACAGATGTTAGCTCAAGGCCAATCTTCTTCAAGCAAAAAGAGGAAGATTGGTAACAGATGTTAGCTCAGCCAATCTTCCTCACCAAAAAAAAAAAAAGAATGTTCTGAAACAAACTGGATGTGATGAATCAGGATGCTTCATTTCCTTCATTTTCCCATTCAAAATGGTCTTTTGCTCCTCTTCTTCAGTAAATAGTTACCCCAGTGATATGTGGCCATTTGGAGTACTTCTTGAAGATGTGTTAATTGTCTTTCCAGAGAACATAAGTGTGCAACATACCAAAATTCTGCTATTTAAGTTATAACTGTCACTCCAGAGGAAAGGAGTGGTTTTGCTCTAGCTGAACCAAATGTATTAGATGATTAAACCTCCCCAAAATGAGAAGTATGCACAGAGATCGTGATAGGAGCTTTAGTGTAAGGTCTGCACTGAAACAAATGAACCTGGCAGCGCAAGTTAATATGCTGGTGGGATCTCGTGTTTAAAATTTGGTACAATATACATTTGAGTATGTGTTTTGTTTCTTCCGAGTATTTTAAATAATTAACCTGTTTTTGTTGTTTTAGGAATTTTAACTCAAAGACGAATACCGTATGTTCTCACTTATATGTGGAATCCAGAAGAGCAAACTCAAAGAAACAGAGAGTAGACTGGTGCTTGCCAGGGGCTGGGGCTGGGGAAGTGGGGAGGTGTTGGTCCAAGGGTGCAAACTTGCAGTTACAAGATGAATAAGTTCTGGGGACCTAATGCACAGCATGGTGACTATAATTAACAGCACTGTGTTGTATATTTCAAAGTTGACAGGAGAGCAGATCGTAAATGTTATTACCACACACACACACACAAAAGGGTAATTATGTGAGGGGATGGAGGCGTTGACTCACCTTGTTGTGGTAATTATTTCACGATATGTACATGTACCAAATTATCACGTTGAACACCTTAAACTTACATACATTATATGTCAATAGTATCTTAATAAATCTGGAAAAAAAGAATTTTAACTCAAATATGCATGATACCTGGCATGGTAGGCAGAATAATTAGCCCCTCTCCCAAACAGATCCACCTCCTGACCCCCAGAAACTGTAACTATGTCACGTTATGTGGCAAGGGGGAATTAGGGTTGTGGGTGGAATTGTTTGCTAATTCGCTGACCTTGAGACGGAGAGATTATCCTGAATTATCTGGGTGGGCCCAGTGTCATCACAAAGGTCCTTACAAGAGAAAGAGGGAGACAGGAGGGTCAGAGTCGGATGACATGACGTCCTTGCTGGCTTTGAGGTTGGCAGGGGCCTCGAGCCGAGGAATGCAGGCCGCCTCCAGAAGCAGCAGAAGGCAAGGAAGCAGATTTTCTCCTCTGGGCTCCAGAAGGGAGCTCGGCTCTACTGACTCCTGTGGTCAGCCCACTGAGACCCTTTTCAGACTTCTGTCCTCCAGAACTGTAAGATAATAAATCTGTGTTGTTTTAAGCCACTAAGCTTGCGGTAATGTGTTCCAGCAGCAATAGGAACAAATACATCTGAAAATAGCGTGGTATCCTGGGGAACAGGACTGGAAAACCGCCGTTCTGGAGAGTTCCCCCGGATCTTAGCGTGTGAACTGTCTAAGTTAAACACACGGTCCCTGCTGAAAGGATTATTTTGCATTCCTGAGAACGCTCTGCGTAGTAGTCAACTGCGATGGATGCCTACCATTTTTATTAATTGCACTTGCCTCCAGTGAAAAGATTTCTTTCTACTTATCCTGTTAACTACAGTTTAAATAAACTGTGGAAGTCCCATCCCTAGTTCATTAAAACAAAACAACAAAAAAAGGATCCAATTACCGCAGAGAGAGAAGTTCAATTCTAGCTAGAGCCATCTAGTCTATGACATTTTCCCAAACCTTTTTTTCTCTCTTTAAATGGGCATAAAGTGTGTTATCATAATGAAGAGATATGCATAAAGCTATGAAAATGTAGGCTAACAGCAATGTGAGTGTAAAGAACTAGCCATTATAATGCTATCTGCTAAATGATCTTCCTTTGTGGTAAAATATATATTACGATATGATCATGCATAGAATTGGAAAAAAATCCACAAGAAATAGACTCTTCACTCTGTACAAAGTGTGGTGACACTAGTCTGATTCCGTATAAATTTGTAAACACTTAAAGAGTTATAATAACACAGTCTACTACCCTTCCTAGAAATGAAGAAGGAATTCAACATCATTTTGCTGATATTTCTCAAAGCCATTTCAAAGCTCAGTGGAAATATTTAAATGTATTTTACTGAATAGTTTCATTATACTTAGCCTGATGCTAGATACTCGATAGAGTAGCTGATGCTAGATAGAACACAAGTGGAATAGTTGGTTCTTGTTTCTTTTAGGAGTAATAAAGCATAAATACATGACCCATGAGCCACTGATGGTAACAAAACCCCGTGTGCCAAAGATGAATGCTGATAGGCACGAGAGAGAGAAGCGGGAGGGGGAGTCTTTGAGAAAGGACTCCGAAGAGGGAGACGAATCAGACGCTAAAAGGACAGGAGAACTGGGAACGTCCGAGACAAAGAGGGAGAAGGGCGTCTGGGGGAGGAGAGACGTGAAGGTGGTCTTCTAGCTGAGGTCTGCAAAGCGAAGGCCGTACGCCACGCCATCTGAATACACGAGCTCTTAAAGCAGTAATGGGAGACCAAAAAAGCGGCAGGAAATGGTTTGTGCTGAACCATCTCTACTCTCTCATCTGGTGTCCCCTGTGATCAGTGAAAGGCACTTATGAAACAGCTGACAGAGGTGTACCCATGTGACCACAATATGACCAGAGCCATATGGAAATCAAGTTCACGACCTTGGCCTTGTTAGCACTGTGATCTCTCGGTCTAAAATAACCCTTGCAACCTAGGGCAAATATGAAATGTAGATGTGACCTTTGTCAAAGCTAAGCTGGACACTAGCTAAAGTGGTGAGGACAGACTTTATTCCGTAATAACATTGCAGTGGGGAAGAGAGTCCAGCGTGAACAGAGCTCAACTTTAGTGCAGATGTGATGGGCGTCTTAAAGGGAGAATGAGGGAGGAAGGAAGGAACAAGCGGCGCCTTCCGCAGAGACTGGGTTTGTTAATCAGTGCTTATCTGGAGGAAAAGCAAACTTCTAGTATCTTTATGACAGAAGGTAGTGGTGCAAGTTAGGGCAAGCCGCCCGAAGAGCGGGCTATCAGGTTCCTGAGAAGACAGTTCTGGTGGGTGGAAGATCTACGTCTCAAAGTGAGGGAGAAAGGATTTACAATTGCAAGCTTTCTAAAGCAACTGATCAAAGCGGGGATCCAGGGGGGAGGTGGGTGGGGTGGCGCTCAGGGGCCCTTCTGTCCATGGCCAGGTTTTGGCTGAAACAAACAGTAGTTCTGCTGGCAATTTTCTCAGGCAGACACTTTAAGGGAGGGCTAGGGTCATCCTTGGGGTGTGATCTTGAGCTACTAGAAACTATGTTAGTATTTGTTCAAGTCTTTTAGTAGGGGCTTGGGGAGGAGGCAGGGCACATGACATAATTTATGCTGAAAGCCTGCAGTTTTTATAGGCCAAAATTAAGGCCTGGTCAAAAAAGAGGGCCCAATGGCTGGCCTGGTGGCATAGTGGTTAAGCTGGCATGCTCCACTTCAGCAGCCTGGAGTTCAGAGGTTTGGATCCTGGGCGCTAACCTAGAGCACCACTCATCAAGCCATGCTGTGGTGGCATCCCACATATAAAATAGAGGAAGACTGGCACGGATGTTAGCTCAGGGACAATCTTCCTCAAGCAAAAAGAGGAAGATTGGCAACAGATGTTAGCTCAGGGACAATCTTCCTCACCAAAAACAAAGAAGGCTCAGAGGAGCCTATGTGAAGTTTGGTCAAAGAGAGAATCTTTATCACTTTCCAGCATTTCCAGCTCTTCACATAGCTCTTAAGTTCATCATTCAAGACTCCTGTAGCAGGAAGAAGCCGTTAGAAACTGGCACGACCTTGAAAAGCTTCCACTACTCATCACTTGGGCCTGAGCAGATGCAGTTCAGAATGACCTCAAGGGGCCTTGAACGTTTATAGGCGACAGGCTGCACTTTAGTTGTTCCAGCCTGTGCAGACACGCTAAATCAAAATTAAATGTTAATGATGGTGGTGTCTGTGCCCCTCTGCTGGGGAAACTAAAATATAGAGAAATGAGCCTCTCACAGCTGTCAGTAATTGGGTCACTGCCTCCCCCTGTGTCCTGCTTCCTAGATTTATGCCAGCACCTACTGTCATTAATGGCCCTGCTGCCAAAAAGACTCGCCTTTGCCAAGACGTTGGGCTGGAGGAACACGTGTTCTTGCACGAGAAGCTGACAGTCCTTGAAAGCCCAAAAGTAGGACAGGAGTCCACACACTGGAAAAGGTAAGGATGGTCTGGAGCCTCACTGAAAAGGACCACACGCAGAAGAAGCAGCTCGGAGTTGCCGCGTCTGCCCTTCTGTTACTGGGGCAGCGCCTACTTCAGGTGGAGGCTGCCCTAGGAGATGACCTTTTTGGTTATCTTCTCCTGCAAAATGAGCAGATTCTAGCAGATGTTGCTGAAACTTCTTTTTTGTCAGTTCAGCAGAGACAAAGAGTCTTTCCCATTATTTATTCCAAATGCATAATTGGCGTGTTACTGGTTCATAATGGCTAGTGGTTTCATTCATAGTGATGGATTGGGTTCCTACATCTGATACAGGCCGCTAAGCAGGCTAGACCAAAGACTCCTGGAATAGGAGTTTCCACTCTTCCGTGGTGAACCTCAGGGACCTCTGTTGAAGGAAAAGCTTGAATCCCACTCTTGGTAACAGTGTCCTGACTGGTCTCCACTAGAATTGTAGGGATATTCTTCTGTAGGTAACTCAAACGGCTTGGAAGAGGATGAGCTCCACTCCATCTCTCTGGGAACAGTTGTCACATCTATGTTGTGAATTAAGAAGCTTCCAAGTATTCTTCAGGTGTTTTATTTAAGCACTTCAGTTTGGCATTGCTTATAAACCAACGTAAATTAGTAATTTCCTCATCTGTGACTGTTGAGGGCATGGAGGTCTCTCCAATACAAAGCTCTTCTTGCCATTTAGAAGGTACCATCTAATTAGCAATTTAAATAGACCCAGAAGTGAACTATAGTCATGCACTGCATGCGACGTTTCAGTCAACCGCGTATAGATGGTGGTCCTGGAAGATTAGTACCACAGAGCCTAGGTGTGTAGTAGGCTACACCATCTACGTTTGTGTAAGTGCACTTTACGATCTTCGCACAACGACAAAATCGCCTCAGGACACATTTCTCAGAACATGTCCCCATTGTTAAGCACCACATGACTGTCTTGGGCTCGCTATTTTTGGGCTGGGCATCGTTCCTTCGTGATGGAGTACTCTAGAAGAGGCCAATGGTAAATCTGTATCACAGGCGACCACAGAAAAGAGATGGGCTGGTCATTTGCCTGTTTGCTCTTAGAATCATTCCCTGCTCCTTTCTTCTCTGAACGGCAGGGGCTGGCATCTGGATACTTCCATTTCCCAGACTCCCTTTCCCAACTGGCCCTCAGTTAGGTTTGGCCTCTGGGGACTGTAGGGGAGGAAAAAGTTTTCCTTGACCCTCTTAGGGTTCCTGGCTGAGGCTGAAAATTAAACTGACAAATTCAGATTAATAGGAGAAAAGCTTACAAATTTATGTAATATAAGTTTTACATGATATCTGAAGAAACGGTTAAACCTGAGTATTTTTAGCCAGGTTTGGTGAAGAATGGATGACTGTGTAGAAATACGATAGGTCAAAGAGTATGAGGTAAGTGTAGCAAACGGGGGGAGGCCAGTGAGGCCTGCTTGTTAGGGTTCTTCCTGGTGTCCCTTTGTCTTCTGAGATAAGGATGCTCCTTCCCTCTGGATACAGAGAGGGGACCTCTCACATGACACCAAGGTGCCATATTTTGGGGTAATGTGTACTGAACTCCATCAGGATCCACTTGGAACCACAGAGTAGGTATAAAGATTATCTTAATCTGAAAAGAGATTCAATAGATGCTGAAAGAAGCCTTGTCAGAGCTTCTCTTAGCTGACTTAAAACAGAAACTTCTGAGAAGTGAGGCTGCCATAAATTCCCTGCTGGGGGTGGGTCTGCTCCCAGGAGAGAGACCAAGAATTAACCTACCACATATTCCCTCTCTGGAGAGTTTCATGGTGGAAAGACCACTCATACCCATATAAACATTACCGAACCCAGGTTCATTTTTGCCCACTGCCCGGAAAGCTAAACACCGAGATGACAAGATTTCAGCAGGGAGAGGGTTTACTCACAAGGCAGCCAACTGAGGAAACGGGAGAATGAGTCTCAAACCCAC
This sequence comes from Equus asinus, assembly GCF_041296235.1. Taxonomy (NCBI): domain Eukaryota; kingdom Metazoa; phylum Chordata; class Mammalia; order Perissodactyla; family Equidae; genus Equus; species Equus asinus. Next base: position 95,947,131 of record NC_091792.1, read on the forward strand.
TTCCCCAAAAATAGGAACTCAGGGATATTTATGGAATAGGGGTCAAGGTCGTCTGAAATGTGGAGGTAGGTGATTGGAGGTGAGGGGAGGTGAGGTAACTGATGATGTGCACAAGCGTAGTCAGACTCCATGCCTCTTCACAGGACGCGTGTTCACAAAATGACGGTGTTAGCACAATCTGAGAGTAGAGTTTTAGCCTCCTTTTTTTTTTTTGAGGAAGATTAGCCCTGAGCTAACTGCTGCCAATCCTCCTCTTTTAGCTGAGGAAGCCTGGCCCTGAGCTAACATCCATGCCCATCTTCTTCTACTTTATACATAGAATGCCTACCACATCATGGCATGCCAAGCGGTGCCATGTCTGTACCCAGGATCTGAACCAGCAAACCCCAGGCCACCAAAGCGGAATGTACAAACTTAACCACTGTGCCACTGGGCCGGCCCCAGTTTTAGCCTCTTGATATCAAAAGGTCACTTTTGAGACATCTGCATGGGCCCAGTTGATGGATGGTGGTCTCAACTGGCCTGAAGTGGACAAGGGCTTCTAATTCCCGAAAAACAGCTCAAACACCCATTATCATGGTGACCCAGGCTGCAGGGAGATGCTATCTATAAGAACCTAGTGGGAGTCAGATAGCATATTGCCTAAATAGCACAGTTAAGAATGGGTGGGTAAACAGCTAAAAGCTATAATCAGTAATTGCAAAAAGGAAAAAAAACTTTAGTTCCTAGCTACTTAAGCATCAATGGCTAACTGTTTGCTGCTTTTGTAAACAGACATTACCACAAACTTTCTCACATCCTGTTTGTGCTCTTGAAAACCCATTTGTCTTTCTTAAAGAAACCTATTTATTCTTCCACTGGAAGCCTTTTCTCCCTTCTCCCTTTCTCTTACTAAGTGTATAAGCCTCCAAGTGCTAACCACCCCATTGCATTACTCATCACTGAGCACTCTCATGTGTATGCACGTTGCACACATCAACTAACTCTGTCTTTTCTTCTGTTAATCTATCTTTTGTCAGTTAAATTCACAGGCCCCCAGATACTGAACCTAAGAGGGTAGAAGAAATGTTTTTCTTCTCCAAAGGGCCAGTGAGAGACACTGGCCGGAGATTGGGCAGTATCTCTGCTGTGCCTTCTCCAAGCTTCCAGCTTCTGTGCGACAGCCCCTCTACCAGTCTCAGCTCCTCTGGCAGCCTCCAGTGTGGTCAGTTCCCATGGAAGGTGGTAGTCCTGGCTCCTGGACTCCTAATACCATCTTCTTCCTTGATCTGTCTAGCTCTATGGGTCATAACAGCTTTCTGCTGTTGCCGTGTCTTTTGTTTGACTTTTTGACTGTTTCAACACTTTTGTAATTAGTTCCCTACATTGTATTCAACTGGAATGGCCTCTGTTTTCCATACTGTACCCTCTCTGATAAAATAGATTGCCATGGCTTGGCCCTCCTCAGCACCATCAGGGCCTTTCCATGGCCAGCCCTCCTTAAACTCTTTACAGAAAGACAATCTATTGGTGTTTGAGGATGGTAGGAATTCAAGAAACATTGACTGGCTGGCAAAAGAAGGGACAACTGAGTGGTTTGGCCATGGCATGTGTCCATAACTACGAGCAAGGATTAACACAGAGAAAGGAAAGATGGAGTCCAGAGAGCGAAGGGGCAATGAATGGGCCCAGCTTCCGGAATCTGAACACTGCTGAAAATCTTCCTCTTCTCTTATTGCAGGAACCAGAAGGGCATCAGTTTAAGACACATGTAGATCACAGAGTTTGGAACCTGTTGAAGTTTCTTCATGCAACTCACACTTTCGATTGAGGGCCTGCTGTGTGCTGCAAAGGATACAAAGGCAAATCTGATAGAACCTTGTTCTTAAGAAACATGTAGCTTAGCAGCAGAGAGGAGGCATCCTCATAAGTAACTATAACAAGAACGATAAGCAGAGGAACTTCAGAGCAGAGGTAGAAGCGCAGTGCTGAGGGAGATTAGAAGATGGTGTGAAAGAGCTTGAGCTTCTGCCTTCACCTCCTGGATTCATTTGGAGAGGAAAGAAAGCACGGAGAGTCTGCGAGTGCTGTGTGCCTGTGTATGCTAAACTCCCAACCATGGCTTTGATGACTCACATTAACAAACAATTCAGAAGGAATGGCTTCAGGCATGGCTAGATCCAGGGTTCAAATTTTGTCCCCAGGGCACCGTCTCCTTTTATCTTAATTCTGCCTCCCCTTGAATTGCTTCCATTCTCAGTCAGGCTCCCCCATGTGGTGGCCAGATGGCTGTCAGAAGGCTCATATCCTCACAGCTAAGCAAAACCATTGAAAAAGGAATTACTCTTTCATCCTTTTCGTGATGGCTAGAAGGATGTACTATGATGATTGACAAGCCCTTGGATACAAGACAACCCCTAGAACCGCAATGGTTTGGGTCATAATCCCCTTCCCCCACATCACAAGGATTTAGAAAGATAATCAAGGGCCTGGCCCAGTGGCTCAGAGATTAAGTTCACACATTCCGCTTCAGTGGCCTGGGGTTTGCCTGTTCGGATCCCAGGTGTGGACATGGCACCGCTTGGTAAGCCATGCTGTGGTAGGCGTCCCACATATAAAGTAGAGGAAGACAGGCATGGATGTTAGCTCAGGGCCAGTCTTCCTCAGCAAAAAAGAGAGGAGGATTGGCAGTAGTTAGTTCAGGGCTAATCTTCCTCAAAAAAAAAAAAAAAAAGAAAGAAAGATAATCAAGATGTTACCACAAAAAAAAAAAAAAAAAACGGAGACTGGCTGTGGGTACAAACAGAGTTGTCTTCCTCTAAGAGGGCGGTAAGTTCCTCTGAGAATAGCAGTGTTCAGCCCATGCATCACCAAACACCACTGCAGCACGCATCAGACAGGCGTGGCTCAGGGAGTGAGAGTGGAAGGCTTATTGGCCTCCCAGCCTAGTCTAGGCTCAACTATCCGTTCGTGCTGTGTGTTTTGATAATTTGTGCAAGCCAGTGCTTTCCAGGGGAAGACGATTTCCACCCTCACCCCACTGGGGACTTTTGTTAATATCTGGAGACATTTTTAGTTGTCACAGATTGGAGTGGGGGAGTTGTCCTACTGATGTCTAGTGGTAGAGGCCAGGGATGCTGCTAAATATCCTACAATGCACAGGACAGCCCCCACAACAAAGAACTATCCAGCACAAAAAATGCTAATAGTGCTGAAGGGGAGCAGAACACACAACCCCAATAGATGCCACTCTGGCGTGTGGATTATGTTGAGCTGAAGGCAATCAAGGCCTAACAGACTCAGACACCTACCCACTTCCCCCGAGCTCAGGATGGTATAGAAGCCTTAATTGCCTAGCTGTCCGGGAGCCTCATATCTTTGGGGTTCCCGTACGTATGAAATTACATTTTTTTCTCCTGTTAATCTGTCTTACATCAGTTTAATTATTAGAGCAGCCTAAGAACCTAGAAGGGAAGAAGGGAAATGTTTTTCTCCTCTACATTGCCGTGTTTAAAAACCCTGGCAATCAGAAAAGAGTATGTTTCTGCTGTTTTACCAAAATGGAAAAGCTGTATGCTTGACTTTTGCTGAATTACTTTTTTTTTTGGTCATTATCTGACACAAATTGAGTTGGTAAGTTTCCCCACAGTATGCATCAGGGCAAATAAGAGGCTTAACTCTTCTTGTCGGTAAAAGGGAAAGACCTTCCCTCTTCCATTTCTTTCAGAGTTCTTCTCTGTCCTTTTCAAGGTATGTAAATTTTGTGTGTGTGTGTGTGAGGAAGACTGGCCCTGAGCTAACATCTGTTGCCAATCTTCCTCTATCTTGGATATGGAACACTGCCACAGCATGGTTTGATAAGCGGTGTGTAGGTCTGCACCAGGGGTTCCGAACCTGCGAACCCTGGGCTGCTGAAGTGGAGCACAGGAATTTAACCACTACAATCCCGGGCTGGACCCTAAAGTATGTCAATCTTTTTAATGGCCAAATAAGTCTCACACCAATCTCACGACTCTGGAATTTTTCCCCAAGGACCTGGGAGCCATCTCTATGAAATGTAATTATCAAGGAAGATGGCACCCTGTCTCCCAGTTTCCCAGGAGAAGGGCCCAAATTCACCAGCGCCTGACTTCAGACTGCAAATCCTCCCTAATGTCATGTCACTCATCTGAGTGTGTGAGCTTCTGTCTTTGCCATCTCTTCAGCAGATTGCCTGAGGAGGTGTGTATTGCATTCTAGTTTAATGCTTATTCAATAATAAAACTGTTTTCTTTCTCTTATTTGTAGAGATTTTCTGGGTTGTGAAGAGATTTTCTTTTTAATTGTATTTTGTTTTTAATTGCATTTCTCCAACAAATGCCAGTTTGTTAGAGTGGTTAAGGTGAAAAATCTGTCAGAGATGTGGATACACATGTCTCTGTGTTTTCCTAATAAGGCTGTTTGACACCAATTTATTCTTATTTTCTTTTCATCTTGATTCAAGATTAAGTTCTCCGTTGTTTAAATTTTCTTTTTTTTTTTTTTTGAGGAAGACTAGCCCTGAGCTAACTGCTGCCAATCCTCCTCTTTTTGCTGAGGAAGACTGGCCCTGAGCTAACATCCATGCCCATCTTCCTCTACTTTATATATGGGATGCCTACCACAGCATGGCTTGCCAAGTAGTGCCATGTCCGCACCTGGGATCCGAAGCGGTGAACCCCAGCCCACCGAAGCAGAACGTGCGAACTTAACCACTGCAGCACCGGGCTGGCCACTAAATTTTCTTATAACCTGTCCTTACCCAAATTATAATAAATATTAGTATTGTTATCAAATAACTTGTAGGGGATCTTAAAATCACTGTTTCCTATTCCTTTCCAAGAAATCATTCTATTCATTTCTTTTTAAAATTTCTCCTTTCCTTTATTAATAGAGAAGCTATGCTTAATAAAAATAATTCCCATGGCTGAGCTGTAGTAAGAAGTAGTGATTAGCTGGGATATTTTTTGCAAAAAAACTAAAATGAGCTCTAGTTTTGTTACTGCCCCACATGGGTCATCTGCCCGCTGCAAGACATGCCAATAGTCAAAAGGCAAGGTGGTAGGAGAGAAAGGACTTTATTACAGCTTGCTAGCAAGAGGGAAGACGGCCGACTCATGTCCAAAAGAACCATCACACAGAACAAACACTACAGGCCACTTATATATGGGGCTGTCTCCAGGTGGGGCAGGTGGCTGGTCTGTGGGTGGGGCAGACATCTGGTCCCAGTGCCTGATAGTCCTCTGTCTTACTGGATATGCATCAGAGAATGGACTAATGCCCTATACCCTGATCTTTCAGTTGTCACTATGGCCATCAGCTCAGACTCTCTGCCCAGGGCTCATCACAGTCCTAGAGAACTCAAAAGAACAAAGTTACCGTCTGAAAGCAGCTGGGAGGGGCCACAAAATCTGCAGAGCACGTCTGGGCTAGTTAGAGGACATTTAAAGTTACAATATGGTTTCTTTTCTACAATATGGCTTCTCTTATGTCAACCTTGTGTTGAGCCGTTATCAGTTTCAGGTTTGGAGGCAAATGTTGAACCCTTGCATAGACTGCAAGATCCCAGGGGAAATAACGTTACCTTCTGCTGCCTCCGCAACCATCCAAAGAGCTAGGAGTGCTGAATGTGCAGGAAATGCTTACAAAGCAATGTCGATTCTGGATTGAAGGTAAAAAAAAACCCCAGCAAACAAGAGTAATCTAGAGAATTGCCTATCTCGTATTTTTAATTACTTGCTCTTGCTTTTTAAACAATATTTACTGTGGAGGAAAGAGCCTGTTATTATAAAACTAATAGTCACTGCTGAACATCTAGAAAATAAACAAAAGCCCAAAAAAGGAAATTTGAAAATGTCCCCCTCCAGAAATAACTCATGCTGACACTTTGGTATGTATTCCCTCCTTCTTCCCTTGCAAACATACACACTTTAACACTGTAATTGGATGTGCTGCCTGTTAGCGCTGTGTGAGGCACAGAGGGGTCACTGTGGACATCTGTGATTCAGACAGTTCAGAAGTTGCTAAAAGCTGATAAGAGCAATAATGATCACACTTTTCTTGGCAGAATCATCCATCCTTGTTAAGATAACATCCCAGGATGTTTGTGTTTGTACATAGTCAAGCCACACAGCTACAAATGAAAAGATAACTCTTTTCCAAAGTCTTTGTAGGGGAGGAAAAACTTTTTCCTCTACTCTCTTAGGTTTAGTACCTAAGGTCTGTGAAATAAACTGACAAAAGATAGATTAAAAGGAGAAAAAAGTTTATTAGTACACACAGGAGCCAATACAGGTTAAAGTTAAATGCTTATACATCTAACAGCTTCTATGGGAAGAATAAATAGATGTCCTTAGGAAAAACAAATGGATTTTTAGGAAAACAAATGGGAGATAAGAAAGTTTGTGATAATGTTTGTTTATGCAGGTGTAAGTGATCTTTCCATCTTTATGGCCATGAAACACCCTCGGAGGGGGAACATATGGTAGATTTACACTTGGTCTCGCTCTTGGGAGTAGAAACCACCCCAAAGAAAATTTATGGCCGCCTCATTTCTCAGAAGTTCCTGCTTTTAGTCAGATAATGTCTTCAGCTTAAAATAATCTTTATACCAACTCTGGGGGTTCTGAGTGGGTCCCCACACCTTGAAAGAGGGAAAAGCAACAAAAAGGATGGATTTTCTGAATCGTGGCATGGGGCTGGCTCCTTTGCTCACAGCAGTTCCGCTGGGCTGGTTTTGATTAATCCCATTTTACAAACAGCAAACTAGAGGCTCAGAAAAGTTAAGTAGCAGACCCAAAAACCTGAGCCCAATTGCGTTTTAGCGTCTAGAACCATTCTACTTTATTCAACGAACATTCGGTAAGTGAATCTTGTGTAGCGGGTTTTATACCAGGCACTGAGAATGCCAAATAATAACCTGCTCCTGCCCTCGGGGCCTTGCAGTCCAGGGGAAATCAAAGCAGTGAGGATGACTGCACAACATAGCAGGTGCTGTGATAGAGACGGGGACTCTGCACGCGGGGGGGGGGGGGGGGGGGTGGAGGTGCTGCAGAAACACAGAGGAGGAGCCCCTGCAGCAGCCAGCTGACAGCCCTTTGGCCGAATCTGGCCCTCACGTGTATCTTATTTGACCTCTACTGTTGGTATGTGTTGAACTGTGCCCTCCAAAAAGGTGTGTTGAAGTCCTAACCCCAGTTCCTCAGAATGGGACCTTATTTGGAAATAGGTCATTGCAGAAGTAATTAGTTAAGATGAGGTCGTAGTGGAGTGGGGGTGGTTCTAAGTCCAATGGAACTAATGTGTTTTGCTGTGTTTTTTTGTGAGGAAGATTAGCCCTGAGCTAACATCTGCCACCAATCCTCCTCTTTTTGCTGAGGAAGACTGGCCCTGAGCTAACATCTGTGCCCATCTTCCTCTACTTTATATGTGGGACGCCCACCACAGCATGGCTTGCCAAGCGGTGCCATGTCCACACCTGGGATCCGAACTGACGAACCCCGCCACTGAAGTGGAACGTGCCAACTTAACTGCTGTGCCACTGGGCCTGCCCCTGTGACTGATGTTTTTATAAGATGATGTGAAGACACAGGGGGAGAATGCCATGACGGACACGGAGATTGGAGCGATGTGTCTGTAAGCCAAGGATGGCCCTGCTGACACATTGATTTCAGACTTCTAGCCTCCAGCATTGGGAGAGAATAAATTTCTGTTGGTTTAAGACACCGAGTCCATGGTGCTTTGTTACTAATACAATAGTGTAACATTTAAAAAATAATAATTTGGGGGCTGGCCCTGTGGCCGAGTGGTTAAGTTTGCGCGCTCCGCTGCGGGCTGCCCAGCGTTTTGTTGGTTCGAAGCCTGGGCGCGGACATGGCACTGCTCATCAAACCATGCTGAGGCGGCGTCCCACATGCCACAACTAGAAGGACCCACAACTAAGAATATACAACTATGTACCAGGACGCTTTGGGGAGAAGGAAAATAAAATAAAATCTTAAAAAATAATAATAATAATTTGATGACAGTGGTGGTGATGCTTCTTTCCTGCTTCTGGTCTCCTCTTCCACGTGCACGGAGCGAGCTCAGCAATTCAAATACTCCTGAATCCTCCTTCACTCACTCTTCTTGTTGTTAGCACCTGGAGTCAGTTCAACTCCTAGCAACCCTGCGGACAGGCCTGCCGGGTCTTTTGCGCCATCTTCTCGCCTTCCCATGCCATAATCTGTCAATGCTCTGATGTTGTTCAGAGAGTTTTCATGGAAGCGGGCCGCCAGGTCCTTCTTCCTGGTCTGTCTCAGTCTGGAAGCTCCGCTGAAACCTGTCCACCATGGATGACCCTGCTGGCATTTGAAATACCAGTGGCCTAACTTTCAGCATCTCAGTAACAGCAGCTGCCAACAGCAGTATGACAACAGACAGACAGGTGGTGTGGTTCCCTGATGGGAAACGAACCTGGGCAGCTGTGCCAAATCTTGACCTCTAGACCACCAGGGCTGGCCTTCCCCACCAGACGGAGAGTAAACTGGCACTGCTGAGTTTGGGATAATATGGAACAGGGCTGGCATCCTAGGTCTGTCTTCCCTTAGAATGATCCAGCCCTCAGAGAGCCTTGTTCCCTTCAGCTCTTCCATGCGATGGCCGTTATCAGAGCTGACCTCCCTTTGCGGGCGGGCCTTTGCTTGGGTTCCCCAGAAGCAGAAGCTGAGAAGCAAATTCATGGTCCAGTGCTTCGTTGGGGGAGCGCTCTCAGGAGAAGCGCGACGAGGGAAGGCCGGCAGGATGGGGAATACAGCGGCAGCCTCGCTCCGTCTAATCCCTCGGAGAAGCTCTGGAGGCACCCTGCAGCGCAGTTAGTCCCCTCCGAGGCTGCTGTCCCTCCTGCATCAGTCATGGGACAACGCTGACTGAGGGGCAGGCGAGAAGGGGCGGAGACCCCCGGGCAGGCCAGGGCAGCACCTGCGTGGCTGAGGGCAATTCTCCAGGGAAGGCAGCAACTGTAGGATGTTATCAGCCCCACTCACAGCAACTAGAGGGTGGGCGCACCTGCTGGCAAAGGGGATCTAGGCCCCCCCTCCCCCACACACATACCAACCACCTCCACCACGGGAAGCCTGCTGTGGCCTGGTCCAGCTTGGCAAATGTGTCTAATCCAGAGAAGTAAAATGGAAGAACCGGAACCAGAAGGAAAAGCCCCTTCCTCTGGCAGCGGCCTTCTGGCTCCTTCTAGCGACCCAGCCTAACAAAGCGCTCGCTGCAGATGGGAAGTGCTTGAAGGGTCTGGCCCGTCTTCACGGAGCAGAGAATAAAGGGTAGATTTTGAGCTGTGGGGCAATAAATTGATAAGTGGCTTACCCGCTAAGATCACCTTTAGACATTAACCATTCCTTTGCTTTTCTTTTTTCTCTCCATTCTTTTTGACTGTTTATAATATTCACCAAAAAATTAGCAAAAGAGCCTGTGCCACCTCGTTGTTTTGCTGGGGCCTATAGGGCTGGCAGGACGGGCAAGTGTGGCAGTCTTCATCCTGCTAGGAAGCCCTGAGCCACCAATGGGACCAGAAGCGACATGAAAAACGCCAAGCCCTTTGGAGGTGCTGGAAAAAGTAGGGCGGAAGCCAAACAGCCGGATTCTGCCATGCGTCTGCTCAGGGATGGCTGCTCAGAATTCGCTGTAGAAAAGAATGAAGTTCTGGTTGTAGGCTTGGTCTCAAAGGTCATGCTGTTGAGGACATTCCTGGAGTCTGCTTTCAGGTTGTCAGAGTAGCCTGAAATTCAAAGGCTGAACAAAGGCTGAAATTCGTGAGTTTTGATGGTGCAAACATGGTAGAAATAATTTTCTTAAAAATATATTTACATTTATATTTTATATTAAAATATATTTGAAAACAAATTTTCAAAAATAAAAGAAAATAGAATGACATTATATTTTCTAAATAATGACTTTTTCATGTCATAAAGAGAACATATTGTCTTTATTATCCCGAGAAGATACAAAGAAGACTGCCAAGCACCATGTAAGGTTTTTTTCACATTCTCTTCTCCATGTTGATTGACCTACAAAGTCAATTTCAAATTTTGTGCTCATCCTTCTGTTATGACTTTAGAGCTGAGCGAACCCGTCAGGCACAGATCTCATTTATACTCCTCAACCTTGCAAAAAAATCTGAACTGCTCGCCACTATTCACGTTTCCTATTCCTATATATTAGGAAATAGTTTTACAGTACTTGCATTGCTGGAATTTTTTAAGTGTTTTAATTGTGCCCTTACATGTATCAGAAAAGCTATTCATTTTTTCCAGTAATCAATAGAAAAATGTACTAAAAATAAGCAAATACCTTCCTCCATCTTTATGGGGTGATTTTAGAAATTATTATTATTATGTTCTTCCATTTCTGTGAACGTTACTATTTAGAGGATTAATGGTAATTAGCGAAAACCATAATACACTATATTTAATGAAAGATGTCATTGATATTATTCTATTTATTTATGTCTACTTTTGTGAATGAAACAAATGCTCTAAAATATTTGTCAATTTGCTGATATAGATAAGTCTGGAGAGTAGATTGGGGACATTGTGGAGTCTGTGACTCCTAGTGACTTCTCTGTAGCCACCTCCAGTGGCCAGTTCTCAGTCATTCTGTTTGGCCCCTTTCAGATGCCCAATTCCGTCACTCGGCCCCATGCTCTTGTTTATTCTTGGGAGTTGTAAAGATACTGATTCGCGTCTCTTTGCACTACTTCATTCCCTCTGTTTGCGCCTCTTTCCCTCTGGGCCGGCGTGTGCCAGCCAGTCCTCACTCTCCTCCTCTTCACTATAATCAGGATTAAAATGCATCTCGCAGGTCATAAGTTCCAAATTCCTGCCCCCAAATGACCTTTCCTTATAGGTTTCCATGAAGAGCCAATGAAATTCTCATAGCCATCCACAAAATCACAGCCCGGGCTCTAGGAGAGCTGGACCACGAATCGGAAAACCCAGACTTAAACCCTAGATTCACTCACTCCCTGTGTGAGCTGGAAGGCGTCACCGTGCCTCTGTGAACTTCAGTTTCCAAAGCTGTAAAACGGGGAATCTCTGCCTCACCTTGTGTGAAGGTCATATGAGATTATACACATGAACGCACTTTGTACAAGAATAACTCTTCTTTATCAAGATCTTACAAAAATGCGGGTATTATTGAGGCTATTTTACATTGTTGTTCCGTTTGATTCTAACGACGACTCTATAAGACATATATGTATTCTTATTCTTATTTTGCAAAATGAGAGAAATTGGGACTTAGAAGTCTTAAGTATCTTGCTCAAGGCCACAAAGCTAGTACCAAGGCTAAGCTTAAAGCCTGTGCTTAGTTCCAAAGCTCGCTCCCAAGCAACAGTCAGGGTTCTTGGTTGCAGATGACAAAAACTGACACTGACAATTCTTTTTTTTTTTTTTAAGATTTTATTTTTCCTTTTTCTCCCCAAACCCCCCCCCCACCCCTGCACATAGTTGTGTATATTTTCAGTTGTGGGTCCTTCTAGTTGTGGCATGTGGGACGCCACCTCAGCGTGGCCTGATGTGCAGTGACACGTCTGCGCCCAGGATCTGAACCGGCAAAACCCCGGGCTGCCAAAGTGGAGCGCGCAAACTTAACCACTTGGCCACGGGGCCGGCCCCAAGACACTGACAATTCTAACAGAAGTGTAGTGGAGGTTTGCAATATTGGCCTGAGGCCTGAGGACGAGACTCAGAAAATTAGCTGGAACCAAGGCAGCTTCTTGTCCAAGTATATAAACAAAAAAGGAAGTATATAAAGTCATCTTTTAGCCACGACAGTTGGGAGGGACACTGTGACATCTCAACAGAACATCCCTGCAGTTGCCAAGAACAACTACTTGTTCCAGATTCAAAGTCCCAGGTGAGCATCAGGTTCAACGAGCCTGGAATATATGACCTGATTTTGAAGGAGTGGAAGAGGTGTCTTTCCACTTCCTCTCCCACAATAAGAAGGATGGCACTGTGACATGTCAGGCAGGACTTTTTTAGTTTCTGCACACACCCCCTTCTCAACACACACACACTCACACACACTCACACACACTCCCTTTGCTTTCCTCCCTCCTCAGAGGATGAAGTGTTTCCTCTCTTGTCCAAGGCTAATCTCTTTATCCCTTTTTGCAGCAGCTATCATCCCACTTTCTCCATCTCTCTTCTGATTTCAGCTTTTCCACTCTATCTGTTTTCGATCCCCGTACAAAGGAATTCGGATCTCTCCAGTCCCTACCGAAGAGACTCACACAACAGAGCTACTGGGTTTCACCAGAAATTCGTGATCACCAACCTCAAACAAGTCTCAGCCTGCCCGGAAATCACGCTGCCTTTCTCTGATGAACTCTCTCTTCCACCTGACAGAATGGCTATGTCAAACCCCCATACCCATCGGATCTCTGAAGGACATAAGGATAGAGAGAAAAACCTATCTTGTCTGTCTCAGGTACAAAGGGCAAAAGGGCAAATACTTTCACAAGCCTCAACTTCTAGGAGTGGAGCAAAATGGAATGCGAAACCCGGGGCACAGCAGAGAAGACCAGAGCGAGGAGAGAAGTGGATTTGCAAATGACCATGCTAGGCTCTCTCCAGACAGACTGAGGGATGACACAGCTGAAAACATAAATAAATATTTTCCACTCATTCTAGTAATGGTCTGAACCCATATATAGGTCTTGGGTGCAAAGCAATGGAGTTACATAACAATACAACTTTATGGGGCTGGCCCGGTGGTACAGTGGTTAAGTGCGCATGTTCCAGTTCGGCAGCCTGCAGTTCGCTGGTTTGGATCCCGAGTGTGGACATGGTACCACTTGGCAAGCTATGCTGTGGTAGGCATCCCACCTATAAAGTAGAGGAAGATGGGCATGGATCTTAGCTCAGGGCCAGTCTTCCTCAGCAAAAAGAGCAGTTAGCTCAGGGCTAATCTTCCTCAAAAAAAAAAATACAACTTAATAAAAGAGACACCATTACATATAGAACAAAAAAAGGAAGGCATATTCAGATGGGGATGTTGGAATAATTTTTTAAAATTTTAGAGAAATAAAAACTATTTAGGTTCTCACTTGAATAATACCAAAATAAGCTCAATACTTTAAGTTACATAAATGAATGGAACAAAAAAATTAAAAACTATACTTGAAGAGTTGAAGGAAAGATGGGCATATTTCACTACATTAAAAATTTTACTCCTGTATGTAAAAATAAAATTAGATTTGTAAAAAGAAATGTATTTGGTGTAAAACATGCTGAGAGCACAATAGTTTAGTTGGCAAAAGGACGTTGTTATGGGCTGAATTGTGTCCCCCCAAATCCATATGTAGAAGCCCTAACCCCCAGTGCCTTAGAATGTGACTGTGTTTGGAGATGGGGAATTGAAAGAGGTGATGAAGTTAGAATAGGGTCATAGGGTGGGCCCTCATCCAACACGACTGGGATCCTTATAAAATGAGGGGATTAGGACACAGACACACAGAGAGGGAAGACCGTGTGAGGACACAGGGAGAAGACGGGCTTCTACAAGCCAAGGAGAGAGGCCTCAATAGAAACCAACACTGTCCTCATCTTGATTTCAGACATCTAGCATCCAAAAGAGCCAGAGCATAAATCTCCATTGTTTAAGCCACCAGGTCTGTGGCACTTTGTTACGGCGGTTGGAGATCACTAATACAGACATACGCAGATCTTTTACAGAAGAGAATACAATTAATATACAGAAATACTCAAAGCCAGAAGGGAGATCCTCACAAAAGAGATGACTTTTGAGTTTGGTCCCGGGAAATGGAGGAGAAATTGTTGACATCCAATGAGCCTGTAATCATTATTTGGAGTTGATTTGCTTGTTTTTAAAGAAAAACACCTCATGCTTTGCCAAGAATGAGTAAATCTGAAACACCAAACTTAAGTTTGTAATTTCATATCAAGGAAATAAACAGGCAACAAACTAATGTAAGCCTTGTTCAAACAGGAACGTGTGTCAGATACAACCTAGGAGCTGTCTCTCTGCTTTGACAGGGTTTGTGGTGAGCTAATCTTGGGTAACGGACGACAAGTAGATTAGGTGTGTTGAATCATTGTTGCTGCGGCCTTTTTTCTGCGGTAAGCTTGGGTCTGCAGCTGCCTCGTGGGGATGCATCTGGTGGACAGCCATGTGCTGCCATCCTGACTCCCTTCTCATGTGCCCTTGCAAGCTGCAGAGGTGGAAAAACCAAAAACCACGCTCTGCTTCCCAGACTTCCTTGCGGCTAGGGTTCCAGACCATGAAATAGATTACATCCATAAACGCATGCACATCTCTGCTGCTGCTTACTGCTCATGTGATCTGGGTACGCTTCCTCTCTCTTTACTTCAGATTCCTTGTCTGTAAAATGGAGATGAGAACAGCCCCCACCTCATAGGGTTGTTACAAGAACTAAGTGAGTTAAAGCATATCAATTGCTTAGCCTGGCTAAGCATAGTTGCATAAGCATAGTTGGTATCAGTGTCAGCTTTATTGTAATCGTTATTTTGAAGGTGGCAGTAAGGCAGAGGCCATCTTCCTGCTACACAGCTGTCTTTCTCTGGCAATTATTGTCCTGGGATTTTCTTTTCTTTCTTTCTTTCTTAAATTATTTTATTGAGGTCATATTATTTTATTGGCTTTATAACATTGTGTAAATTTCAAATGTATATTATTATTTATCAGTTTCTATATAGACTGCATCACGTTCACCACCAAGTCTAATTTCTATCCATCACCATGTACAGGTGCCCCCTCACCCTTTTCATCCTCCCACCACCCCCTTCCTTTCTGGTTGCCAGTAATCTGTTCTCTTTATCTAGTGTCTGTTTAGCTTCCACATGAGTGAAATCATGCAATATTTGTCTTTCTCCATCTGACTTATATCACTTAGCATAATACCTCAAATCTATCCATGTTGTCACAAATGGCATGACTGTCTTTTATCATGGCTGAGTAGTATTCCATTGTGTATATGTATACCACATCTTTATCCATTTATCTGTTGATGGGTACTAGGGTTGCTTGGCTATTGTGAATAATGCTGCAATGAACATAAGGGCACATATATCTTTTTGAATTATTGATTTCATGTTCTTTGGATAAATACTGTCCTGGAGTTTTCTACAGCAGGGTTCTGGTGTCCATCATTAGCTTCATGGGTGTCCAGAGGCAACCGGTCCTGGATCAAGACCACAGAAGTGTGTCTTCAAAGTCAACAGGTCCTGCTTCAGCCCAATTCCCTGGTGGGCCAGTTCTGCAATATGTTCTTGAGAATCATCCCAGAGGCCCAGCCTAGAGCCTTCTCTTCCAGCCCCTGCAGCAATTTTGTAAATGCTTAATAACTTTTTTAAAATCCCTTTCTGCATAATACATGGAGTGGCATCTGTTTCGTGCAACTGAATCCTGACTGATATCCCCATGTGAGCCCCTGTCTCAGATCTCCTTTACCCCGTTTACAGTTGTGAAATTAAACAGGAAAACTGGCTTAGTGAAGGGCTTCACAGAGCTGTGTTAGTATTGGCAAAGCCCAGCCTGGAACCCATGTTCAGTATTCAGTACTTTTCTGCTAGATCAGACCCCAAGGAAGGTGGCCTGTCTAGAACAGCTGGCTGATCCTGGATCACATCCCATCTCCCCATAGATCCCTGAGAGCAAAAAAGGGGAGAAAGGGAACTTACATTTGCTGACATTCTCTCTTGACATGTTGGCCACTCCTCTGGAGGTAACATCTCACATCCCCAATACTGGCACAATCTATTATACGCTTATTAAATGTCCGTTAAAAGGTCTGAACTGAGATGTTGAACACGGTATATTACGGAATTCACAAACCTCCCCTGGAAAGTAAAAGTCTCCCAGGAAATCAAGGGAAAATGACAATGTGTTTATTTCTATGCGTGTTCATGTTGGTATTTTAGGTTGAACTCACTGTGCACTTTATCTGCTTGAAGCTGGGAATGGAAATCCTAACAAAGCAGAACCTAATGAAACTGTTCAGACCACAATCCTTCTTTCACTTAAGATTGCATTACTTTTCTCCTAACTAAGCTAAATTTTTTTTAAGATTTGGATTCTGTGACTACATTAGTAAATGGCCTTTGTTTCTTAGTCAAAGTTCTTCGGCTTACAAGTAAGAGAAACCCAAGCAAAGTAACCGAGGACGAACGGGAGGATTTATCATGGACCACAGGGTCACTTCAAATTCCAGGGACAAGATGTGCACTCAGGTTCACAAAGGGCTGGTACCAGGAACCAGAAAGCTCTCAGAGATGAGCTGCTCTGTGTCTCTCCCGGGCGGCCTAGCCCTTGTCTGCGTTTGCCTTTCTCGGCACATCTGCTTCTCTCTCTCTCTCTCTGCAAACAGGCTCCTTGGGCTCTACAGAAGTGTGGTGCAGGATGGCTGCCCCACAGCAGTAGTTTCAGAACCCTGTTCACAGGGCCTCCCATTTGCATACAAGCGGACACTCTCCCTGATCGCTAAGTCTCAATTTCCCAAAAAGGAATGACCAAGTTTAGATGGCATTCCTGCCCTTGGTCAACCAACTGTGGCAGGAAACAGTGGTCATCACATAGTACAAATTAACCACACAGAATCAGCCCTGTGGACGGGTGGGAGGAGCAGTTCCTGGAGGCATGAAGAGTAGGCAAACACACCATCGTGTGTGCATGACAATATCCCAGGGAACAAAGGCTTTGTAACTTTAGTGTGAAATTAATATAATTCTTAAACTACCTACATATAGGAATATCATGATATTCCTTCATAGCTAATTACCTCCATTTAAAAAACGATACTCTTTGCATATGAGTGTGTATTCTCATATAGTGACTTAAAACAATGCACATTAGGTCACTGGCTTTAGTATTTCCTTTATCCAAGCAGTCAGATATGACTACTCTGAGAATAGTTATCAAAGTAACTAGAAAGTTAACTAATGAGATAAATAAAAATAGAATTCGAGATGTTGCTGGGTGGCTGAATCATGCTCAAGATGCAAATTAGGCAATTTGAATGGGGCATCCATTTATTTGGACCACCAGGGTACCATTTAAGGAATTATTATTCTGGCAAATGAGGGTAAATAGGACCCTAATGATTGAAAATTTGAGGCTGCTTTCAAAAGCTCTAATTTGCTCCCAGGGAGTACAAGGAAGAATTTGGGTGGATAAAGAGCCCGATAAATAATGCAAAAGCAGGGAGTCTGGGCCAAGACAGAAGCCATGCTTGAGAGATCAGGCATTGATGGGAAGATCTAAAGTAACGTTTTGTAGGAAGGTGACCAGAGCAAACGGACTGACACGGGGCTTTGACCCTGAGGGGTCGGTAATTAGGCCATAGGCCGTCTGACTTCACAGGGGCGTGTTTGGGGCTGCGTGTACATGTGAGCTTCGGGGAAGAGAAGCGGGTTCCTGTCCTCACCTGATTCCTGGTAGCCCTGCTTTGCACAGCACATCCTCCTCACCGCCGTCTAAAGCAGGTGTCCTCCATCGCAGCAGTAGCTACTGTCCACACAACTGTTTTTATGTCCTCATGGGTGCTTTTTGTGCAGAGAGAGAAAGTGATTTTCATCTTAAAAATTAGTATTCAAATTATTCAAAACCTAATTGTTTCTTAAGCTTTGAGGAAGTAAGTCAGTCTTAAAAACATATCATTCCCTTTATAAATCCAGACAATTTTAACCCTCGCCTTAAAGAAAGATTTTTAAAATGAGGAGATTCACTTAAATGTTTCCAGCTATATCTGTACGTTTAACATGTTTGATTTTCCTTTCAAGTATTGCCAAAACAAGCAAAACCTTCCTATGTTCTTAGATGAGTTAAAGTCTATTAAACTTATAACATCTCAGCTTAAAATCATGAGCTAAATCAATTGCTCAGTTATACAACTAATTGGGAATTAGAAAGCTAAAATAGTACTCTAACAGGCCAAATTCTTTTTAAACACTTAAGCATCAAATATGTGTGTTTTTTTTAACCCAAAAATATTCATGTGTGGGTGTGATTTTCCTAAACACCCTTATACTTAATGCCGTCGAGGGTTGAGAGATGCTTCCCCATCAAGGAAGATTATGTCATTCCACACACTCCAGGAATTACCTTCTCAGATGCTTTAGACATCACAGAACAGCCAGCCTCGATGTTGGGCCTGGACTGCAGACATACAGGCCAGCTTTTCTCACAACCCTGACCTAGGTTGCATTCTCTTTTACAATTACTATAGTTTTTCATGCCTTAACTTAAGGAGGGAGTGGTTGGTAACAGGACTGACTTATCCATTAAACAGAACAGCACAGTATCTAGGACCTCTGATACTTTCAGTTGTTATCACCCAAGGTGGGTCATCTGCTCGCTGCAAGACATGCCAATAGTCAGGAGGCAAGGTGGTAGGAGAGAAAGGACTTTATTACAGCTTGCTAGCAAGAGGGAAGACGGCCGACTCATGTCCAAAAGAACCATCACACAGAACAAACACTACAGGCCACTTATATATGGGGCTGTCTCCAGGTGGGGCAGGTGGCTGGTCTGTGGGTGGGGCAGACATCTGGTCCCAGTGCCTGATAGTCCTCTGTCTTACTGGATATGCATCAGAGAATGGACTAATGCCCTATACCCTGATCTTTCAGTTGTCACTATGGCCATCAGCTCAGACTCTCTGCCCAGGGCTCATCACAGTCCTAGAGAACTCAAAAGAACAAAGTTACCATCTGAAAGCAGCTGGGAGGGGCCACAAAATCTGCAGAGCACGTCTGGGCTAGTTAGAGGACATTTAAAGTTACAATATGGTTTCCTTTCTATAATATGGCTTCTCTTATGTCAACCTTGTTTTGAGCAGGTATCAAGGTGTCTGCAAATATATTTTAATTTCTTTTAAAATCAGAAGAAAAATTTTAATATAATAATAATGAATATATAATGCCAAATCAAGGTTGGATTATATTCATCTTTATAATAATCAGTAATAAAATACAATTTTTAATATTTTCTCCCACAAAGACAGAAGTGCCCAGGGCCTATGAAAGTCCTAATGCAACCCTGGTCACATAGCCTGCATCCCTGGGTGTCAGTTCTATCAGGCCCCAATTCTGAGATCAATTTACAGAACTCTGACACCTGGCCTAGACTGGCCCATCACGCCAATACATTTTGCACTTCTTTGGCTCTTCAGATATTAAGTATCTGAATTCACAGAATTCTGCATTCTTTTTTTATTTATACTTGTTTTTTTAAAAAGATTTTATTGTTCCTTTTTCTCCCCAAAGCCTCCCAGTACATAGTTGTGTATTTTCAGTTGTGGGTCTTTCTAGTTGCGGCATGTGGGATGCCGCGTCAGCGTGGCCTGATGAGTGGTGCCATGTCCACGCCCAGGATACGAACCAGCGAAACCCTGGGCCACTGAAGCAGAGTGCTCGAACTTAACCACTTGGCCACGGGGCCGGCCCCTATACTATCTTGAAGGGCATACCTTTTTTTTTTCCCCGAGGAAGATTAGCCCTGAGCTAACGTACCGCCAGTCCTCCTCTTTTGCTGAGGAAGCCTGGCCCTGAGCTAACATCCGTGCCCATCTTCCTCTGCTTTATATGTGGGACGCCTACCACAGCACGGCATGCCAAGCGGTGCCATGGCCGCACCCGGGATCCGAACCAGCGAGCCCCAGGCCTCAGAGAAGTGGAACGTGCGCACTTAACTGCTGCGCCACGTGGCTGGCCCGGCATACAACCTTTACATATGTTAGAATGCAATATGATTAGCAAAAATTCTGACAGTCATTTCATAAAGGAAGCTATTCAAATGGTAAATATGCACATAAAAAACATCATTAGTCATCAGAGAAATGAAAATTAAAACCACAAAGAGATAGGATTAAACACCATATATGGGTGTATAATGAGTACAGTTTTTCAAACTGACAACACTAAATGTTGGTGAGGATGTGAAACCACCAGACGTCTCATACATTGTTCCTGAGAGCGTGAAACGGGACAATCACTTGCGAAAAGTTCTGGCAGTTTCATAACAACCCTATGACCCACAGTTCCACTCCTGGCTATCTACCCTAGAGAAGTGAAAATATATGTCCTCAAAAAGAACTTGAAAAGACGTTTAGCATCATTTGTCATTAGGGATGTGCAAATCAAAACCACAATAAGATATCACTTCACACCTACTAGGATGGCTATAATCAAAAAGACTAACAATAACAAGTGTTAGCAAGGATGTGGAAAAGTGGAACCCTCATATATTGCTGGTGGGAACATAATATGGTACAGTACCATGGAAAACAGTTTGGCAGTTCTTCAAAATGTTCAACATAGAGTTATCATACGACTCAGCAATTCCACTCCTAAGGTATATACCCAAGAGAATTGAAAACATATGTCCACACAAAAACTTGTGCATGAATGTTCACAGGCGCATTATACATAATAGCCACAATGGGGAAACAACACAAATGTCTGTCAACTGATAAGTGGACAAATACATGTGATATATCCATACAATGGAATATTATTCAGCCATCGAAAGGAATAAAGTACTGATTCACGCTACAACATGGATGGTCCTTGAAAACATTCTGCTAAGTGAAGGAAGCCAGACACAGAATGCTACATACTGTATGATTCCTTTTGTGTGAAATGTCCAGAACAGGCAAATCCATAGAGACAGAGAGTAGATGGCAGTGGAGAGTGACTGCTTAATGAGTATAGGATTTCTTTTTGGGGTGTTGAAAATGTTCTGGAATTAGATAGTGATGATAGTTGCATAATCTTGCAAATATACTAAAAACCACTGAATTGTACACTTTAAAAGAATGAATTTATGACACGAGAATTATATCTCAATTAAAAAATAAGATAGATTCATGGATGGGATAGTGGGATGGTTAGATGGGTAGACACAGGATAGAACAAACACAGCAAAATGTTAACTGTAGAATTTAGGTGATGGTTATACGGGTGTTCACAGTATAATTCTTTCAACTTTTCTGTATTATGCAACTTTTACAATAAGATAATGGGAAATGCAAGGTCAAAATTCTTTTCATAATAATACTAAGATGTTATTTGCTATTTTCCTTCTCCCATGAGAGTACAATACAGTTTTCCAGAAACTACATGACATGTAAAGTCGTAACAGATTGACTACAGAAGTTGTAAAAATCTTATCTTCTATTAAGCCAGACATGAGAGATTTGCAGAAATGTAAAACAATGCCTTTCTCACTAATTTTCTTGTTTTAGAAAATAGTTATTTTTCATAAAAATGTTATTTATATTAGTATGAAATGTGTTTATTATAGTTATTTTTAAATGAATTAATAAATAAATATTTTTAAATTTCTCAGTTTTAATATCTTGCACATCAAATATCACAGATATCATTCACATCAAAAATTCTTTGGGGGGCCGGCCCAGTGATGCAGCAATTAAGTTCACATGTTCTGCTTTGGCGTCCCGGGGTTCGCCGGTTCAGATCCCGGGTGCAGACATGGCACCACTTGACAGCCATGCTGTGGCAGGTGTCCCACATATAAAGTAGAGGAAGATGGGCATGGATGTTAGCTCGGGGCCAGTCTTCGTCAGCAAAAAGAGGAGGATTGGCAGCAGATGTTAGCTCAGGGCTAATCTTCCTCAAAAAAAAAACCCCCAAAAAACAAACAAAAAACCCCCAAAATTCTCTGGGATCCTAATAATTTTTAATAGCATAAATGAGTCTTGAAACCAAAAGCTTTGACAACTACTACCAAGGTTTTATTCTGCCACACACCTCATTAGAGGAAAACTCTGCAGTCATTGAAATGGTGCATGAAAACATATTTATTGAATGAAAAGATATTTTCTTTCTTGTTAAGTAGGTATGGTGTGATGCTATACTTAATTAAAATAAATGTGTGGATGTTTGTCTATCCATAGGAAAAATGTACAAAAGGATACATACCAATTAATGCTAATTATTTCTAGGCTGTAAGATTATAGAGATACTTATTTTCTTCTTTATTCCTTTTCTATATATACTGATTTTTTAAAAACATTATTGTGGGAAAAAACACAAAACATAAAATCATCTCAACCATCTTCAACTGCACAGTCCAGTGATGTTAAGCATATTCACCTTGTTGTGAACCAGATCTCCAGAGCTTTTTCATCTTGCAAATCTGAAACTCTGTACCTGTTGAACAAGTCCCCATTCTCCCCTCTCCCAGTCCCTGGGAAGCACCATTCTACTTCCTGTCTCTATAAATTTGACTAATCTAGGAGCTTCATATAAGTGGAATCATACGGTATTTGTTTTTGTGTGTGTGTCTGTCTTATTTCTCTTAGCATAATATCCTCATGGTTCACCCACGCTGTAGCATGTGATAGAATTTCCTTCGTCTTAAGGCTCAATGATATTCCATTGTATGTATATACACATTTTTATATATTCACCTGTCAATGGACATTTGAGTTGCTTCTAGATATATTTTTTAAAAAGAACATGAATTCACTTTATAAACAGAAATAAAATAAAGCTATTTCCATTTCCCTCACAAAGCACAGGCATCAAAGAGAGGGAAAGGGAGGTACAAAGATCTTTAACTTAGTTGATCAGCCTCCTGTCCAGAAGTTAATCAACTATGATGGAAAAAGAAAAGATTGTCCCTAATCCCAGCACCCATGAGGAAGAAATAAGGGTTTGAGCTGCTTCCTTTCACATAAAATCTGTATTCTAATTTGACCCTTTCACTCAGAATATTGGAATCTCTCCTACCAACTGTCTCACCATACTTACTGCTCTCCAATTTAACCCAGGAACACTCATCTAGACCGCCCCTGAATTTCACGCATGCTGCATGTGTATGAGCAAGAAGTCCGAAAGTTTACCATACTGTAAGGGGGATTCTGTCCTCAGAGAGCTAAAACCATTATAAAATATCAAAGCGCATCTTGCCTTTTAGATGATCTGATGGTGTATTTCTAGCATTCTCTTTTAATGGCCATAGAAACCTTTTAAAAACTTTTTACTATGGACAATTTTCAGATAAACACAAAAGTAGATACAATAGCACAATGCAACTCTATTTCATTCGCCTTTTGCTGTGTAACCAACTTTGGCCGGTGTGACTTGAATCACCAGCGCTGGAATCATCCGGCGATTTCCTCACTCATGTGTATGGTTCCTGGGCTGCGCTGGCTTGGAGCCTGAGCTGTGCTGGGGCTGTCAACTGGAGCATCTACTCATGGCCTCTCCTTGGGCTTCTCCTAATGTGGCAGCTGGGTTCCCAGAGGGAGCACACTAAGAGAAAGTATGGGAGAGAAAGCAGACCAAGAGGATGAGGTGGGAGCTGCAGAGTCTTTTCCGACCCAGCCTCAGAAGTCACACTGTGTCATTTCTGTCGTACCATATTGATTAAAGGGCTTAAAAGCCTGCCTAACAGTCAAGGGGAAGGGACATAGATCCCCACCTTTCTGTGGGAGGATGGAAAGGTCAAATTACAGAAGAACATGTGCGATGGGAAATATTGTTACGGTCATATTCAGAAAATAAAATCTGCTGCAGCCATGGCACCCCATCGCCTGGCTTCAATAATTGTTCACTCACGGTCCATCTTGTTTCACCCATCCCCATACCCACTGCGCTCCTCCCGCTGAGTTCATTTTGAAGCAAATCCCAAATATATCAGTGTGCTGATAAACACATCAGAACATGGCTCTAAAAGATGAGGATTCTTGAAAAATAGCCGCACACAGATGTTAGCTCAGGGCCAATCTTCCTCAGCAAAAAGTGGAGGATTGGCAGTGGACTTTAGCTCAGGGTTAATCTTCCTAAAAAAAAAAAAAGAAAAGAAAAGCCACAATGCCATTATCCCACCTTAAAAGCTTAACAATAACTTGTTTAATATCATGAAATATCCAGTCTATGTTTCCCTAACTGCCCCACAAACATTTTTTAATAAAGTTTATTTGTTTGAGTTTGGATTAAAATAAGGTTATTGCTAGTCTTTCTCAATAAGTTCTTCAATACAAGTTTTTCCTTCAGAAGTGAATGCACATTTGGCCTGCTTACCTCTGAAGAGCATCAGATTGAGAATAAAGGTTTGTCCCCATCAGCACACCTAATGATTTCCAACCTAGTTGCAAATGAAGTAAGTTAGTGAGATGTATGTTTCTCATCAATAGTATTTTCCATTTATACTTATTTTATGAAATAATGCCAAAGTCTAATGCAATATTCAAATAACTACACAGTCATGACTGAACCAACTATTCAATAAATTTTATAGAAGCAACTGCCCCTCCAAGATACACTTCAAACAGTGGCCATTACAAGGCCTTAGTCACTGGCGCTGAATGGGTTCCACCACAAGGGCAGTTTCCTACACAGGCCACCTTCCTTATTAACTCCTCATCTGGAGTCAACAAAGCAGGGAATACTCTCAACCCACTTCATAGCACTCATTTCTTGGGAGAGCCAAGACTGGACGCCTGGCCAAAAGCCAAGAACACAGTAGAGATAGGATAGTATACAGATTACACATGTAATATTAGGATAGGACACCTCCTTCCTATATCTCAAGCCCAACCATGTCCCTATTTCCAATGCATTTTCTGGAAACACTCCCTTATCTGCCCTGCGTTTGTGCTGTTTACACTGTTTACAGAGCTTGGGGGTAACAGCAAACAATATCCCACTTAATTCACATTATTGTGCTTTTTTGGCATGAGTATAATTAACAAGGTCTTCCAAGGCCTTCATCATCCTAGAGACAGGTGGCCAAAATTGGACAGTCAGATCTCCTCTGGGGACTTCTGAATAATTGTTCAGCCTACACCATAATAACCTACCTGGTTCTTGTGTGTGACCGCTGGGACTTATAAGTCATTATCCTGGGATACTTCCTGCTTTCTCTGACACTTTCTGGCTCACTTACTGGCTTCAAGTACCCACTTTCCTACAGACACAGAGAGATACACATATTTATAGGGAATAGTAGACATAAGCTTAATAGAAGAAAACTAGAAACTATCTATATCTATAGAGAAATGCACATCCATGTTCTATAAACAGACATCTATACAAAACTGGAAACAGAATATCTACAGTTTGCCTTTTAAAAATATAAATCTGATCATATCACATCCCCCACCCCAGGCTCGAAGACCATTCAGTGGCTTCCCATTGCTCCCAAGATACTTCATGGCCTTTCAACGTCAGTCTCTATGTCCCCAGCTGCCCCTCTCTCTCTCTCTCTGATCCAGCTGCATCCCAGGACCTTTGCACCTGCCATCTTCTTAGCCTTGAATGACTCCTCCTTGCACTCCCCCCTTTTTTGGTGAGGAAGACTGGCCCTGAGCTAACATCTGTGCCTATCTTCCTCTATTTTGCATGTGGGTTGCCACCACAGCATGGCTTGATGAGTGGTGTAGGTCTGTGCCCGGGATCCAAACCTGTGAACCTGGGCTGCTGAAGTGGAGCGCACTGAACTTAACTACTACTCCATGGGCCGGCCCCCTCCTGCCCCTTTTAAACACTATCTGCCTCCCCAGTAAGACTGGAAGCTCCAGAGTGCAGGGACCATTCCTGCTTGCTGCTTACAGCTGCCTGGCTCATTGCTTGGCACATTGTAGGCACCCGATAAATATCTGCTCGACTAGATGAATAAACGAATATGGGAAAGCACCTTGAAGAACAGCATGCACTCGAAACATGTGAACTTCCTTCTTTCCAGCCCCTACCACATTTCCGCTTTTACTTTCTCCCTGTTTCAGAGTATAGTTTGATCACTGAAAAATTAAA
Organism: Equus asinus; assembly: GCF_041296235.1. Lineage (NCBI taxonomy): Eukaryota > Metazoa > Chordata > Mammalia > Perissodactyla > Equidae > Equus > Equus asinus. Next base: position 95,972,939 of record NC_091792.1, read on the forward strand.
ACTAAAACTTAACTTTAGTAAGTTTCAACCCAATAACTCGAAGCAACATAGCATATGTAAACTATTTATACAGCCTCAAGGGAACCCCAAATGCCTAAGAGACTGCCCTCTACATTAGGAAAATCTTAATTTTCTAGACAGGCAAGTGAAAAGATGATTATTTTATAAAGATGCCCTGAAATCAGCCTGTTGTCTTACAATTGTTTGTAGCTGTTGACCAGGTGAACCTTGTGTGAGTCCCTAAAAACCCAGTACCACTACTGAAATCAACCCAAAGGCCACATGGAAGTGATGCCACTTTATAATTATTAAACGATTCACATGAACTGTCCTGGTGCATTTGAAGATTTTTAATTCTAAATCATTTTCATCACATAATTTGTGAGTTGCCAAATCTGGGTGATAGAGTGGCAAATCTCTGGACCTGGAATCAGAAGCTGGGTCTAAATCTACTTTACAAGGGTATCGTGAATATTAAACGAAGCAATAATAAGAATAAGAACCCATCTGTTGAACACCCCCTTCATATTGCATATGGAGCTGGATGTGTTATATATATTAAGTCAATTACTTCTAAAAAAAAGCACTATGAAATAGGCATTATTACCTGCACGTTACAGATGAAAAAATTGAGGCTCCCGGAGGTTGAAAAACTGGCCCAAGATCCCACAAAGTGTCTCTGAAATGATAATTTCTATTAACATTACCGCCTGTTTCTCTCTCCTACGTGCCCATATCTGGCATAATGGATCAAACCAACTTAGATCCAGGAGCCAGAAACTCATGTGATCAAGCAAGAGATCATCATGTGTGCAAGTCACTCTTTTTCGCTTCCTCATCTGTGTTCTCCAAGTTTCCATATTAGTAACTCACATCTGGACCGCACTGGCCCACATCTTGGGATGTCATGAGGATACACTATTTAGAAAACTCTCAATGGTCCACTTTTCAAATCAGCCAAATATTCCAAAGAAATTGGTGTGACTTTTGCCCCACGACAACTGGGGCACAGAGTGGGATGTAGGATCAATGTCACGACAAAAGTAGAAAAAGAGCCGAGGCTTCTGCTTTTCCACCTCCACATCTGCCTCCATATGACCTCCTGGTGGCTTGCTGTTTATACATAAATATTTTTTCTGGTGCATAATTGTAGGACATAAGCCTGATTCAGGTTGCAAAATAGTAACTGATACACACAAAATCTCTCAACTATAACTCAGTTAACTATACATTTAACTTTTAAGTTGCTTAAGAATAGATAGATCTATGCAAATTAGATATAAATTTCAAAACAATCCATTTTTATTTATTGCCTTATTGGTGGTGCGATCTAAGCGGAAAGTTCTAAGAGTTTTTGTGTTATTTGCTTACTGAACAAATATTTATTGGATGCCTACAAAGCGCCAAGCACAGTGCCTCGAGCTTCGGTGAGCAAGACAAACCCCATCTCTGCTTTCTCAGAGTCTATAATCTAGCGGAAGAGGCCCACATGGAGCAACATTCACTATACTAACAAACGTGGTAAGCTCCAGCGAGTTCGGGATGCTGTAAAGAGACTGTCTTGGGAGACCTCAGCTGCCTGGAGGGTCAGGCAAAACTTCTTTGAGGAAGTTACATGTCAGCTGAGACAGGCTGCCATCTGCTTGGGGTTGTGTAACTGCCTTCACATCCCGATTCTGACGCTTGCACATGTTAATATCTAAGAGCTTGGGTCCTCGTGTGCAAAATGAGGATAATACGCACTTGGCAGAGCTGTGGGATTTACAGAATACAGATAAGCACCTCTTATGGTACCAGGCATATAGGAAGCCCCAAGTGCACGGTGCTTGTTATAATTATACATCGATGTAGGCATCAAAAGGAAACTGAAGAAAAGTTTGGTCAACAGCTAAAGATCAATGTGTAGAGGGGAAATTTGGCACAGGCTCCAAATTCAAGGGATTGTCACTACCCCACACTTGTGTGGAGGCTTCATGTCCTGAGTTTCAGGTGTTGGAGCACCTAATACTTGACGGCCCTGCTAAACTCTGTTCTCCTGCGACGTTAATAGGGAATTTTGGGAGGTTGATTTCTTTCTAGCTGTAGGTTAGCCAATGCCCAGGTCAGATTTTTCAGGCGAAAGTAAGATTCCCGGGAAACAGTTCTCTGGCCAGAGGACACACCATTGATCAAATTTTGCCACGCGCAAGTGACAAGCAGGTGTTTATAAACCAGATTGGGGAGGAGCGGGGAGCGGAGGGAAGCGATGAATGCGCAACAAGAAGCTTTAGTTGAGGGTCAGAAGACCCAGCGCCACCCAGATGGGACCTGGAAGAGGGAAACGGTGGTGTTCCCACCAGAGCGCACAAAACATTGTGCTTCGGGAAGCCGAGTCCGAGATGCCCAGCGCTCCTCCCCGGGCGCTCCCTCCCCAGGCTTCCTGGGCGATTGGATCCCGGCCATGTCCGCGCCCTTCCAATGGGTGTGGGTGATTTTGTAACCGCGACTGCCACCGAAGGGAAAGCGTGCAAGGAAGGGGGAGTGAGCGGGGGAGGCGGGGCGGGGAGGGAGGGAGCAGTGGGAGGGATGCAGGGCAGGAGTGGGAGGATGCCGGGCGCAATGGGAGGGGTGAGGACGAGCGACAGCGTGGAGGAGAGGAGAAAAGGGCGCTGTGGGCCGGCGGGAGGAAGTGCGCGAGGTTGCTGCGCCGCCGCCCGCCTGTGGGGCAGCCAGGTGAGCCCGAGATGCTGCTGCGCTGGACGCGGGGGCTGCCGCTGTCGCCGCCGCTGCTGCTGCTGCTGGGGCCGCTCGGTCCCTTCTCCCCGGGCGCCCGGGCGGGCCCCGCGCAAGCTGAGGACGCCGTGGAGCTGGACTTCTCCACCGAGCGGCCGGTGCACCTGGTGAGCCCCGCCTTCCTGTCCTTCACCATCGACGCCAACCTGGCCACGGACCCGCGCTTCCTCACCTTCCTGGGGTAAGCGCTGGCCTCCCGGTCCCTGTCCCTCCCCTGTGCTCCTGACACCCACGTCCGGCTGCCACCACTCTCCTCCCTTTTGCCTCTCTAGGCAGCCACCCACAAACCACTCTTTACCGCCTTCATTCATTCATGGAGTGTTGCCCGAGCGCCAACTAAGGGCCGGGTTTTAAGGGGAAATTTGGAAAAGAAACTTGAATTTGCTGCATAGTCTAGGACAAGTGAGATTGTGAACCAGGCTTCCGTCTCTTAAACTGATAGATACATTTTAATAAACTTTTAAAGAGCAGTTTTAGATTCACAGCAAAATTGAGCACAAGGTACAGAGATTTCCCATATTACATTCTTTTCATTAAAAAAATGTAAAAATATTTTCTAAATGAGACCTGGAATACTATTGCAGTGACTTACAGAGCCTTACTAAAAAGAGCTCTCTGTAAGATGAGGCTGCAAAACGTGCCACCGCTTTATCAGTGGTAATTTTTTTCTCACCTGAGACAGACTGAAACTGGCGCAGGCTCAGCCGCCCCTGCTCCAGGAGTGCAGGCTGATTCCAAGACAGGGAGCTGCAGAGACAGTCCCAGGTCATCTGGGCCACTCATCTAGGTCATGAGAGCCTGCGGAGACAGCCACACCCCAGCCACCTCAGACAGCTGGGAATCTCGCCATTGCCTGACAGCACCATGCTGTCCTTCCTCTGCCCATGCTGTCAGCTGCCATTGCTAATTTCAGTCCTTTATGTTGCAAATAAGAGCAGGTAGCCTAATGGGTAAGAGATTGGCAGTCAGACCTCCCTGGCTTGATCCCCAACTCTGCCAAAGTTGGGTGGCTTGGTTTTTACAGGTGGCTTGACAACTCCAAGCCTCAATTTCCTCACCTGTGGAATGGAACTTCTACAACCTTCTTGTATGATTGTGATGAGGATCTGATGAGATAATAAGTAAGTTCTTAGCACAGTGTTTGACACAGAGTGTTCAAAATTTAAGCTAATTGCTTTCTCCGGAAAATAGTGAGTATTTGCTAACCACTGACCAGTTCTCTGTGTTTCTTTTGATCATAGTTAACTTCCTTCTTTCCTGCTGTGGCAGGAGAGGCAGACTTTCGTGGTGGGGAGGAGGCCCCACTTTTCTCCTTCCCCTTTGGGATAGGAGGTCGATACCAGGCAGCAGCTGGTTGGAAGACAGAAAGATTACTCCGGAGAAACACTGAACTACAGGGCTCCGTATCTCAGGACCCCAGGCCTAGCTTGGGAGGGGGAGTGGGGAGATGAGAGGGTGTGAGGTGACTTACCGAAAAAATAGAGGGATGAAGGAGATGACCACTTGCTGAAATGTGAGGACTCAAGTTTGCTGCTGCGGCAGCCGGCATAGGTCCCAGGAACGGCATTTGGGGATCCCCTCCTGGAGAAACAGGTCCAAAGGACAAAACCTACGCTATGACTTTTGGGGTCCAGGCCTGATCACCCTCCAGTCAAGTTAACTAATTGACTAACACCACTCCCCAAACACACACAGAGCTTCCAGTCTGCAATTCAGTGAGGGTGATCCCTTGCCTCCTCTTAAACACATCTCAATTTCCCATAGCACGCTTACTTTCCTCCGGCCCCCACACTTGTGTCAAAGGCTGGACGATTATGAAAACAAAAGAGCATAGCATGCAACAGATAAAACTGGGGGTTTTTTGGTTTACAAAACACAGTGTATTCCTGTTCACACAGGTTTCTCTCCAGGGCTGGCTCCTGACCACTCCAGGGCCCTTCCCCTAGCAGAGGCCGTCTTTGATGCCCACTCCCCAGAAGCATCTGCAAACACATCCACCCTATCCCCACCTATGTCCTCAAAGACTGCGGCTCAAAGAGGCAGGAGCTTCCTCTCCTTCTCACCTAAGACCTGGCTTCTGAATTAGGGTCTGAGGGTCCATCTCTCCAGCATGGTTAGCACAGAGCCCAGAGTGGCCTGGCCATCTCAGAAGACACGACATTTAGCTTCGGTCTCAGAAGACAACACTAAGCTTAGTATCTGTCCACAGGAGTGGAGGGTGAGATGGGCATTGCTTTATTACACCTCAAAGGGGGAGATGCTTGGCCAAGATGGCAAGAGCTGAGCACATGAGAGCCGAAGTAATAAGGAGGGGAGGACAATAAAAATAGCTGACACTATCGAGCCCAGGTCATGTGCCAGGCCCTGTTGTAAGCACCTTCTAGGTATTGATTCATTTAGTCCTTGCTACAAAACAATGAGGTGAGCACTATTATTATCCTCATTTTAAAAATGAAGAAACAAGGGGCTGGCCCCGTGGCTGAGTGGTTAAGTTCGCACGCTCCGCTGCAGGCGGCCCAGTGTTTTGTTGGTTCGAATCCTGGGCGCAGACATGGCACGGCTCATCAAGCCACGCTGAGGCAGCGTCCCACATGCCACAGCTAGAAGGACCCACAACGAAGAATATGCAACTATGTACCAGGGGGCTTTGGGGAGAAAAGGGAAAAAATAAAATCTTTAAAAAAAAAAAATGAAGAAACTGAGGCTCAGGGAGATTCACTCACTTGCCCATGATCAGCCTGCTGTTACATGAAGGAGCAGAGCTTGAACCCGGGTGCTAATTGCAGAGAGAACAGTGTACAAAAAGGAAGCAAAGCGGTTTATGTTTTTAACCGGGCAAGGATGTGGTAGAAGTAGCTTGTCCAGAAACAAATTGAGAAGATTGATAGACTAAGGAAAGAAGCTCTGACCCGAGGGTGGGAGAATCAGCCACTGCAGGTGCTTCCAGAGAGGCCTGAGCGAATTCAGGCAGATGGCATGGTGCTGAGTTCCCAGGGTGGCCAACACGTGTATGTTTCACATTTGCAGTTAGAGAACACCAAATACTCAGAACTTAAATGCCAGTGATAGAACAATCTAGAATTGGAAAGGAGCATCTTTCCAGTTTGTCCTCTTCCCCGAGGGAACTAATCAATAACCCAGTCAAAAACTTCCTAAGCCCGCCTGTGCGGAGCCGGAAGAGGCCCTGGCCCTCCGAGATGGAAGGGTTGAGACCAGCGCCGCTCGACAGGAACATAAGGTGAGCCTCACAGGCAAGCCACATTTGTAATTTCAAATTTTCTAGTAGCCATGGTAAAAAAGACAAAAAGATACAGGTGAAATTAATTTTAATGTTTTATTTAACATAAAATATCCGAAATGTTATCATTTCAACATATAATCAATAGAAAAATATTAACGAGATGTTTTACATTCCTTTTCAAACAAGTCTTCAAAATCTGGTGTATATTTTATACTCACAGCACATCTCAACTGGAATTAGCCACATTTCAAGTGCTCAACAGCCACGTGTGGCTACTTGTTACTGTTTTGGATGGTGTAGTCCACACTGCAGTCGAGCATGGTTCACCATGTGGAGCGTGGAGTCAGGGGTAGAGATCCTAAGGACTACAGGGCAAAAGAGTGGTGCTAAACAGCAATGGCAGAAATAATGCAGCTGTGCTTGCTTTTCTTCAGCAAAGTTCATCTCTTTTTTACCAATTCAATAGATATTTATTAATAATAACTTTGAATAGTTAGATTCCTGCGTCTTCATTGACAAAGCTGCTTTTCAGATTTGGAAAAGTGTTCATTGTCAATGTCAAGTGCACCTCTGATAACCGATGTTGGAAAGAGCCACAGGCCCCCAGTGTGCCTGTTGCAGACAGCCGTACCCACGGCCCAGGGCAAGCAGAGAACAGAATGATCCCAAGCTATAGACTCACGTTTTCTGACCCCTGAGAAGTGCTCTCCCCCTGCCTGAGAGCTCACTGACCTTGTCCCTCCCAAACCTTCCACCGTGCTCCCTGGAGCCCTTTGATGGAACGCCTGCTCTGTCTTCCTCTTAGAATGTTCCCGACCCCTCCTTGCCCCGGCTGAAACCTGGCTCTTCTCTGAAGACCCAGGGAGAGGAAAGGCTGCGCATCCTCCCGCACTGCAGCCTTTTCGCGTTCCCAGGGCAGCTTCTGGACGACTGCCCACTAGTTTGAAGTCCCGACTGCCTGCCGTAGTTCAAATCCCTTTTGGCTTGTTACCTTGGGGAGATCACCTAGCCTCCTGTTGTTCAGGTTCCTTGTCTCTAAAATGAGGATAATGATGACACCTACCTCATTGCGTTGTTTTGGGATTAAGTGAAATGATCTATGCAAAGGGCCTAAAACGCTGCGTTTGGACTAACCTGATGCATGTTAGAGATGATCATCATGACTCTAGTGTGAAGTCCATTGCCGCCATGCCTGATGCTCATCCTGTGCTCCTCGTCACTGCGCTCTGCTCCCCTCTTCCGCACTCCTCCTTATTGACTGAAGACTGGCACTGATTTCCCCATTTCCTCTCCACTCCCATGTCCCACCGTCATCCCAGATGACTTCAAGTCCACTTGAATAAACTGCCTCTCAATTTCTTCACACCCACATTTTTAAATAATCTTTACTCAGTGTTGTACTGAAGCCAGCTTGCACAAGCTTGTGAAATGTGCATCTCTTCCCAACTCCACATTCAGTGATGTCACCATTGTTCTTCCTGCTAAAACCCAAACCTAGCTTAGTCCTATATTTTCCCTGTTTGGAATCTGTACAGTGGCCATAAAATCTGGAAATTGAAAATATTATCTAATCCTGAATTGTAATGCATATTAATAAACCACTTTTGTGTGTCTGACTCTGCTTCCAGTCTCAGTGGCCACCCTGTAGAACTGGGCTATTAGGCTCTTGGGGAGAGGAATCTCTCAGCCACATGGATTGGTGTCGCACCATAAATTCTTGCCCTCCAGACTTACGTGGACCTTAGTGCTACCACGTAACTCTTCACTTCCCTGCCTCTCTTTCTGCACTTCCTTCAAATCTCGGATCCTCCACCTCATCACTGTTGGCCTATGACCACACTTCTGTTCTCCAAAGAAAATGAAGTCACTAGACAGGAACTTACTTTTCTTCCTACATCAAACCTGCGGACATACCATGACCATATCCAGCATTCTTCCTTTCTCTCTTCTCAGGCCATTTCTTCCAGCTCTGCTCTGGGTCCTGCCCCTCCTGCCTCCCCAAGGACTTGCTCTAGCGGTCATCTCTTCTCTTTCCTGTATCTTTTTTTGGGGGGAAGGTTAGCCCTAAGCTAACATCTGCCACCAATCCTCCTCTTTTTGCTGAGGAAGACTGGCCCTGAGCTAACATCCACGTCCATCTTCCTCTACTTTATATGTGGGACGCCTACCACACATGGCTTGCCAAGCGGTGCCATGTCTGCACCTGGGATCTGAACCAGCGAACCCCGGCCTGCTGAAGCAGAACTTGTGAGCTTAACCGCTGCTCCACTGGGCCAGCCCCTCTTTCCTGTATCTTTAACTCTCCCTTTTTATTGGCTCCTTGCTATCGGCCTATACACGTCCTCAAGTCTTTCCCATCTCAAACACCTCCCGGCACGTATGTCTCTGCAGCGACTGCCCTGCTTCTCTCCTCCCCTCTGCAGCCTTCCTTACTGCCCATTCCTTCCTTGTTCCACCCTCAGGATGTCCCTGTCATGGTGTCACTAAAATCAATCTCTCCAGGATCATCAATGACCTTCTTTTATTGCAAAATCCAATGAATACATTTCAATCCTGATTTGGTCTCTGTTATGGGTTGAATCTCTGAGTGTCCCTATAAAATCCATATGTTGAAGTCCTAATCCCAGTACCTCAGCATATGACGTGTTTGGAAATAGGGTCATTGCAGATGTAATTAGTGAAGATTAGGTCAGCCTGGAATGGAGAGGGCCCTGATCGTGTATGACTGATGTTCTTGTGAGAAGGGGAAATTTGGAGACAGACATGACACAGAGAGGATGCCTTGTGAAAAGCAAAGTTATGCTGCTATGAGGAACTACCAGAAGCTAGGAGAGAAGCCTGGAACAGATCCTTCCCCAGCACCTTCAGAGGGAGCATGGCCTTGCCAACACCTTGACTTCAGATGCCTGGCCTCCAGAACTATGAGACAAGAGATTCTGTTGTTTAAGTGTCCAGTTGGCGGCACTTTGTGACTGCAGCCCTGGGAAACTAATACAGTCTTCCAGAAGCATTTGGCAAGGTTGATATTGAAACCCTTGTTCGTCCCTTCGGTTTGGCATCACCTCTGTTTCCGGGGGTTTCCTCCGCCTCTGACACCTCTTCCCGGTCTCTTTCTATAGCTCGTCTTAAACGTTGGTGTTCCTCTGACTTCTGACTCAGACCTGCTTTTCACTTCACATACTCTGAGTGGTCTCCCCCACTTCCACGGCTTGAATTACGGCTCATGCAGTGGTGTGCTGGGACGTGTTTCACAACTGGCTCTTTGGGACGAAGGGGAGCTGATTTACGCTTTTTTTCTGACTTCTGTAGGATAAATACCACCCCCCCATGGCTGATTTCAGACTGGCAAAGTTTAACGACTGGTTCTCAGAATTTAACGACTGACTCTCACAAGCTTGTACAAGCCAGGAGGACATGCTGGCTTGGGCACACCTCTGCTTTTGTGTCAGAGATAAGCAACTTACTTTTACACGTAAGGTAGAATGAAAGTACCTGCAGGCTTTGCTTCCTCCTAACAAACTGCTTCCGAAATGGCATATCGGCAGTTGCTCTTCCGTGCCTTTTGTTATTTCCATGTCACTGTAGTGGCGGTAGACGTTTTTCCCTTTCTCTTTTGTGTATATGATAGAAATACTGTACCTTTGATCAATTTTGTTTTGATGACATGTTTTGCAGCTGCTTTAAATCTGGGTTTTGTCCCAGGGCATCAATATTGTATTCTCAAAACAAGAAAATATTCCATTGCAAAGGAGACAAACGAAAAGATCTTTAATACCAATACTTTAAAACATGTGATTTCCTTTCCTTAGCTGAAGCCATAACATTGGGGTTTAATTTTGTTCAGAAAACGGTCTTTGGCCCCACTTGCCCTTTCATCAGGCCGGACTCGACTGTTCATTCACTTAACAGATATTTATTAAGCACCGCTGTGTGCGGGTGCTTACCTAGATGCTCATCCAGGTGCTGAGGAGATTCTGATGAGCCACACAGAGGAGGTGCCCGTTCTCACAGAGCTTACATCCGGGGCGAAGCTGAGATAGACAGGGCACCAAGGAAACAAATGAAGAAACTAATTTCAGAGAGCAGTGAATGCTATGAAGAGAAGACCGACAGAGTAATGTGCGCGAGAGGGACCCAAGGTGGGACAGTTACTACCTGTGGGAACCAGGCTCTGGTTCTGGGGCATCTGCCCCAGGCCTCGCGCAGATGTGCATCTCTGATAACACAGCTCTGTCTCCCTGATACTAGTTTTCCCTCCATTCCCCAGAAACAAGAGCAGCTGCTTCTCACCCATCTCAGTTGCTCAAAAATACCAGCTACACAAATCTAAATGGGCTTCTTCTATCATCAAACAATCAAAATGCCAGGGATGAGACTCAGCGCCTGGCCAAAGGCAGTGGAACAGGGCCAGCCGAACAGGAGTGACTCGGAGGAAGCTCCTTGTATCAGTTAGGGCCGTGTCTCGACAGCATGGGCCAGGGGTTACCAGTCACTGACTTTGAGACTGAGGGCTCTCCATTCCATACCTCGCCTGGATGTGTCTCCTGAGCTTCAAACACACATGGCCAAGGGCCTGATGGAAATATGTTCCATTGGCATCTTAAATTCTACAAAACTGAGCCTCTCCCCTGCCTTCATCCCCATCTCCAATCTATCACCTATTCTTCATCTCAGCAAATATTACCATCTTCCAAGATGCCTCCCAGGAGAGATCCTTGACTCTTCTCCAACATCCAATTGAACCCCAAATCTAGACTTTCTACCTCCACATGTGTCTTGAATTTATCCACCTCTCTTCGTCCACACTGCTGTTACCTTAGCTCAGCCCATCACTTTCTATCTACATTAATGTGACCACAGTCTTGGTCCTTCTATTCAGCTATTTATACTACAGCCTGAGATTCTTTTCTAGAATAAAAGTCTGGTGGGAACACTCCACTGCTTTAAATCTGTCCATGTCTCCTCATTGCCCTCACATAAAGTTGGAACTCCTGGACACAGCGGCTTACAGGCCCTCCATGATGTTGTTCTGCTTGCCTCTCAGTCTGTTCTCTCCCAGCAGCTGCCTGCCCCCAGTCTCTAGGCTCTAGCCACGCCCGTCAGCTCTTCAGTGGTGCCATGTTCTTGTCTACCTCTGGTCTTTGCACGGACTTTTCTCCTTCAATCCCACCTCACTATCTTTGGTCTGGAAAAGATTTATTCCTTTTGAGTGTCTAACAGTGAAGCTACCTCCCCTGGAAAACCTCTAACCACCCCCTACCCCCAGCCCAAAGTCTGAGTTAAGACCCCCTTTGTGTGTTCTTATAGCACTGTTTTGGAATTACCTATTTTCTTGTTCGTATATATCACTAACTATAAATTATATGAGAACAGTAGCTATCTCTGTCTGTTTGCCATTGTATCCCCAGCAACCAGCATACTGCCTGGCACACAGTGGGCCTGCAATGAATATTTATTGAATAAATTAGTGGATGGTTGTGTCTCCTTTAAGTAAATCTTGGTTTCTTTTTTTTTCTTCTGCTTTTTCTCCCCAACTCCCCGTGGTACATAGTTGTATGTTTAGTTGTGGGTCCTTCGAGTTGTGGCATGTGGGATGCCGCCATAGTGTGGCCTGATGAGCGGTGCCATGTTGGCGCCCAGGATCTGAACCAGCAAAACCCTGGGCTGCTGAAAGGGAGCCCGTGAACTTAACCACTCGGCCACAGGGCCAGCCCCTTGGTTTCTTAACTTATTCTTAAAAAAACAGAAAGACACACATACAAAACTGCCTTGTATAAATTAAAATATCATGTGCTTATTTATGGAAAACTTGTAAAGTATGGAAAAGCAATAGAAAAGAGTCTACCATGCATCTTACCACATAATAATGACCGCTGTTATCTCCTATATATATTATTTCTTCATTGTCGAAATCACACTATGTCTACAATTTGTTCATTCTATTCTGGCAAAACATATCAAGCATAGAGTTACCATTTTAACCATTTTAAAGATTGGCACCTGAGCTAACCACTGTTGCCAATCATTTTTTTTTATTCTTCTCCCCAAAGCTCCCCAGTACATAGTTGTATATTTAGTTGTGAGTGCCTCTGGTTGCGCCATGTGGGACGCCGCCTCAGCATGGCCTAAAGAGTGGTGCCATGTCTGTGCCCAGGATCCGAACTGGCAAAACCCTGGGCCGCCGAAGTGGAGCACATGAACTTAACCACTCGGCCACGGGGCTGACCCTTTAACCATTTTAAAGTGTGTAGTTCACTGGCATTAAGGACGTTCACACTGTCATTCAGCCATCACCACTGTCCATCTTAGAACTTTTTCATCTTCCCAAACTGAAACTCTGTGCTCATTAAACAATAATGCTCCAGCCCCGCTCCCTACAGTTTATTTTTGTTTGGGTTTGTTGCAAAGTGGAAATGGCTTTGTTCTGAATCCTTACTTAGTCAAAGTTAGCATTTCCGTTCATTTTCCAGTGGTTTTGGGGATTGACAGCAGCCGCCATGCTTCCCAGAGTCCGTTGGTGCTCCAGTATCTCAGTCAGGGAGAGCTCCAGTTGGTACTTTTCTGAAGTCTCACTTTGTGCAGTATTTCCTCATGCCAGGACCCACGATACGTTTAGGGCCCTACAAAAATATTTTCAGTTCTTTTAAGTTCCAAAGAAGATGAACTTTCAGGTCAAAGAAAATGTTTTAACGTATGACATTAACATATTTGTCTTTATATATAAATATTACCATAGAATATAATTTTAAATTTTTTTATGGAGTAAAAGGCTCATGAAGGCAAGAGTGGCTAGGAACTACTGTAAAAAGCTCTCAAGTTACAAACAAAAAAAATGGTGGGGAAGAATTGCTGAAATTTTTAATGCAGGAGACATCTTTTGGTCAAGTTCCACTTTTTTTTTTTTTTTGAGGAAGATTAGCCCTGAGCTAACTGCTGCTAATCCTCCTCTTTTTGCTGAGGAAGACTGGCCCTGAGCTAACATCCGTGCCCATCTTCCTCTACTTTATACGTGGGACGCCCACCACAGCATGGCGTGCCAAGCAGTGCCATGTCCACACCCGGGATCCGAACCGGCGAACCCTGGGCCACGGAGAAGCAGAACATGTGAACTGAACTGCTGTGCCACCGGGCCAGCCCCAAGTTCCACATTTTAATTTCTCTTTCCTAAGCACAAATAAAGAAATCTTTCAAAAATTTTACTAGCACTATACAGAGTTAAGCAGGAGCACATCTTAAAATTGTAGGTCAGGTCTTGAATTCCTAGGATGTTAAGAAGTATTGGCAATTAAGTAGTCCTCCTGGAATGATTTTCTTGTTTGAAATAAACCCACATGGAAACCGATTAATTGAGCCATTCCAAGAACTGCACAGCATTGGTTTTATGTGTTTTAAGATCATTGCAGAGAGCTGTGTGGCCAGAATCACACGTGTGAGGTTTCAGAAATGTGTGGCAGGTGTCCCTTTGCCTAGGTCTTCTGTTTTCTTAGTTTTATTTACTTAAATAATCATGGCATCTTTCCGAGGGAAAGGATTATAAATCATTCTAATTCCATCCTATAGCCTTTGTTACCATTCTGAGCACATAATGGGCCCTTATCAGGAGCACTTCTGGCTTGATGAGCTATGCGTTTAGAATTGCTCAAACTGGAGGTGTCAGTGATAGAAATGAGAATCTTAGGTAATTCTAAGTCATTTAAATTTAAAAGGATGGCTTTCATTGGGAGGGGAGGAGGAATCCTAAATCATTTTTAACTTCTCTGGGAACATAAATTTTTGAAGACAATCTATTTTTCAAAGAAACAGAGTCATCCTTCCCATAGTTTCTACTCTTGTGCCTCTTTTCCTCCATTGAGCATAAAAGGTTTTGAGTTTCTTGAAGTCCTTGAATACTATCCTACTTGTCAAGTTAGACTCTCAGCTCTTGCTGGAATTAGGGCTCCAAGTTGCCTTCAGGTGCCTAGAAGAGCAATGGTGCAATTACAGAAAGATTCAGAGTCAGAGATTCCCCCATTATAGCAGTATGACTTCTCCTTCGGAGGCCTGTACGGCTAGACAGTAAGAAATGGCGCTGCCGAGAGAGAAGGGAGTAAACATGTTTGATCGGATTGTCTTGGAAAAATCATTTTAATGCCTTGCTTGTCTTCCTAACAGTTCTCCAAAGCTTCGCACTTTGGCCAGAGGCTTGTCTCCTGCGTACCTGAGATTTGGTGGCACCAAGACGGACTTTCTAATTTTTGATCCCAAGAAGGAATCAACCTTTGAAGAGAGAAGTTACTGGCAATCTCAAGTCAACCAGGGTGACAATTTTCAAAGATTAACCATATATTTTAGTTAACTTGAGTCAGTCCCGAGCCTTCTCCGGGCAGTGGTGCTGCTCAGGTCTAACAGTCAATGAGAGCTTACGGGCCCGATGACTCGTGGAGGCACCTTCACAAAAGGAGGACCCAGAGGGCAGGTTTCCTCCCCCTGATGTTTTCATGAACTGAGACCTCACAACGAAAGGTGTGCTGGGCATAACTGAGAGTTAATTGTGCTGTAACTGGAGCAATGCTTGTAGCTGAAAAACAGAGCAACTTAGAGGGAGCATGTGGGTAGAAATGCATCAAACTGAAGAGGGTATTTCCAGCTGAAGACGCAGCAATGGACTGAAGCCCGTTTATCCTGGTAATAGACTGTGGATGAAAGGTATAAGGGCACGTGGAGATATGCTCTGCTTCTAAGAATGGATTTAAGACTTGGTTTATTGGGCAGTGGGTCTCAAACTTCATTGACCATGCACAGAGACCTGGGGTGAGTTTGAATATTTGGATTCCTGGGCTCTGACCTTAGATTATGAGTTTAGCCAGCTCCTCAGGTGATTCTGAGACTGGAAGTCTGTGGCTTCACCTGAGAGACCCGGCCTAGCGAGCTACGAGGATTTGCCTTGTGTCTTTCAAAAGTGCTATACAGACATCAAATGGAAGTTAAATCGTTATTTTAGCAATTATTAAAAATATCGTACACATCATTGAATTATAAACATGTATGTATAATGTATATATTAATGAATAACATTGCATATTTCCCTTCTGTTTATTTTCTTCAGTTAGGAAAAGTTTAGAACAGTTAATCAGTAATTGGGCCAAAACTGATAGAACGGTAATTAGAAAAAACGAAGAAAAGCAGGAGCGTTCCCTTGGAAGAACACGCTGGAATAGTTTATGCATAGGCTTGGCCCTTTCTCGCCAGCCATATGCCTTCAAAAGTTCTCACAAGTTTAGGCAGGAAACTGTCCTTTGCTCATCAATTTGTTTCCTCCTGTTGGGGGAGGCCGGCCACTGGGCTTAGCCAAGTGCCTCTGAAACGTCCTTTGTGAGCAGAGAGATGGATGAGGCTCCGGCTGCCAGAAAGCCAGAATGTGCAGCTTCCCAGAAAGGAAGTCACTGGCGGGTCAGCCAGCCCTGGCAACAAGCGCCCGGCGGCCCTGCTGCCTTGTGATAAAGAAGCACAGTCTGCCTGACAGGATAGTGGCAGATTTTTCCAAGTGCACATGCTGTGGTCTCCGAAGCTTTGATGATACCAAATTTGGAGGGAAAAAAGTCAACATTTCCTGTCCTACCGTTATGGCAAGAGGAAATTACCACAAAGCAGATATATATATATATAGTAAAACAAATTTCTATGTATTTTGAAAGTGAACCTTAAGAGAATTGAGCTCTGTTTTCTTCAGTGGAGTTTTCTAGTAATTTCAAGTTTCTGAGGAGACTTCTAAATTGTCAAATAACTTGAAGTTATGTCCAGTGTATCTGTATCCAGTATATGTTCAGTGCTCCTTAGGAAACCTGCCCTTTGGTTGTTTTTTTGTGGTGAAGGGTTAGCCAGCAAATTTGACATGTCTAGCAGAATATATCTTTCTCTGATGTCATACCTCATAACCGGAAACTTAGTCATCTTGCTTTAGTCACATAAAGAGCTAACTAAATAAATATATGGGATTTCAACCTTATCACTGTGAAAACAGATTCTCTAAATTATTTCTTCAATTTGCAGACATTTGCAAATCTGGATCCATCCCTTCTGATGTGGAGAAGAGGTTACAGTTGGAATGGCCCTTCCAGGAGCAATTGCTACTCAGAAGTCAATATCAGAAAAAGTTCAAGAACAGCACCTATTCAAGTAAGAAATGCAAGGCGCCTTGCAGGTGTCCCAGCCCCAAAATATTTGGATAGCTTGAACTTGGGCTTGAATCTAGCAAACCTTACATCAGTTGTGTGAAGCTGCAGAACATTCGCGCGTGATCGAGAGTTAATGGGAAATCTTGAACCCAAAACTTACGTTTTTTTCTTTTCTTCACCTGACTTTGCCTACTAGCCACAGAGTGAAATATAGAAATCATTCATGAGCTAATAATGACCTTTACTGCTCTGAAGAACTAGGAAGTCAAGGAAGACGTGGATACATTCCTGGTGTAAAAGTAAAATGCAAAAAGTATAAAGAGTGAAATGTGAAAAGCTTTCACTTCATTGTCCCTTCAGTCTCCCCTCCCAGAAATAAGCCCTGGTCTGAGGTGGTGGATCATTAGGCAGGAGAATCTTGGGTCATACCATACAGTCTTGGCCATCAAGCAGTTTTCTCCTTTTCTTTCCTCTGTAGCTTTGCAAACAGAGGACTAGCTCAACTAACCAGGAATTTAATCTGTATTTAACTACGAAATATATTTTTATCTGAAAGTTAGTGTTTTATGCCCAATTAAGGGATGATGTTGCTCCAGATCTCAGTTAAGGAAATAACCTGCTCAGATACTCTACAACTGTCTTTTGACTTTTGAAAAATAAATTATCTGGAAGTTCATTTGGGTTAGTCAATATTTTTAAAGATTTTTTTATTTTTTTCCTTTTTCTCCTCAAAGCCTCCCAGTACATAGTTGTATATTCTTAGTTGTGGGTCCTTCTAGTCGTGGCATGTGGGATGCCACCTCAGCATGGCCTGATGAGTGGTGCCATGTCTACACCCAGGATTCGAACTGACGAAACCCTGGGCCGCCGCAGCGGAGTGCGTGAACTTAATCACTCGGCCATGGGGCCAGCCCCGGTTAGTCAATATTTTTAAAGGACATTATTTAAAGTAAATTATTTATCTTTACAAGATTTTACTCTACAATATCAGGATTTCAGTGTAGCTGATGGATTTTTAATTTATAAGATACGGAAAAAATGTGACATATAAGAAATCGGAAAATAGCTTATATGCTAATAGATATTGTGGTCCTCTAAATTATTTTTTGCATTTTAAGCAGGGGGCAGGAAGAACTACTCCAACACTTTAATAATGTGACTATAGTTGAATGGAGTTTGGCATAATGCAGGGCCATCTCAGATCCCATTAAAGGAATGACAGAAGTACAAGACACCCACAGCAATAAGGTCTCATTTGTAATAAATCTTTATGATACTGGCCTGCTAAGAGAAGACCACATGGTATTAAGTAACCTATAGATTCCCACTTTTTTTGTCATGTTAAACATTATACCAGTTTAACTTCAATTTTTCTAAAAAGAGGTTTGCTACCTCACGTGATCTTTCTGCAACCCAAAATGGTAGGTTTCCAACATTTTTCCTGCCTCTGGGGCTTGGATCTTCCAAGTTCCTACACCTGGGGAAAGTTCTTTTGCTAACTATTTAGCTGGGTCCGTAAACTCCAGCCACCCTGTTGGCAATGCTAAAACGTATGAGAAATACAGATATTTTATTTGTATTGGGGAATATTTGACTTCTGGTTTGAAATTTTCTATTTTCATCTCCATGCTTTGGAAACATAGATCGGAATCTACTGTGTTTCATCTGGGCACCTCCTCATTAGAGTGACCAGCATCTCAGACGCAGAGAGGTGTTTCCACACGTTGTTCCATATCCATGGCTGAGGCTGGGAATGCTGGAGTAACTTGGGGTGGCATCCTATGATGGAAGAGATAGCAAAAATCTGTACAGCAAGGACACGTTAATTGCTTAGTTAGTGGCCTGTACCCTTGAAACAGATGTCCTAGAAGATAGAGGTATGTTTTCAAAGGACAGGACCCAGTGGTTGGTGTGTTTCACTTCAGTAGAAGATAACAAAACCATTTGTCATAAGAATATAAGCTGACACGGTAAACCTGTTTGGGCAGGAAAAGGAAGCAATGTTACAGATGTAATTCTGGGTGTGACTGCAGAATGGCCTCCTTTATTAAAATAATCAGATTCAATGACCTAATTCTTTGCTGTCCTTCCCCAACTCTGTTCCTCATCACTCTGCCAACACCCACTCCCACGCTGGATGCTGGACACACTTACATAAACGTACATGGTATAACGCCAGGGAGAGTCAGTGCCAGCTTTTAATGTCATTTAATTTGTCTTCATCCCAGGGATCTTCCCACTCTTTCATACAGTATGATATAAGAGATTGGGTAATCATTGGGTATTGGATAATTAGCTGTGAGTTTTCTTCCTGTTCTCGTTTTGAGGAGCAAGTAGGCTGGGTGGGTTTTGTTTTTTTTTTAAAGTGGATTTGAACTCAGTAATATATAGCCTTTATTCAGGGGGCTCTTACTGTTTATGTTATAGGTGGGTGTATAATAAAATTTAAAGCTACATAAATTCCAAGTACATTTGGAAAAATGAAGAAATAGAGAAAGAGTAAAGTAGAGTGGAAGAAATACTCTAAAATGCAGACATTCCAGGTGTTTTGAAATACCTTTGTAAAGGGACCAGGCAGTAACAGGGCTTTATATCTGTAAAGGTTTGTCATGGTTTATAAAGGGTTTTCACAGGCATGTGACAGTGCTAGTTCCAGGACCGTAGATCTGCAGCTGAGGCTCCTGCAGGGTAAAAGGGTCACCCCTGGTCTGTAAGTGGGAGAGTGGGGTCTGGAGCTCAGGTCCCAGGATTCCTGATCCAGGACACTTTCTACATGATTTTATAATATATACGCCTAAAAATATAGCCACAACTAAGGCAGTCAAGTCACCCCTTTATAGCAGGCTCCAGTAATGGCACTGCCACCAAATCACTATGTGATACTGGGCAGAACGGTTCATTTCTTTGGGTGTCAGTTTCCTCATAGAAAAACGAGGGTGGACGTCTGGGGAGGACTCAATAATCTCAAAGGATCTCTGTTGTCCCAACTGTGGCTCAAGATTCAGTGGAGTGCTGGGCTGCAGGACTCCGAGCTTTTCAAACTCTGACGTCTGTGGCTCCTTGATGATAGGCAGGAGTTTTGTGGAAGCAGGTGACATAGCAAACGTCAGAAGCACCTACAACAGCTTGCTAGAGTTGTTTCTTCCCCCAGCCTTGGGTAGCAATATTGAATCTGGAGCTTCACTGCTTTGGAGATCCCAGTAATTCCGGCTGAAGACTCAGAAACAGAACAAAAATAAAGCCACTTTTAAGGCGAAAGGGTGTAAGTTTGTTTTACGGTAGGAGAGTTCAAGGGGGAATTTCTGTTTAACAAATGACTCTAAATATATGCAAAAATCGCAAAGACTTATTATGTGTATGGTAACTGATTTAAAGATGACACTCAAGATTACATTGTTGCCACTCTCAAAAAGTGATTATAGACTAGCTAAGAGTTTAAAAAGCTGAGTTCAAAAGTTCCCAAATTTTTTATGGCACTTCAGTGATACAGTAATTTTTTTCACAGTATACCTAGCCCAAAAGAAATATCTGAGTCTTGATCATTAAGTTCTTATTAGTTATTAGGTCCAAACAACCAAATAGTAGTAGTTGTGGTCATGTCGATGGATGTTGATGTGTTTCCCCGTTTCCCCTGCAAATTTAAAAGATCCTGCGATGGCGCTGTGAGCAGGATTGCCCAGTTAAGTCTGAATTTCAGATAAACAATTTTTTGTTTACTGAAATTATTTCTCAAACATTGCCTAGAATGCACACTAGAAATTATTCATTATTTGTCTGAAGTTCAAATTTAACTAGATATCCTGTATTTTTATTTGCTGAATCTAACAACCGTGTCAGTGAATTCACTGTGTCTCCCTAGGGTGTCTTGGCCCATAATTTCAAAACCACAGCCCTATAGCCCTAGGCCAAGTTTTTTGTTGTTGTTGTTATTCTGTTTGTTTTTTTTGCTGAGGAAGACTGTCCCTGAGCTAACATCCGTGCCAATCTTCCTTTGTATGTGGGACGTGCCACTTCGTGGCTTCATGAGCCCTATCTAGGTCTGCACCTGGGATCTGAACCCATAAACCCAGGGCAGCCAAAGCAGAACATGCAAACTTAACCATTATACCACTGGGCCAGCCCCTTTAGGCCAATTTTTTAATGTAAAATTCTACTTATTTTAAATTGATAAATCATATACTTGAATTTTTCAAAAGTTTGTTTTAAACTTAGCATAATATTTGTGCCTGAGTTTGTGAGTAGAGACATTTAGATTATGAAGCGTGGGGTTTATGGTGACCAACGACAAGACAGTCTGGCCTGTGCTCGTTGAGCACTGAGCCATACAACATAGTTTCCCCAATCACCTGAGGTCACTTGAACGAAATCTGAGCGCCGGACCAAAGCTTCTGGTACAATCCATGGGACTTGATTCAACAGCTGAATCAAATGAAGTCACATTGACTTTTGTTTAATTTGTCAGTACACTTTTTTGTGTCTTATTCGTAATTATAGTCACTCATTAGGCCTGGAATTCTTTGATTTAACAACAGAAATGGTAACTCATTATGAAGAGCAAATCCGGAGGCCTTCATCACGGTGGTGCCAACCTAACCATTAAATTGTGACATTTTTCTTTTAGGAAGCTCAGTGGATATGCTGTATACTTTTGCGAATTGCTCCGGCCTGGACTTGATCTTCGGTCTAAATGCATTGCTGCGAACAGCAGATTTGCGCTGGAACAGTTCCAACGCTCAGCTGCTCCTGGACTACTGCTCTTCCAGGAGTTATAACATTTCTTGGGAACTGGGCAACGGTAAGTGCCCCTGGGAACATTTCATTAATAAGGAGATTCCCCTTTGGCATTGTTTGTTCCTATTTATGACATTCTTTTTAATATTAGCAAATATACTTCTGTCTTGGCACATTTGTGCCAGTGTTCAACAATGCAACTTTTGGGATTGCTTATGGCGGAAAATTCCTTTATATGTCCCAGAGGCTGTTGCTAATCTTAGTTTATGTTACCTTTGAGCTGAGAACAGCTAGTTGGAACCAGCAATTTCCACAGCTCCCAGGCAGGTTCCCTTGAGATTTCTAGAGTCACTTAAACCTATTATGCTTTGCAGGCTGGGCTCAGCACAACTGTAAAGCAGGCAGTTTGCTTTTACCCTTCCGTTCCTTTCTCTGTTTCTCAACTTGTCAATTAATCTCAGCACCCCCACCCCAGCCCGCATCCCAACCCCTGTGATCTGCTCAAGCTAGAAGTTCCCAGTACAGAATCCTACTTGGGTCAAGCTCCTGATTGTCTCCTTCTTTACTCTTTTTTTGCAAGGAATTTGTACATTCTAACTAAATTGCTAGTGATTAGCCAGATTCCCATGCACATCCTCACTCGCATTCAACTTTCCTACAGCGGCCATATGAATAACAGGTCATTTGAACGCATTCTTACCCACCTTTATGTATCCCTCCCTCCCTACTTCTCTACCCTACCCATCCCCAGCTCCTTCCACTCTTCAGAGTAAGATAAACAGTGATGACGCCATGTTTCCCTCTTCCTTGGGCCCCAATTTGCAAAGAGCTCTGGTTTCCAGGGTGAAGGAGAAGGGAGCAGGGAAGAGCTTTACAAGGTGTGTTTGGGAAGCAGAGTGGACACTTCATGGGCCTCCCTCCCATCTCTTCAGCTTTGTTACTTCCAGGCTCACTTGCATATAATTTGGGAGTAAACATTCTAAATAAAGCTTTTCATGCTGGTGTAGAAACTGGTTTTTAAAAGTCTTGCCTCCACCCAATTTTTTTCTTTTTTTAAAGTAAATCAGATTATTAAATACTGGATACAGACTACAGACTATTTCCCAAATATCTATTGGTTTAATATCTCCATTATTAACTTTACATTGTTTTCATATCCCCTCACACCTCAATTATATAATTTAAATTTTTGTTTCTCTAGAATATATTCTTTGTAATTAGGGGTTTTATTTTTATTGATTTTGGATTCTAGGTTTTTATAATTTGGAAATGTTTTGTGGCTTTTATATGCTGCTAGTATGTTTGCTTTTAAATAAAAAAATTCTAGGCAAATGATTATTTCAAGAATTGCTGTTTTCCAGAACCTAACAGTTTCCGGAAGAAGGCCGGTATTTTCATCGATGGATTACAGTTAGGAGAAGATTTTATTGAGTTGCGTAAACTTCTAGGAAAATTCACTTTCAAAAATGCAAAACTCTATGGTCCTGATGTTGGCCAGCCTCGAGGAAAGACTGTTAAGATGCTGAAGAGGTAAGAGCTGGGAGAAGCAGAACCACTTTTCTTAAAAATAAATTTCTCTCTGGGGGAGAATCCTCAATAGTCCACATGTTATTAAAACAATTTACTGCGTGACCGGATGGTTTACCAAAAGAGGAAGCATTAACTGGCTCAGAATACCAAGGATTTGGGGACACAGGACACCTATGATAAATTTGTGCCAGAATTAGGAAGTTTTGTGTTTGCCTGATTCTAAAGTAGTGACCAGCTGATTTCTGGGGAATGTATCGTGCATATGAGGATTATGATAACATAGTGGATTTTTTTTCTAGTTTCCTGAAGGCTGGGGGAGGAGTGATTGACTCAGTCACATGGCATCAGTGAGTATGTCGCCTGCTCTTAAATTAAGAGAATAATCCTAGCTTTACTTATACTTACTTTTCGAAAAATTATTTCCATTTAACTGCTGATTGATTTCGTAGTTCAAATAAGAAACAGATAGGGTCTCAAGCAGCACTGTGCTAGAGTTTTAATATTAATAAAACAAAGATTTAAGCTTATTTTAAATAACATGGTGGGTTCTACAAGATCAAGCCGTGCTATCATTTAACTCATGGAAGAGACGAGTAGCTAAAACTGACCAGCTTGCCAAAGAATGGGTGACCCACAATGCCTGCACTTGTGACCATGTCCTCTCGAGACAGAGCAGCTGATCCCCTTCCATCTTGGGCCCTCCTTAGTAGAACTTCCACCTTTTTTTTATGACAGGGGAGTGGGAAGAGGTAGAAAGGAGGGCAAGGTTGGCCAATTAACTTAAAAGTAAAGGTTGGTATTTTTTCCTGAATATTTTCTGAATAATTTAGCTACTACTTGAATGGACGAATTGCTACCAAAGAAGATTTTCTAAACCCTGATGTGTTGGACACTTTCAGTTCATCTGTGCAAAAAGTTTTCCAGGTAATAGTCTTTTCTTCTGTTTAATGTAAAACCAGAGTCTTTATTTTGTAGTCTAGCTAGTTCTAAATTTTATATCTATATATCTAAATTGTATCCAAAATATATATATTGTAGATATAAATTTATATCTAGATATAAATTATATCTTAAATATACATATATTTTATATATATATATATAAACTGATGTGTTTTTCTACTTTTAGAGAACAGGCGCTAAGTCTTATTCACTGTCATCCCCCCTTGGCATCAGGTCATGCATATCGATCAAAGATTAAAAATACTTTCAATAGCCTTTTGGTAGCATTAACTCTGATAGGCCATAAGAATGGGATTATTTACATTCCTTCCATACCTAGTATTTCAATAAAAGTAAATTGCCCAAGACCTAAATGACCGTGAACATATTTGTAACTATATTGGATGGATGAGTCTGGGAATACAAGGCTTTGAATGTTGTTAATCTTCAGCACCCTAATTGGTCAACTCGTTTGCAATTACCATGGAGACTTTCCTGTTCCGTAGGTTGTTGAGGAGACCAGACCCCACAAGAAGGTTTGGTTAGGAGAAACAAGCTCTGCGTACGGGGGTGGCGCACCCTTGCTGTCCAACTCCTTTGCGGCTGGCTTTATGTGAGTGAAGTACACTCGCCTCAGGGCCCAGATGACAGCATTCTCCTATCCTTCCATTCAGTTGAAGTAGCTCGTCAGCCAAAAATTTGAGCAAAGATAGTTTCTGTGGCTGACCCTCTAAATTCGTGCCAGATTTTGCAAGAAAATGATTTACTGGAGCTTGTTGGACATCTTTAACGTGTGTTCCAAATTAATCATTGTGTGAATGAATTGCTTTAGAAGTTTTGTTACTTAATTATGGCCCATAAATATGCCACTGATGGCTTCCTCTAAAGAAGTATGCTGTAAACGAGCGCATCCAGAGCCTTGACTCTGAGAAGGATGCTTAGTATATACAGCTCTATTTATATTCCCGGGAAGTTTAGAGCCTGAAGTATGAGGTCACACCAGAGGGCCTTCCAATGAATTTGAAGATTTACTAAATTACCTCGTTATTCAACCACCACAAACCTGACTGCTTTAAACTACTAGTTTACTTATGTTCCATAACTCCATTAACACTTTCAATCTATAGTTCTTTATCCTCACGTTGAGACTTATTCTCTTTCCTCTCCTACCCTCATCCTTATAAGTTCAGAAGAAAGCACAAATCCTGTATGCTCCTAGGGGCATGAGGAGTAGAAAAAGAACGGAGATGTTTGTTTTGCAATTCACTAAAGGTGGGAAGGGGAGGTGTCCATAAAAGTCTAGGTGTGATTCTGCTTATTTCATATTTTACTACTGCTGACCACAAGCACACTTTTCTTTCGACCTCACATGGGGCTGGGGGGGAGGGGCAGTGGGGCATCCTAGCGGGTGGAGAAGAATTGCTTATAAGAGTGGGCATTTGTCTGCTCTGCTTTCTAGAGGTTGTCTTACCCTGGAAGGGACTCCTACAGCATGTTAATGGTCTTCTAGGATTTGTTATGGTGCTGCAGTATGGGAAATGTGAGGGGAAAGGGAGTCGCCATCTCATTCGAATGACATTTATAATTAACATTGCTTTTCTGGTTTCCTGTCAATTCCTCCCACATAGTTGAATAAATCAGAATAGTGTATAATTAGAATTGAGTTATTTTGTTTTCCAAACCTGAAGAAAGCTGGGCCTCACTCTGTTCCAGGTGGCTGGATAAATTGGGCCTATCGGCCAGAATGGGCATAGAAGTGGTGATGAGGCAGGTGTTCTTCGGAGCCGGGAACTACCACTTGGTGGATGACAACTTTGAACCTTTACCTGTAAGTGGCCATTATTGTCCTGTTTCTGTGAACAGAGTCGAGGATACTCAGGGCCCCTGTGTTAACCTCCTTTGAGCAGTCACTCCTCTCAATAGTCAAACCATGGAGCGATAAACTGGAAGAAACCTTCGAGATCATCCAGTCTAACATTTTTGTCTCTCGAGAGAAGAAGCCAAGACCCAGGAATAACTTTGTCAGTGCCATTTGGGACACGGTGTGGGGTTTTTTTTTTAAAAGGGGTAATTTGAAATTTTATGATTCAAATTTTACAAGATAAACTTGGATCAAAAAATGTTTTACAAACTAAATCAAAGTTAAAATTGCCCTCAGTATCCAAAGCTTCAAAACTTTTTTATGACATGAAATCATAATTTATTTAACTTTAAGATAAGCCAGTACCATGTATTCATTCAAAAATCTCACTCTAAGAATTTGCTATTTTGTTAATAATCTACAAGATATTTATGAATAAAGTCTTATTTCCCCCCACCTCCAACTGCATCTGGTGCTAAACTAGGAAATTTAACCTTTCTATCCACAAAGCTACCTGGAAGCTATATATGTGTAAAAGTTGGGATAGTTTTGATATAGCCCTGAGAAGTATGACCTTGGTTTTTATAGTCCAAAATGGCATTTTAGGATATCCATTTTCTAAGAAAAATTTGTAGGGTAATTATTTGAATATTGTAGGAAAGCTAAGAAAGTTTGCAAAAAGCACATGCCAAAAATATAAGCTAGGCTTTTGTGGTTTGTAGATAGATTTCCCAACAAAATTGCTTTTAATCTATAGTGGTCCAAGCTCACGGGGCACACTGTTCATAACTTTCAGAAAATTCTTTTTTTTTTCCAAAGATTTTATTTTTCCTTTTTCTCCCCAAAGCCCCCCGATACATAGTTGTGTATTTTTAGTTGTGGGTCCTTCTAGTTGTGGCATGTGGGATGCCACCCCAGCATGGCCTGATGAGTGGTGCCATGTCTGCGCCCAGGTTTTGAACCGGCGAAAGCCTGGGCCGCCGAAGCGGAGCATGGGAACTAACCACTTGGCCATGGGGCCGGCCACCAGAAAATTCTTATAAAAATGACATTACACAAAATGGAATCTATCTTCTCCAATGATCCTATGAGTCGTCTATACAGAGTTAAATCAAACATGATAATTTTGTTAGACAAATATTGAAAATCTACTGCTGGCCCTTTCTTAAATGGACCTCAAACAAGGAAGGTAAATAAATAGTTTCTACAAATTCACTTTGATTACAATGTCTAGAAATTAGCCATCTTATCCTACCACTCTTCATGAATAGTACCAGCTATTTATTATGTTATCTAAATCTTCTCAGTGCCCCAACATAAACCTTTGGCTTAAGAACCCCGTGTATGTGCACTAAATATACTTTTTCCTCAAGGTCACAGTCAGTTAGAAAAACTTGAAAGAGTAGGGGAATAAGCCTTAAACCCATCGTATATGGCTGTTTTCTTATTTGATTTGCACAACAATCCTGGAAGGTGGCAAGGTGGGTCTCTTCGGTCCGTTTGTCAGATGAGGAAGTTCAAACTGAGACGAGGTCGCGTGATCTGCTGGAGGTCACGTCGTTGTCCCGTATTGCTCTAAAGAATCCCATACAAATCCTGGCTCAGGCCTGCGTGCTTCCTGCCCTCCCAGTTACTGAACCACACTAGAGTCACGTCTCCTCTGAAAACATTTGATTCTGCTCCTGGCTCCAGTGAAAAGTTTGAATTTAAGGAGAGAAACAAAACCTGTTTGCCTGTCAAGCCTACCTTACCTCTGCGCAAGAAGGAGAGTTGGAGTATATATTGAGAATGTTTAAAAAACAACCAACCAACTTTTTATTATGGAAAATTTCAAGGTAGAGAGAAAAGTATATGAATCCCCAGTCTCGTTTAATCCATAACCCTACCCACTCCTCACCCCCTCCTACTGGGTTACTTTGAAGCAAATCCCAAATGTATCACTTTATCCATAAGTTCTTTAGTATGTATCTCCTTCATAAAGACATGACAAGATATGATTATCATACTTTAAAATATTAACAATAATTCTTCACTATCACCACATATTTAGTCAGTGTTTCACATTTTCCTGATTTAATAGTTGATTTGTTCGCATCAGAATCCAAACAAGGCTTATATGTTGCATTTGATATATCTCTTAAGTCTGTTCCTCTTTACGTCCCACCCACCCTCTTTTTTTCCCCCTTGGAATTTATTAATTAAAGAAACCAAGTAATTTGTTCTATAGTGTTTCCCACATTCTGGATTTTGCTAAATTTATTCCTGTGGTGTCATTTAGCATGTTCTTCTGTCCCTTGTATTTTCTATAAACTGGTAGTTAGACCTACGGCTTTGAGCTTGTTTCAATTTTTGGATTTTCATTTTGTTTCACAAGAATTCTTCAGAGGTGATGTTGTGTGCTTCCATCAAGAGACACACAATGACTGGTTGTCTCTCTTTTTTTTTGACCTTGATAGCAAGTGATGATTGTTGCCTAATCCATTACATTATGGCAGTGGTGGGGGAGGAGGCAGGTGAAGGTTTTAAAGGATATTATTTTAGTCTCTTAAACAGGTAGAAGTTTTGTTTTGAAAACTTGCCTGTGTGTGTGTGTGTGTGTGTGTGTGTGTGTGTGTGTGTATCTAAAAGTTTTGCTTTGAGCTTTACTTTGAATTCTTGGATGATAGACAACAAAGAATATTTACACTCTCTCTGAGCAATGAGTTGCATTCTTGAGCTATATCTCCCAGCAGGCATGGCCCTCTGAATTGTGGAAACATAGTCCTCCAGTGACAAAGAGCAGCAAACAAGATATCCCCCTCAGATTCATGGTGGTAACACGGACCGAAAGATGAGTCCTCTTTAAATACCTCTAGGATAACAGTCACACTCTTCGTAGGTTAGCTGTTCGCCTGATGCTGTTTTTGTTAAATAAAAAAATAAGTAAAGATCTATTTTTGTCCCTCCTCTCCCCAACCACCACAACTAGGACTATTGGCTCTCTCTTCTGTTCAAGAAACTGGTGGGCACCAAGGTGTTAGTGGCAAATGTGAAAAGTCCAGAGACAAGCAAACTTCGAGTATACCTTCATTGCACAAACATCAACCAGTAAGTGTGTAAGACACTCTTTACCAATCAACAAGTTTGACTTAGTAAGCATATAACTTACTACTCTAATACCCCGTTGTCCTCTGTCCATACAGCGGGTCTAAGGTATAGCATTGTTCTCTATTTTGTTTGTATTCGTAATAATATGGGTGCCAGTCTAGCTAAAAAAAATAGCTTACATATAGGCATTTGCAGACCAGCAAAGATTAGTACAATGATTTTAATTGTCATAATTCATAACAGAAATATATCCCAAGTTTAAAGAAATAAATAATAGTACAAATTTAAGAATATAACTATTTTTACATGAATGGTTAATTCATTGAATGACTATGAGTGGACATAAATATGAATATAAATTTATATCAATGAATAAATATTTGAATATACTATCCCCTTGCATCATATGTGATAAATTTAATAAGGAAGAAAAAGAATTAAAAGAAGGAGAGCAATAAGAACAACAATTTTGTATTCAAAAGTTTCAACCCAATTTCCAGAGTAGGGATCATACAGGTTTTTGTTGTCCGATACTCTGGCCTTAGGTAGCAAAAAAATGTTCCTAAATCTGAGAGATTTTTCTCTTCTCGGTTTCAATCTGTCCTTCCTGATGGGATGATACTAAAATACTAATTTTAGCCAGAAAAGCCACCCATCATTTCCAATTTCTGGTGAGTGGGAACTCTATGGATGGTGGGGCCTCACTGGGAAGAAGGTGGGGGGCAATGGTTTGGATGCATAAATTCTGAAAAGTGTCAATACATTTAATTTTCTTGTTTGTTTCAGTCTTTCATAAGGCTAGAAAAAGCCCCTGTTTATATGGTTTATAATTTGAATTCACATGAACCCACAGCACTTACTTTTTACCATTTAACCTTCCTATGTTTAAACATGGATGGGCTGACTGGCTTCCTAACAACTCAGCTGGCAAAGCAGCAAAAATCTCAGAATGCTCTAGCCCAGAAAATGGTAGCATGAATATTTTTAATCATTTTCGAAATAGGACCACATCAGTGGTCTAATATTATCACAAAAGGAAGAATACAAAGAGGGCCTATCATCATCCTAGATACTAATACTTAGTATCCATGAGTATATTTGCAATCAAGTTTTGAATTGCTTAAATTAGATAGATATTGGTATTGATTTAATCTATTTGCTTTTAGCCCGAGGTATAAAGAAGGGGACTTAACCCTGTATGCCTTAAACCTCTACAATGTCACCAAGAACTTGCAGTTACCATATCATTTATTTGGCAAGCGAGTGGACAAATACCTCATAAAACCTTCAGGACCTGATGGGTTACTTTCCAAGTGAGTAATTTCTGTTGGTCATTTCAAACTTTCGCCAAATTCATTGATGTTTATTAGAATAGAGAGCATTGATAGGGAGCAAAAAAAGTCAACTATTTCAAGTCCTAACAATTCTTAATATTCAGGAAGTTTGTGTATGAATACTTATTAACACAGCTGTATCACTCTGAGAGTCCAAAGCAGAAGGATAGGAACACACACTAGTAGTTATCCGAGGGAACAGTTTGCATTTCAAAACAACTTGATATATCCAGATCTGCTCAATACATGCAGATGATTTGCTCTAAAAAGACAAAATTCTTGGTAACAGTCACTAAAGCAAAGCATACCTATATAGAGAGATATACAATTGCTATTTAAGGCATAGGGGTTGGTGTAAAATCTCACACCACGTGAGCTGGGTGTGATTCTCTTATAGTATCACTTTTTTTATTGGTTAGAGTAAGGAAAAAAAGTGGCCAGAAACGTACCTTTTAGGTGGATTATCTGAAGTTGGTTCTAATACATTTTGGTTTAAAAGCCAAATGTCTTGTAAAAGACCATATTCAACAGAATACCCAAGAATGACTACAAGCCTTGAAGAGTTAGACACAAATATTGTAAGATTTCTGTCCAATGTGTGTTGGAAGGAGCTCTTTCATCATAACTATTCTCACATTGGAACACAAAAAATGAAGAGTTTACAAAATTCTCACCATTTCTTGCCATCTTTGCAAATGCTCTGTGAGTGATGTTTTCAATGGCAATTAACATCAGAACCTGAAAAAGTACAGTCAGGATGCTTTCTCCAAAGTCCTATCCCCCATCGACAGCCTTATTAACACTGGGCACCATTCCTTTATTTTGTCCCTCTGCTTTGTTTTACTATGACAGTAATTATACAACCTCTGATGGGAAAAAGGAAGGGGGAATCCACAAGTTTTCCCGAGTTTCTTTCCCTACACAGGCTTTGTAGACATTTTTAATGGGCTGCATGTTTTATAAAATACCATGGTTTACTTACCCATTTTCCAACTGCTTAAACCTTTTTTTCCTGTTGTAAATAGTGTATATTTGGGTAACAGATACTTTTCTCTATTTGGGCTCTGACCCTTTTTGAAGTGGATATTTTTAGCATATTTTTGTCCAATGCTGATAAGGGAAGAGCTTTTCCGAAGTAATTGAATAATAGTTGTGGAGTTAGACATGTCTTCAGAGACCATTCTAGTCTAACCTTCGGTGGGTATCTAAGGCCATTCTGCTCTGTTCATCTCCTCCTCTGTCAGAGCTCGCGGCCTTTCCTGGCGACTGTTCTCTCACAGGACAGAGTGAGCCTCTCTGTGCCTTTTGTCAGCTGCGCTCAGATCTATTCTCTAGAGCAGAGCCTGGAAACTATGCCTCACGCCTGTGGACAAGTGGGTTTAGAGGATTTCTTTTTTTTCTCTTTTTCTGGTAGGGGAGGTTGGCATGCCGTCTGGGCTAATTTTTAGTTTTAATTAGTTATTTAAAAATTGACAGCTACTAAAATATCTGCATTTCTTGCTTTTCTTTAAAAATGGATACTCTGTCAACTCCGGCCTTGTTTTCCCGCTTGGATGGAGTTGAATTGGGGTCGTGTACTTTAGACAGGTCATCAGCTTTTGAGTTCCCCTTAGTCCCCACGTGGCCCTGGTGTCTCATGCCTGACCTCCTGCACTTGCCTGTGGAACTCCCTTGTCCTTTGTGGGAATTCGAGCTTGCTCCCCTTAATCTGGAGCAGTGCTGAATACCCCATTGTCTCCAAAAGGACTCTCAGATATTTAAAGGACAGTTGGATTCTCTTCTCTCGAGGCTAATTATGCTCCATTTCTTCAACGAGTCTTCTCCTAGCTGTATTTATCACACCCTGTTGCGTTTTGATCACATATTTCATGGTTTATAATTGGTGAAACTATAGAGAATGTTTTATGAGTATATATTACTTATACTTTTCTCTCTTTAAAATGTTGCAAAATTATCCCGGATAAGTTTGATGAGCGCATAGTCTGCACGCTTGCTCATATTAACGACCTCAGAGGGTTGAACAATGATCCCCTTTTAAAAATTAATTTTTACTAGAACAACTTGGGTAGTGCCTATAGAAAGTCCTGCATGGTAAGTATTTAATAAATATTTGAGCGAATATATTTTTAGTATAAAAGCAGTATTTTATACTTATCCCAGATAAATTTTGCCCAGCATCCCCAATTCTGCCCAATCTGTTGCTTGCTAATTCCTTCCAGCTCTATTTCATCTGAAATTTGACAAGCATGTCTTTGATTTCCTATTACCACATTACTGACTTCAAAATATGAAACAAGATACTACCCTCAAATAAAGCCCTACCCTCCTTGCCCAGCCTGCTGTGGAGATAATCGGCATGCTCTAAGCTTACAGTCAGTGCAATGATAGCATCCTTTAGCTATATTTATAGCTGATTAAACAATATAGCCAGATGGTAGTAGGTATTATCTTGCACATGTTTCATCATCTTAACCCACAGCACTATTAATTTATAATGATCAGATTTACTTTAAACTGTGTGGCCTCTCCTAAAGCATTTCCTAATTTTTGGGGGGTACCCTTGTAAATGGTTCTCAATTTCATGCAGAACAGCCCTTACTACTGTCACATAGAGATGTTTTCAAGGGCTATATTTTTGTGTGTGGTTTCCTGATGATGGTCACAGCATTTCCTCCTCACCCCATCTGCAAACTAATGTGATGTAGGCGCTGAAACAAAACTCGAGTGCCTGTGAACTGCATGTAACTGCAATGTGGGCTTGTTAGCCTCTGGCTCCATCAGGGTCATCTTGTTAAATCTTTAGGTACAGAGCCCAGAGCTGGGCATCTAACCAAGGTTAAATGGAAACCAGTCTTTCTGTTTACTGATGCTTAGTGAGGGTAGAGTGTGAGAGATCTTTAAAAATGAAAACTTTAGGGGCCAGCCCCGTGGCCAGGTGGTTAAGTTTGCACGCTCTGCTTTGGCGGCCCAGGGTTTGGATCCTGGGCGTGGACCTAGCACTGTTTATCACACCATGCTGAGGTGGCGTCCCACATGCCACAACTAGAAGGACCCACAACTGAAAAATATATACAACTATGTACTGGGGGGGTGGGGGGGGGGCTTTGGAGAGAAGGAAAAATATCTTTAAAAAAAATGAAAACTTTATAATAATGCTAAATTAGAAACAACCAAATGTGTAACATTAGAACAATTAAGTAAATAAACTAATATGCTTTTGCAATGAATCCTTTGCAGCCATTAAAGTGATGTCGTGGATGAATGTTTAATGGTGTAAGCAAAGGTTAGGATGTGTTAAGGGAGAAAAATTAAGTTTTAAGAGACTATGTATTGTATGCTCATTTTTGTTTAAAT
Source organism: Equus asinus (assembly GCF_041296235.1). Taxonomy (NCBI): domain Eukaryota; kingdom Metazoa; phylum Chordata; class Mammalia; order Perissodactyla; family Equidae; genus Equus; species Equus asinus. The sequence goes on from NC_091792.1 coordinate 96,005,945, forward strand.
GAAAATATGTGTGTATATGCAGACATAGAAAAGAGATGAATATATATCAAAATGTTAAAAATGGTTATGATGAGTTAACAGGTTACTTTTGTTATATTTATTTATCTGAATAATAATGATGATGATAGATAATACTTTTACATGCTTACTATATACAGGGTACTGTTTTAAGCATTCTCCATATATTATATGAATTACATATATGACATACATTTAACTGATATTAACTAATCTTCTAAATTTTCAACAATAAAAAACTTTTTCACACTATGAAAATTTTATAACATAAAAAGTATTTGGGAAAAAGATAATAGAGATATAAGCATCGTTTGGAATTATGGAAGTAACTATCAGTAGAACTAAAGGCAGGCTAAAGCTCTTCTTTATAAGCTCTTGTTTGTATCAGATTTATTGCTGTGAGCATGTATTAATGTGATTTAAATAATAATAAATATGCATAAGAAATAACACTTGTTCTTACATTTTTCCCCCCATTTTTTGGCTCAGTTTTGAATTAGAATCCCAACAGTGAAATGCAAAGAAAACATAAATTTTTTGGAATCTGTGGTTTAGCCTAACAAAATCGTTTTCATTTCACCACAGCAATATAGTTTCAACCAAAATATCTCAACGACATAAGAAAATGAATGCACACCTCCCAGGGGAAAGGGCATTAGAGGGTTTACGGGCCTCTACATAGTTACAAGCAGGAAATTTCATTGACTGTCATTTTTTATGTGAAATTTACATTCCATTCTATATCTCTATTTGCTTTTTATACAAATGTTTTCAATTATTTGCCATCAGATAAAATTGCCACAATCCAGAAGTTATGTCATATTTACCCTTTTTAGTCCTCCATCATGTTGCGTGGTATGAGTTACGTGTCTTCCATTTTCTGTGATGGGCCAGATAGTAAATATTTCAGGCTTTACAGGCCAGATGGTCTCTGTCCCAACTACTCAACTCTACCGGGTAGCTTAAAGATCATCTAGGTCAAATACCTAACTGACTTGGTATTGAAATACAAGTTATATAATACAGGCTGCCGCAAAAATTGTTTTCGTCTTAAAAGGATCTCCCGACTTTTGCAGAGTAGGTGGAGCACACACAACTTGGCTAACGTGGATGTATCTTTCCCCTTTGCAGATCCGTCCAACTCAACGGTGAAACTCTGAAGATGGTGGATGACCAAACCTTGCCCACTTTGACAGAGAAACCTCTCCGCCCAGGAAGTTCACTGGGCTTACCAGCTTTCTCATATGGGTTTTTTGTGATCAGAAATGCCAAAGTTGCTGCTTGCATCTGAAAAGAAAGGGATACACTAGCCTGGAGATTGCATTTTTCAAGCGTATTGATAAGAGCAAAGCAAAACTCAAGCTATAGGAAAGCAAGCAGATGCATTACAAATGACTAGTGGGAGCTTTAGAGACCCTGGGACATTCAGTGCTGGATTCAGCACAGGGTTTCGTTCTCTCTAAGTAGACCACTGCTAATAAGAAGACCTTGTGCCAAACACTGTGCTTAGTACTTTGCATGTACTATTCTTATTTAAGGTTGTTAAAAATGTATGTGAATGCTTCCAGTACAGCCAGGAGGCAAGTAAGTGAAGGATATATTATTAGTTTTAACAAAGTGTTTAGTTGTTTTTATTTTTATCTCTTTTTTTTTTTTTTTTTTTTTAGGAAGATTAGCCCTGAGCTAACTACTGCCAGTCCTCCTGTTTTTTGCTGAGGAAGCCTGGCCCTGAGCTAACATCGTGCCCATCTTCCTCTACTTTATATGTGGGACGCCTACCACAGCATGGTGTGCCAAACGGTGCCATGTCCACACCCGGGATCCAAACCGGTGAACCCCGGGCCGCCGAGAAGCGGAACGTGTGAACTTAACCGCTGCACCACCGGGCCGGCCCCTGTTTTTATTTTTAAAAACCACAGTGTAGAAGATTGTCAGATTCTTTACTCTATACACTGTTTCTACGGGCTCCCATCAGAAACAGTTTACTGCCCCCACCTTCGATTGTCTGTAAGAGAGAGACAATCTCTTTGCTCCTTAACAGAGAACTAGATTCAGCTGCTGCCTCTCTTTGGTCTGTTCTGTTTGTCTTTGTCAGCAATACTGTGTGAGAGGACAGATAGTCAGATGTGATAGTACAAAAAAAGATTAATTCAGAGGAAAGGGATGATATAAATTTCAAATGAAATGAAAAGATGAGTGTAAGTGAAACTGATTTACCAAGAGGAGAAAATTGAATTCAATACATTATCACCGTCTGTTAACGTTTACTTTTAATCTACCTTTAGTTCTTGTTTTAGTTGGGAAGCTTTTGGCTGCAAGGAACAGAAAACCTTGATTCAAATGGCTTAAACAATAAGAACATTTATAGTCCCACATAACAAGAAGTTCAAGTAGGGCCGGCTCCACGGCTCAGTATGTCACCAAGGAGCCAGGTTCGTTCCATCTCTCTGCTCTGTCAGCTTTAGTGTTGGCTTCGTTCTTCACCTGTTGGTATGATGGCTGGAGCCGTTCCATGGACCCACTCAGACCTGGCAGCAGCAAGGGAAAGAAGATGAGCAACTTTTTCTGTCTCCTTCATGGCCTTGAAGAACCCTTTCTCAGAGGTTCTCTCAGCAAAACTGCCCTGTGTCTCCTCATGTCTATGGTCAGAAAGGGGTCTCGTGGCCGTGCTCCCCGATCACTGCCAACATCAATGAGATTCCTATAATTATCTCCTAGTGACCTTTGGAACAGAGAGGGTGTTGGGAAGTCTATGGCACTGACCACTCCAGTTCTGTGTTTTTTATCAGTGATAGAATACATTATTTTCTCCTATATGTTAATTTTTAGAAATATAATCCTCTTTATATTTGTGCCTGCTACACACATTGTCTCAATTAAATTTAAGTACATTTATAAGGAACTAAAGCTGGAACTTAAAGTTTGGATGCTTCAATACCCTTAAATTTTATAGGTAAGTGATTTTTATATTTCCACATTTGAAATAAAGTAGTTTTTATAACCACAGTACAGCATGATTATTTTTTTAATAAAGCTGCAACCTACAGATCGCTACATTTGGAAGCCTTGTTTTCCTTCCCTGCTTTGTTTATATCTCCTACTTTTATTTGTCTCTTTTATATTGTCTACTTTCAGTCTCTCCAACACCAGAAGAGTTGACCCTGCAGAAAAGAGGTCATCAGGCACAAATATGATTTCTTACCTCATGTAGATTCAGTCATGATCAGGGTCCTGTCCTGTCTATTCTTCTCTTCCCTGTCCCCTCTGCCACTTAATAAATCAAGGCCTAATTTCTAACTTGTATAATAATAATAATAATCTCCTAATCATTCTCCCTGACCTTGCTTAAAATTCTTAAATGGCTCCCTATTTCCTATAGGCACACAGGTCCTCCATAACCTGCCACCTGCCTATTTCTTCAGCCTCAACTCTTGTCATTCTCCTTATGAATTCTGTTCTCCAGACCATACATTGGTTGAGAAGTATGAACATGCAGACTTCTTTAATTTTAATTCTAATCTTTCCATTTTTTTTCCCCCGCGGAAGATTGGCCCTGAGCTAACTGCTGCCAATCCTCCTCTTTTTGCTGAGGAAGACTGGCCCTGAGCTAACATCCATGTCCATCTTCCTCTACTTTATATGTGGGGCACCTACCACAGCATGGCTTAACAAGCGGTGCCATGTCCCCACCTGGGATCTGAACCGGCGAACCCCAGGCCGCCAAAGCAGAACGTGCAAACTTAACTGCTGCACCACTGGGCCAGCTCCTAATCTTTTAATTTTAACTTTTGCTCCCGTACCCTTGGTGCTGTCTCTTCTGCTCTCCATCTGGACTGTTCTTCTAACTCTCCTCTCTATGTGGCAAACTTTCATGTCTATTAAGACCCAGTTCAAACATGTTTCAATATATTCCCTATCATTCAAGTAGCTGTAGTCATATTTCTTTGCCCCATAGCAGTTTTGATATTTACTATGACACTTATGATGCCTCTTATTTAGATCTATATATACCTTTTAACTTGACTGTAAGCTCCTAAGAAAGAGGTACATTATCTTAATCATCTTTGTATTCCTGTGCTTAGCATATTGTCTGGTGCACAGTAGTCACTGAGATGTTTCCTTAACGACAGAAAAGAGCATTCAAATTTGAAACTAGCTTAGGCATTTTTATTTTGAATATACAGAAAAATTTAATGATGTTTCAAACCTGAGAAGGTATTGTCTGCTGCCACCAGGGGCCGGCCTGGTGTAGTAGTTAAGTTTGTGTGCTCCACTTCAGTGGCCCAGGGTTCATGGGTTCAGATCCCAGGCACACACCTATACATTGCTCGTCAAGCCATGCTGTGGTGGCATTCCACATACAACATAGAGAAGACTGCCACTGATGTTAGCTCAGGGACAATCTTCCTCTTTTTACTCAAGTAGAACTTTTTTTTTTTACTTGAGTAAAAAGAGGAAGATTGGCTACAGATATCAGCTCAGGGCCAATCTTCCTTACCTAAAAAAAAAATCTTTTTAGAGCCAGCCCTGATGGCCTAGTGGTTAAAGTTTGGTGCATTCCGCTTTAGCAGCCCAGGTTTAGTTCCTGGGTGTGGAACCACACCACTCATCTGTCAGCAGCCATGCTGTGGCAGTGTCTCACATAGAAGAACCAGAAGGACTTGCAACTAGAATACATAGCTACATACTAGAGATCTGGGGAGGAAGATTGGCAACAGATGTTAGCTCAGGGTGAATATTCCCTGGCCAAAAAAAAAAAAGTATTTTTAAAATTATCACTAGTGAGCTCTTACTAATGGTTGGTGGTTATGTGAAGAACTGGGGGCATGGTTATGTAAAGAAGAGAATGTTCTCAGTTATATATTAATGAATACTAAATGAATTGTTATTAAGGTTTTCTTAAACTAGCTTAGAGGAAGCTCTTTCTTGTCATGTCAGTGATACTTTTTGAGCCCACATACTTCCATTGATATTTAATCCATCAAGTATATTTACTTTCTGTGACTTACATTGACTCAAAATTATTTTTGTCTTTTAATTTGGCCCTTGTGATTCACTTCATCTCCACGATAATGGGAATTTCCAAGTTCTATGGTAAAACTTGTATGTTCTGAACTTGTCAGCTCTGTAATTGCACCCATTTTCTTTTTCTTTCTTTTTAAAAAATTCTGAAATGTCTCATCGACCTGTTGAATCGCCTCATGGTTGATAAATCTTTTAATTATCCTTCTAACCAGAATTTTAATTACCAAAAAAACTCACATGAATATCTATCTGTTTATCTGACCATTCAATACAAAATGAAAAAATAAATGGTAATGGAATGGATAACTAGTTTCAACTGTAGACATCTTAGTGATCCGATGACCGGCTCGTGTATCATATGCCTTAGAAAAACACGATGTGCAGATTCTCATATTCCCTCCATCCCTAGGTCAGATACTTGGTTTATTTCTAGGACTCCTCTCCTATCCTTTTCCAATTTTATACCATTCTCGATTTCACAGACTTGTGGGTTGGAAAGCCCTGGAACAATTTAGGTAAATATTTAACAGTGTTTTTTTAAAATCTTCCCTTCTATTGCCGTTAAATGCCGTAGGCTTTGATGACTCTAATTTAAGTCAGATTAGTTCTTTCCTTATTTTCACACATGTGATGACAGTCTATTAGTTTTTGAATTGGCTTTTAGTTTACTTGGTTACATGCAACTTACATATTTATTTAAATTCCCATAGACCTTTCAAAGGACGATAACAAGTCAAGTTTATCTGATTCTGCAGTACTCCAAACATAATGAGGCAAACTTGCATATTTAGCACATTCTTCTTAAACATTTTTTTTAAAAAACCTCATATATCTATAAATCACACACAAATTTTGTAGATCAAGCTCCCTAAGCATTTAAACATCTTAAAAAACAAACAGTGATGGTAAAACCTATGTAAGCACAACTTGTACAGAAATATCTTTTCTTCATCTCGAAGTTACAAATATACTCCCCTAGCCAGAGTTAACAGAATTAGCAATTCAGGTCACTACACTAAATAAGGTAACAATCAAGCTTTCAATTAAAGAGTCTAGAAACAGGATATAGAACCACTAGAGTGTTAGGGTCAACCCCTTCTTATGCTCAGGTGTCAGAAGTCGGGTCATCCTTGGCAAAGCTGGAGACAAGGCCTGGGGTCAGGTAGCTTACCTGGGAGGTGGTCTCGGTGAGCAGGCATGAGACATCAGGGAGAGTGAGAAGGAGGAGAGGGAAATCCAATATTCAGGTTTGTTGCTGAGTTTGCTGCAGCAGCCAATGAGGGCTTGGTTCTACCGTTACCGCTGAGAAGCATGTGAGATGCCTCCCAGAATTCTGCTCTTCTTATTCTCATGTTTCTTAGCATCTATCATTTTATAGTCACTGTACTGTCAGTTACAAGTTTTATAAAGGACACTAACTTCATATAAAATTCTTTTAAGGTCTGAAGCAATTACAGTTAATGATTGTACTACTTAAGCTCAGAAGTCACTTTCACAACTTTAACATCCTGTTTTGGAGTCAAATGATAATTGTTTTTAATCTAAAACACCTTCTCTAGGACCCATCCCCAAAATCAGATGAAGCATAGTAGGAAGTAAAAATTGTTCTAAGGATCAAATATTATGATGAATGTAGATGTGCTTAAAAAATGTAAACCTATAAAAATGAAGAGTACCTATAGAGTGGAATGTTTTGATTGATTCACCATTAAACAAATATTTGTAGGATGAATGAATTTATTCACCATCTACTACGTATATGTTCTTATATTAGGTAGCGTTCTCCAGAGAAACAAAACCAATAGTATATATTTATAGACAGAGAGAGTCATCAGTAACATTTTCTCAAAGATCACTAAAGATACCTATGGTTGAAACTAGTTATTCATTTCATTACTGTTTAATTTTCATTTTAAATACTCCTGCTTTCATTTTGTATTGAATTGTCAGATAAACAGATGGGTATATATGTCTGTGTGTATATGTGTGTGCATATACATATATGACTTATTTTAAGGAATTGGCTCATGTGATTATGCAGGCTGGCAAGCCCAAAATCTGCAGAGTAGGCCAGCCGGCTGGAGACCCAGGAAAGAGCCAATGTTGTGGTTCAAGTCATAAGGGCATTTGCTGGCAGAATTCCTTCTTGCTTGGGGGAGTTCAGTCTTTTGTTCTATTCAGGCCTTCAACTGGTTGGATGAGGCCCACCCACGTTATGGAGGGAAATTTGGTTTACTCAAAGTTGACCCATTTAAGGGTTAATCTCATCCAAAAATATCTGCACAGAAACATCCACAGCAATGTTTGACCAAATCTCTGGCCACCATAGCCCAGCAAAGGTGGCACTTCAAATTAGCCATCCCAGTTCCTGTGGATAATAAGACTAAAAACGCAAACAGAGTCCTTTCTCTCAGGGATCCACGGTCCAGAGTGAGGAGTCAGAGCCTCGAAGTTCCCTTAGAGATAATCCATCCAGTCTCTGCTTTTTCTGAAGAGTGTACAGCAGGTGAGTGCCTTGCCCAAGAGCACACAATGCCTTGGCAATAGAGTCTAGAGGGGACCCCCGAAAGTTGGGGCTTCACTCTATATGACTGTTCTATTGTCCTATAATTAAGAGTGACATTTGAGTACTCCTCTCAGTCTCCAGTACTTTTTAATTGGCCCACGTTTCTCGGGTTCACATCACCTCTGGGCAGGGCCAGCATCATGGGTATGATGTGTCAGTCGCTCAGGACCCCATGCTCAGAAGGACCTCATACTTGGTTTAATGTCTTGCTATTGCCATTTTTAAATTCTCAGTAATTTTTGAACAAAGCGCTCCATATTTTCACTTTGCACCAGGCCCCACAAGTTATGGAGCTAGTCCAGTCTCTGGGTGGTAGATCAGGAATGAGTCACTGAGCGTTGGAACCTGAAGTTCATATCCATCCAATCCTCCCAGCATCCATATTCTCTGCTAGATTTACTTCTGATCTCACTGTCAACCAATTTTTAAAACACTTTTCTTTGTGTCTTTCTCATGCCATTTTGAACTCTTCTCCCAAGGCACTGTGGCTTATAGCATTCTTATGGTTTTTATGAAAATTGGCTATATAACTGAGTAAAAACAGAAATATATAATGCTATTTTAGGAACTTAGCCCAAGGAAATAGTGTGGCTGAAAAGTTACCTACAAGGATAATTGGGAGGAAAGTTATTATAGCAGTAAAACACTAAAAACCACCTAAATGCCCAAGAGAATGGTTAACCAAAAGAATGGCTAAATTAATCACAGCACATCCAAATGAAGGATTATTTCACAGTCCCTAACAGGCATTTTGAAACAACATGTAATGACAGGGAAGATGCTCATAATACTTTGAGCGAGGAAAGCTGAGAAAACTTTCTATATAAAGGCTACACTCAGAAGTCACCGAAAAGATTTAAATTCCTAGAATAGGGAATAGATTATGTGTTTAACGATAGTGTCAGTAACAATTAAAATTCAGATGTAATACTTTCAGTCTTGTTCTCTATGCTTCAGTTCAACAAATCTATCAATTTCTACCATATGAAAGACACTGTGCCAGCTGCCATCAGAGATTCAAATGTGAATATGTCCCATGTATACTCTTCATTTCTTATCTTACTAGAAGCATTTGACACTGTTGACCACTTTCTCTTCCGGAAATAGTCTCCTTTGGCTTCCATGACACCATTTCTCCTGCTTTACACTTATGTCTCTGGCTGCCCCTTCTCTGTATCTTTCTTGGGTTTCTGTTCCTCTCCCTGTCCTTAAAGGATAAAGTTTCTTGTGAGTCATCCTGACCCTCTTATCTTGTTTCTCAAAACATTCTTCCTGGGTGAAATCAAGTACAATCATACCACAGTTACAGGAATGGGTCATGGTGTCTTTTGCTCTCTGTTGAACTTTTAATATTCATCTTTATTAATTTTATCCTGAATGTGAACACAAGGTGTTTAGATCAGAGACAGATTATTATTGTTCATTTGAAAAGCAAATACTGATTGTGTGGTTCCCCACGCCCCATTTCTTACTCCTGGAGTGACACAATGAAAGCCAAGTCAAATGTCCTAAGCATACAAGCCTCAGTCTATATCACAGTGAGGAATGGGGGAAAATGGATTTCCTCTGCTTACATAAGGAGAAAGAAGCAGCTGCCTCCCCCACTCCTCATGAGAAGAAGAAGAAAAATTTTCGCTCGTTGGAGACAGGATGTAAAATATTCTGGGCTCTCACGCTAACTTTTTGGAGGGTAAATAAAATCTCTCCAGGGCCAGAGAGCCCTCATGTTTCTCCAGCTTTTATGATCTGGAGGTGTCTCCAAGCTCCCAGGTCTCAGACTTCTTTGAAATGTCAACACCCAGAGAGATAGCGCTCCAGTCTCTCTGGCACCTTGGGAACTTGCGGTATAATAAAAAAATATATATTTGGTCTTTGCCCCGGATTCCTGGCACACAGCCTCAGAAGGCTTTGCAATTTCCTCAGTGATGAGTGTCTTTTGTTATTCACAGGAGTCCCTTTCTACCATACCTGAGTTTATACTAGTGAGGGGACTCAAGACAGGCCCTCCGATAGTTTCAAGGAAGGGGCTGGCCACCAACAAGAGCTTTCAGTCCCACCCCCTAACCTCAGGAGAGGGGACGGAGGCTGGAGATTGAGTTCAATCACCAATGGCCAAGAATTTAATCAGTCGCGCCTATGCAATGAAGCCTCAATACAAACTCTTGAACAACGAGATTCAGAGAGCTTCCTGGCTATGGAATATGTCAATGGGCCAGGAGTTGGTACACTCTGACTCCGTGGGGACGGAAGTTCCTGTGCTTGGGACCCTTCTGAACCTTGCCCTATGTAGCTCTTCATCTGGTTGTTCATTTGTATCCTTTATAATAAACTGTAATCCTAAGTGTGGTGTTTCCTTGAGTTCTGTGAATCATTCTAGAGAATTATCAAACCTGAGGGAGGGTCATGGGAACCCCTAATTTTGTAATCAGTCAGGCAGAAGTGCAGTTAACCTGGAGACCTCACTTGTGGCTAGCATCTGAAGTAGGAACAGTCTTGTGGGACTGAGCCCTTAACTTATGGGGTCTGCACTAACTCCAGCCAGTTAGTGTCAGAATTGAACTGAATTGTAAGATACCCAGCTGGTATCAGAGAATGGGAGAATCGGGAAATGTTGTTGGGAAAACAACATGGAGCTTAACCTAGAAGCCTGGTTTGGGCTGTAACCATCTGTCCCTCTCAGGGAGATAAGAGAAATTCTATTATCCTTTCGGATCAGAACAATTCATTGACAGATGGTTACAGATCTGATCCTCACGGTATGTGAAAAGAAAATATTTCCGGGAGAAGTGAAGCAAACATTCTCTATCTTTGTACCATGCGTGTCTCTGTAGCCCAGGAGGTGAGGGCTTTTTACGGAAGCATTGAGAAATCCAGGAAGATTTATTTCCCTGCACCTCAGAAGGTTGTGTGTGCTCTTAGACTAGCACCTCCTGCCTCCATCCCCTCTCCTCCCCCATCCCATCTTGGCTTGGTTAATTTGGACCTGCACTTCAGATCTCAGACTACACATCACTTCTTCTGAAGGCTTTCTGCACCCCCACTCCAAGCTTGCCAAGATGCTCCTCCTGTGTGCTCCCACAGTGCACTGGGCCAATAGCACAGTACTGTCACCTGGTATCAAATGCTGTTTTCCTCTCTAGTCTGTGTGGTCCTTGGGAATAGGACTATTTCTCCGTGATATACCCTGTGCTAAGCACAGTGCTTTCATAAAATAAGAATTCAATAAATACTGTGTTAAATTATTTTCAGTCTCTGACTTCAAAGAATTTACAATCAAAATGAGAAAAAATACAAATTAGTACAATACAAAGGAAAATTACTTAAACTCCATAAAAGAGACAGTAAAGTTTTATTCATGTGTAAGAAGAAAAAAATCTTATATAGTTGAAGGACTATGTCCACAACTTCAAGCACTATGGCTGCAGTGATGGGAAGAGCCACTCTCTCATGTAAGTTTCAGTGACAGAGAGTATGGTCAAATGAAATAGCAAATTCAGAAACTCAGCTTTCACCTTCAGCCCCCCCAAACCCAGCTCTAAGGCTCTTTCTCCTACCAAACACAGAAACTGGTCTGATGACAAGTCTACTGATTGCTCTAAGTAATGAACACATCAAGGAAGCTAGAAGAGGCCTAGCCCCAGATAAGGCACTCCCATCGATGGCGACAATTTCAAGACCAGATTTAGGACTAGCACTCTCTCATCAACCTGCAGTCCCCTGCAGTTTGGGAAGGTCTGGTCACTCTAGAAGTTCCAGTTTTCTCTGTATGTCCCCTGAGTTCTTTTCATCAGAGACAGTAACATACAGCATTGTTGTTACCACACAAAGGGCACCATCTGCTCACCGCAGGACAAAAGTCAATGGTCAAGAGGCAAGACGGTGGCAGAGAAAGGGCATTTATTAAGTGATAAGCTAGCAAATCGGAAGACGGGGGGCTAGCATCCTAAAGAACCATCTTAAGGGGGGCACAGAACCTTGAAGCAGGTATATAGGCCAGTGGGTTATAGGAGAGGGGGTTAGGAATATTGACCATCTGATTACAGCCTGGGAGTTGCCACAGCAGATCCTTCAGTTGTCACTGATGATGGCTATCAGCATAGATTCTGTCCTTGGGTCATCACATCCCTAAGGAACTCAAAAGGACAATGTTATCGACTTATCACAGCTGGGAGGTATTTATACAAGCAGGGGCTGTAAACTCTACAGAGCATGTATATCTCCTGGAGGGTACATATCCAGCTGGGTTAGTTAATCAGAGGTCATTCAAAGTTACAATATAGTTCCTTTTGCACAATATGGCTTCCCTTATGTCAACCTTGTGTTGAGCTGGATCATTCTCACTCCAAATCTCCTAAAAATGATGAAAAGGAAAGAAAAAGATGGGATCTTTCCCTCAAAGGTGGAATCTTTCCCTCAAATCTACACACTGAAAGGCTTCTAAGACGTAGAACTAAGAATTACATCACATAGATATTTTCCACTTAGGGGACAATCTAAGTGCTTGATATGCCTATCCATCTTCCAAAGACCAAGGCAATGTCTTTGTTGAGTTTGAGAATCCAGATGAAAAAGGTATTTAAACTGTTAAAAAATGAACAAGGCATAGTAAAACTTTTAAGAGTTTATTTGACCATTTATCAGATTGAATTGAGCAGCACCAAAATTGAAGTGGTTAGGAGCACTCCACTGACAGGAACTGGGAGAAAGACATATAGAGAAAGTGCAGAAGCAAAGAAAGGAAATTATTTGATTGGCTATGGCTTAAAGCCTAGTTGGCTGTTCATGATTCGTTGTTAGCATTTTGATTTCGTAACCTTGAAGCATTTATAGGCTTAGATTTTGGTTTGCCTGTTTATGTAGGCCACCATGGCATTACAGCCACATCAATCTAATGGCCTCCTTGTTTAATTAATTTAAGAAAACATGGATGGGGATGGGTGGATGGCCAGGAGGCCCCCTCCAGCAATGCTGGCCTTTGGCCTAAACATCTTACCTGTCCCCCAACCACACAAGACACCCTGTGAAGACCCAGACCTCCAAAAGCACCCTCACCCCAGGGCCACTGCAGCCTGAGCAGCTCTCCATTGTCCTCCAATAAAACAGGGTTGCAAGAACTGCTGTTCCTCTGTAGCAGAGCCCATCAGGAAAAATATTGGAACTTTTATAACGGAGGAGGATAGGTAGGCGAAGTCCAGCCCAGACGGCTGGGTCAGCAAAAGCTGCCATTTTAGAACTTCCTCATCCCCAGAGGCTGGCCTGCAAGTACTAACTGAAGCCCTCTATCTGTCTACATAGACGTCAGTCTGTTTATCTCGGCTGCAGAAGAGTGGCAATCTCTGGCTCACTGCTTATTAATGCCCTCCAGTTATCCATCCTTGAGAGCGAGCTCATTTGTTTCCAACTTTTTTTGAAAAACTTGCAAAGCCAGTTGGAACAAGTAAGCTTCTGGATGCCACATTCCTGGAGCATGGCTTTTCTTTTGAGTCCAGGGACCTGACTGCAAACATTTTTGCCTTTTAGTCTGTCTGGTACTTTAAAGAAGAAGGAAGAGAGTTCATGCAGGCTAAGTTCCTGTTAGGACTGGAATTGCTAGACTTTCAAGTCCTCTTCTGACTCCAATATATATACTGAAGAGATATATACATATACATATGTATAAAATATATAACATATATATAGAATATATTGAGTATTTATACATTGATATAATATTGTGGTACAAGAAATATATTTGGTCTTTGACTCCAGTTCCTGGCACGAAGTTCCCAAAACCCTTGGAATTTCCTGAGTGATAGGAGTGTCTTTTGTCATTCATAAGGAGTCCCTTTTGAGCTCATCAGAGTTCATGTTGATGAGGGGACTTTTGGAAAGCTCTGAAGGATGGGGGTTGGTTGCCAGAGGTATCAACTATGTGATTAGAGGGTTGAAACTTTCAGCCGGGCTCCCCCCCTCCCCCAGGGAGTTGAGAGGGGCTAGAGGTTGAATCAATCACCAACGGCCAGGGATTTAATCAATCACACCTACGTAATGAACCCTCCATGAAAATCCAGAAGGACAGGGTTCAGAGGCTTTAGGGTTGAACAGGTGGAGGTGCGGGGAGAGTGGTGCATGCCCAGGGAGGGCATGGAAGCTGCATGCCCCTTCCCACATACCTTGCCCTATTTATTTCTTCTATTGGGCTGTTCCTCAGTTATGTCCTTTTATAATAAACCAGTACTCCAGTAAATAAAATGTTTTCCTGAATTCTGTTAGCTGTTCTAGCAAATTAACGGAGGAAGGCCCCTTGGGAACCTCCCATCTATAGTGCATCTCTAGCTGGCACATCAGAACCACACTAACAACTGGACTTTGCGGTTGGTTTTTGAAGTTGGGGAGGGGCAGTCTTGTGGAACTGAGCCCCTAACCTGTGGGATCTGATGCTATCTCCAGATAAATGCTGCCAGAATTGAGTTAGGTATAGGACACCTAGATGGTGTCCCAGAATTGTTTGATGTGTGGAAAACTCTCATCTCTGGTGTCAGAAGTGAAGTAGTGCTGTAGCAGAGTATCGAGAGTAAACACATACAAGAGCAAGTGTGCTTTCTTCTTTACAAATACGTAGTAAAATTTCCCGTGCCTTGATCCTGCTGTCTGCAATTGGTGAACAAGTTACCAGCTAGTTTTGTAGAATTATCAAGGACCACTCCCTCACCACCACCATTGGAGACTCAAGATATCACAGAATCACTGTTATAAGTGTTTTTTAAAGACTAACCCAATTCCCCAGAACACTACAAACCAGATGAGTGACTCGCCACGGTCACTCATTAAGTGGTTAACGGACTAATACATGTAAAGTGCCCGGCACACAGCGCAGTCCAGGACTTGGCTATGATTAAGCGCGCCCATCTGTCCTAGCTGCAGGCTCTCAGCATCCCACACGCCCGCCGCCTCTCGATTATTCAACTCCTTTAACAGCCTGTCAAATTTTAAGTTTTCACTTGTGTAAGGAACGCCCCTTAACTCTGAGTACAGTTTTAATTTACATTCCTGGGTTCGACTCCTTGGTGCTTTTTAGCTTTAAAAAGGAAACACCTGCCTGCAAAACAATATTTTGGGCTTAGGCTTTTCACTCTTTTTTGTACAAGTGTTCTGCACTCATCTTTTTCGTTTATTGAGAAAGCTGATAATAGGAATTCATTTTACTCGAACTATCGCGAGGACGCCGTTGCACTGTAAAGCGACCACAATACTCCCCGGGTCACGATACCGAAAGCCTCCGGCCACGCCGCCGCTGGACCTGGTGGGCGGGATCAGACGTCCCGCTGACGTCACTGCACACGCCTGCGGCACCTGACGCTCGGGGATGACGTCAGGCCCGCGCTAGGGCATGCCCTCCGAAGCGCCATGCTGGGCGCGGGCGGCGCGGGGCTGGCGAGGGGCCTGAGGGCTGTGACGCAAGCGTGGCTGCGGGGCTCGCGCGGGCGGTCAGTGGTTCTGGCGCGCGCAGCGGGGCCTCCCGGCACTGGGGACTCGCGGCGCAGGGCCGGGCCGGGGCCGGGCGGGCGTGGGCTCAGCCTGTCGGCCGCGGCGGTCGTGGAGGCGGCGCCCCGCCCTGTGCAGCCCTACCTGAGGCTCATGCGGCTGGACAAGCCAATCGGTGAGTGCGGGCGGGCGGGATGGAAGGGAAAGTCCGACAATCAGGGCTCGCTGCGACGCGCGGGGACCCTCGAGACACCAGACCGGGCATCTCCGGGGTCACCCTCTGTATTTCACACCCCTCTAAATCCTAAGCGCCCGAGGCCGGCCCAGATTCGCTTATTCCACAGTCATGGTTTACATAGTGCGTCGAGCGGAAATTCCCTGCTCGTGTCTCTGCACTTGCACAGATTTACGGCATTGAAGCACTTCCATATTCATTATGTTTGATCCTTCCCATAATTCTGTAACGCTCCCAAAGCAAAGAATTAAGACCGTAAAGACGCCGAGGGTCTTCCGCAGAGCCAGACCAGATGAACCTAGTGGGTTTTTTAAAGTTTTTTTTCCCCCCCTTTTTCTCCCCAAAGCGCCCCGGTACATAGTTGAATATTTTTAGTTGTGCGTCCTTCTACTTGTGGCATGTGGGATGCTGCCTCAGCATGGCTTGATCAGCGGTGCCATGTCCACGCCCAGGATCCAAACCGGTGAAACCTTGGGCCGCCAAAGCAGAGAGAGCAACTTAAGCACTTGGGCACCGGCAGGACCCCGCAACCTAGTGTTTTGATGCTGAGTTCCAGTTCTTTGCCCTGCACAACTCGTGCCACGAAGATTTAATTCGATTGAATGCACGGTGCAGCGCTGATGGACTGCCTGTCAGCTCACCATCGTCTCCTAAGGGAGGATTTCCCTGACCTTCCGCATTTAAGAGAATACCTATCGCCTCACTCGCTCTTTATCTTCCATTTTTCTCCATTGTGCTCACCCCTAACGATCTGATGCAATTTTGGTCAATAAATTCCAATATGAGCTCCACATATATGGGGACTTTTCTATCTAGTGCCTAAAACAGAGCCTCGCAGTAGGGTTATGAACTTGTAAATTCCTACAACATCGTCTGGCCTTAGGGAGAGAAAGAACTCTGCAAACTCCCTTCTTTGGAGGAACTCCTGGTCTGCTTGAAAAAGAGACTGTCGGGTAAGCTAGGACAGTATGGGATCAAATGTAAGTGCTATAGGTGGCGAGTGCTGCAGGAAAAAGAGTAATTACTGTGGATCCCCATTGCTAGAAAAAGATTCAAGAACAAATTGAACCTCAAAGAACAGGTGGATTTTGCAGAGGAAAGAAGAGAACTTGATTGGTGGGGGAGATATTTTTGCAAAGACCCAAGGGTGGAGTGTTGGGACATTAAGGATCTAAGGTGATGTGGAACTCCAGGTCGGTGTAGAAAACAGTGAGTCGAGGCCGGATAAGAGCTGGACTGAAGAGTGGACAGTGGGGAGGGAGGAGTAGAGACTGAACTCCAGTTAACCTGGATGATGGCGTTTGCCATCGCAGCGCATGGAGGTGCATTCAAATACCAGGATATGTTCCCTCCACCTTTGCCCAGCGAAGGCCCCAAATGAGACCTTGTTTTTGGTGTTCTGGGTTTAGACACTACCTATTTGGGGTCAGAGCACTGAGAGATATAACAATCAGCAGTTAAAGTTTAAAAGCAAGTTAAATGATAGGCACAGACCTGCCACCATGACCCCTTGCATTTTGGGGCCAGATACAAGTTGATAGGCATAAATGTCTCAGCCCAGTTCTAATCTGAAAGCTAATTATAATTCTGTTCTTGGGATCTGTGTCATGGTGCTGCAGTGTAGGCTTACAGGCATCTAAGATGGATCAGTAGCTGCTATTATTCCCGTTTCCGTAAATCTCTGGCTTCCCCCTTAATGGCTAGACCACCCCACCACACGGTGAGAGGCTACTGAGGGGTTACGAGTAAAGCTCTGCAGCCGGAGTCTCCGCTCTGCCCATTTGAGGGACCTTGGTTAAGTTACTAGACCTCTCTGGGCCTTTGTTTCTCATCTATAAAATGAAGATCCTAATAATACTGACTTTATATTGTTGTCATGAGAATTCATTAATATATGTCAAGTCCTTAGAACAGTGCCTGATGTAATAAGTGCTCAAGAATGTTAGCTGTTATTACTTGAGAAGTGGGAATTGGAGAAGATCAGGTTAGTAATTATGTATGTTGGGGCCAGCCCCGTGGCTGAGTGGTTAAGTTCGTGCACTCCGCTGCAGCGGCCCAGGGTTTTGCTGGTTCGGATCCTGGGCGCCGACGTGGCACTGCTCATCAAGCTGTGCTGAGGTGGCGTCCCACATGCCACAGCTAGAGGGACCCACAGGTAAGAATATACAACTATGTATCGGGGGGCTTTGGGGAGAAAAAGGAAAAATAAAATCTTAAAAAAGTAATAATAATAATTATGTATGTTAAGATACCAGCCTGCATGCTTTGGTTCTAAATAAGGTGATGATTGCAGGATTTTTCAGACAATTTATTAATAATACTGTGTTACTATTCATTCAGCATTATTTTGAGCCCCTACTGTATGTCAGGAACAATATATTGACAGTAGTAGAATTCCAGGTTTGATATTTCTTTTTTTTTTTTTGAGGAAGGTTAGCCCTGAGCTAACTACTGCCAATCCCCCTCTTTTTTGCTGAGGAGTCCTTGCCCTGGGCTAACATCCATGCTCATCTTCCTCTACTTTATATGTGGGATGCCTACTACAGCATGGCGTGCCAAGTGGTGCCGTGTCCACACCCTGGATCCGAACCGGCATACCCCAGGCTGCCAGGAAGTAGAACGTGCGAACTTAACCGCTATGCCACGGGGCCAGCCCCTCTTTTTTTTTTTTATTTTAAAGATTTTATTTTTCCTTTTTCTCCCAAAGGCCCCCGGTACATAGTTGTGTATTTTTAGTTGTGGGTCCTTCCAGTTGTGTCATGTGGGATGCTGCCTCAGCATGGCTTGATGAGCAATGCTGTGTCTGCACCCAGGATTCGAACTGGCGAAACCCTGGGCTGCTGAAGCAGAGCGCACAAACTTAACCACTCTGCCACGGGGCAGGCCCCTAATATTTCTTTTCTTTTTTTAAAAAAATTATTATTTTTTTTTTTTTTGAGGAAGATTAGCCTTGAGCTAATATCTGCTGCCAACCCTCCTCTTTTTGCTGAGGAAGATTGGCCCTGAGTTAACACGTGTGCCCATTTTCCTCTACTTTGTATGTGGGACGCCTGTCACAGCATGGCTTGATGAGTGGTGCTAGGTCCATGCCTGGGATCTGAACTGGCAAACCCCAGGCCACTGAAGCAGAGCATGTGAACTTAACGGCTGTGCCACTGGGCTGGCCCTGATATTTTTTGATTTATATTCTTTTGTGGGGTAATTTTATGTTCATAGTTTTATTTTGTTGAAAGTTGATCAGTTATTTTCATAACCAAAGTGGGTTTCATTGTTTTTCAGAATGGATTACTTCTTTCAACCAGGTCACAAACTACTACATTATTTTAGGAAGTTTCAGCAGGTGGCAGTCTTTCCACTAAATTGGTGGTGTAATTTTTGTTTTATTGCATCTGTGGGTGATTATGTTGTCTTAAAAATAACGTATAATTAGCCAGTGAATCTTAGACTCACTTTCCGCAGGTTTGTTGGTCTGTTCATCACCTCTCAGAACTTGCTTATTTTGTTTCATCTCCCAGAAAGTTTTTCCTTGTTCTACAGTAAACGTTTCTTTCCGAAACCTATTTGTATCCTCGCCACCTCTGCCTCTTTCTTCACAGAAGAGAACTTAGTGAAAGTGTCATAGGGAAGAAAGAAAAAAATGTTACTGAGAATCAGGAGGGCCAAAGCACCAGAAGAACTTAAGCACCCGTAGAAATTTCGATATGCAGAGTGATAGCACTGGCCTTAGGACACGGTGGACTGGAGCCAGAGCACCTGGGTTTGAGTTGCAGCTCTGCCACTTTTTGCCTGTGTGGCCTCAGGCAAATTACTTCTCTCTGCGTCAGTTTCTGTACTTGTTAATACAAGGTATAATATACCTTTTATTATACACGGTATAATAAAATTAGTGCTTGTCTCCTAGGTTTCTTGTGAGAGTTGTGTTATGTTCCTGCACCTAGTGCATAGGAAGCACTGTGTATTTGTTGTTATTGTTTTCGTCATCACCCTCATCTTTAATCCTAACAACTCTGAGAGGTAGATAGCTTTCCCCTCATTGATAGATGAGGAAGATTGAGCCCTTGAGGAAGTTTAATATGCTTTAGTGTCTGGCATCATTCCACTTTCTAGTGGCAGACCTGGAACTGGAAGTCTGACTTTCCCCTTCGCTGCGGGAACCCTCTCCATCTCTAGAGGCGCCCCTCACACTCCTACCTGTGAGTGTGGTACCTGTATACAGGCTTGAAGGAAGTTTTGCTCCTGACACACAGTGGTATAGGTAGTTACACGTTTTTCTCTCTAGAATTCTCTTTTAATGGAACCTTCAGTTCTGATGGCACCAGACAGTGACGCCTGTGAAGTGGTGTTTTCTTTTCTTTTAGGGCAGGATTGTGCTCCTCTGTCCCCCTGAGCTGTAGTTGTAGGTCCAGGGAAAATGAAGTAGTTAAACCCATCCTGTTTTACTTAGCCTCTCCATGCATCTGTTTCCTCATGTGTAAAATAGGAATAATACTAGTGTGTGTTGAGGATTAAGTGAGTTTATACGTGTAAAGCATTCGGAACACTGCCTGACGTTTCACGAGCGTTCAGTGAGTGTTAGCTGTTGTTGTTACTGTTTTGGATGGGATGCAGTGAATCTGGGTCTCTGGGACAGCCTGCATTCAGGTCTGGACTGCCCCCTTCTCGTTTTCAGCCTCTCCTTGCCTTTTCTGCTGTGTGGGTTACACTCCATTTGGGAAAGCCTCCCTGAACCCTCCCCACTCCCTTTCCGGTTAGCTGGGTGGCACTGCATCATGCCTTTATAGGACCTGGTACTTGCCCTCTTGCCAAATTGATGTATTTTATTGTTATTGTTTGTTTAACTGTGTTTCTTCCTGTTCATTTTTAAGCTGTATAGGCAGAAACCAGCCTCTCCTAGTCACCATTGTGTTCCCAGTTCCTAGCACAGCCCTGGCACAAAGTACGTGCTTTATAAATATTTGTAAATGAATAAGGTTTAAGCTTAATGAACCTTAAACATGATTATAAGGACTTTGTCATTTGACCATTTTTGTACTGGATCTGATCTTTCTTTAGCCACATGTCCTTTTTCTCTTATTTTGCTAAAGAAAGCTCCGAATTTATCTAATAGACTCTATATCCAAACATTTCTGGAAAGACTTTCTTTTGAAAGTGGAATATCTACTAAAGTTCGCGTGTGAAGTCTCCTGTTTGTCCAGTCTATTTGGTTTTTGCTTCATTTCATCTAGTTTATGGGCTAAGTACCAAGAACTAGCCCCGTTTGTGCATGTAGCTGCAAAATATTAATATAGGTCAGTATCCTCCCTCCCTCAAGCCCATTAACAACAGTAAAGGAAGTTGTATTAGCTTTTTTTGAGTAGGCAGTACATGCACTTGATAAAAAATTCGGAAGGTACAAGGCTGTAGAGTGAAAACAGAGTCTGCCACCGCTGTCTCCCAGCCACCTCCTTCCCCTTCCCAGAGGCAGCTATTAGCAGTGTATCCAGTGTATCCCTCCTGACGTGGTCTGTGAACGTCCCAACATTCAGATGTCAGTGTTTTTTTATATATGTGTAAATGTGCATATATACACACACGTGTATATATATGGTCAGAATTTTCAGCTTGTCCTCCATCCAGGTTGGACCGTTCTGTAACCTCATCAGAAGCACACGAGTTCTGACTCCCCAGGGTGTGTTGTCACACTTTGCGTTTTGCCAATCTCATAGGTGAAAAATGTTATCTCAATGTAATTTTAAGTGTATTTCTCAAAGTTGAGTATCTTTTCATGTGTGTAAGAGCCATTTGTAGTTCTTTTTCTGTGACCTTCTATTATGTTTTTGTCCATTTTTCAATTGGACTATTGATCTCTTCAGTTTCTAGGAACCCTACATGTTAGGGAGACTAGTCCTTTGTAATATGAGTTGAAATTTATTTTTCTGGTTTTGTCATGTGTTTTTGACTTTGTGTTACTTCTTTGGGATGTGGTGTTAAAAAACAAATGAAGACGGTTAACTAACTTGAATTTGTCCCTTTTTTGTCTTTTTTTTTTTTTTTTGCTTAGGAACCTGGCTGCTGTATCTGCCATGTACCTGGAGCATTGGTTTGGCCGCTGAACCAGGTTGTTTTCCAGATTGGTACATGTTATCCCTCTTTGGCACTGGGGCTGTTCTGATGCGTGGAGCCGGCTGCACCATTAATGACATGTGGGACCGGGACTACGATAAAAAGGTAGTTTGATCCTGGAAAGGAACAGAGGGGCTTCTCTCAATTCTGCAGAGTAATGTGGTGGCATCATTTCTGAAGGCCACGTAAAGCAGCGTGGTCATTTAGCGTCCTCACTGAAATCCAGCGTCAGAGGCGCGGGATCAGGTGCATAGCTGGTGTTGCAGAGTGCCGTGTCCTTCGTTTCGCAACCAAGAGCGGCCATGGGGACAAGGTGTGTCCTTCACTTGTACAAAATAAATTTGAATTTAAAAGGCTGGGGCTGAGGATGTTAGGAGTGAAGGTGAAAAATCCATCCTGAACTTTAGGTGTCCAAAAGACCTGTCATCCATTCCTTTGAGATATATATTGGAGTCCTAACTATTGTTATGTAAATCAAATCTTAATTTAAATGAACCAAGGCAGCCCCATTAACATTTGCTATAGTTATTTCTTTAGAAACATAATTTTATTTTTCTCTCCTTAGAAAAAAGATGCACGTTTATTCTGAAAAATTCAGGCAGTACAGAAATAGAAAGTTCAGGGTCCGGCTCGGTGGCACAGTGGTTAAGTTCAAATGTTCCGCTTCTTGGCGGCCTGGGGTTCGCTGGTTCGGATCCTGGGTGCAGACATGGCGCCGCTTGGCATGCCATGCTGTGGTAGGCGTCCCATGTATAAAGGAGTCTTCCTCAGCAAAAAGAGGAGGATTGGCAGTAGTTAGCTCAGGGCTAATCTTCCTCAAAAAAAAAAAAAACAAGTTCTCCTTATGCCCTCCCCAAACCCCAGAGAGAATTTCAGTTTACAGTTTACATCATATTCCTCTGGATTATTTTCTATGCATATTCTAATGCAGTGTATAATTTTTTTATTTTTATTTTTTTTGTGAGCAAGATTATCACTGAGCTAACATCTGTACCAATCTTCCTCTATTTTGTATGTGGGATGCCACCACAGCATGGCTTGGTAAGTGATGTGTAGGTCCATGCCCAGGATTTGAACTGGCAAACCCCGGGCCACCAAAGTGGAGCACGTAAACTTAGCCACTGCGCCACCAGTAAGCCCTCTATAATTATTTTTTTGTACCTCAACAAACATTAGGGTACGTTAATGGCTCAGGGTTTTGCTTAATATGTTAGATGGTAAGTAAATTGCTAATACATTAAATGATGTCAGTTGCTCTTAGGATATATTGATTAAGTGTGTTTAGTTGATGTGTATAATCTATCAGCCATGTGATAAACATTAGGTCCATAAACATTGAAATAATCTCAATGCACAGCTAAACAATTTGGTTTTGTAAGCTGTGAGTGTTCTGATTTCATAAAAACCACATAGAATATGTTTCGATCACTATGTGACATCATTTTTAGTCTTTTGATGGAGTGCTTGTTTATTGTCAGCTTTCAAATTTAGCTAGTTTCATATCACTGTGCTGAAGAGGCAGTGTGACCTTGTGGTTAGAGTGTGGTCAGTGGGACTAGACTGACTGTACTACCTAGTGGCTGTGACTTTGCAAAGTTACTTAGCGTCTCTGCCTCAGTTTCCTAAAACTTAGAAATGGCAGGAATTTCTGAGGGTTGTTAGAAGGATTCAGTGATGTGATGCCTGTATAGCTCTTAGAATGGTGGCACTTTGGAAACATGCAAATACCAGCTGGAATAATCACAATATCCTGAAACAAATATAGGAGCATAAGTATTTTTTCCAGTTGAAACTATAGGGACCAAATCAGGGATAAAAAGTCCAGTTCCAGCACTCTAACTAAGATGAGTCATTATAGTTTTTGGCAGACCTTTTTATTGCATGGTGAAGCATGCTATGAATTGGGTCAGCAAATTTTTTTTTGTAAAGGACTAGATAGTTAATATTTTAGGGTTTGTGGGCCGTACCATCTTTCTTGCAACTACTCAACTCTGTTGGAGTGTGAAAGCAGTCTTAAGCAATAGGTAGACAAATGGATATGGCTCTGTTTCAATAAAACTTTATTTATGGACACTGAAATTTAAATTTCCTGTTATTTTCATGTGTCACAATACGTTACTCTTTTTTAAACTTATTTTCAACTATCTAAGAAGTACGAACCATTCTTAGCTCATGGGCTGTACCAGATCAGGCAGGAGGCTGGATTTGGCCCACAGACCATAGCTTGCTAACCCTTGGTATAAAGTGTAGAAAAATATGTTATATTAAAAATAGATAGCATTTATTGTATGCTTATCTGCTTCAGACACTGCATTCGCTGTATAAAGTAGTGCTATTATTACCTCTTCCTCTCTCTGTTTTTCCTTTAACAAGTAAGTACCGTAAGTCCGAGAGAGGTTATGTAATTTGCCAAAATTCACACAGCCAGTAAGTAATGGAATTGGATTCAAATCCTGGGTTCTTTGGTCCCAGATCCTGAGTTCTTCTAGCAATGTTGAACATTTTGGTTATGTTCTTTATTTGTGGTTAAGTTTAGAATAATCACGTTTCATGATCTCTTGGAAGGAAAAGAAAAATTAATATATGTTATTTGTCCACATGAACAATTTGTCTATTTATATTCTTACAGTGAGTTTGCCCTTTATATTTGGGTAGAGTTCATGTAAGATTACAAACCCATTCCTAAATAGCTGGTGAAAGCACTCCCACTTGCACACCCGGATAATCTGTCTTTGTTCACATCTGATTTCTGAGTGTAGTGCTTCCCACACTCAAAATATGCATGTGATATCACCCTTATCCAACATCCACTGCAATTTCCTCTTTCCTGGGGATCCTCATTATTGTCCCTCTTTTCTCTATAGAAATTGAACATACACTTGCTACACTAGGTAGCTAAATCGCTAGATAAGGAAGTTGCTTTATTTTGTTTATTTGGAGATGAGGATGGGAGATGGACATAAAGCAGAATGAGTAGTGAGAATTTGTAATCTTTTCAAAGCTATTTTAAATACGGAGTTTTGATTCTTGGCAGTACTTCCAATGTTGATGTCACCTTTTATTCATATATCTGCCGTAGTGCCTACCATGGGCCAGACTCTTGATTAAAAGTTTAAATGAATGATGGAGCCATCTCATGAGGCTAAGGGATCTGTTTTTATGTGTTAAGGTTACAAGAACAGCCAATCGCCCTATCGCTGCTGGAGACATTTCAACTTTTCGATCGTTTGTTTTTCTCGGAGGTCAGCTGACCTTGGCGCTGGGCGTTCTTCTGTGTCTGAATTACTACAGGTATAGTAAATGTGTTTTTCATAATTGTGTGTAAAATGTCTCCTTCGGAAGGGAGGTAGTAGGAATAAAATAAAATTGAAATATCTTTATCCCAAAGTTGTTTATTGGCTACCTATGGAGCATCTAAGGTGGCAAGTATAAACGAGCCACCACACATTGTAAGATCAAGATGGCTGTCCGCCAAAGGAATGGAGAGATCAGCTTTTAGTTTATTCTGAACCACCTTCAGTATCTGCAGTACATGTTCCCGAAGGGACGCAGGCACTTCCATGGGTTTTCTAGATGCATGCATGGGTGTGTGATGTATACACCCATCTGTATAACTTTATTTATCCTGACAGTATGGCTGGAGTAGATGGAAGCAGAAGTGATTATACTCATTTTGCATAAATAGGAACCAGGTTTCTCCCAGAGTCATATTCCTAATTAATGACAGAAGAAAAAAGTGGAAGAACGCATTCCTGAATCTCTTAAACAGGGACAAAATTAAACTTCTGTGCTTCAGATGGCTGCTTACAAAGTGCTTCAATAAGATAGAAAAGAGGAGGAGGTCAGCAAATAAGCGTGACTTTATAGTAGTTAGGCTTAATTGTATATCTTGCCCTGCAAGCGTCAGTCTCGTGAACACACTTGGGGAGGTGGTTCCCGGAGGGGCGGTGTTAGGTGAGTTTTGAGGTACCCAAGCACGTCTTGTGTTATCCTCCTTGTGTAGGCGCTTGGGGACCTTATCCTCTTCTAGAGAAATAACACCCCTTTGTGCGTGTAGGGAGGGAATCTTGACTCTAATTTTCTGTTAGGAAGTCTCATTGCTAGCTGTCTTGATGTTGGTTTTTTTGTTTGTTTGTTTGTTTGAGGAAGATTAGCCCTGAGCTAACTATTGCCAATCCTCCTCTTTTTCCTGAGGAAGCCTGGCCCTGAGCTAACATCCATGCCCATCTTCCTCCACTTTATATGTGGGACCCTTACCACAGTATGGCATGCCAAGCAGTGGCATGTCTGCACCTGGGATCCGCACTGGTGAACCCTGGGCCGCCAAGAAGCGGAACGTGCCAACTTAACCGCTCTGCCACCGGGCTGACCCCTGTCTTGATATTTGAAAAGAAAATTAGGAGAGGCAGTAGTGTGTGGCGGCTGACAGGTTGGACACTCGAGCCAGGCTGCCTTAGGTTTGAATCCCGGCCCTGCGCCTGACTAGCTGCGTGGCAGTTGGCAGATTACTTCATCTCTTTGTGCTTTAATTTCGTCATCTGCAAAACACAAGTAGAATAAAACTACCTGCCTCTGAGGGCTGTGGTGAAGATGATAATGAGTTAACTTATGTAAGGCAGTTGGAACGGTGCCTGATACACGAAAGCCTACGTATGTGAGCTGTTGTTATTTGGCCTGGTGGTTTTGTAACACTTTAGATATTTTCTAATTATCTTTTATCCTAATCAATGTCCAGGAAGAGAATTTTACATAACAAAAGCTGTAATTTAAGATAAATCATTTTCTAATTAGTGTTGCTACTGTTGTCTCATTTAGCGATTTCTAAGAGATGGTGATGTTAATCTTTCTAATGGTTTTTCTTGGTTTCAGTGTAGCTCTGGGAGCAGCATCCCTACTGCTCGTCATCACCTACCCGCTGATGAAAAGAGTTACATACTGGCCTCAGTTAGCCTTGGGTGAGCTTGAAATAACTGTAAGAATTTCCTTCAATATCCTCAAACTGTACTTTTATATATAATATCATACATATGTATATAATGTGGCAGAGAAAATGTCAAGTCAGTTATGACATTTTCTTATTATAAAGGAGGGCAGTTAGCCATTTTTATTGTCTAAGAAATCTCGCTTATTTATTTATTTGAGGAAGATTAGCCCTGAGCTAACATCTGCCACCAATCCTCCTCTTTTTGCTGAGGAAGACTGGCCCTGAGCTAACATCTGTGCCCATCTTCCTCTACTTTATATGTGGGATACCCACCACAGCATGGCGTGCCAAGCGGTACCATGTCCGCACCTGGGATCCGAACTGGCAAACCTGGGGCCACCGAAGCAGAACGTGCGCACTTAACCACTGCGCCACCGGGCCGGCCCCTCACATATTTATTAAGATTATCGTCATTATTTTCTGAAATGTTCTTTTAAAAATCTAGCTATATCACAAAGAAAAAAGTTAGCTGCCCTGACCCTGCCTTCACCTGGATGCCCTGAAGCCCTGCGAGATGGCAGTAGAAAGCATTCGCCACAGGAGAACAGGGGTTAGAGAATACAGTCACTCAGACAGAGCCCTTTCTGTGGAGACTTCCTTGGGCCTCCCGGGAAAAAATTAGTCCATCTCTCCTCTGGGCTCCCGTCGCTCTCTGCCGTGGGATGGGATGTGGCGCTTAGTCATGTCAAGAGCATTAATTCAACAAGATGTGGAGGGCCTCTCTGTCGCCATTAATAAACCGTCTGCCTACAAAGCACAGCATCCTTCACATATGGGTGGCCCGGCATCTAACATAGCACTTGGTACGTTGCTATGTACCAATAAATAATTTGTTAATAGGAAGATAGACAGCTGGGTAAGTCAAAATCTATTGGAAAAATGTCCACTCCTAGTTGTTTCTGTTCTACTCCTAGAATAATCCTAGAGCTATTCTAGTTCTTTGAACTATTTTTTCAGTAAATAAAAGAAGAACCAAAAGAGACTCCAAGAAATTGATGCGAGCCTGACTTGTGGGACAGTTGTGGTGGAATGTTTATCTTTTTCCAAAGTCCTCTCGTTCAATGTTTCGTTTCTTTTCATTATTAAAAAAATAGAACATTATAGTCTCAACTGATCTGGGAATCTTTTGGTAAAAGGAAGATAAGCATTTCCTATCTGTAAGATAATATTAAGAAAGCTGGTATATTTACTTCAAATATTTATTGAACCCCTGACTTTTACTTTGTGCCGGGAATCCCACCAGGTACGAGGAAAATGAAAATGGCTAAAACACTTGCACCACCTTGAAGGAGCCAGAGGAGACAGCAGGAGAGCAGGTCATTGCAGTGCAGTGTATTGCCACGCGTGGGTGCTGTGGGACCACAACGGAAGGCACTTCCTCAGTTGAGGAGTGGAAGTAGGCAATGTAGGAGGAGAAAAGGGGTTTCTAAGAAAGGGCGTTGGGGACCCATTGAGTTTGAGGGAGCTGAGGGGCCTGCAGGTGGAGTGTCCAGCAGGCAGGTCAGCATCTGGTCTGAAGCTTAGAGAGTGATGAGGCTTGTGCATAGAGATTTAGGGTTGTCAGCATGCAGATGTCTGTTCACAGTTCTTAGAGAGGATGGGCTTATAGGATAAATAGTGTTCCCGTCTGTACTGCTGTTTCTGTGGCTTGTCAGGAGGTCAGGTGGTGATGGGTTTGACTCGGATAGGTCGAGGTGGAGACCCCAGCAGCTACTGTGTGTTGGCTCTGCCGGGCACCGCACTAGGTAGGATCCGTGTTCTGAAACCTCCTGTTTATCCGGGGAGTATTATTCTTTCTATTAGCTGTGTTATTTTATTGTTAATTGACTTCTCTGAGCCTGTTTTCCTTTTTTGTAAAATGTAGCTAATAACTACCACCGAGAGTTGGGAGAATGTAAGGAAGAAGCATTGTAGAAAATAGTGCACACAGAGCCCAGTGGTCCATAGCAAGCACCTGCCCCACGCTGATGCCCCTCTCCTGCCTGCGGGCGTTCTGGACTTTGTTTAGACTCTCCCTCTCCTTCTGTTCACTGATTGCAGGGTTGGCTTTTAACTGGGGAGCGTTACTCGGATGGTCTGCTGTCAAGGGCTCCTGTGATCCGTCTGTTTGCCTGCCTCTTTATTTTTCTGGAATTATGTGGACTCTAATATATGATACTATCTATGCCCATCAGGTAAAGAAATGATAATCTTTTTTTCTTAACTTTGGTTTAGTAGTTGTTGTTGCTTAAGAACTTTAAGAACCAAATTGAAATGAAAGTGTTGTTTTCTAAAAAGAAAAACACTTCTGTGGCGCCAACAGGATATTTTTCTTTCTTGTGTATGTGTATTTACCAAAGAGATCAACTCATTTATTTAATTTTCAAGCATTTAAATAGTATTTACTATACGCCAGACACTATTTTAAATACCTTGCAACTAATTGAATCCTCCTAACTATCTGTAAGGAAGGTACTTTGATTATCCTCACTTTACAGATGAAGTGGTGTGTGGAGAGTAACTTGTCCCTGTCACACGGTTAGTGGTGACAGAGCTGGGACTCAAACCCAGACGGTCTTCAGAGTCTGTGCTCTTAACTGCGACCCTCTGCTACCCCTCTGTGGAGGCCTCTAAATCACTGTACCAGGCAGCTTTTTTACCTATTTTTTGTCATTGTCTCTTTAACACTGCAGAATAGTCCATTGACTTACTATGCCATAATTTTTTTTAAAGTGAACAGCTTGTCTATTTTGGTCATTTAAGTTCTGAGTTTTTGCGATTAAAAATAATATGTTTTAATCACTAATGTCTTTATGAATATGAGTTTTTTGGGTAAATTTTTAGGAGTGGTATTACTTAGTTAAAGGATATAAATGTGTTTATAGCTTTTGATGTTGCCTTTTTCATAAGTTTAATAAAAATCTTTTTTTGCTTTTCTGGGTTTATGTTCTTAATTTTCCTTTTACATTTAGAACTTTAAAAAAAGATTTTTCTCAGTATTTTACTGAAATATGACTATGTATTCTCAACCATTTACTTAAAGAATATGTCCTGATTTAGTGAACTTTTTTTTTTTTTTTTTGGTGAGGAAGATTGGCCCTGAGTTAATGTCTGTTGCCAATCTTCCTCTTTTGCTTGGGGAAGATTGTCCTTGAGCTAACATCTGTGCCAGTCCTCCTCTATTTTGTATGTGGGATGCCGCCATAGCATGGCTTGATAAGTGGTGTGTCTGTCCATGCCCGGGGTCCGAACCTGCAAACCCCAGGCTGCCAAAGCAGAGTGCGTGAACTTAACCATATACCAGCAGGCCAGCCCCTGATTTAGTGAAATTTTTTCCTAATATTTCTTTCTGGATTTCCTTCTGCTTTCTTTCGTTAACCTTTTTCCCCTACTCCATTTGTATTATGAAAATGTTTGCCGGATCTGATTTCCTGAAGTGAAACTTGACTGACAGTTTAGAAGAGATGCCTATACTTTTTACAGCAATGGCTGGAACCAGTGGTCAGGATAACTGTACTCCAGTTAGATTAACTTCTTCAGTAAAACACCACTGACACTTCAGTAAAGTACTGACTGACACTTTCGTGGTAACATAGTTAAAGACACTGTTTGCACCCTGAAGGTGGTGCAGTGTGAAAGGAAAAACAGGCACTAACCCCACACTCCGTATTATGTGGATTTGGGACCCTAAACGATAGCTTCTCAGAAGCTTTCTGCCTGCAAGTGGATGCAGAGTTCAGCGTGCAGCCTCTGATATCACACAACCATCATTACAACAGTGTGTGGAAATGCTTACAGATACAGTTGCTGGAGGAGAGCAGTCAGCTAGATGTGAGTGTCTCATCCAGACCCAGCTCTACTTAAACAGAAGGGATCGGATGGGAGAGGCAAGGAATAAATTGAGCTAAAAGTGAAATGTGAGTGGATATGGTTAGGTGGCAAGTGAGCATTTTTCTGCATCTGTTATTTTAGCAAGATTGAAACTAAAATGTGCAGGAAATTGTTGAGTTTGAGAACTCCGAGGTAAGGAGGAGCTATGTAAAGAATTAGATTGAGTTTTACTTCTAATGTAGTAAAAGCAAAGTTGAAAGTCATTACAGGGTTATAAGAAATAGCATGACGTGTATAAATAGAGCTGGGAGAGCATTTTAGCAGTAGCATTCAACTTTGATTTGGTCTGCGCATTGACTATGGATCAACCTGTGTTTCTGAGTTACTGTCATCTTTCACAGCTTATCACACAGATATGCTGTAGCTGCATGTTCTTGAAAAGACAGTTTCTTCTGGAATTAGTGGTGATGGCTGCACAACCTTGCAAATATACTAAAACTACTGAATTGTACACTTCAAAATGGTGAATTTTGAGGCCAGCCCTGTGGCTGAGTGGTTGGGTTCACGCGCTCCACTTCAGCGGCCCAGGGTTTCTCTGGTTCGGATCCTGGGCGAGGACATGGCGCTGCTTGTCAGGCCATGCCTACCACAACCAGAGGCACTCACAACTAGGATATACAACTATGTACTGGGGGGCTTTGGGGAGAAGAAGAAGAAGAAGAAAAAAAAGATTGGCAAAAGTTGTTAGCTCAGGTGCCAATCTTTAAAAAAAAGAAGGAAAATACATGCTAAAAACACGTTTAAAAAAAAAAAGTGAGTTTTATGGTATGTTGATAAAAACCAGACAATCTGTTATTACTTTCTGATGTTAGGATAAGAAGGATGATGCTCTGATTGGCCTTAAGTCCACCGCACTGTGGTTCCGCGAAGACACCAAGCAGTGGCTCAGTGGCTTCAGTGTGGCTATGGTGGGGGCGCTGAGCCTGGTGGGAGTGAGCAGTGAGCAGACCGCGCCCTACTACGCTGCTCTGGCCGCCGTGGGAGCCCATCTGGCTCGCCAGGTTTGACTTTTTTCTTACTGTTTTCTCTTATTTTTCCTTGGTATAAATTATAGAAATTATTTAAAAGAAATGACCTCTGTATTCACCAAGCAAGGTACTTCTAAAAACAAGCAACTTCTTGGCTTGTACTTCCTTAAATGCCCCCTCCCTTGCCCCAACTTGTCATATAAAAAACCTTGCTGTATTTTAGCGAAATAATCTAAAACTAAATCTTATTTTCCTAGAATTACTTCTGATTTATGTCTGGAGACATTTCAACAGTGTGTGAAGGTTGTGGTTGAGTTGAGTTACTGTAAAGGAAACTGGTCATCACAACCGTATTTTTAAAATGTGGGCTTCCAGTGAGCATTCTAGCAAACAAACCATTCCTAGGTGTGGATCCCACTGGCCCTCAGACAGGAAATGCTAACATGTCAGAATTCTGCCCAGAAAGGAGGAAACTGTCATTTCGGGATATTCACCCAGCATCCTAGCCCCAAGAAGTTTATATTGTGAATCCACATTGTTGAGTTTTGTAAAATGAATGAACTAAATCTAATTTTAATTCAGTGGGTTGCTTGTAAACGGACTGTATCGTTGCATCAGTGTTAGTGTTATTTTCTTTGAACGGCATCAGAAGGATGTTAGTGAGCCTGTATTTAGATGATCTGTTTCATACAGGTTATTGCAGGTTACTTATCAGTGTAAGCAAGACTTGCATAACGTGGATGAAGGAAATTAAAACCTGATGTCCATAAAGTAAGCCACCTGCTGTAGCACCTTGACTGTCTTCCTCACTAGGAACGCGGAAAGATAGCAACTGCTGATTCTCCACATTTCACTGCTTTCCTCTTCAGAATTTCTGAGCACCTCCTTTTGGTCGTGACTCTGCTCCATGGGGGTTGTCATCATCAGTTGATTGGTCAGGATAATGGACATTTAGTGGTATTTAAGCACCTGGATATTAGCAGAGGAAGGCAAAAATTATGAGGACAATCACAAACATCAATATTTGGAACCCATTTTATATTCTAAATTGCATTTGTGGTCCTCTGTCTGGTCCTTGACACCATATTTTAAGATGGACATAGCCTTCTAGTATATGAAGAGAAAGCAGATCACGATGATTTTGCATCTACAGGCCACGTTATAAAGAATAGTTGGGAAAATGAGTGATGCTGATGCTCAAGCCTGGAGAAGAGCAAGATGGGGACCTGAGACTTTCTCGATGGCTTTGCAGGGCAGCCGTGGGGAAAAAGCAGCATGTTTGTTCCAGGTCGCCAGCAGCAGGTCTAGGGCACCAGATCCTGTCTCTGTGTGAGGTTGGGAGGGAGAGTACGTGTGTGGGGGTGTGTTGGTTATCATAAATAAACTGGGGAGGGGTCACTGCTGGCGGTTAGTGGGTGAGGGCCAGGGATATTAAATATCCTTCAATGCACTAGACAGCCCTGCACAACAGAGAGTTGTCCTGCCCAAATGTGACTTGTTCTCCTGTTGGGATACCTTGCTCCAAAGAGTGAAGCTAGACCGGAGGGTCGGAGTTGTAGGGAGCAGATTTTGGATAGTCGGTGTGAGGAAGAGCTTTCTAAAGAGAACTGCAGATAGCTCGTGTTGCCTCAGAGCGTTCCTGCAGCCCTCGAGTGGGAGTTCTCAGGGCGCAGCTTAGATGATTCCCAGTGAGAGAGGTGGTCGATTTTTCTACAGTGGGAAACAGTTTGGGGGACATTAAGGGCTTCTATTGCTTAAAATTCTGTAACAAAGTGCTGTTGTCCTCTGTGTATCGATGTGTTTATTTGTGATGCCCAAAAGTCCGTGCTGAGTACTAGTGCCGCCTTGTGTTCTTCTCTTACAGATTTACACTCTAGACATCCACAGACCGGAGGACTGCTGGGATAAATTTACCTCCAACCGAACAGTAGGACTAATAATTTTTTTAGGGATTGTCCTTGGGAATCTTTGGAAACAAAAGAAGACAGATGAAACGAAGAAAAAAATAGATTATGTAATAGAAAATTAGCAAATGAAGTTCATGTAGGAATTTTTTAAACAAACTTTTACAAAATACTCTCAGGTCTTGTAAATACGTAATTAGATTTGAATAATCAATCTTACAATGTGTTAAAGAATTAAGAACCAGAAGATGAAGACAGCATATTTGCCTGGATTTTAGTTGAAGTATTTACTAGCAAAATTCTTCCCCTGTCACAGAAACCAGGGACTCTTCAGGATTTGAGATGACCTTGAGTATTGAAGTTGAGGCACTCTTCTGCTCACTATCATTCTCATCTGCACTTTTGGAAATTGTCTGACTTTGGGCACTTTGGAGGAAACCTGGCCGATGTGTATCTCTTCTAAATGAATGTCCCTGCAGGAAAATGCACTCTCTTTTTTGGGGGAAAAGAAAAGCTGCTACGGAAAGTTGGGGTTTATTGTTCTTTATTGTGACCTTTACTCACTGCCAAAAGCTGTAATTCAGGAAACCATTTTGTTTCTTATATTTTAGGAGAATTTAAATAAGTAAATAAAAATTTTTACCTACTATGCTCATACATACTGCTGTTGTTGCCCACCCTGACGTGTATTTGGGAGGCCTCTCTGTGCAGCCCTGTGACCAGAGCGGGCTGGCAGGCAGTCCTCGGGGACTATTTTAATTTCTATTTCTTTTTTATCTTATCTGATTGTAATTTATAGGATAGTGGCACACTGGTTAAAGTGTACTAACTATTTCTTCCCTTGCCTCCTTCAGAGTATTCTCAACACAGCAGCCAGAGTGATTTTCTTAAAGCCTCTGTAGGGTCATGTCCTTCCCCTGCTCAGAACTCTCTAGGGTCTTCCCACGTCACTCAGTACGGACTAAAAGTCCTGTCACCTGCTGGGCGCTCCATGGTCTGGCTTTGTCTGTGACGCCTCCTCACACCCCTCCAGCCCGCTGGCGGCCTCTCCGCTTCTCCCAGGCTGGGTGGATTGCCCAGAGTGCTCGCCTGGAATCGTGTCTCAGTCCTGCCCTGCAGCCCTTTTCCTACATGTCTCCTTCTCAGAGAGGCTTCTCCCAGCCACTATTTGTAAACTTCTGTGCAGATGCTACCTACACTTCTATCTCCTTGCTCTTTGTTGTTTTTTTCTCTTCAGCACTTATCGCTATCAACCTAAAATATACTTTGCTCAATTTAAGTGACTCACGGACAGTGGGGTGGAGGAGAGGCAGTCACTTGTTCTGTGGGTTGTAGACAGCAGTAAACGCTAAATTGCAAAATGATAACGATGGCAGTGATGCAGCTGACAGAGTACTTACAGCTGCCAGGCACTGATATATCAGCACAGGAAAATGTGTTTAACTCTTGATTCAACAAAGACTCAGCAACCGAGTGAGTGTTTAGACTAGGGCAATGGTGGCAGCTGTAATTCTCTGCTGTAGCAGCAACGAGTTGAAGGGGAGAAGCAGTAGAAACGTTGTGTCCTACTTTAGGGGTGTCTGATTGGCTTCTGTTTATCTAATTCTGACACTGCACCACGATAGATAAAATTTAAGGCTATGTTGATTTTTGTTTTCTTACAAGTATCACCCTGTATTTTAAAATCTTAACCCAGTAGCACGGATTCCACTTAGAGTGTATGCAATGTATTTCAATTTTATTTTGTTTTCCTGATAGTTGATGAAAGTTATGGAACAAATCTCAGTATCAATAAAACTCCTGCAGCCATTGTGATAAATGGGGACAGGAGAATATAGGCAAGAGTTCATAGATTTTCTTCCTCTCAAAAAGCTGCTTAAACTTAATTATGTTAATTCCTTTTTATTTCTTCCTTGTCCCACGTAGAAAGGCTGAAAAAGTAGTATAAATGGGTAAGAGGCAGATAGGGGAGGAAAAGAGATGAGGTAGACTATTAGCCTCTGAAATCATGGACTTAGAAACAGTTCAGGGCTGGAGAGTCACGCAGCCGTCATCGTGTAGACTCAGGCGGTGTGTCTCGCGCTCGCATCAAGGGGCCCTGTAACCTCAGATAGGTGAAATTAGCAGTGTCTTAGGAAACCTGCTTGATGGAGAGGACCCTTGCCCTGGTTTCCTGCTACAGAGTTACTGTGAGGTTGTAAGGAGAAAGCAGGTGAAAAGACTAGAATAGTTATGTAGTATAAGTTTATGGTGGGGGTGGAGGTGGGTGGGAGCCACAGGTAATCTGGCTGCAGAGTCTGAGAATTGCATCACTGCCTCTCCCTCTTCCAGGACTTCCTTTAAATTCCTCTGTGCCTCTTCCGGATTGTAAAGGCCTCCACCATCAGGCCGCACCCTACTGTTTCCTCCAGGTCAACATACACTCTCGCCCTTGGGCTGATCCCTTCACCTCTGGAGGCCACACTCATCAGTCTCCCTCTGCCATCACAACTGTCCTCCTGGCAGCTGGTACAGTGGCGAGGGCCTGGCTTTCAGAGCAGACAGGCCTGCATGCGAATCCCGTTAGCAGCTGGGAGACCTCGGGCAGTGAACCGCCCTCAGCTGCCAAACCCAGGCTCCTGTGAACAGTCACCAGAGTTGGCTTATTAAAGCCCCCTAGGGGATGAATTGTGTTGCCCCAAATTCATATATTGAAGTCCTAACCCCCAGTTACTCAGAGTGTACTCGTATTTGGAGATAAGATCTTTGAAGAGTTGATTAAGTTAAAATGAGGTCATTAGGATGGGCCCTAATCCATTATGACTGGGGTCCTTATAAGAGGAAATCTGGACAAAGAGACACCGACACTTGCACACTCAGATGGCTGTGTGAACGCACCGGGAGGAAACAGCTGTCTGCAAGCCAAGGAGAGACCTGAGAAGAAACCTAGCCTGCCAACACCTTGATCTCAGACTTCTGGCCTCCAGAACTACCAATAGAAATAAAAGTAAATTTGTGTTTTTAGGCCGTTGGGTGTGTGGTATTTCGTCGTGGCAGTCCTAGCAAACGCACGAAGCCCTAACACTGCGCCTGGCACAGAAAGGGCACTACAAGTTCAGTTCACTAGAAGGCCCTCCCGTTTCCACTCCCTTTCCTGTCCACGTTTTTGTCCTAAAGCACAAGTTTTAGCCCTCCTAGTGTCCACAATGGTGGTAGGCTGAACAAAATCCTCCAGAGATGTCCCTGTCCTCAGCAGAGCCGTCAATATGTTACCTCACGTGAGGGGGCTTTGCAGATGCGATTGAGATGGGAGAGTACCGCAGTTTATCCAGGTGGGCACAATGGAATCACAAGGGTCTTTATAAAAGGGAGGCAAGGTCAAAGTCAGTAGTGGGAGATGTGATGACAATGAAGCAGGAAGCTAGAGGGATGGAAAGGAGTCACGAGCCAAGGAACGCGGGTGGTTTCAGAAGCTGAAAAAGAAGAGGGCACAGATTCTCTCCTGAGAGGCTGTAGAAGGAGCCAGCCCTGCTGACACCTTGACTTCAGCCCTGTGAAACTTGAGTTTGGACGTCCGACCTCCAGAATTGTAAGTCGTAAATGTGTGTTGTTGTTAGCCGCTAAATTTGTGATAATTTGTTATGGCAGCAATAAGTAAGCTAAAAACTATTCGAGCTCTGATTGACCTGGCTTCTGAACTGCCAGGGCGCTCGGTTAGTGCCAGTGGAGCAGTTGCTAAGAGGACAAGTCCTGGAGAGTTTGCCTTGGTTGGAATCGCCACTTTAGCACCTGCCGATTGGATGGTCTTGGGCCAGTTACCTGCTTTCTGTGGTTCAGGTTCTCATATGGGGCTAATAACGGTACCCTTCTCATGGATTTAAAAATCATCTGTCTCCATCTACTAGAGTACAGGTTCCATGATAACTAGGACTGTTTTATTCACCAGAATAGCCCCAGTACGTCACTGTAGCATTCAATAAATATTTGCCATTTATCTTCTATCAGCTAGCTAACATTTGAGTACTTGCCAGACCTGGTGTTACGTGCAACTGTCCATTAGAAATTATTAATGCCATTCAACAACGTGTGAAAAAACAATGTGACATCATAACAAAAATAGAGATTTTCATGTACACATGATTAAAACTGTAAAAATATATATAATGAAGAGTAAAGAAACAAAGACAAAGATATGTCCTGGGTGATAGGTTATTATAATATTGCTTTATAATAAAATTAGATGGGTACTGTCCTATATTTCATGTTTTAAGCTAATCTATGAATATAACCTTTAGCTCTTCCATTATTTTTACTTTTTAATATTTGCATTTAAAAAGCAGACTTCAGGGGCTGGCCCGGTGGCATAGTGGTTAAGCTCGTATGCTCCACTTTGGAGACCCAGGGTTCGCTGGTTTGGATCCCGGGCATGGACCTACACACTACTTGACATGCTGTGGCAGGCTCAGGGCTAATCTTCCTCAAAATAAAAAATAAAACTAAAAATATATGCTTCAAGATAACCTATGTGTAGCCCCTACAAAAACAAAGGAAAGAAGATTACTATTAGTATTTTAATGGTATTTCCAAAATGAAGGATAGACTTGAGTAGTAAAGGGAAACGTGTACCTGCAGCCTCGGACTTCCGTGTCCCTTTAAGTGATAATCCTTGCCCACATCTGATAAAGAATTACAGTTCCAAGAAAGAAAATAAACCCCAACAGAGCACCAAGGTTGAGTGCTACTAGTCAGTCACATTGTAAAACAGTCATATCCCCATCTGACTAAGGAGCCAACATAGTTCCTTAATGATGTCCAAAGGCCGCCCGTCGTGCTGGGCAGTGAGTCACCACACGTTGCTCAGGATCGGAAACGTGTCCAGGAATAGCAATGGCACCTTGATAGTCCTCAGGAATAATTGATAAAGGGCATGAATAAAAAGTTGCCAAGCTTTCTTTTCTCCTATCTTTTAAAAATAATATTTGCTGCATTCTTCTATCCAAACACAAAAGTAACATGTACATTGTGGGAAGTCTAGAAATACAGAAAAGCACAAAGGGAAAATAAATTCATTGTAACATTATTATTCAGAAAGATGCACTATTAGCAGACTGATCATCTTCTGGACTTTTAATAGGCATATAAACACTTTTAATAAAATTAGAGCCACACTCTACTGCTTTCACTTAATATTTTCCCATGTCTTTAAATCTTCTTTCAAAATATGTGTTTGTTGGCAGCATAGATTTTCATTAGATACATGTACTATTATCTATTTAATCCTATTATTGAATACATAGGGTTTCTGCTTTTTTTCCTCCTTCACAAACACTAGTGCTCTGAATAGATTCATATCTTTGGGCACATCTCTGTTATTTCCACAGGATAAGTTCCTAGAGGCAGAATGTCTGTGTGCACATTTCCAGGGATTGGATGGTGGGGGGAGAGGATGGGACCTGGTGGTGTGCACATTTTTAAGGTTTTGCATACATTTTCTCACGTTGCCTCCAGAAAGGTCTATATTGTTACCCTCAGCACGTGAGGGGCTCTTTCCTCCGACTCTGGCCAACGCTGACGTAATTTTCTAACCCTTGCCAATTACATAGGCAAAAACAGCACATTGTTCCACTCACATTTCTGTGATTACTAGTGTAGTTGAGTATTTTTCAAAATGTTTATAGAACATTTGTAT
Source organism: Equus asinus (assembly GCF_041296235.1). NCBI lineage: Eukaryota > Metazoa > Chordata > Mammalia > Perissodactyla > Equidae > Equus > Equus asinus. Next base: position 96,044,749 of record NC_091792.1, read on the forward strand.
TTCTTCTGTGTGAATTGCCTGCATGTCTTGCCCACTTGGCTATTGCTCTTGTTAATACATGCTGCCTTGATCACATTCCCCAAATCTGATGTTTGACATACTTAGACTGTTCTCATTTTATACGATTATCATTTTGTTAATAGTTATAAGATTTTCCATTTTGTGCTTTAGACAGAACTGTCTCTTCCATGGAGAAGGTAACATGTCGAACATATTTGTAGTTCTTCTCATTCATGTGTTCTATTCAGTGAATCATCAAACATTTTTGAGCATCTCCTATGTCCCAGGCGTGGGTTATTTGCTGCAGACACAGAGATGAATTAGATAGTTTCTATTGTCAGAAAGCTCAAGATCTGGTACATAGAGCTGTGCTGTCCAACACGTGGCCACTGGCCAAGCGAGGTGGTTAAGCATTTGAAATGTGGCTTGTCTGAATTGAGACGTTCTGTAAGTGTAAAATATGCACTAGATTCCGGAGACATAGTATGAAAACATGCAAAATATCTCACTAGTAATGTGTTTATTGATTTCAAGCTGAAATCATATTTTTGGTGTGAGCCAAATACAATATACTATTAATACCAATTTTACCTGTTTCTTTTTTTTTAAAGATTTTATTTATTTCCTTTTTATCCCCAAAGCCCCCCAGTACATAGTTGTATATTTTTAGTTGTGGGTTCCTTCTAGTTGTGGTACGTGGGAGGCCGCCTCAGCATGGCTTGATGAGCGGTGCCATGTCTGCGCCCAGGATCCAAACTGGCGAAACCCTGGGTCGACGAAGCAGAGCATATGAACTTAACCACTCAGCCACCGGGCAAGCCCCTCTTTTTAGTTTTTTAATATGGCTACTAGGAAATTTTAAATTGCATTAGTGGCTAACATTATATTTCTGATATATAGCAACACACTAAATGAGATTATTGATATTCAAAAGGTTTGACCTATAAAAATTACATAAACTCAGAGCTTTAGTTTCTTTATTTGCTAAACATGAGGAATAAAATTTAACTTCCTTTGATTGGTGTGAGGCAAAACAGATAAATTTCCTGGCATGTGATAAAAACTCGAAAAAATGTTTATTCCTTTCTCCCCCTCCTCCCGTGCTTTGAAAGGTAAGCAGCTATGGAAACAGAAAAAGAAAACCTTTAAATATACCAGTATGTCAGTGCTTTTAAAGTTCATGCCATCAACAATACCATCTTTCTATCTGTGTGGATACTCTTTCATGAATAAGTTGAGAGACAGATGATGATAAATAAAGGATGAATGGCTGGACAGATGGACGGATGGATGGATGGATGAAGGGAGGGAGGGAGGGATGGATGGATGGATGAAGGGATGGACGGATGGATGGATGGGGGATGGACAGATGAACAGGCCAATAGATACATAGATATTCAGTTATTCCTCCTCATCTGTTAATATTTTAATCAGAAAATGGGAAAAACTCCCTGGCTTTCCTTTCCTTCTCAACACTGAGCCAGAATCCTAAGAGCAGAGCACAGTGCCCAGGAGAGATGAGCGGGCACTCGTTACTTGTTGGATGAATAAGTGGAACTTTTGGAGCAGGTAGGGCCATAGAGACCACCTAGCCCGGTGAAGCTCTCTAACTTTTGTTAAATAGGCAACAAAAATACATTTTTCAAATAAAATCTTACATAAAGCCCCAATACATAAATACAGAGGAAAGCAGAGACACGTCCCTTTAACCTGGGTGACGATGCCTGACCGCTCCCTTCTGAGCTTCCCTTTCATGTCCCAGGAGCCCCTACTGGACTTCCGGGGGGCCTTGGGAGGCTCACAGAACCCGGTGTGAAAACCGTTTATCCCTAATTTTGCAAGTAAGGCCTGGAGAAAGAATTTCCTCATAATCAGAATATGTTATTGCCGGATGAGACTTGAGATAAGAATGAACGTTTAAGTCCCCACAGTTGCTAACTGTATGACTTAGAGCAAACTATTTAAACCTTTCCAGCTTCAGTTTCTTTGTATAAAATGAGGATTAAAATAATATCTACCTCATGATCGTGTTGTAAGGATTGCCTGAGAAAATGACCTCATCTGGTCCCGTGACTTCCAATGTCATCTGTACATGGATTACTCTCAAGTATGTACCTCCAGCATAAACATCCTCCTTGAACTTGAACAGGGTGGAACTGAATATTGAACTGCCTGCTTGGTATTTCTACTTGAATGACACACAGACACCTCTGACTTAAACACGCTCAGAACTGAGCTCCTGGTCTTCCCCTCGCACCTCCTCCTCCCACCCTCCGCACCATCTCAGCGGACTGAGTAACGACGGCATCCACTCCTCCTGTTGCTTGAGCCGAAACCTTGGGATGGTCCATGACTCCTCTCTTTCTCTCATATTCTATATCCAAGATGTTAAAAGAGCCTCTCAGCTCTGCCTTCAAAGTACGTGCAGAATCCAACCTTTTCTGGCTCCCACCCTGGTCGAAGTCACCATCCACTCTCCCTGGCTGAGTGCAAGAGCTCCTAACTGGTTCCCCTCCTCTCCTTCATCCTGTTTCATTCTGTCCCCACCATGAGACCAGGGTGATCCTTTAAAATATAAGCCAGCACCTGTCGTGCCTCTGCTCAGAACCTCCCAGCCGCTCCCAGTTTCTCTTGGTGTACAGCCAGAGTCCTCAGCGTGGCCCCAGGCCCTGTGGTCTGGCTACCTGCTACCCCGACTCTGCCACCTCTCCCCTTGCTACTGCGCCCCGGCCATCCCGGCCTCCCCCTGGTTCTGGAATGCTTCTCCAGCTTCCTCAAGGCCACCTCTTCACCTCCTTCAGTTTTTGCCCAAATGTCGTCATCCCAGTGAGACTTTCTTTGTCTTCCCTTTTTAAAACTGCACACTCACCATAGATACACTTCGTTTTTTCTTTTGTTGCTTTATTTTTCTGTATAATAAAACATATAATTCATTTTATTTATTTTCTTCTTTGTCTCTCCTCACCATCTAGAATCTAAGCTCCACGAGGGCACAGATGTTTCCTGTTGTGACCAAGACTTTATCTCCAGTGCCTGGAATAGTGACGAGACAGAGCGAGTGCTCACTAAATGTGTCGAATGAATCATGTATGTAAAGCTTTTAGCAGCGCGGTACGTGATCATTGATATTGTCATTGTTTGCAGGCATCTTCAGCATTCTTTTTCCTCTCCAAACTCTCTCTCTTTCCAGAAGCCATGTAGGAAGAACTATTCGCTTATGAGATAGCTGATTTTAAGGCTCTATTTTAAGAGAACAATTTCAACATTCAGTTCCTAAGCCTAGGTTTCTTAAATGGCTTCAATTTATTAGGGGTGGGAGAATGTGGAACAGAAAATGGAGAACTCGTTGAATTGATGCATGAATTTTAAAGAGGTATCCTACCCACTAATGGAGTATAAATTCAATGTAAAGAAATTGAAAGTAATTATGCAAATACTAATTAGATTCCTATTTGTTTACTTACCAGCTTAAAACTTGTGACTTGAGCTGAGAGTTAAAAGATTTGAGCTTTAACATCCAGCTGGACTTTTTAAAAAGTCTTTTTCTTTCTGGAAATACTCGTGTGCTCAGGAAAATCGATCTCACACCACATTCCTATAGTCATCACTGACTTCCATAACAGTCAAGTGTGACAACCACATGGGCTTCTAGGACGCTTGCTCCAGTTTGCACTTCATTACAATCCAACACAGGTGATGGTTTGATTGAATTTTCTTTTAAATGTTAAAGTTATTAATTTTCCTTAGGCAGCACTGAGCATTGTAACAAAAGTAAATTATCATGACTCTTACTTCCTTTATATGACAGCGGTAGAAATACTGACGCCGTGTCTGCGAGAGAATCACTGGTATCTGAGGCCAAGTCATGTTGCAGGAATGCCTCATAAACACAAATTGCTTTCGGTTTGTGGTACTTCCTTGAAGAGAGGGAAGGACAACTTTAACACTTTAGAATCAAGAGTGAGTTTCTGTCTCTGATCAGTATTTTAGTACTAAAAATAAGCATTCTATGAATATCTTAAGCAAATACCCTTGAAAATGTTACAAATAAGAAAAACTTTAGCACAAATTAATTAATAAATGAAAATTAAGATCTCCAGATATGCAGAGGAATGTAGGAAAAAGGTATACAGTTTCATCATTTTTCCCCATTCATGCATTCATGTTTCTGATTTCCTTCATTTTGTTTCTGGCTGGTCTTTATTATGTGCTCGATAGCCCCTCCTCTAAGTCAGATATGAATCGAGGTTATAATAACACATGTGAATGTGTTCCAGGAAAAAGGAACAGCAAGTATAAAGCCGTGAATTAGGGACAAACCAAGCAGATCCATGGGACAAAAAGGTCCAATTTTTTATCTTGTTTGCGTGGCCATGCTACCTTATAGCAAGTGGTGGTGAGGATGCTGGTGGAAATGCAAAATGGCGTTGTCACTTTGGAAAATGGTTGGGCAATTTTGGATAGTTAACTATGTATGACCCAGCAATCCCGCTCCCAGGTTTTTACCCAAGAGAAAAGAAAACTTAAGTTCACACGAAAACCTGCACATGAATGTTTACAGTAGCTTGTTCCATAATCATGCCAAACTGGAAGCAAACCAAATGTCCTTCCATTGGTGAAGGGTAAACAAATGGTGGTACATATATATAATGGAATACTACTCAGGAATGAAAAGGACAAAACTACTGATCCATGAGACCACATGCGTGGATCTCAGATGCATTATGCTAAGAGAAAGAAGCCAGACATCAAAAGCAGTGTACTGTGGGATTCCATTTACATGACATTCTGGAAAAGGAAAAACTCTGGGGACAGAAAACAGATCAGTGGTTGCTAGAACCTGGAGATCAGGGGAGAGGTTGGCTACAAAAGGGCTCAAGGGAACTTGGCGGGAGAGGGAACTCTTCTATACCTTGATTGCAGTGATTTACACAGTTGTATATCTTTGTCACAACTCATCGAACTGTACATACACACACACAAAAGGTAAATTTTACTATATGTTAATTATCCCACACACACGAAAAATGAATAGAAGTCATTTTCATCAAGATGGGGTGAGAATAATCAAAATGCAATCACATTGTTGCCATGCTATTAAGTTAGGAGCTAAAATTCTATTGTTGTAGATCTGTCTGCATATGAACTTCTGTTCCAGAAGAACCACCCCTTTTCTAACGCCTTCAGTCATTCATGTAATCAATATTTATCAAACATTTGTTATCTGCCATGCAGTGTTCTGGATCCTGAAGACACCTCAATGAATGAGATGTGTCCCAAGCTTTCTAGAGCTTGCATTTCAATATCAAATAAATGAAGGCATAAGTAAAAAACATAGGGGCCGGCCCCGTGGCCGAGCGGTTGAGTTTGTATGCTCCACTTCGGCGGCCTGGGGTTTCACTGGTTCAGATCCTGGGCACAGACATGGAACCACTCATCAGGCCATGTTGAGGTGGCGTCCCACATAGCACAAACAGAGGGACCTGCAGCTAGAATATACAACTATGTACTTGGGGGCTTTGGGAAGAAGAAGAAGATGTTAGCTCAGGTACAAATCTTAAAATATATAGAGAGATATATACACTATTTAAAATAATTTAATTTGATAGTGGTAAGTTGTTAGAAAGAAAAATCTAGCTTGGTAAAAGGAAAGAGAGTTTGGGGAAGAGAGGCTATTTTTGAGGGTGCCTGGAAAGAAATTCTGAGTGACAGGTGAACAGAGGCTTAAATGGTGTGATGGAGGGAGCCATGTAACAGCTGGGGCAAGAATGTTGCAGGAAGAAGGAACAGCAAGAGTATCAGCCTTGAAACAGGGAGGAATCAAGTAGACACAAGGAGTAATCTGGTCTTGTTTTCACAGTCCATAACCATGTCACCTTATAATTTCAGATAATTTTAACTAACGCTTATCAAATTTATAAAATACTGGGGAAAATTTGGTTTACTCCTCCCCGAGTGGTAACTTGAAGGTAGAGTCATGCGCAACTACTGTCAAAACAAAACAAAACACATGTCCGTGTTCTTAGTTGCAAACTGGTCAGTCTAGGCAGACAGTTTATCAAGAGAACATCAGGAAGCTCACAGGAGTGAAGAACCAGTACGCTAGTTATCGATGTATTGCCTCTCAGCTGTAAATTCAACCTTCATTATCTGCTCTGCAAAACGGAGCTGGACCCTGTAGCCTTTCTCCTTGGCAGTGAGCATGACATTGACTTTGTCAGTGGGGGCTGCAGGAGGGGCACTGCAGGAGGAGGGGGCTCCTTTTCCTGATTCAGCTTGTTCCATTTGCTTCTTGCTTCTACATGTGGCTGTCAGCAGCATGTGGTGGGGACATGCAGTAATGTTCCTCCCCCGCTATTATGGGCTGAATCGTGCCCCTGCAAAATTTATACGTTGAAGTCCTAACCCCCAGGACCTTAGAATGTGACTGTATTTGGAGATAAGGTCTTTAACAGGGTAATTAAGGTAAAATGAGGTCATTAGGTTGGGTCCTAATCATGATGTAACTGGTGTCCTTGTAAGAAGAAGAGATCACACAAAGGAAAGACCATGTGGAGACACTGGAAGAAGGCCATCTACAAGCCAAGGAGAAAGATCTCAGAAGAAATCAACCTTGATGACCCCTTTTTCTTGGACTTCTGGCCTCCAGAACCAGGAGGAAATAAGTGTCTGCTGTTTCAGCCGCCCAGTCTGCAGTACTTTGTTATGGCGGCCCTAGGAGACTAATGTACCAACTGTGTACGTAAAGGCAAGCTCTTAGCTCCAGCGCAGCCCAGGGACCACCTTGCTGCAGCCCTCATGACTCCCTGAATTCTTGACGCCCTGAATCCCTGCACTGGCCCATCCACCAGCCTTCACCCTCCTGCACTCCAAGTGGTCTGCTAGTCTTGCCCACGTGTGCCCCAGAGGATTTTCCTGCTTGCCAGTCCTGAGCATGGTTTCCTGGCCAGGCTCAGCCCTCCTGCTCCCCAGAAGGGTGTTACTTGCTTGTCCGGTGACCATAGACCAACTCTGGCTGTGGGCCACCCAGCAACCTGGCCACCATCCAGTGGGCTGCAATCACTCCTTCTCCAGAAAGGTTTGAGTCCCAGCTTAGGGAGAGGGACCCCATCCCAGTTTGTTTCTTCCTTGGGTACTTTTCGCAGCCCTAGAGTGTTCTTTAGAGTTCCCTTTACCTCTTATAGTTATTATATTGTTATAGTTAATAATTCCGTATACTAAACTTTCCCTGTTCAAATTATGCTGGGCCTCTCACGGTACAGTCTGACTGATGCAGAATTGGTACTGGGAGCAGCCCGAGGAGATAGACCTACAAGGATGGGATTTGGGGTTGGTTTGGTTGTGCCCTTGGATTTGAGCACAGTGCTGAGCTCCTTGGCAATGGGAGATCGCAATCAAACCATCACCTGTGTTGGATTGTAATGAAGTGCAAACTGGAGCAAGTGTCCTAGAAGCCCATGTGGTTGTCACACTTGACTGTTATGGAAGTCAGTGATGACTATAGGAATGTGGTGTGAGATCGATTTTCCTGAGCACACTTGAGTATTTCCAGAAAGAAGAAAACTTTTTAAAAAGTCCAGCTGGATGTTAAAGCTCAAATCTTTTAACTCTCAGCTCAAGTCACAACTGGAGCACCAGAAACCTTCCATGCAGCCCTAAAATAATCTTCGCTTTCTTCTCAGAGGGCTGATATTGCTGAGAATTAAACAAATCTCATTGTCTGCACTGCTGAACTAAACAATGGTTGAATTTACAGTTTCTGAGCCTCCCTTTCTTGTGGAAGCAGCTTGCAAACTAGCATTCCTTTGCTTAAGTACCCATGAAAACCTCATCTGGGGCAGACATCTTCAAGGGGTCTTTCATCCTCCTCAAGACCCAGTCAGTCCACCCCGTATTGTGACTAGACACATAACTGGGGTGAAATCTCAGCATGTTCCAACAGGACAGGTACACAATGTGACCCAGGAAGAAATCGTTTATACCCCAAAAGAACGGCCACGCTTTCTAAGATATATCATCAGAAACCTTGGGGACATGTGTGGGAGTTCATTCTAAGATGTTAGGACAGGAAGAATAGGTTATAACACCTGGTCAGGCCAAATTCATCTCTAAGAGTGCACTTACTAGAGAGCTTTCCTGACGTAACATGGAAGAGGGAGTCCAAAGGTCAAGGGAGATCAGAATGTTAGGTTGGATTATCCTGTGCAACCTGCACACCCAGCTCCCAGCGAGGTTCCTGGAAAAGGCCCAGAAGACAACTCCCTTCATGAAGGCATCTGCAGGCTTGGAAAGCTCTGTGGTTGCTCTATTTTATAGGCTGGTTGTGACTCTAGGGGATATCACCATTGAGAGGGACTGGCTGATTTCAATGGGGATGATGGGATCCCAGAGTAGCAGAGGCCAATGGCAGCATTTAACTGCCTAAGATGAGGTGTGTGGGCACATCTACCGTAAAGGACGACAGAGATATATCAGTAGTCAGAACGCTTGGGCTCGCAAAGATCCTTGACAGTGGCTAATTGATCAGAGTAGATGGGCAGCCTGCCATATGACTTGATCTAGATTACAGAGAAAGCTCTAGGTCTGGTAGGTAAAGACCTGGCTTGAGTTATCGTAGTGGAAAGTCACTGCCTTTTACTCAATTTCTCGACCTAAGCGAACTCAGACTCAGAGGTCCTTGAATGAAGATGTCTTTTGTGGCCCACCCTACCCAGAGCCCCCAGGGAGAGGATTCTGGGTCACCACACCTAGTGAGGGGCAGAACAGGGATCTGAGTTCCAGCCCCCACTCTTAAGCATTCTTATCTTTTCTCTCCCTACTGGGCACAAGGTGGTGAAACCCTCAAGCCTGGTCTGCATGACGTGTAAGTCCAGCTGAAGCTCACATGGTGTGGAGTTGAGGAAGGTGCTCGGCACTCTGCATCCTAAGTGGCAAATCAGCTTTCCAAGCCTGCAGTTTTGAGGAGAGTGATTATGGCCGCTTCTCCTCTTTTGTCCTTTCGGAGCAGAGGCTCCTAGAAACCCGTAGATGGGGATGGTACCAGGTGCCTGTTTGTTCATGGTGCTGCTGAACCAATCAACCCAGACCTTTCTAGGCTGGCATGCAAGGCCTCCCTACCCCAGCTAGGGTGATCAAATGGCCTGGTTTGCCTGGGGCTGAGGTGTTTCCTGAGACATGAAACTTTCTGTGCTACAACTAGGAAAATCCCAGGCAAACCAGGACTCCCATAATCCAGTAATCCAGCACCATTGCAGCAAAGCCTCACCCATGAGTACAGGAAAACAGATGAGTTGCACAGAGTCTATCCGATTTTGACTCTACTTCAGGATGGAATCAAGTGAGTTAATCTATGTGCAGTTTTTTGATAAAGTACACTGTAAATTTTCTATGTCTTTTAGCTATTAGTATTGATTCCAATTAGAAGATGGTAGAATATTTACCATAAGCCCATCCATAAGCTCATAAACTCAATGCTTGAATAGTTCATGTGAAGCAGCCTTCAGCCCAGAATTACGTAAAGTTTGTCACAAACAAACTTGACTTCAAAATAATTTCCTCGGAATTTTCAGAATATGTTAACACCAGTACAACTCTACAGCTATTAAGGGGGACAAATAGTATACATATGAATTTAATGCACAGGCAATGTGGAAACTCTCTTTTAGACTTATTTTCAACAGCTGCCCACTGACCTTTCTTTCTTTAAAAAAAATTAGTTCAATTCTCTTTTTTTTTACCCCTTTATTTCTTCGTATAAAAAGGCTGATAATCAGTCAAATGTCTAAAAGGCAGACAATAGATAAAGTACAAAAGTAATTTGTTTGATCCCGGAATCATAGGCTTAAGCATCTCAAAAGTTTCGAAACCACCCCAGCAGCCATCTGACCTTGTACCTGCAGTGACCTAACAGAGCCCATGTAACATGTTGAGAATGACAGTTAAAGTATAAAAGCATTAGTTACCGGTTTACTTCTTAAAATAAAATAAATGTTGAAGATTCAAAGTTTCACAATCTACAGGTCTGTTGGGAGAAACTAATGATAATAGCCAACATCCATATAGTACTACTGTGTGCCAGGTACTGTTCTCAGCTCTTGGCACCTATTAACTCATTTTTCTGGTAGGAAATGGAGGCAGAGGGAGGTTGGGTCAGGGGTATAAGGTGACACGGGTGGTAAGTAGTGATGCTGGCACTGAGCTCCCCAGGACCAGGCTCCAGAGTCCTTGCTGTAACCGTCAGTCACATTGTCCCCTCACAGACAATGGTGCAATCACACGCAAAGGAATGGAGAAGGACTTGAAGGCTATATTTTGAGCCAAGGCTGAAGCAAAAAAGAAGAACCGTTTTCATTTCTAATAAAGACTCAGAAACAGGAAGTGAACGTCCCCAAAAGTTGTGGGATGAGAGCAGCGTGGAACACAGAAAAGAGGATGCAGGCCGTCCCGGAAATACTCCCCTGGCCACAGAGGTTAACCGTTATGGCCAGTTCCTTAGAGAGAAGGAACTGGAAACTGACATCAGGACCTTTAGAATTGTGTAAAGTGCAGAATGGATTCAATGATTCTTAAATCCCTTTGTCTTCTCCATAAGATCCTGAACTACAGAATATCTCTGGGAATATTTGTATGTTGGTAACTGGACAGAAGGAACCCTATCTGATATTACCATCTCTATTCTGATACCTAGTCTTCCGTATTTCCTCTGTGTGTGTAAATGTTTTCAATATGTATGAGGAATGTGGACAGTGTGATATGTGTGTGTTTGTTAGTTTTACTCTAGAGATAGTATCCAGCATTTGAAGTCCCCTAATCAGGAATTTACTCTCCGGGGTGTATTTGAAATGCCTTTATCAAATCTCCACATTCCAGAGGGCCTATTACAAGCAGTTCAACTATTGCTATCTTAACATGTTAATTGTTAATAAGCTTAAGAAATGATAGAAATAATTTCCAATTGGCAAAACGAGTGGTGTTTAAGACGTGTATGTTAACTAGCAATACTGTAGAGGCACCCCTGCCCTCATGTGTACAGGAACACATGAATTTATGAGCCCAGAAGCCTACATCTTTCAGAGTGGTCTTCTTGGCTCCGGCTCTGGTCTGGACCTGAATATTCTGCTACCTGTTTTGACTAGTAAGTGAGCTGGACTTGCCTCTAGAATATTATTGCATCTGCCTTGATTTGCCTTTTCAAGCAACATATTTGGTTATGTGCCAGTGGTGGAGACAGCTGCACAACACTTACAGCCTACCTAAGAGATAGTTGTGGTCACATGGCTATGTTTCGTCTGATGAATTGGAGTAAAAGAATGTGTGCCTAGATTTCTGGGCCTAAATCTTAAGATCATGCGTATGCCTCATCCATACTCTCTTTCCTTTCTTGCCATTTGGATGACTAGGACCTTGGCCATGCAGACAACAAAAGGCTTGGAGATAGAGGAGCATCATAACAGAAGGAACCTGAGTCCTTGAGTGATTGCATGGAGCAGAGCAACCAGCTGACTTGAAATGCTCACCTCAGACTGTTGCTTTAAACTGCTATAGTATTGTTGGGTTTCTTTGTGACGTCAGCTTTGCTTTACCTCAACTAATATAGTACCTAATGGGTTGAGCTGAGCTTATAGAACAGGGTGCCTGCTTGCCAATAATGGCAAGTGGAGCACAATTTAGTCTGAGGCTTGACACTAGAGTAGCATGCCAACTTTTAGGGAATTTGAGGTGCAACAAGGTGAAGTCCTCTAACTACTGGAGACCTTCAACCTCTCCCAGTAAGAATCTAACAGTTGTTAACAGCCAACTAGACCTAGGTCAGTTTGCAACATGCCCTGTCTGAGCTCAGTGAGAGAGAGGGAGACACCAAGAACAACTCAGGTATGTGACTTGGGCAGCTAGGCGACAGGATGGCATTTTCTAAGCAAAGGAGAAAGAGGGTGAGTTCAGTTTGGCATATGTTGAGTTTAAGGTGACTGCAAGATTTCCAGGTGGATCCACAGTAGAATATTCAGGCTTCAAAACCAGAAGAGAGAAAGGTTTGGGAATCATCTACATATGGAGATCACCCTAGGAGAGGGTATGGAGTGAGACGATCAGAGGGGCTAGGACAGAGCCCTAAAGAAAGCAGGCATTTAGTGGATGGGGGAGAAGAGGAGGCTGCAGAGGAGTGGAGATGGAGGGATGGTGGGGTTTAGAAAGTAACCAGAACAATGATTTCCTGGAAGCCAAAGAGGGGACATATCAGGAATGAGAGAGCAGTTAATGGTTCCAGATGCCAGAGAGGTCAAAAAAAGTCAGGGCTGAAAAGTGTCCTCTGAATTTTGATGGTGTGGTGGTAGCAAGAGCCAGGCTGCAGTGGATTCAAGGTAAGAGTTAAGGAAAGAAATAGAGGCAACTTTTCAAGGATTGTGGCTCTGTATGTGAGGAAAGAAATAGGACAAGAGTTGACAGTGGAAGACCAATCTAAGGTAGTTTTTATTTTTTGTTGAGTTCGAATGAGAATTTTGAGCATATGTAAATACTGATGGGAAGGATCCGTCAGAGAATTAGGGTGGAAGACATGGGAGAGAAGGTGGTTGGTGGACTGAGGTCCCTGGGACAGCGCGAATGGAAGCACAGATGGAGGCATTAATTTTTTCAACTCAAAACCTGGAAGCCAAATGTCAGCTGGAAACTCTAGCTCCTCATGCTCATTGTGTCCAGATATACGGCCTCTATTTCATTCTGTATCCACCAAGAACTCGGAACTCCTTCCTTTCCCAGTTTCTAGGAGAAAAAAACCCTAGTAACCCGGGCATTCAATAATTATTGTAGAATTGACTCAGAATTTGGAGGATCCTTAGAGAGGGGTCCATTGTGCAACACCCAGCACCACGCCATCCTCAGACCCGGCAGGAAGAGCACCTGTGCTAGGCTCTGTGCTTTAGAGCCTTATTTGGACACTCCTCTGACTACACCCTCCCTCCGGAGCAAGGAGTCTGTGGGGCCGAGGAGACATGCCCACCTGGGTCCTGCCCCACTCCTTTCTATTCCATGCTCAGGGTGCCTCAGACCCCAGAATTATCTGCCCAAACTGGGCCTATCCTGAGCCTACCCCACGGCTTGTGCAGCCTCTTTCCCGGTTGGGTCCTCCTAAGGGCAGACTGCCCAGGTGGAATACACACCCATAGTCCCCAAAGGTGCCAAAGGGACACATGTTTTATGGAGAGAGTGTGTACAGAGCTTAGATATGCAGCTTAGGTGGCCCACACGTGTGCACACAAGGGCCTTTGCAGTGTGGGATGGGCACCGGGCAGAAATAGAAGAGGAACTGCCTGCAGCCAGGGAGGGGCAGCCAGCTGCCTCCATATTCTGTTAGGAAATCTCCCGGGGTCTGAGAATGCTAAATTTGAACCTACCCTTCCAGGTCCTTCTAAGAGTATACTTGTCAAAGTAGGAGGGTAGAAGGTATTTTATTTAATAGTTTGTTACCTTGACCTATAACTTTTAAATATTTAGACATATGCTATGTTGGCTTCTATTTATAGTCTTGCCCTAGACCCAGAGGTGTGTTCTCAGAAGCAGTTTCTCAGAGGGAGGGTGGGGTTGGTGAGCCCTGATTTGTAATGTTTGCCAATTTCTGTGGTATAAATACTTCCGCTATAGGTTATTTCGAGCTATCAACATGATGTCACCGATGGAGTTGCACAAACGGCTCTCCTCAGCTGGTCAGAGCAGACCACACATCTGCCCAACCCGCAAATATTCAGGGAGGGCCGGCCTGCACTGCACAGCTCGCATGCCTCTCTTCTTATCTCACTCTCTCTTCCCCTCCTTTCCTCCGTTTTGCCTCTTAGGAGCAACATAACTTCTCCTCATTGACGGGCAATAATTTTACAACCATCTTGACTGTTGCTTGAGGCTGACCTTGGGTGTTACTCTTCACCCTCACTGTCTTTTCGAAGTATTTCTTTTAAACAAATTGACCACTCTTCTCCAGAGAACTTCTTAGTGGATTTAAATCTTCTCCAGCTTGTGCCGTTGCAGACTGGCTGGTATAGTAACTTGATCTGGAGATAATTCACCTGAGTGATGATGATGAATTCAAAACAGAAAGGATGTTAAGAGCCTTTTGAAACCATAAAACTTTGCCCCACTACTCTTGTCCCATTGTACCTACTCTTTGCAAGTTATGTATAGTTCATCACTGTCACCTACCCTGGCTTCCACATTCTGAGTAACGGCTAAAGAAATGAATCTTGGGGCAGGCCCAGTGGCCTAGTGGTTAAGTTCACGCATTCCACTCAGGCGGCCTGGGGTTTGCAGATTCAGATTCATATCCCAAGCGTGGATCTACCTCACCAAAAGAGCGAATCTCCCTCATTAGAAAAAGAAAGAAAGAAAGAAAGAAGGAAGGAAGGAGAGAGAGAGAGAGAGAAAGGAAGAAAGAAAGAAAGGAAGGAAGGAAGGGAGGGAAAGAGGGAGGGAGAGAGAGACAGAGAGAGAGAGAAAGAAAGAAAGAGAGAGAGAAAGAAAGGAAGGAAGGAAGGAACGAAGGAAAGAAGGGGAGAGAGAGAAAAGGGAAGAAAAAAAAGGAAGGAAGGAGGGAGGGAGGAAGGAAGGAAGGAAGAAAGAAAGAAAGGAAGAAAGAAAGAAACAAACAAAAGAATCCGACTTGGGGGAACTTTGTTCTGAGACTGCAGTTGTCCTTTGTAACAGGAGGCCCCACTTGGGTACCTCTGAGCCCAAGTTCTGAGAGCTGGTTTTAAATTCTCTCCTAGAGCTTATCTGCTGAGTGTCTTGGTGACTAACGCCCTATTTCACCCCTCATTCTGGAGATGGTCCCTGCAGGGTTGCTATGTGGACACCAAACATCAAAATTGTTTTGTTTTGTTTTTTTTTGAGGAAGATTCACCCTGAGCTAACATCTGCTGCCAATCCTCCTTTTTTTTGCTTGAGGAAGATTAGCCAAGAGGTAACATCTGTGCCAATCCTCTTCTATTTCTCTTTTTTTGTATGTGGGACACCTCCACAGCATGGCTGGTGAGTGGAGTAGGTCTGCACCCAGGCTTGGAACCCATGAACTTGGGCTGTCAAAGTGGAGCGTGCAGAATTTAACCACTCGGCCCTGAATGTATCTTTTTGGAAACAGTTCTCCTTATGATTTTAAGCATTTTAGAATACATTTCAAGAATAGATTACAGTCATGTGCCGCATAACAATGTCTCTGTCAACAATGGACCACACATACAACGGTGGTCCCATAAGCTTAGTACCATGTAGCCTAGGTATGCAGTAGGCTGTACCATCTAGGTTTGTGTAAGTGCACACTATAACGTTCTCACAACAAGGAAATCACCTAACGATGCATTTCTCAGAACGTATTCCCATTATTGAATGATGCATGTTTGTGTAAAGATAAGATAGATAGTTTCTGCTATTTCAAGCTACCTAAGACCAAAATCTACATTTCCTAAGATTTAATCGTTTGCATGGGATTTGTTTCATCGTACTTCTCTATATTTTATTCTCCTAAAACTTAAAGAAGAAGAAGTAACTCTGTGAGTGTTACATTCCCAAGAAAAATTGTCTGCAAATAGCTTAATTTTAGATGGTCACTCCTCCGCATCTTTATTGTGGGAACAAGGAAAGGACATAGCTGTCTTAATGGCAAAACTGACAGAAAAAGCAGGGGACAGTCTTTCATAACATCATAAAATAAGACAATACTCAAGTCATAATCTAGTAAAATCCCCACCTTGTTTCTAAGAAACTTCTTACAAGAAACTAATACTAAATAACTGGGGTTACAGAAAAAATAGTATTATCCATACCAAACGCACTTATGTACATATAAGTACTTATCAGAGAAGAAATTCTTTCTACCCAAGGATGCCTTGGAGATTCCTATTTCCCAATCATTATTCTCTTTCACAATCCCCTCCCAGTAATTAGTTCAGAGGTAGGTCTGGGTTCCCAAGACAGCAGGATATTCAAATATCTCAAGATGGTTCACCGTGTCTTGATTGACATCTTAATTAGCCACATTCTTGAAATCAGGGGATGCAGTAGGATAACGACTCCACGTCTTGTGATCTCAAAACAGACTTGAGAAAGTTAAGAAAATGGGAGTGACTTTCTCAATGGCAAATCTTAAGTGAAGCTTGTCAGAGCCAGGTGTCACCAGGGGGCCCCTGCTCCACCACACAGGGCAATAAGCAGTGGTTCTTGCCGAATCTCACAGTGGCAATCTTTGAAATCTTTTAAGTGAGGTCCCAGATCCTTTGCTACCTTAGCCATCATCCCCAGTGCAGGTTATAGCTTGGATTTCTCAACTGTATGTGTCCTTGCACTCAGGGCAGGGAATACGATGTGAGGTTTCTTTCAGGCTTTTTAGGAGACACTCCTGGCAAAATGTGTCCACGTTCACTTGCAATTGACTTGGTCAAACAGTGCAAACAGAACAAGTGGCAAACTCTATTCTTTCTTTACTCTTAGTTCTTTTCACGTTATGCTGAGACAATCAAGGGAGGCATACAGACTGGATGATTCTATGTATACGCAGTTCTTGAGTCAGCAAAACTAATCTATAGTGATAGAAATCAGATCAGGGAACCCGCGGGGCAGGCTGGGGGAGGAATGACCACAACGGGGCCCGAGGGAACTTCTGAGGTTGCTGCAAGTGCTCTGCGTCTTCACAGGTGTAGACGTTTGTCAAAGTTCATCCAACTGTGCGCTTAAATGTATTCATTTTATTATATGTAAATTACATCTCAATAAATTTGATTAAGTCTTTTTTATTGCCTATAAGATTTTTCTCAAGTATCCTATCATTCTAAGGATTGAGCTTCCTAACAATTGCCTTTCACTTCAGGGCCACACTTGAAATTCACTCCTCTTCCATCTTCCATGCATGTCCTGTGATACCTGAGTTTGCTAGAGAATTTACCAGGCTGCCAAGTCTGTCTCTTTAGATCCTTCTCCCTTTTCTTCCTATCCAAGATCATCCTTGCTTATAAGACTTAGAATTTCATTTTAGCGTACTTCTCCCAAACACTTGTCACCTTCCCTCTGAGGGTCTCTATCCAGGGAATCTATCATTCATCAAAAACTGTTAGAGCTGTCTTACCGAAGTCTAGGAGATATGTCTAATCATGTTCACCTCTCCCTGACTGTCATGAACTCTGGAACAACTTGATCATTTTTACTCCATGATTCATGTCACTTCCACTTTTCTGACCAGTTCCTCCTCTTGGACAGAATTTGGTACTTACTTCCTCTACTTTCTGAGAAAACTTCCACTTAAAAAAACTGCTGATCCCCCAGAGCATGGTGTTTTTAGAGAAAAGGGACGTTAGAGGTCAGTAAGGCCTCGTCTCTTCTTATATGAGACATCTAGGGCCATCAGGGATAACATATTTGCCCAAAGTCAGACAGTTAATAAAACTCTACATTGAAACATGATTGCTATCGGTCACTGTGTACTATCAGGCGGGATGGTTATTGCCCAAGGGCAGCCAGCTGAGGGCTGAGTGCAGACTGAATGTAGTCTGTGCTCCACTTCCTCTGCCAAGTTGTCATTCCTGCTTAGGGCTGTACTCCTCCTCAGAGAAGGGGCCTCTCTGATTTTCAGAAGGGCATCATTTGGCTAATAGTGGCTCTGATCTATAGCTAAAGTTTTCTGCCAAGTTATTCCAAATTTAAGTGTTTATTAGAAAAAAATTTTCATCAGGAAGGAATTCAGCGTTTTTATTTTAGAAGAATTACTATCCTACAATTTTATGTTCCTAACAATTCTTATCACATCTTTTCATATGGTATTTTGTGAATTCTTAAGCAATCCAAGTCATTCCAGATTTGATATATTTTGCTTCAACTCCTTAAGAAATGGAGGCCTGCTACAGATCCAGGTCAGGAATACAAGACTCCACTTGCAAGAGAAGCGTTGGCCCAGGACTACAGGGTGGGAGCAAAGGAAGGCTTAAGGCCCACCCACTGTAAGGCAGCTTTCAGTCCGACACAAAGGATCCAGTCCAAGGAGACAAGAACTTAATCGTAAGGGAAAGGTCTGGAGTAGAAGACAGGCAGGACGGAGAGAGGCGTTCAGAGGCAGGGCCTGGAAAGTCTCCCTGAGAACGGGAGGTGACCTTTTGTATGGTGCCTCCTGTGTGCCTTGGATGAGTCAGGAAGAGTGTGAGGGGTCTGGTGGACCTCCAGAGCCCCGAATCAATGCCAAAATGCCACTGGAGGCCAAGAGGATTCAGTAGAAGCAGAGACCAGTGTTCTGGTCTAAGTGGGACAAGGCACTGTAACCAGAGCTCACTCAGTAAGGAGGCACCGGGCAAAACAAAACTCACTGTGGACCAGTCACCCCTCATCCCATGCCATGTGGATGCATAAACTTTCCCCTCCCTAGATGCCATCTTGGGTACTGAAGGGGGAGAGACAAAAAGGCCTAAGAGACTGAGCACTTACCCAAAAGAGATTGGGTTAGCCCAAAAGTTGTCTCTGGTTATCTTTAACTGGAAAGGTTATGTCCGGTGATGTCACTCCACCACTGAACCTTCCCATCCGAGGAAACGGAACTTTCAGAACAAGAAGAGAAGAGTTACAGATGAGAAGGATGCTGCATTTTTTTTCGACCTTCAAGTGCAATTTAAACCCATTGCTCCTGGTCCCTCTGATTCCAGAAGACCTGCTGTGCACATTATCCAGGAGTCACAGAGTTCAAATATGAATTGTCACTGTGAGTATTTTCATGCCTTGAGGTTGGCTTTTGTACATAGGAAAAGATTATTCGGAGGTTACTTTAGTTTTGAAACTTAATATTTAATTTACTAAAGTTGCAATTTAAAAGCCTAGTTTGCCTTAAGATTTTAAGTTCAACTTAGAATTCTTATTCTAAATTCTTTTATAAATATAGCAAATTTTAAGAACCACTTTGAATGGCCTTAAATATTATTTTGTGCCACTTACAAATGTTATTAAACTCCCTGAAATCTTTTAAAGTACATTTATAAATTTAATATATTTTATTTTCTTCATAAATACATAATTATTTTATTTAATATCAAAACTTTCCTGGGAATCTAAATAATGCATACAAATATAATAACTCAAATTTATAAATGTGTGATTTTAAGCTCTTAAGAAATTTAGTAAGAATCCAACCTAAAATCAAAAGTGTGAGTCAATTACTCCCTTTGATATTTTAAGTGGAATCACAAGGCTGATCTTCTGTTCTACCAGGACAAATTCTTTTAAATATTACAACTACTTAGAACACTAGG
Source organism: Equus asinus (assembly GCF_041296235.1). Lineage (NCBI taxonomy): Eukaryota > Metazoa > Chordata > Mammalia > Perissodactyla > Equidae > Equus > Equus asinus. Next base: position 96,064,011 of record NC_091792.1, read on the forward strand.
TATGTATAGGTTCTGCATTAACACAAAAATATTAATGCTACAGGTATTATCCTCTTAAACCAAATGCTTATTTTTGTTGTTGTACTTTAAAAGTTTTGGATAATTCTGGTCTTCCTTTTGAGAAGTTGCCTTTGTTTGCTTCGTAAAATGAAATGTGGAAGCTGTCACTTCATTTGCAACAATATGTTTTTGTGAAACAGCATTCTTAACCCTTGCAGTTGTCCAAACAAAAATCAAAATGGATTGAATGTCTATTAGGACGTGGATATTGCCTGTTGTTTTAAAACGTGGGTTTTATTATTATTCAGTTATGGCAAGGCCCATGGATCAGGAGACAGTTGCCATTGACAAGATAGTTGGTTATATATTCATCTGCTCAGGCTGCTACAGCACAACACCACAGAGCAGGAGGCTTAAGCAACAGAAATTTGTTTGTCACTGTTCTGGAGGCTGGAAGTCTGTGGTCAAGGTACCAGCAAGGCTAGCATCTGGTGAGAGCTCTCCCCGTGGGCTATAAACAGTCATTTTCTTTCCCACTCTGTGCTTACATGGCTTTTCCATGGTGTGTGTGCACAGGGAGAGAGAAAAAGAGAGACAGTTCTCTGGTGTCTCTTCTTTTAAGGATACTCGTCCTATCAGATCAGGGCCCCACTCTTATGACCTCATCTAGTCTTACTTACTTCCTTAGAGGCCCATCTCCAAATACAGACTCACTGGGGGTTAGGGCTTCAACATATGAATTTTAGGGGACACACATTCAGTCCACAACAGTTATACTCTTAGATTCCCAAGAGAAGGAAGCACGTCACACCATGGCTGGGGAGGGGGTCAAATGGGAAGCACTGGGGTCAGTCAGGAGGCACAGAGAGCGAGGGGAAAACATGGGCAAGAGCATTTTGGGGTAACAAGTTACCCCAAAACTAGTCATTGAAAGCAACAAACACTTATTTCACAGCATCTGTGGTCAGGTATTAGGGTTAGGCTTAGCCAGGTGGTTCTGGATCAGGTTCTCTCACAAAGCTATAATCAAGGTGTCAGCTCTTGAGGCTGGAAGGGCAAAGATCTGCTTCCAAGCTCACTCACAAGGTTATGGACAGGCCTCAGCTCCTTGCCACATAGGCATCTCCACAGAGCTGCATAAGGACAGGGCAAGTGGCTTTCTACAGTTCGAGCAACCCAAGAAAGAGTGAGAGAAAGCATTCAAGAAGCCACAGTCTTTTTCTAACCTAATCTCAGAAGTGGTATCCAGTCATTTCTGCCATAGTCTATTCATTAGCAGTGAGTCACTAGGTCCAGCCCAAACCCAAGGGGAGGGAATTACACAAGGGTGAAAACACCAAGGCAGGATCATTGAAGGTCACTTTCAAGGCTGCCTACCACAGTTGATACCTATATTTCAACACAATTGCTTTTCTATATAATTTGATGTTTATTTCATTTTTTTCATTTAAAAACATCATTCTAAGAAGGGATCCAAAGTCTTCTCCAGCTGTACACAGCACAAATAAGTTGAGTCTCTGCTCTATTGCCAGACAGCTATGGGTTCAAACTCTGCCTCACCTGCCAGCCATGTGGACCTTGAGCAAGTGTTTTACCTTTGCAAACACTGGTTGCTCCAACAATAAAATGGAGATCATAATAGTGAGTATCCCAGATTTATCATAGGGATTAAATGAGATGGTGCATGTAAAACATAACATTCTGCCAGATTATCTTAAGCACCCAATAAATAGTAGTTACTATCAATATAGAAAAGAATATGCCTGAATTTCACACATAGACATAGTTTTTTGGGGGTTTTTTTGAGGAAGACTAGCCCTGAGCTAACATTTGCCAATCCTCCTCTTTTTGCTGAGGAAGACTGGCCCTGAGCTAACATCCGTGCCCATCTTCCTCTACTTTATACGTGGGATGCCTACCACAGCATGGCTTTTGCCAAGCAATGCCATGTCCACACCCAAGATCAGAACCGGTGAACCCTGGGCCCCCCGAGATGCAAAACATGCACACTTAACCGATTCGCCATCTGGCCAGCCCCTAGATGTAGTTTTCTATTTCGCATAATTACACAGTCCACAGATGGTGTTTATTAGTGGTTGGGTTCCACGCTTTCCACCTGTTGTATACCTTAAATACCTTAAGGAACATTTGTGATGAAGCCAGGATGTGTCTGTACCTGCTCCCTCACCAAAAAGCACTATATAAAATACCAAATATGATTGTACCCAGAAGTATTAACACAAACGACATTAGCATAAGAACCAAACGCTTGGCTAAAATCATCATAGGGAGGGGACGCATAACTCTAGAAGTCTCACACTGACAGAGTCTCAAGCCTGAAAATTTGCATTTTCAATGAGTAGAACACCTGCCACGTGGGACTAAGGTAAATAGTGGAAGGTGAATTGGGGGAAGATCAAACCCCTTTTAATCTTTCTGACCCGAGGTTCCTTCCTGTCAATGCAGTTTAAAAGGGAGGAGGCAGGCCAGGAACCACAGCTGCCCCGTTATTGCGTAATCTGTGAAACTCCTTTAACAGAGGGATGCACTCTTTTGCAAGCCAGTAACAAACCAGAGACAACTTGGGCACCTGAGACAGTCAGGAATGACTTGCTGCCTGTGTTGTCTCTTCCTATGAGTCTGGAAACCAGAACGATGGGATTTGGAAGCAGTAGACCCACCACTCCTGCCTGTTCTGACCTGGAGCCTGAACACAGGTGGACAGTGCTGGTTCAGCCTCACTAGAGAAAGCCTCTGGCCCAGGTGGTATCCCTCGCTGGTGCGGCCACGACTCCCCAGCATGGGCTCAAGAGCCTGTTACAAAGGAAGGGCAGCATCTGTCACCACGGGAAGTAAGCCCATGAGCGTGTCAGTTTCGATTTCCCAGAAACCATGAGGGAAGATGGAAAGTACTTTGTTCCTCTCCACGCCCCACACCTCCCCTGCAGGCTCACTCCTAATTCCCTGGTACGGTTTTGAAAAGCAATCTTATAAAGCATCTTGATTAGCACTACAATGAAAATGAAACCACCCAGGCAAAAGGTACAGGGGATCTCTGTATTATTTCTTACAGCTACATGTGAATCTACAATTATCTCAAAATAAAAAACGTAATTAAAAAAATCAAGCTACTCAACTGTGACAGGAAGAAAGAAAGAAAGAACAACGCTCCTTTCCAAAAAAAAGCCCCATCCTGGAAATCAAGTTGCTTTTTTTTTGTTCGATGAACTTCCTCAGTCACGCTCGCTGTAGCTGTGTGGAGGACATTCTGTGCCTGGCAAAAGGTCCTAGCACAGGAAATGAAGCCTGTTCCTTTCTTCTCCTGTCTCCTTCCCAAGCTGACAAGTACCTTAATAGCAATTGTAAAGAGGGTCTCTGGTAGTGTAGACAAGAATAGCTAAGACTGTTTGCTCCAGAGAGGAGAACAGGGGAGAGAGCTGGGAGAGAAAGGAAGATACGGCTTTCATGATACATCCTTTCAGACTTCTGAATGTTATACCTTGTGTACGTATTACCTGGTCCAAAAATATTATTCCCCTAATATTACATACCCTTCGAAGGCCTAGCACAAACGTGACCTTCTCTATGAGCCTTTCCCATCCTACAAGTTTGAATTCACCCTTCCTTCCTGTGTGTTTCGTAGCACACTGGTTCTCAACACCAGCTGCCGGTTGAAAACCCTGAGAGCTTTGGAAAAAATGCCCACGCTCAGGGCCCTCTCCAGACCAACTGAATGAGGGTCTCGCAAGGGAAAGGTCATCATGGATGTTTTTAAAAAACTTCCCCAGGTAATACTAATGTGAACTCACGATTGAGAACCTCTGCCCTGGCACCTTATGGAGCCAAGATTCAAGCACTCACCCTAAAAGTAAACGCTGAATAATTGATTACAAAAACAAAAAACACTTTCACACCACTTATCACTTTGTCTCCAGAACAACCCTGGGAGCTGGGCATCCTCGCCTCTCTGCCCAAAAGAGGAAATGAAGAGTGAAAGTGCCAGAAGTTACCAAGGGTTCTTTTGAGCTATTCGGTTCTATTTTCCTTTGTGTTTGACCGCTTCCCCTGAGGTTAAAGCCACATTTTATCTTTCTCACGCAGAGTCTAGCACAGCACCTTACACACAGGAGGCATTCAACCGCAGTTTATCAACGAAGTGAAACCCAGCAGCTCAGCAGAGCAGCAGGAAGCGTCTCTCTCATCCAGAGCTCCTGGGCAGCTGGCTTCCTGGGAGGGTCCCAGACTGTCTGTGAGTTTGTCTCCCTGTGTCTCTATTTGCTTGTTTACCCCTATCAAAATCACCTCTGTTGCATGTTCAAAATGCAGATTCCTGGGCCCCAGATTTATAGAATCAACATCTCTGGGGGTGACATTCAGGGCTCTCTTTTTTTCCTTTAGGGATATCTTTTTTTAAATTTGTGTGTGCGTGTGTGTGTGTGTGGTAAAATATACATCACATAAAATGTGCCGTTTTAATCATTGTTAAGGGTACAGTTCAGTGGCGTTCAGTACATTCACATTGTTGTGCAGCCATCATCACCATCCATCTCCAGAACTTTTTCATCTTCCAGAACTGAAACCCCATGGCCATTGAAAAATAATTCCCTGTTCCCTTCTCCCCGAGCCCTGGCTCTCTCCATTCTACTTCCTGTCACTATGGATTTGACTGCGTTAGATATCTCTCTTTTTTTTTTTTTTTTTTTTTGAGGAAGATTAGCCCTGAGCTAACATCTGCTGCCAATCCTCCTCTTTTAGCTGAGGAAGACTGGCCCTGAGCTCATATCCATGCCCATCTTCCTCTACTTTCTATGTGGGACACCTACCACAGCATGGCTTGACAAGCGGTGCCGTGTCCCCACCTGGGATCTGAACCAGCAAAGCAGAACGTGCGAACTTAACCACTGCGTCACCGGGCCGGCCTCCTAGATACCTCTCATAAGCGGGATCATGCAGCATTTGTCTTTCTGTGACTGGCTGATGTCGTAGCATAATGTGTTCAATGTTCATTCACATTGTGGAATTTGACGGGATTTCCTTCTTTTTTAAGATTGAGTAATATTTAATTTTGCGTGTATGCCACATTTTCTTTATATATTCATCCGTCGATGGACATCTAGGTTGCTTCCACTCCTTGACTATTGTGAGTACTACTCCAATGAACATGGCTATGCAAATATCTCAGAGATCCTGTTTTCAGTTTTTTTGCATGTATGCCCAGAAGTAGAATTGCTGGATCGTGTGGTAATTCTATTTTCACTCTTTTGAGGAAGCTCCATACTATTTTTCTCAGTGACTGCACCATTTTGCGTTCCCACCAACACTGTGCAAGGGCTCCAATTTCTCCACATCCTCTCCAACACTTGTTTTCTGTTTTTTTGATAGTGGCCATTCTAGTGTGTGCGAAACAATTTCTCATGTGGTTTATGTTTGTATTTCCCTAGATTAGGAATGTTGAGCATCTTTTCATATGCTTGTTGCCCAGTTGTATATCTTCTTTGAAGAAATATCTCTTGAAGTCCTTTGCCCGTTTTTTAATCAGATTGTTTCCTTTTTTTGTTGTTCAGTTGCAAGAGTTGTAAGGGTTCTTGATACATTCTGGATATTAACTCTTAATCAGATATATGATTTGCAAATATTTGCTTCCAGTTCTGTATATTGACTTTTTATTCTTTCTTTCTTTCTTTCTTTCTTTTTTTTTTTTTTTTTTTTTTTTTGCTGCACAGAAGTTTTAAATTTTTATGTATTCACATTTGTCTTTTACTTTTGTTGCCTGTACTTTTGGGATCAGATCAAGAAATCATTCCCAAATACGTCAAAATATATGACATGTTTTCTTCCGGGAGTTTTATAATTTCTTGTCTTACATTTAAGTCTTTTATCCATTTGAGTTAATTTTTGTATATGGTGTAAGGTAAGGGTCCAATCTCATTCTTTTGCGCGTGGATATCCCTCTTTCCCAGCACTATTTGCTGAAGATACTGTCCTTTCCTCATTGTCATGTCTTGACATCCATGTTGAAGATCATTTGACCATATATCTGAGGGTTCATTTCTGGGCTCCCTATTCTCTTCCATTGTTTTCTGTCTTTATGCCAGTACCATATTTTTTAGATTACTGTAGCTTTGCAAGATGTTTTGAAATTAGAAAGTTAAGGCCTACAGCTTTGTTTTTCTTTCTTTTCAAGATATTTTTGGCTGTTTAGGTGCTTTGAGATTTCATATGAATTTTAGGATGGATTTTTCTATTTCTGCAAAAAATGCTGTTGGAGTTTTGATAGGGATTGCATTGAATCTGTGGATCACTTTGAGTAGTATTAATATTTTAACAATACTAACTCTTCCAATCCACAAATGTGGGATGTCTTTCCATTTACTTGTTCCTTCTAAAATTTCTTTCAGTGATGTTTTGTAGTTTTCAGTGTATGAGTCTTTTGTCTCCTTGGTTAAGTTTATTCCTAAGTATTTTATTATTTTTGATGCTATTTAAATTAGATTGTTTTCTTAATTTCCTTTTCAGATTGTTCATTGTTAGTGTATAAAAATGCAACTGATTTTTTGAGTGTTAATTTTGTATCCTGCAAATTTGCTGTATTTGTTTATTATTTCTAACAGTTTTTTGGTGGAGTGTTTAGGGTTTTCAACAAGTAAGATCATATAACCTGTGAACCGAGATAATTTTACTTCTTCCTTTCCAATTTGAATGCCTTTTATTTATTTACTTTTTCTTGTCTAATTGCTCTGGCTAGGACACCTGGTACTGGTGTGCGTGGGCATCCTTGCCTTGTTCCAGATCCCAGAGGGAAAGCTTTCAGTTATTTACCATTGAGTATGATGTTGCCTGTGAGGTTTTCACATGTGGCCTTTATTATGTAGAGACAATTTCCTTCCAATCCTGATTTGTTGTGTAGAATGAAAGGGCATTGAATTTTTTCAAATGTTTTTTCTGCATCAATTGAGGTGATCACGTGGGTTTTTTCCCTCATTCTGTTAATATGGTATATTACTTTGATTTTTGTATGTTGAAATTTTCTTCCATTCCAGGGATAAATCTCACTTGGTCATGGTGTATAATCCTTTTAATGTGTTGTTATATTCAGTTTGCTAGTATTTTGATGAGGATTTTTACATCAATATTCATCAGGAATATTGGTCTGTAGTTTTATTTTAGTATACTTGTCTCATTTTGGTATCAGGGTAATGCTGGACTCATAAATGAATTTCAAAGCGTTCTCTTCTCCTTAATTTTTGGGAAGCATTGAGAAAGACTGGTGTTAACTCTTCTTTAAATGTTTGCTAGAATTCTCCAGGGAAGCCATTTAGTCCTGGGCTTTTCTTTGTTGGGAGTTTTTTGATTACTGATTCAATCTGTTTACTAATTATAGGTCTGTTCAGATCTTTTCATTTCTTCATGATTCAGTCTTGGTAGGTTGTATGTTTTTAGAAATGTATCCATTTCTTTTAGGTTACCCAATTTGTTAACATATAATTGTCAATAGTAGTCTCTTATGATCCTTTTTATTTCTGCGACATCAGTTGTGATGTCTCCTCTTCCATTTCTGAATTTTTTATTGTCTTCTCTCTTTTTTTCTTAGTTAGTCTAAGGATTTGTCAATTTTATTGGTCTTTTCAAAAAGCCAACTCTTAGTTTTGTTGATTTCTTTCCATTGTTTTTCTACTCTCTGTTTCATTTATTTTTGCTCTGATCTTTATTATTCTCTCCTTCTGCTAACTTTGCGTTTAGTTTGTTCTTCTTTTTCTAGTTCTTTGAGGTGTGAAGTTAGGTTGTTGATTTGAGATTTTTGTTCTTTCTTTAATGTAGGTGTTTTCCAAAACAGAACTTCCGTCTTAGTTTTGTCTTAGTACATCCCATAAGTTTTTGTTTGTTATTTTTTATTTTATTTTTGTTAACATTGGTTTATAACATTATATAAATTTCAGAGGTACATCATCATTATATTTCGATTTCTGTGAAGACTACATCGTGTTCACCACCAAAAGTCTAACTGCCATCTGTCACCATAAACATGTGCCCTTTTACCCCTTTTGCCCTCCCCCACCCCTCATACCCTCTGGTAACCAACAATCTGTTCTCTGTGTCTATGTGTTTGTTTGTTGTTGTTACTTTATCTTCCACATATGAGTGAGATCATACAGTATTTGGCTTTCTCCATCTGACTTATTTCGCTTAGCATAACACCCTCAAGGTCCATCCATGTTGTCGCAAATGGCAAGATTTCATCTTTTTTTATAGCTGAGTAGTATTCCATTGTATATATACCACATCTTCTTTATTCATCTATCAAGTTGTTTTCAAGTCTTGACTATTGTAAATAATGCTGCAATGAATACAGGGGTGCATATATCTTTTTCAATTAATGTTTTCATGTTCTTTGGATAAATACCCAGAAGTAGTATAGCTGGATTGTGTGGTAGTTCTATTCTTAATTTTTTGAGGAATCTGTGTACTCTTTTCCATATTGGCTGCCCCAGTTTACATTTCCATCAGCAACATACAAGGCTTCCCTTTTCTCCACATCCTCTCCAACACTTGTTATTTCTTGTCTTTTTAATAATAGCTGTTCTGATGAGTGTGAGGTGATATCTCACTGTACTTGTGATTTGCATTTCCCTAATAATTAGTGATCTACTTTGAACATTTTTCCCTGTGCCTGTTGACCATCTGTATATCTTCCTTGGAAAAATGTCTGTTCCGATCCTCTGCCCGTTTTTTTGGTTTTGTTTTGCTTTGTTTTGTTTGTTTGTTTGTTTTTGAGTAAGATTAGCTCTGAGCTAACATCTGCTGCCAATCCTTCTCTTTTTGCTGAGGAAGACTGGCCCTGAGCTGGCATCTGTGCCCATCTTCCTCTACTTTATATGTGGGACGCCTGCCACAGCATGGCTTGACAAGCGGTGTGTAAATCCACACCCAGGATGCAAACCGGTGAACCCCAGGCTGCCAAAGTGAAACATGCAAACTTAACTGCTGTGCCTTTGGGCAGGCCCCCCTGCCCATTTTTTAATTGGGTTATTTGGTTTTTTATTGTTGAGTTGTATGAGTTCTTTATATATTTTACATATCAACCCCTCATTGGACATATGATTTACAAATATGTACTCTCAGTTGTTACATTGTCTTTTCATTTTGTTGATGGTTTCTTTTGCTGTGGAGAAGCTCTTTAGTCTGATGTAGTCCCATTTGTTTGTTTTTCTTTTGTTTCCCTTGCCTGAGGAGACATGATAGTCAAAAAGATATGGTAAGACCAATGTCAAAGAGCATACTGCCTACATGTTCTTCTAGGAGTTTTACGGTTTCAGGTCTTACACTCAAGTCTTTAACGCATTTTGAGTTGATTTTTGTGCATGGTGTAAGATAATGGTCTACTTTCATTCTTTTGCATGTGGCTGTCCAGTTTTCCCAACCCATTTATTGAAGAGACTTCCCTTTCTTCATTGTATGTTCTTGGTTCCTTTGTCAAAAATTAGCCATCCGTGGATGTGTGGGTTTATTTCTGTGCTCTCGATTCTGTTCCCTTGATCTGTGTGTCTGCCTTTGTGCCAGTACCCTGCTATTTTGGTTACTATAGCTTTGTAGTATGTTTTGAAGTCAGGGAATGTGATACCTCCAGTTTTGTTCTTTTTTCTCAGAATTGCTTTGGCTGTTCAGGGACTTTTGTTGTTTCATATAAATTTTAGGATTCTTTGTTCTGTTTCCGTGAAAAATGTCAGTGGGACTTTGATAGGGATTGCATTGAATCTGTAGATTGCTTTAGGAAGTATGGACATTTTGACTATGTTAATTCTTCCAATCCATGAACATGGAATATCTTTCCATTTTTGTGTCTTCTTCAATTTCTTTCAATAATGTTTTATAGTTTTCAGTGTACAGGTCTTTCACTTCTTTGGTTACATTTATTCCTAGGTATTTTATTGTTTTCATTGCATTTTTGTTGTTGTATTCTTGATTTCTCTTTCTGCTGTTTCATTGTTAGTGTATAGAAACACAACTGATTTTTGTATGTTGATTTTGTGCCCTGCAACTTTACTGTATTCATTTATCATTTCTTTCTTTTTTTTTTTTTGAGGAAGATCAGCTAACATCTGCCACCAATCCTCCTCTCTTTGATGAGTAAGACTGGCCCTGAGCTAACATCCATGCCCATCTTCCTCTATTTTACCTGTGGGACACCAGCCACAGCATGGCCTGACAAGCAGTGCGTAGGTCCGCACCTGGGATCTGAACCAGCAAACCCCAGGCCATGGAAGCAGAACATGTGAACTTAACTGCTGTGCCACCTGGCTGGCCCCTCATTTATCATTTCTAATAGTTTTTTGGTGGATTCTTTAAGGTTTACCAGGTAGAGAATCATGTCATCCACAAACAGTGACAGTTTTACTTCTTCCTTTCCAATTTGGATCTCTTTTTTTTTTTTCTTTTTCTTGCCTATTGCTCTGGCTAGGACTTCCAATACTATGTTGAACAAGAGTGGGAAGAGTGGGCATCCTTGTCTTGTTCCTGTTCTTAGAAGAATTGCTTTCAGTTTTTCACCATTGAGTATGATGTTGGCTGTGGGTTTGTCATATATGGCTTTTATTATGTTGAGATACTTTCCTTCTATACCCATTTTATTCAGACTTTTTATCATAAATGGATGCTGTATCTTGTTGAATGCTTTCTCTGCGTCTGTTGAGATGATCATGTGATTTTTATTCCTCATTTTGTTAATGTGGTGTATCACATTGATTGATTTGCAGATGTTGAACCATCCTTGCATCCCTGGAATAAATTTCACTTGATCATGGTGCATGATCCTTTTAATGTATTGTTGTATTTGATTTACTAATATGTTGTTGAGGATTTTTGCATCTACATTCATCAGTGATGTCAGCCTGTAGCATTCTTTTTTTGTCTTGTCCTCGTCTGGTTTTGATATCAGGGTAATGCTGGGCTCACAGAATGAGTTAGGAAGTATCTCTTCCTCTCCAATTTTTTGGAAGAGTTTTGGAAGGATATCTATTAAGTGTTCTATGAATGTTTGGTAGAATTCACCAGGGAAGCCATGTGTTTCTGGACTTTCTCATTTGGGGAAGTTTTTGATTATTGTTTCTATCTCCTTACTAGTGATTGGACTATTCAGATTCTCTGTTTCTCCTTGATTCAGTTGGAAAGTTGTATGATTCTAAGAATTTATCCATTTCCTCTAGATTATCAATGTTGGTGTATAGCTTTTCATAGTATTCTCTTATAGTCTTTTGTATTTCTGTGGCGTCTGTTGTAATTTTTCCTCTTTAATTTCTGATTTTATTTACTTGAGCCTAATATCTTTTTTTCTTGGTGCGCCTAGTTGAAAGTTTGTCAATTTTGTTTATCTTTTCAAAAAACCAACTTTTAATTTCATTGATCTTTTCTATTGTCTTTTTAATCTCTATTTCCTTTATTTCTGCTCTAATTTTTATTAGTTCCTCCCTTCTTCCTCCCTTCTACTGATTTTGGACTTTGTTTTTCTTTTTCTAGTTCCTTTAGGTGTATTGTTAGATTGTTTATTTAAGATTTTTCCTTGTTTCTCAAAGTAGGCTTGTATTGCTATAAACTTCCCTCTTAGTACCACTTTTGCTGTATCCCATAAATTTTGGTATATCGTATTTTCATTTTCATGGTCTCCAGGTATTTTTTTATTTCTCCTTTGATTTCTCTGTTGACCCAATACTTGTTTAGTAGCATTTTGTTTAATCTCCACATATTTGTGGCTTTTCCAGTTTTCTTCTTATAGTTGATTTCCACTTTTACAGTGTTGTGATCAGAAAAGATGCTTGGAGGGCTGGCCTCATGGCCAAGTGGTTGAGTTCACACACTCCACTCCGGTGGCCCAGAGTTTTGCCAGTTTGAATCCTGGGCGCAGACATGGCACTGCTCATCAGGCCATGCTGAGGCAGCATCCCACATGCCACAACTAGAAGGACCCACAACTAAGAATACACAACTATGTACCGGGGGGCTTTGGGGAGAAAAAGTAAAACTAAAATCTTTAAAAAAAAAAAAAAAAGAAAAGATGCTTGGTATTATTTCAGTCTTCTTAAATTTATTGAGACTTCTTTTGTGGACTAATATGTGACCTATCTTGGAGAATTTTCCATGTGCATTCAAAAAGAATGTGTATTCTGCAATTTTTAGATGGAATATTCTGTATATGTCTATTAAGTCCACCTGATCTAATACGTCTTTTTTTTTTTTTTGAGGAAGATTCACACTGAGCTAACATTTGTTGCCAATCCTCCTCTTTTTTTTTCGCTTGAGGAAGATTAGCCTTGAGCTAACATCTGTGCCAATCTTCCTCCACTTTGTATGTGGGATGCCTCCAGAGCATAGCTGATGTGTGGAGTATGTCCACACCTGGGATCTGAACCTGCAAACCTGGGAAGCCAAAGCAGAGCACAGAACTCTAACCACTCGGCCATGGGGCCAGCCCCTCTAATGTGTCATTTAAGGCCAATGTTTTCTTATTGATCTTCTGTCTGGATGATCTATCTATTGATGTAAGTGGAGTGTTAAATTCCCCTACTATTATTGTGTTACTGTTAATTTCTCCTTTTATGTCTGTTAATGCTTGCTTTATATATTCAGGTGCTCCAGGTTGAGTACGTAGATAATTTACAAGTGTTATGTTCTCTTGTTGGATTGTTCCGTTTATTGTTATGTAATGCCCTTCTTGTTACAGTTTTTGTTTTAAAGTCTATTTTGTCAGATGTAAGTATTGCTATCTGAGCTTTCTTTTCATTTCCATTTGCATAGAATATCTTTTTTTCTATCCCTTCCCTTTCAGTTTGTGAGTATCTTTAGGTCTGAAGTGTGTCTCTTATATGCAGAATATATATGGGTCTTGTTTTTTAATCCATTCAGCCACCCTATGCCTTTTGATTGGAGCATTTAGTCCACTTACATTCAAAGTAACTATTAATAAGTAAGTACTTATTGCCATTCTGTTACTTTTTTTCTGGATGTTTTTGTAGTTTTCCTCTGTTCCTTTCTTCTTCTCTTGCTCTATTCCCTTGTGGTTTGATGGCTACCTTTAGTGTTATGTTTAAGTTCCTTTTTCTTTATTTTTGGTGCATTTATTATAGGTTTTGGTTTGTGGTTACCACGAGATTCAAATATAATAACCTATGTAAATAGCAATCTATATTAAGTTGATGATCTCTTAAGTTTGACTTCTTATTAAAAGCCCTACACTTTTACTCTCCCCCCCCCCCACCATGGTTTAGGCTTTTGATATCATATTTTACCTGTTTTATTTTTGTGTATCCTTCCATCTATTATCATAGATATATATGATTTTAGTACTTTTGTCTTTTGACCTTCATATTTGCTTTATAGGTGGTTGATCCCCTACTTTTCCTGTATATTTGCTTTTACCAGTGATATTTTTTCTTTGATAATTTTCTTATTCCAATGTGTAACCTTTTCTTTTCCACTTAAGTAAGTCCCTCTGACATTTCTTGTAAGGCTGGTTTAGTGGCGATGAACTCCTTTAGTTTTTGCTTGTTTGGAAAACCCTTTACCTCTCCTTCCATTCTGAATGATAACTTTTTGGGTAGAGTATTCTTGGTTGTAGGTTTCTTCCTTTGTATGAATACCATGAGTTTTAATATGTTGTGTTTTCATTTTCATTTGTCTCAAGATGTTTTCCAATTTCCTTCGTGATTTATTCTTCGACCCATTGGTTCAAGAGCTAACTTGCTAGTTTTGGGGGGAAAAAGTTTCTATCTAAATGAGTTTGAAGACCAGGTGCAAAGCAGGGCAGGGCTCTCCTCATGCACAGCGTGGACGTGGAAGGCCCAGGCTGTGGGATGCTCACCATCTGGAGAAGGGTCCTCAGAACCAGCTATGGTTCTGTCATGAGATTTGATGAGCATCTTGATCACTAGCTCCACTTGAGGCTTTGTGTGTATTTGTGACTCTGTTCAGACAGAGGTTTGGTTTGTGGTGCAGTGACCATCCCCAGGGCACAACACAGTTGTGTCTGTACCTACTTTTGTTCTTGTGCTCAGAGAGGACCAGACACAGGCAGAGAGACAGTCTGGAGAGAGGCTCACCAAACAGCTCACAGGCTTCAGAGGTTTTTAATGCCAAGTGCTAAGGTGTCCATCTGGTCTCCTCATCAACTCCTCTATGTACCCCTTCCTTGGAAACCACTGCTCTCCTTCTCTCCACTCTCCTCCCTCATTCAAAGGAAGGAGTAAGAGAGTGAATAATGTACCATGGACTTTATATGCATCATCCCCGTGAAGCCTCACTAAGTATCACTGTCCCCATTTTATAGTTGAAAGAACTGAGGCCCACAAAGTTTAAGTAACTTGCTCAATCAATGCTGAATAAGTAGACAGTGAGTAAAAGGAAGAGATTGGACCTCAAAATGGGTCTTTCTGGATCTAACACTCAGATTCTTCCCATTGTGGCTCCCCCTCCCATTCCTTTAACAGATATGTACTATGTGCTTGCTCTGTGCTAGGAGCTCAGGGAGCTACAAAGAAAAACAAAATATGGCTCTTGGCATCCAAGGAAACCATTGGTAGCAGAGGAGATAGATGACAAACCTGTAATTACAACAGATTTTAAAAAGTGCTACAGAGGTGTAAATACTATGGGATCACAGAGAAGTAGGGAGTCAGGGGTACAAGCAGAGAGACAGCTCACATTTAGGGCCGGACTTCTCCAGGAAAAAAGGAGGAAGACAGAGGACATTTGGGAATTTATTTAAATAAATGCCAGATGGTAAATATTCTAGGCTCGGCAGGCCAGGCAGTCTCTGTTGCAACTACTCAGCTCTGCCACTGTAGCACAAAAGCAGGCCCAGACAAAGCATCAGTGAATGAGCAGGGCTGTGTTCCAATAAAGCTAAATTTACAAAAACAAGAGGCAGCTGGATTTCACCCTGGCACCAGAGTTTGCAGACCCCTGCAAGATCAAAGGAGGTGACAAAAGCTGCAGGCAATCAGATTTTTGTTCTAGAGAGATCACTCTGTAGGCTGGGCCAGGAAGTGAAACAAGGAAAGGTGCGGTGACTTTTATAATCCCTTCCATTGGAATAGAGCTTTACAACTTCACAAAAGGTACCTCCACTGGTTCTCACAGCAACCTTGCAGGGAGAGGGCATGAGTATTACTAGTCAATGATCTCACTTAAAAAATGAGAAAACCAGAGACTCAGTACAGGTCAGGCAAGTACCCTTGGATAACGCAAGCTAATGGCCCTGCTCAGCCTCAAATAAGGCCTTTTGACTGAACTTCATTTCCTTTGCTTTCTGAATGTTTGTTCTATGGTCAAAGAAGTAATAGTAATAGTTAGAAGAAGCAGCGCCAGCATCAGCAGCTAACATTTATTGAACTCTTACCTCATGCCAAGCCCTATTCCAAGTGTTTTGTAAATTTAACTCACTTATTTCTCACAGGATCCCTATGAGGTAGGTATTATTATTATCCCCATTTAACTGGCACAAGAGAGATCAAATAACCAGCTCAAGATGACACAGAATGAGAACCCAGATCCAGTCATTCTGGTTCAAGAAGCCAAGTACCTGATAAAGACTCTCTCTTGACTTAAACTTTAGTCAGGCTCCTCTGAGCCCTCTTCTCAACTAGACCTTGACCTTGGCCCCATCCCCGTTCCTTTTTGAGTCCAATCATTACAAAAATCCTGCTAAGTCAGTTTAGAGAGAATCCCCCACTCTTGATCTCCAATCTACCTTGATATCTGGTCAAATTCCTCATTCCCCACCCTTGGTATCTCACCACCCTGGCCTGTCTTCTGCAAGAATCCTGTTAAGTCGGTTTAGCAAGAATGCCGCTACCCTTAATGTCATCTCTTAGTACTCTTCCATCCACTGGCCTCCTCAATCTGCAAGGCCCCAGCTGTCTCTGCTGTGTTCAGAGTTGAGCCTCATCTCACTTCCTATTGTGATAGTCTTGACACCTATCACAATGGCCCTGAGTAAAGTCTTCCTTACCATTTTAACAAGTGTCAGAATAAATCTTTCTTTAACATCCCTCACCACTGGGGTATGCCATCTCCTCAGGTCAGAGGTCAGAGGGCTGCAGGTATGGGAATCAGAGGTGTGAGGAAGGAAAACAGGAGTTAGCATGGAATGAGATAAGCTGGGTGACGGAACATTTCATCCTTCCCAGACTCCTCTGCCCTTTCATGCCTTTGCACAAGCCATCACTAAAATGGCCCTGTCAATGCAAATAATTCATAACCAACCTATAAATCAGAATTGGGGTGAGTTTATTATGAGCCAGAGTGAGGATTATAACCCGGGAAGGCCTTAGAAGGCGTTTTGGAGAAGCATTGGTTTCAGTACAGTCTTACATCTTTTTAGAATAAAGAACATACGTTAAACACACCCAGGATACATTTTCATCAAAATTTCAAACAGATATTCAGTTGCAAATTAGCAGGTCAACATGACCATGATGTCAGGAAAGGGACTAATCTGGGCATTACTAATAGGGCAGAGGAGGGGAATCTGCATTCCAATCTTAAGAGAGTGCACTCTTTACTTTAATGGTTGAGCAGATGTACAATGTATGTTTGATAGGCCGCAAGTCAGGCTTTTTAGTTCTAGTCAAACCAGTTTTGAACCTGAATATTTACCCCATATACCTCATTATGTGAAAATCTCTTGTCAGCCCCACCACTATCCTCTCCCCAAACTCCTACGCACCCTACATCACTCTACTCAGCTGTCACCAAGGTAAAGGCAACCTCCTCTTCCCTAGAGAGAGTTTAGAACTCCTTTCTCTGAGCAGCAGACTTCTCTGCTGATGCCTGTCTTAGCGGACTGCATCACCACCATTTACAAGTCTGTCTCCCTTAATAGACTGTGTACTCTTTCAAGTGTGCGCCATGCCACCTTCAACCCTAAATTCAAGACTTTTAAAACACTGCCTCATTCTCAGTGGCTTGTAACAATAGTAATTTATTGTGAATTCCAAACACTAGTTCCTGATCTGCAGAAAGGCTTCCATGTGGTCATTTAAAAACCCAGGCTCCTTTCTTATTGTGGCTCCATCTTCCACTAGGACCTTGAGGTTCTCTGCGTTTAGCTGGAAGATAAGGAAAGAGGATGAAGGATTGCATGTGGAAGCTGGAAGCAGCACTCTTCACTTCTGCTCACATTCTATTGGCCACAAGTTGGTCACATGGCCACAACCTAGCTGCAAAGGAGGTGGGGAAATGTAGTCAAACTTTGTGTCCCGGAAAAAAGGAAGTGGGCCACAGCCAAACCACCTGGGTTCCTGGGTTTAAATTATAGTTCTATCACTTACTGGTTGTGTGACCTTGGACAAATTACTTAACCTTTTACAGCTACAGTTTCCTCATCTGTGTAAATAAGAATAATATCCATTTCATGGGGTTGATATAGGGAATAAATGAGCTAATATATGGAAAGTACTTAGAAGAGTGCCCAGCATCTAGTAAATGCCATATAAAGGTTAACTGTTATCATTGTTAATATCCTCTCATCAGAATTCTTCCACACCTTCCCCTCTGACCCAGAGTAAAAGCTGAAGTCTTTACAATGGCCTCAGAAACCCTACGCGATCTGCCCCCAGTTACCTCCTGCCTCCTCATCACTCAAGTCACCCTGACCTCTTTGCTCTTGCTTGAAAGTACCGGGCAGCTCCCACCCCAGGGCCTTTGAGTTGCAGTTGCTCTGCCCAGAAGGCCCTTCCCCAGGTTTCTGCATGGCTCACTCCAAAACTCCCTCAGACGTCTGCTCAAATGTCACCTGCCCTGACGACCAGAGACTGCAAGCAGCCCCTCTCCAGTACCTCCCATTCCCCTTCTCTATTTTATTTTTCTCCACATCTTCTATTACCACCTGATATGCCATGTATTTAACCTGGTGTTCATATTCATCTGTCTTGCCCACTGGGCTTCAAGCTCCAAGAGGGCAGGACTCTTTGCCTCTCATTCTCTTCCATGTGCCCAGCTCCTACGATAGCGTGTGGCACAGAGTAGGCACTCAATAACTATTTATTCAACGTATCAATACGTTTGCAAATGAATGAATGGCGATTCTCCACTGACACTCTAACATCTTTGGCCTTGTTAAATGCTTCTCACCATTGTGGTGACTCTGATTTCTGTCCTGTCAGACATAAAATTCATCTAAGTCTGTGCAACGCACAGACCCTCTGTTGGAGACAAATAGCAACATAGACTTCTTTGGTTTCATACGGAGAGCTGTGGTTTGACAAGGAACTGAAGATTCTGGAATTGGGATGGTCCCAGAGAGTCCAGAAAACATGGTTTTGTGTTCTTAGACTGTAATCTGCAGAAGAGCAGTAAGAATAAAGTCTGGCTGCATCTGTACAACCAAGGGGCCAGTCCCATGATCCACTCAGTGTGTTGCATGTCCTGAGTCTGGCGACATCCAGTGACGATGGTTAAAGTTCATACAGTGTGTCAAAGTAAATGCTAATTAACAACCAGATCTGCAAATCACTGAAGATACTTGTTTTCTCTTTTCGCTTTAATGAGAAGTGAATTTCTTCTAGGGTTACTGTTAACTTCCGTAGTTGTGTCTTGTGAGCACTTTCCTGTCAACTTTTTCTATGATTGTATCAATTTAGGGGAAGAACGCAGTGTAGAAGACAGTTTTCTTTTTTTAAAGATTTTATTTTTTTCCTTTTTTCTCCCCAAACCTCCCCAGTACATAGTTGTATATTCTTCGTTGTGGGTCCTTCTAGTTGTGGCATGTGGGACGCTGCCTCAGTGTGGTTCGATGAGCAGCGCCACTCCCGCGCCCAGGACCGGAACCAATGAAACACCGGGCCGCCTGCAGCGGAGCGCGCGAACTTAACCACTCGGCCACCGGGCCAGCCCCTAGAAGACAGTTTTTTCAGATCTGCGTTGTCAAACAGCACTTTTTTTCTCACAAAGGTGAGAAGTCCTTCCCTGGCTTAAGATAGCACTGAAATGAAGTGTCGAAGAGTTACTTCTCCAAACAGACACTAATTCTAATTTTTGCTCCACACTCAGTGTATGCAAACAAACATGTTAGAATGTGTATTTCACAGGCTGTGAAAACTGAAACCGGTTCCAGCTGGTTTGGGTGGGGATCAGACTTTCTACCCACAATTGAATTGAACCCACCACAGAATCCTCCCACAGAAGAAAACAAGCTTGGATGTGTCTGGCTGCAGCCAACAGCCCTTAAGGGCCGCGTCCAAAAACTTTGTTTTTGGAAGAAAAATTCTTGTCTGGGAGGCTCCCAACCCCCACCCCCACCCTTAGGCAGGCTTCCTGTGTTTTATTCTCCTAAAGCACACCTTTTTGCAATGCTTGGCGTTTAGAATTGTTTGAATTCTCTGTCTGCCCGCACTACAGGTCAGCTCGGGAAGAGACTGGCTGTCTTCGATCCCACGCACTGCAGTATCCCGGATGCTTGGCGCAGTAAGGGCTGCATAAACACGTGTATTGACGACCAACTGACTGATTCCTTTCTCGCTGTGATTAACGTACCGGGATGTCAGAAAGAGCTCCAAATTTCATTAGAGCGTCCGGGTCCCATCTTGGCTCTACCTCTTCTTGCTCTGTGACTCTGGAAAAGTCACCCAGCCTTTCCGAGCTTCTACTGCCTGATCTGCAAAATAAGGATGACAGTGTCCTCCTTTGGGGCATTTCTAAGGAGCACGTGTGATCATGGACTTAGTGCTTAGTAGATGTTCAAAGCACATCAGGCAAACTCAGTCAAGTGGTGACGATTTTAGCATCAATGCTATAAGAGCACTTTATGCTGGAAAAGAAGATGAGTAATTTAAAAATTGAGGATATGGCCATCTACATCTTTGCCACCTGAAGTCAGTGTATGTGAGGTAAAATGGATATCTGTAGCATGTGGGAACTTGTGGAAGTGGCAGCAAATAAACTCATATTGATTATCTGTCTTATCTTGTCCAGACTTTCTGACTGCAAGCTCCCTGAGGTGAGGGATCCTGGATTATTCATCAAGAGTGCCAGCCTAAGGTCAGGGTGGGCCCTAGGCGTATTCAGTGCATATTTACCTGACCTAAATGAGCTCTGCATTTCCTCCAGCTGTTGAACCCACCCAGTAAATTGCTTTACCTGTATCTAAATTCTGTCCATCCTTTAGTGTTTATGAGTCCACTCCTGAATTTTGCTTCCTATTGGCATAGGATTATATCTAATCAATAAATCTCTGGACTAGCCAAATGACACCCTAATTTCTGTGGATTCTGACTTCTCAGGGATGTTTTAAAGACACCCGCAGAGGTGGGACTTCTAGGAAACGGGCCCAATAAGAAAAGTTACCATCAGGGTGGCTGCAAGGTGGTAGGAGTTGGAGGAAACAGGGAGTTGTTGTTTAATGGGTGTGAGTTTCAGTTTTGCAAGATGATAAAGTTCTGGAGATTGGTTGTACGAAACGTGAATATATTTAACACTACTGAACTGTGCACTTTAAAAGGAGTAAGACAGTAAATTTTGTTATGTGTATTTTACCACGATTTTTTAAAACGTAACCATTAGAAGTCTCCACTATACACTGAAGAAAGAGGGTAAAACCACCTTGGGGTAAAGATGTTGCATTTTACTTTATCACAGATTGTCTCGAAAGCCTGGGCGTGTTCTTATCATCTCCAGGTTCTTTCAGGTCTAAACATTGATCTGCAAGATCAAATAGGAATGAAATATTGTCCAAATGTTTCCTATTGCCAAGTTGAAAAATGAGCTTAGAAAATGTGTCCACACTATAAAATAATGTGTAAAAGTTATTAAATACACGGACCCAAATTAACTGTGACGTAATTACCGTTTGCTTTTTGTGGTGAGAACGTTTAAGATCTACTCTCTTAGCAACTTTCAAGTTCACAACACAGTATTATTAACAACACTTGGGTTTTGAACAAAGGTTTAGTAATTAGGGACTTCTCTAGCAACGACTCCAGACCTGTGGTGAGGCTCTACACGCCTGGTTTCTGGCTCAGAGTTCCACAGCTCCATTCAAGTTATTGGGTGAATTCACCTGCCTTTTGTCTTCTTGCTTCCCAGGGCGAGGTTGCCTAGAGTTAAATGCCAAACAGAAATAAGAAGGGTTTTCAATATTTACATTTACCTTCTGTAGGAACCCAGAGACTATCTTCATCCAACAGCTCTGCCACTTGTCATATTTAAGCTATTATTTAACCAGGAAAAGGGGGTGCGGGGAGCACTTATGTGGTGATGGACGAGGAATAGTGTACAAGTGAAATTTCACAATGACATAAACTATAATGAACTCAATAAAAAACCCCACTATTGTTTAAACGGCAGCAACATTCTAATCACAGCAAAGTACAGTTAATCCAGGGCTTTTTCCCATTCCTTCTTAAAGCATTCAACATCGTTGACTTCACTTCCCTTTTGAAAAGCTCTCTACTGCTTTGTCTCCAGCTGTGGTTTTCTGTTTTTCTTCCTCCTTCCCTGACTCTTTCCTTCCCGCTGCCTTTGCTCCCCTGCTTTTCTCCTCTATTCTTCACTCAAGGAATATTTCTGGAGGGGCTGCAATGTGCCAGGCACTGTGCTCCCAACGGGGAGCAAAACAGATGTGGAGCCCGCTCCCCTAGGGTGTCCCTAAGAGTGAAGAGACAGGTGTGGATCAAAGCATCACAGTAACAAGTGTGGACTTGCAATGACAGCCCATGATGGAGGCATGGGGCCATGGAGAGTTCAGGGAAGATCACCGGGGCTGAGACCTGAAGGATGAGTAAGAGCCTGTGGGCGAGGTGGACGAGGTGAAGACGCAAGGTCATAACCCCAATGTTGTCTCAGGCAGCTCCATGTTCACTAACATGCTTGATTTTCTCAGTGCTTGTTGCTTAAAACCATTTCCACCTACATCATATTATGCCGATACTCTGTTGTGGGGGAGGACAAAGCATTATTAGCCCTTCATGTAATTGAGGACACAGGTTCAGACCCATTAAATGGTGTACTCAGAGTCACATGGTCAGTAAGTAGCACTGCTGGACTGACCCCTGGTCTCCAACCCTAAGTCCTGGGAGTCCCTTCCCTCTACCACTTACAGGACCTCACCAGAAAGCTCGCAGACGCAGCTCACTGGGCCCACCTTCTCCTCAGATGCAGGTTTCACATTAGCTGCCAGATATTTCCACAGGGGCATCCCAACACCGTCACCAAAACAAAATAGCAAAAACTGTTAGTCTTCTACAAAAATCAGTTTTGCTTTTAAAGTTTCTTAGATTCGTTCTGCTGATATTGTTCTGCCAAAATCTTGGATTTATTCTCCTCTTCTTTGGCCAGGCTTCTGGCAAGTCACCCAGTCCACTGAGTGTCCCCGCACAGACTTGTACCTCTGTCTATCCGATTTCATCTCCATTTCCATTCCCATTACCTGTGCAGCGTTTCATCACACCTGCCAGGCAACAGACGTCTGTTGTTCCTACTATGTGTAAGATACTATCTTGCCCTCAAGGAGTTTGAAACCCAAAGGAAAGAAGAGACATACCCACAAACATTCAGAGAGTGGGAAAGACAAATGTCCAAAGTGCTGTGTCATTCCATAAATACTTATGAAGTAGCTCACGTGTCAGTTCCTTTTCTAGGCACTGGGATAAAAAGAAGAATAAGATGTGCTTTCTGTGCTTGAGGGGCCTTACAACTGAGGAGGGAGGGAAGGACCAGAGGGTAACCTCTGTGAGGGTAGGCATTTTTGTCTGCTTTGGTTCACTGCTGACTCCCCAGCCTCCCGAAGAGTGCTGGGCCCATAGCAGATCCTTCGTAAGTATCTGTTGGAAGAATGAATGGGGGAGCAAATCAGTAACAGCCCTTCTGGCTTCCCTTGGCCTTTTTTAAAGGTCCCTGGCCTAGAATACAATCATGAATTGAGGCTGGACTGGACATTACTTTACAAGACAGAAACATGTACTCAGAATTTTCCCTTCCCTCCCACACTGATCAGCTGTTCTTGACCCCAACATATGACCCTCGCTTCTTTTTTCTCTTGCGAGGAGTTATTTCCTCGGGAAGCTCCTTAAATCCTCATGATAACAGTTTCTCTGTGGGCCAACCCCATCAATCCTCCCAAGTAAATGTCCACTGAACCCAGCTGGCTACAGTCCTGAAGTGCCACTCCTCGTCCATGCCCCCAACACCTTCAGGTCACCTGAGCTCTCACCACCTTGAATAAACCTCATTAGTAGTTTGATGGTATCTCATTGATGCATCTCATTATAATATTCTTACATCTATGTATAATTTTAAGTAAAAGGGATCATAACATACATGCTATTTTTATCGTGGATACTTTTTCTTTCTCCTTTTCCCTTTTCTCCCTTCAGAGCAGCATCTTACCCACCATTTTCTCCCCAAGTAAGTCGTGTTAAAAACCTTGTGTGTCTCGCCATATCTTTCTCTTACTCAGACAATTCTATACAGATTTACATACATTTACACATATACATGGCTTCGTCACAATTTTGCAAAAATGAAACCACATCTATTTTCTGCATCTTGTTTTTCCCACTCAGGAGCACATGGTGAAAATCCCAGCAAGTGGGTGAAAATTTCTAATTCATTCTTCTGAAAGGCCACATTGTATCCATCGTATGACTGTATCACAAGTTCGTTCATCATCCTCCTCTGATGGACGTCCACTTTGTTTCTAGCTCTTAGCCGCTACGGATGATGCTATAATAAACATCTTTCCGTGTATTTTTCAGAGAAGTTTCATTTATTTAACAAAAATGTACATAGCATTTATTATGTGACCTACACCATTTTAAGCACTTCATAAATACCAACTCATTTATTAATGCTACATTGCCTTCCCAAAAGGCTGTAACACTTCATGTTTCCACCAAGAGGAAACACTTCCCATATTCCAATAACAAGTAACAATATGACTCCTCTTAATTTTGCGAAGCTGACGGGTGTCAGATAATATCTTATTGTTGCTTTGACTTGCACGTCCCTGCGCTAGCGAATTTAAGCATCTTTTCATGTCTGTGGGTCTTTGGGTTTGCTCTTCTGCATATTGCCAGTTCATATCAGTTGCAAGTTTTCTGTTGCATTGTTGATCATTTTTCTTATCGATTTGTAAGAGCTCTTTATATATTAAAACAATCAACTCCTTTTCTAGCATATGCATTATTAATATTTTCGTATCCATTGTTGGTCTTATAGACTTTGTTTATCATAGGTTTTGCTTTAAATTAAAAATTTTTTCATATGATCAAATATGGCTATCTTTATAGACTTTAGGTTTCTATTGTTCGTGTAATTGCCTAGATGTCTTGCCTAGCTTTTAAAGAATTATATCTAAGCCTTTAATTCATCTGCAGTTTATGTTCATAGATGGTGTAAAATGGAGTCCGTTTTGATTTTCTTCCAGAAAGAAGTCGGTTTTTTATTAGATGGCCCACCTCTTTCCCCCTGAATTAAACTACCACATTTTTCCTACATGAACGTCTCATTGGGATCTAACTCTATGTCCACATTGTATTGAGTTCATTACTGTGGCTTTAGGGTCTGATTATCTGGTAAGGCAAATCTCCCTTACTGTTTTCCTTTTTCATAGTTTTCTTAACTAATATTGAGCATTTATTTTTTCTGATGAATTGTATGACCACTTTGTCCAATTCCAAGGAAAAAAACCTTATTTTCATTCTAATGGAAACAGCATGAAATGAATTTTAGGAGAATTGACTTTTTCATTAAATAAGATTTCCCATCAAAAACGTGGAAGACCTCACCATCTATTCAGATCTTTTTTGTCTTTTCTTTTTTTTTTTTTTGAGGAAGATTAGCCCTGAGCTAACTGCTGCCACCAATCCTCCTCTTTTTGCTGAGGAAGACCGGCCCTGAGCTAACATCCATGCCCATCTTCCTCCACTTTCTATGTGGGACACCAGCCACAGCATGGCTTGCCCAGTGGTGCCATGTCCACACCCAGGATTCAAACCGGTGAACCCCGGGCCACCAAAGTGGAATGTGCGCACTTAACCACTGTGCCACCAGGCTGGCCCCATCTTTTTTGTCTTTTTCTTAAGGTATACTTTTTGGTGAGGAAGATTGGCCCTGAGCTAACATCTGTTGCCAACCTTCCTCTTCTTTTTTCTCTCCCCGAAGCCCCAGCACATAGTTGTCTACCCTAGTTGTAAGTGACTCTGGTTCTTCTATGTGGGATGCCACCATGGCATGGCTTAATGAGTCGTGTGTAGGTCCACCTAGGGTCCAAACAGCGAACCCCAGGCTGCTGAAGCAGAGCAGCACAAACTTAACCACTCATCACACAGCTGGCCCTCTTTTTTGACTTTCAACAAGATAGTAAGAATTCTTCCCTTTCCTATATTTTCTGTTACTTTCTTGTTAGAATTATTCCTAAGTAATTTATAGTCTTTGTCACTATTTTATATGGAAAAATATGTTCCCATTTTAATTTTTAGTTGGCTTTTGAGTAGAAAAAACGCTATTGATTTCTGTATATTTATCTAGCATCCGTCCACCTAATCATATCCTCTTAAGCTAATACTTGGTTTTTGGTAAATAGATTTTGCCTATTTAAACAATTTGCTCCTATACCTACTTGCTTAGAATTTTATAGGAATGGCTGCTGAATTTTAGCAAGTGTCATTCAAACACCTACTGATGTTTTCTCTTTCTCAGTTTATCGATGTAATGGGTTGTGTTAATGGATTTGGATATTGAACGACTCTTGCAGTTTTGGAACAAACCATGCTTCTTTATTGTTTTTTATTCTTTTGATATAATGAAGACTTCTATAAGCTATTTTATTTATAATTTGTATCTCTAAGTCATAAGTGAGATTCTAATTCTAATTAATAATTATAAGGAATCTATACTTTTTTCTTTCTTAAGTTTTGGTATTAAAATTATATTGGCTTCAAAACATGAATTTAAAAGATTTTTCTATGGCTTGGAGTAGCTAAACCTGCATTTCTAATCATCTCCCAGGTGACGCTGATTGTACCAGCCTGTGGACATACTTTGAGTAGCAAGGGTTTCAATAACTTACTGCAATTAGCAGACTTTCAGAGGTAAACTAAAGCTCAGCTGTGAGCCCATCTGGCTCGACGGTCTTCTCAATACTATCCTCCAATCACCTCATCATTGGTTCATTCATGTTTTCCCTCTCTTCTTGGGTCAATTTTAATAGTTTGTGTTTTGCTAGGAGATCACACATTTCCCATAGGTTTTCATACCCACGGCTGTGAAGTTGCCTATAGGGAGTCTATTTCTCATGTGCCTGTCATTGTGATTCTTTTCTTATTCCTAACTTCTTCTGTATTTTCTCTTCAGCCTTGCAAGTTGTTTGTCTATTTAATATAAAAAGGTAGGTTATTAGTCTCTTCAATAAACTTTTGGAGTTATTTTCAGTAGATTTTGACTTATTTATCTGTCTTTTTATTCTTTCTATTATTTCTCTATATCATTAATTTCAACTTTTACCTTTATTAATTCCAATTTCCTGATTTCTTTTTCTAAATTTTTAAGGTCAAAATTTACTTACTTTTGGGGCCAGCCCGGTAGCACAGTGGTTAGTGTGCACGTTCTGCTTCGGCAGCCCAGGGTGCACTGGTTCAGATCCCAGGTGCAGACATGGCACCACTTATCAAGCCATGTTGTGGTAGACGTCCCACATATAAGGTAGAGGAAGATGGGCACGGATGTTAGCTCAGGGCCAGTCTTCCTCAGCAAAAAGAGGAGGATTAGCAGCAGATGTTAGCTCAGGGCTAATCTTCCTCAAAAAAAAAAAATAAATTTTAGTTACTTTATTTTTCATTTTTCCTTTTAAATTGCAAAGGCATTTTAGAGCTCTAAATGTTCCTCTTGGTACTGTTTTCAGGGTCCTGTAGGTCTCAACAGGAAGTGGTTGCCTTTTCTTTAGTTTCTAAAGAGTTAATGAATTCTCTCCTTTTTTAAAAAAATTATTTTATTGGGCCAGCCCCGTGGCACATCAGTTAGGTTAGCATATTCTGCTTCAGCAGCCCAGGGTTTGCTGGTTCAGATCCCGGATGCAGATATATGCACTGCTTGTCAAGCCATGCTGTGGTAGGCATCCCACATATAAAGTAGAGGAAGATGGGCACAAATGTTAGCTCAGGGCCAGTCTTCCTCAGCAAAAAAGAGGAGGTTTTGTGGCAAATGTTAGCTCAGGGCTGATCCTCCTCAAAAAGAATTATTTTATTGAGGTCATATTGGCTTATAACATTGTGTAAATTTCAGGTGTACATTATTATATTTCAGTTGCTTTATAGACTGTGTCTTGTTCACCACCAGTAGTCTAGTTTTTATCCGTCGCCGTATATATGTGCTCCTTTACCCCTTTCACCCTTACCCCACGCCCTTCCCTCTGGTAACCACTAATCTGTTCTCTTTATCCATACGTTTGTTTATCCTCCATATATGAGTGAAATCATACAGTGTTTGTTTGTCTTTCTCGGTCTGGCTTATTTTGCTTAGCATAATATCCTCAAGGTTCATCCATGTTGTCACAAATGACACGATTTTGTCTTTTTTTATGGCTGAGTAGTATTCAATTGTGTGTGTGTGTGTGTGTGTGTGTGTGTATCTATCTCACATCTTCTTTATCCATTCGTCCATTGATGGGCACTTAGGTTGCTTCCATGTCTTGGCTATTGTGAATAGTGCTGCAATGAACATAGGGGTGAATAAATTTCTTTGAGTTATTGATTTCATGTTCTTTGGATAAATACCCAGTAGTAGGATAGCTGGATCATATGACATTTCCAATTTTTGGACATATCTCCTTTCTGTTTCCCATAGTGGCTGCAACAGTTTGCATTTCCACCAGCAGTGTGTGAGGGTTCCCTTTTCTCCACATCCTCTCCAACATTTCTTATTTCTTGTTTTGCTAATTATAGCCATTCTGACGGGTATAAGGTGATATGTCATTGTAGTTTTGATTTGAATTTCCCTAATAATTAGTGATTTTGAATATCTTTTCATGTGCCTTCAGGCCATCTGCATGTCATCTTTGGAAAAATATCTGTTCAGATCCTCTGCCCATTTTTTGATTGAGTTGTTTGTTACATTGTTGTTGCATTGTATGAGTTCTTTATATATTTTGGAGATTAACCGCCTCTTGCATATATGATTTGCAAATATTTTCTCCAAGTTGGTGGGTTGTCGTTATTTTGTTTCTGGTTTCCTTTGCCTTGCAGAAGCTCTTTAGTCTGATGTGGGCCCATTTGTTTATTTTTTCTTTTGTTTCCCTTGCTTGGTTAGGCATGGTATTTGAAAATATGCTGCTAAGACTGATGTCAGAATGTACTGCCTATATTTTCTTCTAGAATTTTTATGGTTTCAGGTTTTACATTCAAATCTTTAATCCATTTTGAGTAAATTTTTGTATATGGTGTAAGACAATGGTCTACATTCTTTTTTTTCTTTTTAAGTGTGCAAGTCAATTTATTGTTTCTTTCTTTATTGAGGTAACATTGGTTTATAACATTATATAAATTTCAGATGTACACCATTATATTTCGAATTCTGTGTAGATTACATCATGTTCACCATCTAAAGGCTAATTACCATCCATCACGATACACATGTCCTAATCACCCCTTTTGCCCTCCTCCCCCCATCCTCCTCTGATAACCACCAATCCGATCTCTGTCTCTATGTGTTTGTTTGTTGTTTTTTATCTTCTATTTACGAGTGAGATCATACAGTATTTGACTTTCTCCCTCTGACTTATTTCTTTTAGCATAATACCCTCAAGGTCCATCCATGTTTTTATGGCTGAGTAGTATTCCATTGTGTATATATACCACATCTTCTTTATCCATTCATCCTTTGATGGGGACCTAGGTTGCTTCCAAGTCTTGGCTATTGTAATAATGCTGCAATGAACGTAGGGGTGCATATTTATGCATTCTTGTTTTCATGTTCTTTGGATAAATACCCAGCAGTGGAATATGTGAATTGTATGGTAATTATATTCTTCATTTTTTGAGAAATCTCCATACTGTTTTCCATAGTGGCTGCACCAGTTTGCACTCCCACCAGCAGTGTATGAGAGTTCTCTTTTCTCCACATCGTCTCCAACATTTATTTTTTATCTTGTTAATTATAGCCATTCTGATGGGTATAAGGTGATATCTCATTTTAGTTTTGATTTTTATTTCCCTAATAATTAGTGATGTTGAACATCTTTTCATATGCCTATTGGCCATCTGTATATCTTCCTTGGAAAAATGTCTGTTCATATCTTTTGCCCATTTTTTAAGTGGGTTGTTAGTTTTTTTGTTGTTGAGATGTATGAGTTCTTTATATATTTTGGAGATTAACCCCTTATCTGATATATGGTTTTCAAATAGTTGTTAGCTGTTCTTTTCATTTTATCGTTTCCTTTGCTGTGCAGAAGCTTTTTAGTTTGATGTAGTCCCATTTGTTTATTTTTTCTTTTGTTTCCCTTGCCTGGTCAGACATGGTCCTTGAAAATATGCTGCTAAGACCAGTGTCAAAGAGTGTACTGCCTATGTTTTCTTCTAGAAGTTTTACAGTTTCGGGTCCTACATTCAAGTCTTTAATCCATTTTGAGTTAATTTTTGTGTATGGTGTAAGATAATGGTTTACTTTCATTCTTTTACATATGGCTGTCCAGTTTTCCCAACACCATTTATTGAAGAGACTTTCCTTTCTCCGTTGTATGTTCTTGGCTCCTTTGTTGAAAACTAGCTGTCCGTAGATGTGTGGGGTTTTTTCTGGGCTTTCAAGTCTGTTCCATTGATCTGTGTGTCTGTCTTTGTGCCAGTACATGCTGTTTTGATTACTATAGCTTTGTAGTATATTTTGAAGTCAAGGATTGTGATATCTCCAGCTTTGTTCTTTTTTCTCAGAATTGCTTTGGCTGTTCAGGGACTTGTGCCGTTTCATATAAAATTTTAAGATTCTTTGTTCTATTTCTGTGAAGAATGTCATTGAGATTCTGATGGGGATTGCATTGAATCTGTTGATTGCTTTGGGTAATATGGACATTTTAACTATGTTTATTCTTCCAATCCTTGAGCATGGAATATCTTTCTATTTCTTGATCTCTTCTTCAATTTCTTTCAATAATGTCTTATAATTTTCAGTGCAAAAGTCTTTTACCTCCTTGGTTAAATTTATTCCTAGTTATTTTATTGCTTTTGTTGTGATTGTAAATGGGATTGTATTCTTGACTTCACTTTTTGCTACTTTGTTATTAGTATATAGAAATGCATCTGATTTTTTTTTAAAGATTTTATTTTTTCAAATTTTCTCCCAAAGACCCCCAGTACATAATTGTGTATTTTTAGTTGTGGATCTTTCTAGTTGTGGCATGTGGGATGCCGCCACAGCATGGCTTGATGAGCGGTGCCATGTCTGCGCCCAGGATTCGAACTGGTGAAACCCTGGGCCACCGAAGCAGAGTGCTCAAACTTAACCACAGGGCCACAGGGATGGCCCCGAAATGCAGCTGATTTTTATATGTTGATTTTGTACCCTGCAACTTTGCTGTAGTTGTTGATTATTTCTAATAGTTTTCTGGTGGATTCTTTAGGGTTTTCTATATATAGAATCATGTCATCTGCAAACATTGTGAAGGTTTTACTTCTTCCTTTCCAATTTGGATCCATTTTATTTCTTTTTCTTGCCTAATGCTCTGGCCAAAACTTCCACTACTGTGTTGAATAAGCATGGTTAGAGTGGGCACCCTTGTCTTGTTCCTGTTTTCTGAGGAATGGCTTTCAGTTTTTCCCTGTTGAATATGGTGTTGGCTATGGGTCTGTCATATATGGCCTTTATTATGTTGAGGTGCTTTCCTTCTACACCCAGTTTATTGAGAGGTTTTATCATAAATGGATGTTGGCTCTTGTCAGTTGCTTTCCCTGCATCTCTTGAGATGATCATGTGGTTTTTATTCTTCATTTTGTTAATGTGGTATATCACGTTGATTGATTTCTGGATGTTGAACCATCTCTGCATCCCTGGTATAAATCCCACTTGATTATGGTGTATGATCCTTTTAATGTATTATTGGATTCGATTTTGCTAATATTTTGTTGAAGATTTTTACATCTATGTTCATCAGGGATATTGGCCTATAATTTTCCTTTTTTGTGTTGTTCTTCTCTGGTTTTGATATCAGGGTAATGTTGGCCTCATAAAATGAGTTAGGAAACATCCAGTCGCCTTCAATTTTTTGAAATAGTTTGAGAAGGATAGGTATTAAATTTTCTTTGAATGATTGGTAGAATTCACCAGAGAAGCCATCTGGCCTAGACTTTTGTTTTTTTTTGGGGGGGGGGGGGGGACGGGTATTAGTTTCTCTCTCTTTACTTGTGATTGGTCTATTCAGATTTTCTATTTCTTCTTGATTCAGTTTTGGGATGCTGTATGATTCTAAGAATTGACCTATTTCCTCTAGCTTATCCAATTTGTTGGCATATAGCTTTCCATAGTATTCTCTTATAAGCCTTTGTATTTCTGTGATATCCAGTGTAATTTCTCCTTTTCATTTTTAATTGTATTTATTTGAGTCTTTTCTCTTTTTTTCTTGATGAGTCTGACTAAGGGTTTGTCAATTTTGTTTATCTTCTCAAAGAACCACTTCCTATTTCATTGATCCTTTTTATTGTTTTTTTAGTCTCTATTTCATTCATTTCTCCTCTGCTTTTTATTATTTCCTTCCCTCTACTCACTTTGGGCTTTGTTTCTTTTTCTTTTTCTAATTCGTTTAGGTGTAGTTTAAGATTACTTATTTCAAATTTTTCTGGTTTGTTGAGGTAGGCCTGTATTGCTATATATTTCCCTCTTAGTACTGCTTTTGCTGCATCCCATAGGAGTTGGTTTGTTGTGTTTTCATTTTCGTCTTCAAGTATTTTCTGATTTCTCCTTCGATTTCTTCATTACTCCAGTAGTTGTTCAGTAGCAAGTTGTTTAGTCTCTACATATTTGTGACTTTCTCGGGTTTTTTTCTTGTAGTTGGTTTCTAGTTCAATAGAACTAGTGTTTTGGTTGGAAAAGATGCTTGATATGATTTCAGTCTTCTTAAGTATATTGAGACTTGCCTTGTTTCCCAACATATGGTCTATCTTTGAGACTGTTCCAAGTGCACTTAAGAATAATGTGTATTCTGCTGTTTTTGAATGGAATGTTCTATATATATCTATTAAATCTATCTGGTCAGTGTTTCATTTAAGGCCACTATTTCCTTGTTGACTTTCTGTCTGGATGATCTATCCATTGATGTAAGTGGGGTGTTGAGGACCCCTACTACTATTATGTTGCTGTCAATTTCTGCCTTTAGGTCTGTTAATAGTTGCTTTATATAATTGGCGCTCCAGTGTTAGGTGCATATATATTTATAAGTGTTATGTCTTCTTTGTGGAATGTTCCTTTTATCATTATACAATGCCCCTCTTTGTCTCTCATTATCTTTTGTATCTTGAA
The DNA here is from genome assembly GCF_041296235.1 of Equus asinus. Taxonomy (NCBI): domain Eukaryota; kingdom Metazoa; phylum Chordata; class Mammalia; order Perissodactyla; family Equidae; genus Equus; species Equus asinus. The sequence goes on from NC_091792.1 coordinate 96,096,492, forward strand.
GTCTGCTTTGTCTGATGTAAGTATGGCTATACCCACTTTCTTTTGCTTGCCATTTGCTTGGAATAATATCTTCCATCCCATCACTCTGAGTCTATGTTTGTGTTTAGAGCTAAGATGTGTTCTTTGGAGGCAACATATTGTGGGGTCTTGTATTTTAATCCATCCAGCCACTCTGTGTCTTTTGATTGGTGAATTCAGTCCATTTACATTTAGAGTGATTACTGATATATGAGGGTTTAATATTGCCATTTTATCTCTTGTTTTCTGGTTGTTCTATATTTCCATTGTTTCTTTTCCCTTGTATTTCTGACTGCCATTTCAGTTCAATGGCTTTCAGTGATGGTTTTCTCAATTTTCTCTTTACTTCTGATTTTTATCTCTGCTCTGATTTTTAATATTTTGGTTACCATGAGGTTTGTATAAAAGATCTCATAGATGAGATAGTCCACTTTCTGATAGCCTCTTATCCCCATTAGCCTAAGGAGGTTCCATCCCTGTCCTCTTCCCCTTCTAAGTTATTATTGTCACAAATTGTTCTTTTTTGTGTTGTGAGTTTGTGACTAAATTGAAGTGTTTATAGCTATTTTTGACTCTTTCTTTCCCTTTATCTTTTATGTTATAATTAAGTGTTTGCCAGCCTATCCTGATAGAGAGCTGCAATTTCTGATTGCATCTATTTTTCTCCTTGCTCAAAGTTTTGTATACCTTTGCCTTTTTGTTTCAGGTAGGAGGGCTCCCTTCATCATTTCTTATAAGGCAGGTCTAGTGGCAATAAACTCCCTCAGCTTTCGTTGATCTGGGAAAGCTTTTATTTCTCCATCATATCTGAAGGATAATTTCACTGGATAGAGTATTCTTGGCTGACAGTTTTTGTCTCTCAATATTTTGAGTATTTCATTCCACTCTCTCCTAGCCTGTAAGGTTTCTGCTGAGAAATCCACTGAAAGCCTGATGAGGATTCCTTTGTAGGTTATTTTACTCTCTCTTGCTTCTTTTAATATTTTTTCTTTGTCATTGACTTTTGATAGTTTTAATATTATATGCCTTGGAGAAGGTCTTTTTGCATTGATGTAATTAGGAGTTGTATTGGCTTCATGTACTTGTATGTCCAGTTCATTCCTCAAATTTGGTAAGTTCTCAGCTATTATCTCTTTGAACAAGCTCTCTGCTCCTTTCTCCCTCCCTTCTCCCTCTGGGATATGTATAATACTTATGTTACTTTTCCTAATTGAGTTGGATATTCCTCAAAGAATTTCTTCATTTTTTAAAAATCTTAGTTCTCTCTCCTCCTCCACCTGAAACATTTCTAGGTTTCTGTCTTCAACATCACTAATTCTCTGCTCCATAAGATCTACTCTATTTTTGTGCTTTCTACACTATTTTTTATCTCATTAATTGTGTTCTTCATATCTGTAATTCCTGTTGTTGTTTTTTTTTTTAGAGCTTCAATCTCTTTGGTGAAATATTCCTTCTGTTCATTAATTTAATTCTTGAACTCATTGAACTGTCTTTCTGAGTTTTCTTGTAACTCATTGAGTTTCTTTATGAAAGCTATTTTGCATTCTCTGTCAGTTAGATTGTAGTCCTCTGTGACTTCAGTTTTGTTTTCTGGAGAGTTGTCATTTTCTTCTATCCTGCAGTGTTTCTGTAGTTCTTCATGGTGCTTGATGAACTGTTCCTCTCCTGCACATTTGTGGTAGTAATTACCTTTTTTTAATCAGGTACAGCTTTGGTTACTTTGGTTCTGGCTCACCTGGATTTCATGTTCCTCCACCTGCTCTCTGTGGGCTCAGATGCTTCTGTCCCATTCACCACCTGCACAGCTGTTCCAAGATTGTCTTGAGGTGCTGGTTGCACCCCTGGCAGGGATGCTAAGTTCACAGATGTCACTGTCTTTGGCAGGGGCCTGGGAACCCAGAGAACTGTATACAGCCCCTGCCGTTGGGGGAGCTGGTGTCGGGGTTCCTGTCACTGGGGGTTAGGTCACTAATTCTGCTGTGGTTCTGTTGCTTCTGGCCACAGATTCCCCCTGCCCGCATTCTGTTCCTGCCCCATTTTCTTGTACTTATGCCAGTCAGCCATTCTGTATTCAAGTGGGCCAGGCGGCAGCCGCTTGGCAGGTCATACTCGCACCCATGAGGTCACCACTTGGGCAGGGTCCCTTTGCAAGAGCTGAACTGCTGCCACTTGTGGAGAGCCTTCTCACAGGTGGGGCCACCAAGACACAGTAGATGTTCCTGCCAGTCGGGCTACTGCTGCTCCACGAGCATTTGTGTGTGGGCCAGGCTGCCCCTGCCTCCACTCAGTCACATTGGCCACTGTGTGAGGATCCGGTCCTTGACTGCTGTGCTGGGGATGGGGAGGGGGCCACTCCCCTAGTTCCACTGCTTCCTGAGGGTCCAGTCCACCCACCTTCAGAGGTATAGCTGCATGGATCACTCAGGCATCCTGTTGTGCTTTGTAGGGAATCCTGTTTGTTAATGGACATCCATTTAGTTGTAACTTAGCAGGATAGACAAAGGGAACAACTCACTCCCCCATGGTGCTGATGTCACTCCATAAATTCTCTTTTATTTCCTCTTTTCTCCAAGACTTACCTAGGAGTTTATTCCTTAATTTCTAACTATTTACGGTTTTTAGGTCATCTTTTACCATGTATCTATAATTTTTCATTTTTATGAAAAAAATACTTTGTGGGATGTAAGAAGTCCTTATATGTACCATATCAAGTCATTTGATTACATAATTCAGTTCATCTTGTTAAAAATAAAATTCAGGGGCCAGCCCCATGGCCAAGTGGTTAAGTTCACATGCTCCACTTCGGTGGCCCAGAGTTTCACTGGTTCAGATCCTGGACGTGGACAGGGCACCACTCATCAAGCATCCTGAGGCTGTGTCCCACATAGCAGAACCAGAAGGTCCTACAACTGGAATATACAGCTGTGTACTGGGAGGCTTTGGGGAAAAGAAGAAAAAAGAAAAAAGAGGATTCGCAACAGATGTTAGCTCAGGTGCCAATCTTTAAAAAAGAAAAGAAAAGAAAATTCAGCTGAGTAAAGTCGAAGACCTAATTGACTTTATTAAATGACTCATAAATCAGGCAGTATCCCATGTAGCAAATAGAAGCATGCTCCAAGGAGTTGTACAAAGAGGAAGGTTTGGTTTTTTGGGTTTTTTTAAGATTTTTTTTTTCCTTTTTCTCCCCAAAGCCCGCCAGTACATAGCTCTATATTCTTCGTTGTGAGTCCTTCTAGTTGTGGCATGTGGGACGCTGCCTCAGCATGGTTTGACGAGTGGTGCCATGTCCCCGCCCAGGATTTGAACCAACAAAACACTGGGCCACCTGCAGCAGAGCACACAAACTTAACCACTCGGCCACAGGGCCAGCCCCCAAAGTGGAAGGTTTTTGTAGGCAGAAGAGTGGAGCAAGGAAGTTACTAGCAAAAGAAAAGAAAGGACTGTTTCAGGCCAGGACATCTTTTCAGGGAAGGGAAGGCAGGGTTCTTATCATGCAGATTCATCACTGGTGCTAATCAGGAAATTTCAGATTGACTGGTAAGAAGGTCACATTTCTGGGATAGATTGAAACTAAAATTAAGTCTTAGTTTGCTGTCATGGTGGCCAACGAATCCATTTTCAGCCTATTTCTTTTTTGACAATCTGAATAATATTTTAACTGGTATAATACTATTGTATAGCAGAATAGTTGTTGTAGAGTTTAATATATGATATAATATAGCATAATATTTTGTTGGTCTGAATGGTTTTTTGACTATTAATTCTGGCTAATTGTGAAAAAGGTATTTGACATTTCTCATTATGACTGTAAATTTGTAAAGTTCTCCTTGCCTTTATGTATTTAGCTGCTAGTTCATTGCCTGCTTTATGACTCTTGTATCTACTTCATTATTTGTGCCTTTTGTCATTCCAGAAGGATGTTGCTTGTACTCCAAGTGCTTTTAGCCTAGCTCCACCTCGTCTGATATTAATGTTACCACTCCTGCCTTCATTTGCGCAGTATTTCTTTGCCTATTATTTTATTTTAACCTGTTTATTATCACCTTGCTTCAAGTATGGATCAGTATGTCCAATGAGCCATATCTTCACATTAATGTTTTTGTAGCATGGACTTCAGCTTTCTAACACTGAGCTCATCATTTCCTCTTCTTTATTTTCCATCTCATTTGTGAGGAGAATGGTCTCATTTTGCTGTTTGTTTTAAATAGAGCATCCAGATTTTTTTTGCCAGGCTGTCCCTGCCACTCCTAGCCCAGGAGCCCTGGATGGTCTTTCCTCACACCCAGTTCTGGATAGGCACATGACTGCACCCTGCCCAATTAGACATCACCTTCTTCCAGCCAGACAGAACTGTGTAATGCAACTGGAGCCAAAAATATGGCAGATCTCTTTCAGAAGAGGCACTTCAGAGCACAGACTTTGAAACCAGACCTCCTGGGCTCAAATCCTGGCTCTGTCTCTTATTTGTAACTTGGGGCTAGTTACTTAATCTGCCTCAGTTTCCCTACCTACCTCATTCTTGTGAAAATTACAAGTATCAATATATGTAAAAAGTTGGACCTGTGCCTATGATGTAGTAAGCAAATATGGATGTTAACTATTATTATTTTCTGGGATCTGGGAAGACAAGCTGGGAGCTGTTGGCGGGGCACGTGAAACCTGAGAAGGAGTGAAGTCAGTGTGAAGGAGAGCAGAGCCAAGTGGAAGAGACACCTGGGCCTCGATCACAGGGTTGAGCCCTGGAACAAGTTGGTCCTAAAACTGGTTGTACACAGGATTTTTCAGACATGAAACAATAAATCCCTTTTTTGCTTAATATTCTGTGACTTAAGTCAGAGGAGTCTCAAATGATGCAATTGTCGAACAGTATTCTAGGCTAGAAACTTGGGAATCATTTCGATTCTTCTTTTTCCCTCACCATCCACATCCTATATGACAAGCCTGTATATTCTGCTTCTTCAATTTCTTTTCACTATGATTCCCTCTTTTCCACTTCCTCAATTTAGGGGAGAAAAAAATAAAATCAGTATTTGCTGAGGACCTGTTCTGTTCTTACAGAATGCTAGCACGTGTTCACTTTCTAATCCTGACAACAGCCCTATGAGGAATCAGAAGCACACAGATAGAGACTAGCCAGTCCAAAGTCACACAAGGAGCCAGAGGTGATTCCAACTGCGGGGCCACACTTGGCACCACTATGCCACAGCCTCTTGACAAACATTCCCTAAATAGCTAACCCTGGGAGCTGTACCTACAGAACTCACTCCAGGAAGTGCCCCACATGGCACAAATGGGGGGCTACTTAGTCCTTTTTGAAAGTGGCAATGATCCTAAAGCAATCTGGTCAATATCAGGAGTCACACACACCCATCCTGACCAGTATTCTCAGGGAATTGGTCGTCAGCCACTAAATCCACCCATCTTCAGCCGCAAAGCTTGCTGAGCCTGTTTGCAAAGAAAGGAGCAACACGAGGGAGGTTGTGACCATGCCATATCCTTCAAGCATAGAAAGACACACAAGTGGCCTTGTGATTTTCCCAGCATGAGCTCACACATGCGTGTACACACATGCCTGCACGCACACAAACGAGCCCACCAGTCTGTCTCCTTAAAAATATAGCTTTATGGGCCAGCCTGGTAGCACAGCAGTTAAGTTCGCACATTCTGCTTTGGCGGCCCGCAGTTCGCCAGTTTGGATCCCAGGTGCGGACATAGCACTGCTTGGCAAGCCATGCTGTGGTAAGCATCCCACGCATAAAGCAGAGGAAGATGGGCACGGCTGTTAGCTCAGGGCCAGTCTTCCTCAGCAAAAAGAGGAGGATAGGCGGCAGATGTCAGCTCACTGCTAATATTCCTCAAAAAATATATATATATATAGCTTTATGGGCTGGTCCCGTGGCCTAGTGGTTAAGCTGAGTGTGCTCTGCTTTGGGGTCCTGGGTTTGGTTCCCAGGCACAGACCTACACCATTTGTCAGCAGCCAAATATAGTGGTGACCCACATACAAAATAAAGACTGGCACAAATGTTAGCTCAGGGCAAATCTTCCCCCCAGCAAAAAAAATATATAGATATAGATATAGCTCTCCATGGAGTCTTTCCTGAATAGTGCTGTAAATCTATTTCTGCCAACATTCCTTGGTTCCTTGAGTTGTGCATTAGAATGCTTGCTGCGTCTCTCAACTGAGGGCCCCCTTTCAGTTCCTCAAACCCGCTGAACTCACGCTGGGACTTTTGCCCTCCCCCGGGGATGCTCCTCCCACCCGTTTCCACAGGCCCGCACCTCCTCTTCTTTCAGGTCTCCGCTTCAGGGAAGGCTTTTCTGCCCACCCTGTCTAAGGTAGGCCCCCCTTCCCACCACCCCCTTATTCGGAATCTCAGTCCTTTGGTGATTTTCTTCGTGACCCTTAAAACATCGTGCGACTATTCTACTCACTGGTAAGTTTACTTGGGTTTTGTTTGTGTTTGCATGTGTTTTTCTTCTGTCTTCCTCCTTTATTGGAATGAAATCAAATAGGTACCTTGAAAGCAGGAAACCTGTTTGTTGTCACTATAATCCTGCTGCATAGTGAGGGCTCAACATGTATTTATTGAACGACTGAAAAAAAGAACCAGAAACTAGGACCGAGGGGGCTGATTTCACCCCATCACAGATGACCTGGGGGACCCCACTCAAACTTCTTTTTTGGCATAAGTGGGCAAAATGGGTAAAATCCCCAGACCCTGGATCTTTCTTCATTTGATAGAATTCAATTGATCCCTGAATGATTTCTGCATTCTTTCCCTATTCTTGCCTGGCTGGCTTACACCATAACTCTAAAGACATTTTGATTTTATCCCATGGGACTCTGAGTTTCTCTCATGCCTTTGTCTGACTTGGCCCCAACCTTAAAGTCATGCTGACGACCCAGCCCCTCACTTCTCCTTCAAAGGGCTCAGAGTCCAGCTGGGGGCAAGGCAGGTGAGACATCCTACTCTGGATGAGAGGGGTACACAGGGGGCCCCAGAAGAATCTAACGCACAGAGCCTTGTCCTGGTAAGGGCGGGGATGACAGGGGAGGGATGGCACGCAGCTCTCTAGGCGTGCCTTCCACATATCCAGGTTCTCTCCCACATTGTCTCATTGGAGCCTCACCACAGTCCTGTGATCTTAATGTTTTATCACCATTTGTAGTGGTGGAAGAGAGGAGTGAACAATGTGAGCTTTTGTGTCAGATAGGCCTGGGTTCAAAGTTCACTCTCCCTAATTATCCACCAGAGAGCCCTTAGGCAAGTTACTTAAATTTCCTTATTTTTATTACGAGAATGAAAACAACTAGGGGGGCCAGCCCCGTGGCCAAGTGGTTAAGTTCGCATGCTCCACTCAGCGGCCCAGGGTTTTGCTGGTTCGAATCCTGGGTGCAGACATGGCACCACTCATTAGGCCATGCTGAGGCAGCGTCCCAGATGCCACAACTAGAAGGAGCCACAACTAAAAAAAATATACAACTGTGTACCGGGGGACTTTGGGGAGAAAAAAGAAAAATAAAATCTTGGGGCTGGCCTGGTGGCGGTTAAGTGTGCACATTCTGCTTCAGCGGCTTGGGGTTCATGGGTTCGGATCCCGGGTGCAGACATGGCACCACTAGTCAAGCCATGCTGTGGTAGGCGTCTCACATATAAAGTAGAGGAAGATAGGCACGGCTGTTAGCTCAGGGCCAGTCTTCCTCAGCAAAAAGAGGAGGATTGGCAGCAGATGTTAGCTCAGGGCTAATCTTCCTCAAAAAAATAAATAAATAACAACTACGGTTGCTATAAATATCAAATGATGAAGAGAGGTATTAGTATATTTGTCAAAATGAAATGATTTTGTGCTCAGCACATCCTAGGTCCTCAGTAAATTGCAGCTTTTTCTTTAAGAGATTTTCCCAATTGAGTGGCCTCGAACTTGATGACCTCTTGCTTTGTAAGATCCTAAGGACGTTTTCTACACAGGCTGTATGGTTTGTCTCACTTCCCAGGTTGTGGGCTCTTCCAGGACAGGAGTAATGTCGCCTAATGTTGATCTAGTGGCCCATATATACGCAGTGGTTCTTACTCACACACTAGTCTCCTGAAATAAGATAGCATTCATTGTGCCGGTATTGAGTTTTCTGCTCAATAAAGTATGACTGTTACTAGGCCAGGCAAAGGCCCCTCTGAAATGAGGAGGCGCCCATGTATCCTTTCCCACTTACCTTCCGCCTCTAGGAACAACTCCCTCTGTACACACGTCTAACCAGGAGAACATAAAACAGAGTTTTAATGATGTGAGTCATTCAAGTTTTATGTTCAAACATTATGAAAGAAAACACACTGATAGGACATTTTAACCTCTGTTACACTAACAAATTTTTAGGCAGCAAGCGGAAACAATTAAGGTGTTATATACAGTATTGTGTGTCTATGTGCCTATCTAATGCTTCATTAACTGATTCACTCCCTTTCCCATCCCTCCGCCCACTTCCTGCCACGATATTCTGTGAAATCCATCCTCTTGCTTTCTGTCCCTACTCAGGCCCTCTGCGTCCTTCACTCTCTATGAAATTGCCCCTGCAGTGCACTCCCTGACATCAGTCTTGCCTTCTAGAATCCAGGCACTGTTACACCAGACAGTTGGTTCCAAAATGCCACTGCCAGGTCCCCACCATGCCCCCTACCCTTCAATATCTTGGATACACCCTTTCCTCATCCACGCCATACAGCTCTCTAGCTTGGAACATAAGTTCCAATAACCTGACAAGAAGGAAGGTTAAATATCTCTTTTGTGTCTTTGAAACCTGAGAACAGCTGCCCAATTCTTACTTTCAAACATGTGTCAAGGGGCCGGCCCACTGGCGCAGCAGTTAAGTGCACATGATCTGCTTCAGTGGCCTGGGGTTCACCGGTTTGGATCCCGGGTGTGGACATGGCACCGCTTGGCACGCCATGCTGTGGTAGGTGTCCCACATATAAAGGATAGGAAGATGGGCATGGATGTTAGCTCAGGGCCAGTCTTCCTCAGCAAAAAGAGCATTGGCAACAGATGTTAGCTCAGGGCTAATCCTCCTCAAAGAAAATCAAGACACTTAAATGCCTTAGGAAGTAAATGAATTATAGAAATCTTAAATAAATAAACAAGGCTTGGATCTTCATAAAATGCATTGTTTCCCAATCCTAAATGCATCTTGCTGTTGTGGGGAACTGGCATTGGCCACTCCAAGATATGTCTCTTTGGCATGAGGATTATTTGGGGCTGGTTACTTTTAATAAACTGGGACAGGAAAGGAGGCTCTGAGGAGTGGAACTTGCTTGCCCTTTGTTAGGAGACATTTACATTGTAAAGAAAATCTCCATCTGTATAGGTGCCTTCCTCTCTGTACCAGGAAGAGGAGGGGGATGACCTTATCTCTAGAAATTCTTAATCAATGCCAAAGGCAAGGACTTAAATCTGCATTTGTTTACTGTGCTTGTCTGGTAACCTCCTGTAACTGACTCCCCCTACCCCCAACACCCTCCTTTGTCTTTAGCTGGATATGATATTTAAGGTGGTGGCTTCGGCCATTTTGGCAAGTTGCTCAGCTTGCCTGAGTCTCTCCCGTGTATACATGTTATAAAGCTTTATTTAATTTTCTCCTTTTATTCTGTCTCATGTGAATTTAATTTGTTCTCCAGCCAGAAGAACCCAGAGAGGGTAGAGGAAATGTCTTCCTCCCTTACACTGTCTAAGGGTACAATCTAGTCAGGCAAATGTCACTTAAAATAAATGCAATGAAAGAAAATGCAGGGTCCACTTTCTTAAACACAAAGACATTGACCCCCGAAGCAGTAAAAATATCCCCAGCAGAGGCCGGCCCTGTGGCCGAGTGGTTAAGTTCACACGCTCCGCTTCTGCGGCTCAGGGTTTCGCTGGTTTGGATCCTGGGCTCGGACATGGCACCACTCATCAAGCCAAGCTGAGACAGCGTCCCACATGCCACAACTAGAAGGACCCACAACTGAAAATGCACAACTATGTACTGGGGGGCTTTAGGGAGAAAAAGGAAAAATAAAATCTTAAAAAAAAAAAATCCCGAGCAGATATCTTTCTTCCGGTCCCACCTCCTAGCTTTCCCCACCCCCAACCCCACCCTTATAGATTATAGCCCTGGGCTGGAGCAACAAAGCAGTTCAGTGTTCCCGAGCCTTCTCCTGGTGTCCTGGGCTGCCGTCCTCTAGTTAATCGAGTCGGGTAAGTGTTTTTGCAATACAGAGTATCTTTCAATGTTGCAAACCTTTTACCTTTCGGGTAAGTGTTTTTGCAATACAGAGTATCTTTCAATGTTGCAAACCTTTTACCTTTCTCTTGCATCCTCTTTCAAAAGAAAAAAAATTTATAAAAAAAAAAAAAAGATAGAGCCAGTAAAATCTTACTATGTAGCTAACACAAGCCAAGGCAGAATCGAATGGTAGGTATAAACTGTTTGCCTAGGTGAATGTTTTAAAAACTCACATGTCTGCAACATGCAATTGTCTTTTAAATTAAATTTGACAGTGGTGATTCTAAAAAGCCTGTGTGTATCATGATTGTTTCTCTAAAATATCCTACTAGAAGATATATTTTTAAGAGAAAAAATGTTCTTAATCATTAAAGAAGAAATCTTGTATCACCATTAAGTTTAGTATGTGTTTAAACAGAATATTCTAAATTCCTTCTAGAAAGTTCTCTCTTATTTTGTAATTGGTTTCAAAATTTGCTGTTGAAAGTAGTTTCGCTACTTGGTGGGGGGCACGACTTCTGCGTCAGTCATTTTGGGGTTTATTATTATTTTATTGTCAGAAGTTAGTTCTAAAATGTCTCTGTTTTTGTATTTGAAAAACCAATTTTTTGAAACCATCATCATCTGGCCACTCGTTACCTTTCCTGATTTGTAGCCTTGTTATTATTGGCAACCGTCAATGCAAATAATCCATAACCAATCTATAAATGAAAACTGGGGTGAGTTTATTCTGAGCCAAATGTGAGGACCATATGGCCCGAGGAAGGAAGGGCACCAAAGAAGTGGGGTGTACAGAGTGGTTATATTCCGTCAAAGAGCATGTTTCACATGATTGAAATGTCCCTTTTACAACAGTCACGAGACTGCTCTGTTGGCACAGTGGGTAGTAGGTCTGCTGTCTTGGTGGACACAGCAGGGTGGCAGGTCTGTTGTCTCCAGCTGGGTGGTTACAGGAGAGCACAGTAATCAGTTCCCAGCCTAAGGAAATATGCTTATCCTTAAGAAATGCCACTGTGGGGGAAGTTGCACCTTTATCCTAAGGCCATATGTTCTTGTCTGTAGGACACAGCAAATGCTTAAGCAGATAACACAATGCCTGCCCAACGGCCATGTCAGGCTCTTTTGGAAAAACAAGGTCAGGCTGAATTAGGTTTACACCAAACGGCTTCCTCATATTCTCCAGTATATCCTATTGCTTGCCGTTTATTTGTCATTACCAAGGCAGCTTTCAGTATTTTTACTGTTGAGGGAATGGTTAGCTTTTCCCACTTGCGTGATTGAAAGAAATGAGAGAAAAAGAAACTTTTTTCTCCCTCTTACTTCCAGGTCCTTACATTTCTTAAAGACAGTGGATAAAAGGGAAGTGGAGTTGGGAGGTAGTATTTCTGACGTCTGGATATCTAGTCTAGAGATTTCAAAACTGCATGTATGAGACTTAGAGTTTCTATATTCACAAATTTGTTCATTCATTTATTTTTTTTAAACACCCATTGAGCATCTACTTTGCTCCAGGCACTGTGTTAGGATAAAAAGAAGAAGGGCCAGTACCTGTGGAGCTCAAACTCCCGTAGAGGTTGGGGACCTGAAAACAGCTGAGCCTGAAATATAACCAGGACCAGACAGATGTCTTTAGAGGCCTTAAATGCACTGACAAATTTATGGTGTGCTGCCCGTCCACACCTCTGCATGTGGAAATAAAGTCCAATATGATTGTGATTATTTCCCTCAAAGATTACATTTATTTGAGGAGGGGGGCTAAATATTTTTCCCAAATTTTCTCCCTTTTATTTTCCTTTATCGCCCCAGCTTTACTGGTGCCCTGAGGATGTGCTCAGTTTCCCTGCTGGGAGGTAACCAATCCTAAGAGCACTTGAATGTGTTAGCAAAATGCAGAGAAAGTCCTGAGGACTGAGAAGGACTCTATGGTTAGCCATCAGTTTTATTGAGAAATTAGCACTTAACACAGCATTGAAACTCTCTTGCGTGTTAGTTGGGGAAGTGAAAACGGAGACAAATGTATGTGAATTTTATGGCTGCCCCTCTTAGTGTATAGACCATATTCTGGAAGAACAGCTGGAGGCTTTCGGGAAAAAGAAATCTTTTATAAACAAGTGTTTAGGTTGATGGTTTTTTCCTGAAGTAAATTTGTCAACATTTAAGAGTTTCGTAGCCACTAAGTAAGCGTATTTTTCACTAAAATTTTGAGACCCATATATACTGACTAGAGCACTCACAAATGGTTTTGTTATCTTCTTATAAAGTATTGGATAGGACTTGCTTAAGTTATGGACTACAGACACCACCCAATTTCAACATTCTGTAAGTTTTGACTGTTGATTTTATGACTAAGGACCAGCACGATCTTAGCCCTCTCTACTTCCATCCTAGTAGAAGTTGTTGGCATTTGAGAGGGAACTGTTCCCACTCACACACCCCAAAACAAAATTTAAAATCATTTAACAAATTTGACTGTTTACAGAAAAAGATTTTAAAAAACTAACCGAGTCCCTTTGAGATGTTTTGTACCAAAGTGGATGTAGCTATTAGCTGTATTGACTCACCAGGTAAATGACCTTCAGCCCGCAATATTCAAAGGACAGATAATTCCAATTCTAATTTCAGTAGCAGCAAGATTTAAAATACAGTGCTATTCTTCATAGGTCTTCTGGTTCTTTGGGGCAAGATATTAAATCTGAGACATCTACAGGACTGCTGTACTGGGCATAAGATCAGATCCCAGCTATGCTAAGTGTAGGGGAGGAAGACATTTCCTCTACCCTCTCTGGGTTCTTCTGGCTGGAGAACAAATTAAATTCACATGAGACAGAATAAAAGGAGAAAATTAAACAAAGCTTTATAACATGTATCATGGGAGAGGCTCAGGCAAGCTGAGCAACTTGCCAAAATGGCTGAAGCCACCACCTTAAATATCATATCCAGCTAGAGACAAAGGAGGATGTTGGGGGCTGGGGGAAGTCAGTTATAGGAGGTACCAGACAAGCACAATAAACTGGAATAAGATTATTATGCAGATTTAAGTCCTTGCATTCTGTATTGATAGGAGTTTCTAGAGATAAGGTCATCCCCCTTCTTCCACCTTTACAGATGGAGATTTCCCTTACAAATGTAAATGTCTCTTAACAAAGGGTAAGTAAATTCTACTTTTCAGTTGCTTTCCTGTCTGCAGTTTATCAAAAGTAACCGGCCCCAAACAATCCTCATGCCAAAGAGACATATCTTGGGGTGGCCGATTCCAGTTCCCCACACTAAGCATGAGTAGAGCCAAGCCCTCTGCAATCCAGGAGCTGCTGGTTCCCTCTTCTCCTTTTGGAATTCCTCTCTGCTCAGCAACTTTTGAAGACAGAGTTCCGAGAAAGATATGAAGAGAGAAATGGAATAAAGGCATAAGATGGAAGTCTAGGGAAATGAGTAGCTGCCTAAGTGAGGAATCTGATTTTAGTTGAGGGTTTTCAAGATATTGGCATATGAATTGGGACTTTTAAGGTAACTCAAAGATTTATTCACTCAACCAATAGTATTTCAACCTTTCATTCTGCAGTTGGAAATAAATTGTGGGATGAGCTGTATGAACTCAAATTAAACTCTTTCTTAGAAATAAAGAAAGACCCTCTTTCTGCTCCTTTAGGTCAACTCAAGAGTATGGTAGGAGTCCCGACTAACCAGATAATAATCCCGAGTTAAAGCATAATGATGGGCTACCAGTCTAGAAGAGAGGAATGCTTGCCCGCCAGGTGTAACAGCTTAAAGGGAAGCAGCCTTCTTCACATTGCAGGAGAAATGGTTTTATCACCACATTTGGGCGTATTCTCATTAACACATGGTACTGCACACAATTTGTTTTTTTAATGGGTTAAATGGAAGGACATACATCAAAAATGTCAACAGTGGTTACTCTTGTATGGTGAATTTACTAGAGTTTTTCTTTTGATATTTTTGTGGTTTTTAGATTCTCTATTGAACATATTATTTTGGCTAATATTTAAAAATTATACATATTTGGGATGAAAATTTAAGTGGTAGGGGAAACTTGAAATTGGGGGAGGGGGGGATGTATTTTATTTTTGTGTAAAAGACCTAAGCTTGACTACTTAAATCCATACTCAAATCATCATCTTGGGTAGAATTCCTTTAATACAGTGATCCTCAACTCTCACTGCACCTTAGAATCACCTGGGAAGCATTAAAAATACCAGTTCCAAGGCTGCTAACCCTCTCCACCCAGACCAAGGGGTCAGAACCAGAATGGAGGCAAGCGATTGGTATTTTTAAAAGGTCAACTCATTATATTATCTAAGGTTTCATATTGCAATTCTTTTATCTCATCTCCATAGCATTGGCCAGGAAGTTACATTACTTAAAATTAGACTCCACAAGTGTTTTACTGCGTTTGTGTATTGTCACAGTGGGTGGGTTTTGATAATACCCGATATGATAGTCTTCCAGGCTCTGTGGTGTAGAATTTTGGGACTTTGATCCGTCATATGGTCACATGCAATTCATTAGTGCATGCGTGAGATGTACTGCTTAACAAAACACTATTAGCTTGTTTAAAATGGATCGTTTAAATATCACTTGTAGCCTATGTTGGCTAACTCTCCTTTCTAAACTTCCCCACTGGTCCCTTGCTAAAGCAGTCCCAGAGCTGGTTTCCGAGGAAAACACACGCTCTCCTGCAGGTATGCCTGTAGCTGATCGCCATGATGAATTAGGATGGCCATTAGCTCCGCTCCGTGCTACACTGGGGTGGCCTTCTATTCTGGTGTGTGTCATGCTTGCATCCTTTAATTTTTGTAACAGTGCGTTTGCCTTATATGCCTTTCATTATGCTTCCCTGTCGCTATGTGTAGCCCTAGTTGGGAATGTGAACTCAGCTTCTTGCCACAGACTTCTAAGTCAGTCTCATTGCTACCCAGTCCATATTAAACCCCACCTCGTGAAAATACTGTTCATGGACGATTGTCAAATATATGCTTCCGTGTGTTTCTCTGAATACCACAATCTAAAAAACTCTGACTTTTAACCTTGAATCATCCCAGATTATCGGAGAGGTAAGTACTTAGCTGGGATATTTTAGCTTCTCATAGATTGCTTTCAGTGATTCTCGTCCAGCGTCGTGCTTTAAGCCTATAGTAAGAAATAGATTCAGGAAAGTTGCTGTTCTGTTTGTTGTAGAGATACTGTTAAAGGGTTTGACCACTCCATGTCACATGTCTCCTTTTTGAGGACCTTGATGAGAAATTTCTCTGGGTCTCAATCTGTCTCTATTTTAGGGATGTGGTTAATCTCCTAAATGTTTCTGTTCCCTCTTTGCTTTGCCTGGTAGGAAGCTCAGAGTCTAATTTGCAGCCCATGTCTAGCATGGCATGAGAACCTTAAAGCATGGGCTGAATTTGCTCCTGGCTTTATTTCCCTGTGTCTGATTTCTTCATTTTTCATTGTGTACTTTGTTGTGTATGTAAGTTTGTAAACTGCTCACATCTTCTTAAGAACAACGTGGGAGTATGAATCAGAGTTCCTCATCCTTGACACTAGCGGGCCAAATAATTCCTGTTGGCAGGAATGGGGGGCTGGGGAGAGAGGTGGCATTGGGGGAACGCATCTTTGGCCTCTACCCACTAGATGCCAATAGCAATTCTGCCCCCCACCCCAAGTTGTGACAACCAAAATGTCACCAGACGTTGCCAAATGTCCTCTGGGGCCCAAAAATCACTCCTGATTGAAGATCACTGATAGAAATGAATAAATAGACTGGTGTTGAGCATAAAGGACAGGAAAAAGTTTTCCTTGACCCTCTGGGTCCTTGGCTGGGTCTGAAAATTAAACTGACAAAGACAGATTAACAGGAGAAAAGCAGACAAATTTTATGAAATTTTCACATGTACATGGGGGCTTCCACAAGAGAATGAAGACCTGAAGAAGTGCCCAGGGCAGGAAGCCTTTATATCTTTTAGACAAAGAGACAATAAATTTGTAAAGAATTGACAAGACAAAGGGTTTGCTCTAGAGGTACTAAATAATGAAGAAATAACACTGTTTTTTCTCAGTTTTAAATGCCCCATCTCTGGTGATAAGGACATTTCTCTCCCTCCTGGTTCAGGGGAGGTACCTTCCACATGAGAGATTTATCTCCTGCCTCCAAGAAAGAAGGGCAAGGAGAGGGAGGTCGAAGGACCCTTCCTGCTTCTGCCATTTTCTCAAACTCCTTCAGCTTAAGATATTTAACAGACCAAGGGGCCATATTTTGGGTTAGTGTGTCTTGAAACCCATTAGTATTTTCTAGGCTATGTGCAGACCACAATCTTTGGGGGACACAAAGATGACTGAAGCCCAGTTACCATCCTCAGAAAGACCTGCACACACACAAAAAAAAAAGGACAAAAAAATTATATGTGTGTGTGTGTGTGTGCGCGCTTAGGATGCACATATCTAAATCTCACGTCTGAAGTTAATCTTCCTTCCAGTAGCTCTCTCAATGACCCTAAGAAGAAGGAAGTGAAGATACTATCATTGTCGTTTAGAGAATGGGCACAGAGGTAGCCAAGTATCAGTTCTGTGGTTAGAGCCCAGGGTCCTGACCCCCAAGTTCAGTGGGCTCTCCACCACACCATGAAAGTGTTGAGTAAGTTCAAAGGAGAGAGAGAGGCAAATCCAACGTGGAGGATTAGGAATGGCTTCATGGAGGAGGTGGCATTTGAAACGAGATGTTCACAGGTAGATACGGAAACAGGAGGCAGGAGCTCACGGCAAGAAGGGTGCCAAGGGAATGCTTGCAGAGGGGTAAGGAATCTCACCGACTGGATAAGGGAAGGAAGTAGAAATCAAAGGACTGGAAAAATAGGGTGGGTCATGTTGTGAAGAGTTTCCGGGGGCAGGCCTGAAGGGTTTGAGGGTGAAAAAGCAGTCTTGCCCTAGAAGTATTTATGTCTGACACCAGATGAACATATTATAAAAGTAGAGAAGCAGCTTAATGAATCAGGTCACCAGAGGGATCAGTGATGGCAGAATGACAATGGAGGCGTGGAAGGATCCAATTTCTCATGTGCTCTTTATCCGCTACCCTCGCTCCAAATTAAATGTTTTAGCAAAACAAATCCTCTTTACGTTCTTGATGAAAGGAGACTAACTGGACTTTTCTGGTGTCATAAAAATTCCCAGTCTTGCACTATCAAAACAATAAATACTCCCTCAAGGGCTCCTAATTTAAGCGTTATCAGGCACGAGCACCATGTTTAATGTGAGGGAAAATGTTTGGGAGTGGCATTTTGTTTATAGAAATTGCTTAGCTTAAATTAGGAAATGTCATACCTTCAACTAGGCATAATCATTTTTTAATTTCCTTATAACTGAGAGTTTTCATTGTTTTGGCTAAAATTTCAGAAATGACATTGTTGGGGAGGAAAAATAATTTTCCCTCTACCCTTCTAGATTCTTGGTTGAGGCCCCAGTAACAAAAGACAGATTAAGAAGAAAAAAACAGGACCAGCCCCGGGGGCCTAGTTGTTAAGTGTGACGTGCCCAGGTTCAGTTCCCCAGCATGGACGTACACCACTTGTCTATCAGTGGCCATGCTGTTATGGCGGTTCACGTACAAAATAGAGGAAGACTGGCAATAGATGTTAGCCCAGAGCGAATCTTCCTCAGTAAAAAAGAAGAGAAGAGAAAAACAAAGAAGTTTATTAACATATACATCTCATGTACGTGGGTGATACCCAAGGAAATGAGGAACTGTCAGAGGTGGCTTAGAATTCAGGCTTAAATATCACCTTCAGCAGAAGGCAAAAGAGAGACCGTGTGGGGAGGCCACTTAAGGAGAGGTGACCAGGTAATCAAGGGTAAGGTTTGTTATGCAGATTTAAGTTGGCGGCTTCTCCATTGATAAGGGACTCTTGTGATTTAGAATCATCCTTTTCTTCCAGGTATAAGAGGGAAACATCCTTACAAATGGAGGTTTCCTCTTTAAGTGTGAATTTCCCTTAACTGGTAACTTCTACTCTTTCTTCAGAGCTTCCCCTATGTCTGCTGTGTCTCAAGATAATCAGCTCAAAATGACCCTTATGCCAAAGAGGCATATTTTGGCATGGCATTTTCTGGTCTACAACATAACTGGTACATCCAGCAGAATCCTAGTGTGATGCAGAGATTCAGAATTCTGCAAGGCACAGAGATACTGGCTGAATGGAGTGAAGCAAGCTCAGACCTAGGACTGAAAGACAGACCTGCTGTGAGGTTTTGGGTGCTGGAGAAGCTCAAAGTGATAAAATATAGGGCCTTCTCAGTTGACTGTACTTTCTTTTCAAGAAACGGGTTGCATATAACCCATGGCATTATTTTGGAGGAAACCGAAAGCCAGAAGGAGACAGACAGAGGAGAGAGGAGGAAATGGAAATAGAGGGAGTTAAGAGCCCTGGGAAGCCCAAGGCAAGTGATATTCAGTGGTTTTGTGTGATCCCATCAGGATAACTCCAACTGGTTGAGAGAAATGGAGCCCAAACAGGACCTGGGCTACACAACGAAACTCCTTCCAAAGGACAGACAGCCTGGTGGAATGCAAGGGCGTGGGCTTTGGCTTTAGCTCCCCTGGCTTTGAAGCTGGCTGAGCTGCTTAACTTCCACAAGCGTTGGATTTCAAAATAGGAGAAACGATTGTTACGAGGCTAGAATCCAACAGCATATGTAAGATTGCTTAACATGGAAACTGGTAGTAGAAACAGCTTAAGAAATTTCAGTTTTCCTTCCTTTATCCATGAACAAACAGTTGTGTGTCGCCAGACGAAATACTCTTGTAAGAATTTAGATAGAAATCAGCTAAATCATTGCCACCATGAGTGCCCTTTGGTTTCTGATCACTACCTTGGGGGTAGGGGGAGAGAAGGGCTTTCTGCACAAAGCCCCATTGCTTTTGCTTCCTTCTCACTACTTCCTATTCCTGTAAACATGGAGAACAATAACTTCCCCTGCATTAATATCATAAAACACCAAAGTTATTCCTCCGACCCTCCAGGTAAAATTTAGGATGGCATTTTAAATTTCAATTTCAAATCAAGAATGAGTAATTTTTTAGTATGTCTCAAATATTATTTGGGACATACTTATTCAAATTTAACTGAATATCCTGTATTTTTTTTCCCCTAAATGTGGCAACTCTATTTAATCATTTAACCATAATTTCTGTTTTTCTCCCTCTTAAACCTAGGCTCCTGCTTCTCAGATTCTTAGCAACCTGTGGGTAAAAAGAAAGATGGTGGCATCACCAGACATTGGCAAGGATGTGGCTCAAATGTAACTGTCATATACTACTGATGAGAGTGTACATTGGCACTACCACTTCAGAATACTGGTTAGCACCATCTACTAACCCTAGGACCCAGCAATTCCACTCCTAGGTCTAGACATAATGGAAATACATACATAGTCCACTAAAGACAATGGACAAGAATGTTCATAGCAGTGCCATACTATTCATAATAGTCCAAACTGGACACAATACAATGATAGCATGGATAAGTAAATCATGGTATAACTATTGTTAAAAAACAAGATTCAACTGAGTAAATTTGAAAATCTAACTGGCTTTATTCAAAGATTCACAATCAGGCAGCATCCCATCTAGTAAATAGAAAGTCTCCAAAGAGCTGCACAGAATGGAAGGATTTTATAGTCAGAAAGAGGGTGGGACAGAGAAGCTAAAGGAGTGGATTATTATTTCAGGCAAAGTCACCTTCCCTTAGGGGAAGGCGGGGGGTCTTATCAGGTAGGTTATCTCACTAGTGCTGATCAGGAAATTCCAGACTGATTGGCTTAAAATTCCACTCCTGGGAGAGACTCAAACTGCAGTTGGCTTGGGTGTTAAGTCTTGGTGGGGCTAGCACAAGTGACTCCATTTTGGGCCTGCTGTTTCCTTTTAACACTGCATAAGAGAATATTATATGGAAATGAGAATGAGTGAATTATTGCTACACTCTATGTGGCTGAATCTCACAATCATAATTTTGAGCAGAAGAAGCCAGACACAGAAGAATAAATAATGTATATAATTCAAAGTGCGTAAGGCTCAGACACAGGCAAATAAACGTCTGGTGTTAGAAGACAGGGTAGAGCTTGCCTTGGGCGGGGGGTTATGCCTCCTATAGGGTAAGGAGGCCTTCTGGGGTGCTGGTAACGTCCTAGTTCTTGAATCAGGCTGTGGTTACAAGAATTGTTTACTTTGTGAAAATTCGTCCATCAGGCTTAAAATTTCTGCACTTTACTGTATGTATATGGCACTTCGACTGAAAGTTTATTTAAAGAGAAAAAAAGTAGTAGGACAGATAGGTTAAACTGTCAACAAAGAAGCAATAAGCAGAAGGAAGAGAAAAGAGGCAGGTTTGGGTGGGGGTGGGGGGACGAGCAGGACTGACTACACAGGAGAGGACCTTCAGAGCAGGATGTGAACGAATCTGGGGTGAGCCTGGGCTCGTGTAATAAAGAGTCTAGGTGATATTAGTGAAGGAGTTTATTTAATAATCAGCGTGAGGAGTTCAAATCCCAGGAAAACAGTTCAACAGAGTGTTGAACAACTAGATTTCATATATGTTAAAAAAAAGAAAGCAAGAGAAGTAAGCGAGCAGACCTGATGACCATGGGATGCTTGTGGTCACTGTGGCTGACAGGATGTGCCCACGACACGCATTCTACCTCTGCCTCTGACACCGTCACCCTCTCAGCTCGCAGCCCCCTTGTGTTGCCTCAGAGAAATTTTTACAGAGTGGGACGTGTGTGGACTTCTAAAGACATTCCCCTGTCAGCAAACACAAAGTAGACTTGAGGGCCAGCAATTGAATTCTGAACATTTTTGAACTAAGAAGCAACACATGAGGTTTCATTGTTCACAAGGACTGCTTGTCAGGCCCATGCAGCCACCGTTTATGCATCTGCTGGGAAGCCGAATTAGACCACCTTTATTTATTTATTTATTTATTTTTTGAGGGAGATTAGCCTTGAGCTATCTACTGCCAGTCCTCCTCTTTTTTTTGCTGAGGAAGCTTGGCCCTGAGCTAACATCCATGCCCATCTTCCTCTACTTTATATGTGGGACACCTACCACAGCACGGCGTGCCAAGCAGTGCCATGTCCACACCCGGGATCCGAGCCAGCGAACCCTGGGCTGCTGAGAAGCGAAACATGCCGCACTTAACCACTGCGCCACCGGGCCGGCCCCCAGACCATCTTTAGAATCCCGCCTAGCGCTCACGCTTCCTGACGCCCCTGGTGTTCTCCGAACCAGCTTCTCACCTCAGCACTGCTGTTGACATTTGGAGATAAAAATTTCTTAGTTATGGGAGGCTTTCTTGTGATTTTCAGGATATTTAGCAACATCCTGGCTATCTAGAGTACCCAGGAGATGCCAATACACCTCACCCCCAGTTGTGACAACCAAAAATGTCTCCAGACATTGCCAAATGTCCCCTGGCAGGTACAGTAATCTGTGGTTGAGAACCAGTTATCTAAACTGTATTGTGGAACTCTAGGGCACGTTCTTGGGTGACTGGTTTCAAGATATTAAAAACATATGCAGGGGGCTGGCCCCGTGGCTGAGTGGTTAAGTTCGCGCACTCCGCTGCGGCAGCCCAGGGTTTCACCGGTTCGGATCCTGGACATGGACATGGCACCGCTTGTCAGGCCACATTGAGGCAGCGTCCCCCGTGCCACAACTAGAAGGACCTGCAACTAAGATATACAACTATGTACCGGGGGGATTTGGGGAGATAAAGCAGAAAAAAAAAAATTGAACCATGTGGAATTGTAAGTAAAAAAAAAAACAAAAAAACATACACATAATACATACTTACACACATACATAGAAAGTAAAGTTACTTACAAACTGTCTCGCTTCCTGTAGTTCCAAAATTTACCTGATAAGGGACACTTTAGGAAAAAGCTTCCCTTTTATTCCTAATCAAGGCTTGCTCATTGCAGCCGGCCAAGATTTATGACCCCTGATTAGTAGAGTTTGGTGGGAGGAAGAAATAAAGGCTTTGGATCCCACAGAACTGAATTCAAATCGCAGCCCTGCCACTCTGTCGCTGGGACTTGCGACTTACCGTCTGTTTCTTGCCCTTTCTTCTGTAGCCTTGTAGAAGAACTGGCCACATCTTACAACATCTAGAAGAGCGTAAAGGAGATGGGAGCGTGGAGGGATAGTATCGCGTTTTCCTCCAGGGCCCAGCACTCTCTCTCCTATAACTAATATTCACAAAGGACCTACCCTATGCCAGGCACCACTCCAACGCCTTTTCAAATATTAGCTCATTTAGTCCTCCCCAAAGCTTGATAAGCTAGGTCCTGTTGCTATCCCCACTTCACAGATGAGGAAACTGAGGCACAGAGGTGAAGTGACTTACCCAAGGCCATGTAGCTAGTCACTGGGAATCTGGAGTCTAGGGCCAGAGTCCACAATCTTAACCACTAGATTGTGCCTCTAGGTTCGCCTTCCTGTCTTTTGGTTTCTATGACGTTCCCTGGCAGGTGCTCTCCCTGTCTTTTCCCTGAAGAGACTAGGAAGAGGACGAGGGTCACCTCAGTCCTCAAGAGAAGCCTCATCTCCTCCTCTGTAAATTAAAGAGGTCGAACTAGACATCGCGACTTTCCTTGGCTTTGGCACTCCGCCTCTTTGCCTCAGTTTTCTTATCTGCAGTAAAAGAACGTGACCGGCCTAATTCCCCGAGTGGCCTGGTCTGCTGTGACTATCACCTAGATGTCAGTGTTGAATAGGGATCACACAGGAAAACGCTTTGAACAGTGTAACGCTCTGCACACCGTCAGCCATCAGCTCGTTGGCAACACGCCACACACAGGTCTTTCCATCAACTTCCCCCCGCGCTTCGACTTTCTCCCTCGTGCACATGGTGACACAGTTTTCAAAATGTCCTCACTTACACGATCTTCTTTAAGCCTCCCAATACTAGAGGGAGCACAATCCAAGCCCTCTCATTCCTGACCCACTGGGCATCCTGTCACCACACTGTCATTATCCTCCTGGGTGCTGTGCTGCCAGAAACTTTTCCAAACCGTGAAATCGGGCATAGGCCCCGCTGCTTAGCCACATTTGGTTTAAAACAGACACAGCCGTGCATTTGTCAGGTCACTGACAAACAGAAAACAGAATCCTTAATGGACATAGTCTATTGACATGGTCTCATCACATTAATACGACAACCCAAGGGGAAAAGTCATGCTATACTCATTTTTAAAATGTTAAAACTGAGGCTCAGAGAAGTTAGTTTACTTGTCCAAGGACGCACAGAGGGTGGAAAGTAGATTTGAAAGCGGGTTCATTTGTCTCCACAGTTTCTGATCATGGTCTAGATCCCGGCTAGTCAAAGCGTAGGCCAGACACCAGCACATTGGCACCACCTGGGAGTTTGTTAAAAACGCAAATCTCAGATCCCCCTCTGGACCTACTGAATTGGGGTCTGCATGCTAAAAGGATACCTAGGTGAGTCCTCTGCACACTGTAATTGAAGGACCACTGATCCTTATTGCTGCTCAGTGTAGACCTAGCCATGATACACTGAAGAGCAAAATCTGTAAATAAACGCATCCATCCATCCATATACTGTGCTGGGTTTTAAAATTTACTTCTAGGGGCCAGCCCCATGCCCCGTGGTTAAGTTCGGCATGCTCCACTTTGGCAACTCTGGTTTGGTTCCCAGGCGCAGACCTACACCACTCTTCTGTCAGTGGCCAAGCTGTGGCAGGGGTCCACACAGAAAAAAGGAAGATTGGCAACAGATGTTAGCTCAGGTTGATTCTTCCTCAGCAAAAAAAATCATATATATATATATGTATGTATATATATACATATGCTTCTAAACATTTTACAGGCATACCTTGAAGATATTACAAGTTTGGTTCCAGAACACCAAAATAAAGCAAATATCACAATCATGTGAGTCGCATGAAGTTTTTGGTTTTCCACTGCATATAAAAGTTATATTTACACTATACTGTAGTCTATTAAAGTGTGCAACAGCATTATCTCCAAAAAAAGATGTATATACCTTAATGTTAAAACGCTTTATTGCTAAAAAATGCTAACCATCACCTGAGCCTTCAACAAGTCATAATCTTTTTGCTGGTGGAGGGTCTTGTAAAAAACGCAAGATCTGCAAAGTGTGATAAAGTGAAGCACAATAAAATGAGGCGTGCCTGCACTTTAAGAGGAAATTTAAAGATTTAAAAGCAGGTGGCATGAGTCCCAGTGTTAGATTAGGCATTGAGTTAATTGAATTAGCAGATACACAGTACATACTAGGATGGATATGATCTGCATACATCGCATACGCCCATGCCAGGATTTATATCAGAATTTCTTATTCTTGAACTTTATTCATTGGTATATATATATTTTTTACATCAAACACAGAAAATTTTATCCTTACACCAAACTACTTAACAGAACAAACACATGTGTCCAGTGCTGTATAAACAGTTATGAAGCGCTGGAAGAATATTTAAGGTACAGTTCTTGCCCTGGAGTAATTTTCAGCTTTGAGGTCTCTTGAAAAGAACTTTAGCATAGTTCTCCATTCTAATATATTGGCTAAACTGATTTTAATTTTAAACTGAATTTAATTTAATTATACTGAATTTTTTCCCCCAAGCATTGTTTTCATTAAAGAAGTAATTTTCTGTTAAGAATATAGCCTTAACGCTACCTTTCTCTTCTTTTCATAATACTCATAAAAGCAGCAAGAGCAGCAGCAGCTCCCTGTATACATATTTTAACTACACTGATTTTCCCAACATATTTTTAAAAGGTAACGGATAATTCATTCTTTTTTTAATGTTTTTAATTTAAATTTTTTTTTCTTTAAAGATTGGCACCTGAGCTAACAACTGTTGCCAATCTTCTTTTTTTTCTTTTTTTTCTGCTTTATCTCTCCAAACCCCCCTGTACATAGTTGTATATCTTAGTTGCAGCTCCTTCTAGTTGTGGGATGTGGGACGCCACCTGAACGTGGCCTGACGAGCAGTGCCATGTCCCCGCCCAGGATCCGAACCCTGGGCCGCCGCAGCGGAGCGCACGAACTTAACCACTCGGCCACGGAGCCGGCCCCTAAATTTTTATTTTTATAACAGTAACATTGGATTATAACATTATATCACTTTCAGATGTACATCATAATGTATTTCGAATTCTGTGTGGATTACATCATGTTCACCACCCAGAGACTAATTACCATCCATCACCACACACGGGCCTCATCACCCCTTTCTCCCTCCCCCCTCCCCCCTTCCCTTCTGGTAACCACCACTCCAGTCTCTGTTGCTATGTGTTTGTCATTGTTTTTATCTTCTACTTATGAGTGAGATCATATGGTATTTGACCTTCTCCCTCTGACTTATTTCACTTAGCATAATACCCTCAAGGTCTTGGATAATTCATTCTTGAGGCCAGAGGTGTAGCCATAACACTTAGACTTGAATAGCACATTACCTGTACAATTTATTCTGATTTGTAACTATTTCTTGGACCAGAGATTGAGTCCACGTTATGTGCCAACTCTGAACAAATGGCAGTAGCAGCCTATACACTGCCTTGTGAAGGATTCTAAGATATGTCCAGTAGGAACATTCTGGATTCAACTAGCAATGTCTGCGATGGGTGTGGAAAGGGGCCGTTGAGAGCATCCGCCCCAGGCTTTGCCATCCCTGCACTTGGACGCTGCCCCCAGCTCAAAAAGCTGATGTCTTTACCATTCCTCACCCGTCCCCTGCTCTTTGCTTCCCCTGGGCGTTTCCTCCCACCGCGTCCACTGCCTAGACTGCTCTACCCTCTGCGCCTGGACCAGGATCCCACGCCCGCCAAGCAGCCTTCCCCAGCTTCTCCAGAACCAAATGATAATTCTATTGCTGCCAGTCTGGAAAAAGACAAACAACAACAACAACAAAAGCAGCAAAAGACTTGTTTCCAGATCATGTGCTTGGACTTCAGCTCAGGGCCTTGAAGATGCTTCTCTCGCACCTCCCAGGGGCCCGGGGGATTCTCAGTACAGACCTGTTTTGATCAAAATCAACTACTGCCACTTCCTCTGTGAATCACACCTATCCTGGGTGTGCAGGTGTCTCTGCCGTTTTAGGCGTTTTATCTCCCTGCTGGTGAGTCCGCCCAGCGAGTTCTCTTCTGAGTTTCTCCTCCGTGTTCAAATTCCTATTACGCTCCTTCTGGCTCTGTAACCACACCCAATACCAAAATGAAGCCAGGCTGGCTGGATAAAAAGATTTGGGATGAATTATGCTTTTTTCTGATTATTCTCTTTTGATTTGGTTCTCAGAGGAATCAGTGTGCGAGAAGGGAGTTAAAAAAATACGATTAAATTTAGAAGCAGTCAGATTAGGCAATAATACGGCTGTGGACCCCGTCACCGCTCTCACTTTCTTATCAACTCCTCTCCCGCGGGCACTTATTAAATATACGGATTCCGGAAGGAGAGCAGGGTAAGGCGAAGAGCTAAGAAGACTGTTAAGGAAGGACTGAGAGGATGAAACGAGTAAACAGTAACCTCCGGAGCTGGCTGTGTCGGAATCGCCCCTTAAAAACTGTACACACCCAGGGTCCACCCCAGGCTCCCCAATCAGAGTCAAGCGTCTGCATTTCTAACCAAGCACTAAGGACGAACCTCCTACACAGTCAGGATCGGAAGCCCTGTGGTAGATTCTTTGACGGGGTGCCTCCCTGGCAACGTGGTAGAGGAAGATAGGAGAGAGCAAAGCGGTGGGATAATGCAGCTGGAGGCTGCCTTGCAACTGGTCAAGGGAAGCGTTAGAAGTGAGCAGGGACCCAGACTATGGAGCACAGCATTATGGTTAGACTGGAAATAGTAAAGAAATTTTAACACCAGTCTTTGTGAAACCAAACGCGTTTTCTCTCTTGCGAGTTCTTACGGAGTAGGAGCTGGATCCCTGGATGAAATATGAAAAGTATAGGCCTTGTTTCACGGGCACTATTTCTTAGTAGTTTTGCAACCGCTGAGTTTTTCTGTGGGAACTTGAAGCCTGTTTTTTCAGATTCTGCCCTGACACCTTCCAAAAGGAAGTTAATCTTTTTTTTTTTTTTTTTTTTGGTGAGGAAGATTGGCCCTGGGCTAACAGCTGTTGCCAATCTTCCTCTTTTTCCTTGAGGAAGATTGTTGCTGGGCTAACATGTGAGCCAGTCTTCCTCTACTTTATATGTGGGACTCCTGCTACAACATGGCAGTGTGTAGGTCCCCGCCCAGAACCCCACCTGCAAACCCTGGGCCCCTGAAGCGGAGAGCGTCAACTTAACTACTGTGCCACCAGGCCAACCCCAATCATTTTTAAAAGTAATCTAGGCGTCTGTTAGAACTTTAGCTATCAGGAGACCCTGATAACTATGCAATGAATGCTGACATTAGCTAGAAGCATCAGTTTTAATAACCACAACTTTATGGAGAAGTAAAGCACTCTATGTCGCAGAGTTTTCTTAAGGAGCAATTGAGACTATGTCTGTGGAAAGCTTTGTAAAAATGATTATAATTACTATTAAATAGAAATGCAAAACAGACATTGTTCAGGATGGTTGTCTCGAGAATAGCAGAAAAATCATCTTGCTGATGAAAAGGAAGAGAGAGATGGGTGAAAGGGACAAAGACAAACAAACAAAAAACCGGAAAACCTGAGAAGAGAACCCTCATCCCCTTTCCTTTATATGTTTAATTCCCAAATATTGGCAATAGTCTGGAATGTCATGCTAAATTAGTTGAACGTGACCCCTAATCAGAGAGGTGTATGAAATGTCTTCTCAAGTGGTATCTACATTACATCCAACTGGTAAGTTAGGTACTTAATATTTTTTTTGGTTTTGTTTTCACAGGCAGTGCCCTTTTGAACTTAGCCTTAAAAATGAATCCAGTTGTTGCTCAGCCAGGCTACGGTGCGCGGGGCGTGACGGCTAGTAACTGGCAAACCGGGGTGTTTGACTGCTGCGACGACCTAGGGGTTTGTAAGTGCCGCGGGTCACTGCTCCCCCGGGACTACAGTGACTCAGGTCACTGACATCATAGAAGTCGTTTACTGACCCTCTCAGCGAGTTCTGCACTTTATTCTGTAACTCGGAAGTCACAAGCCCGAGGCCCATGGGCGGATTTAGCCACTGGATGTGTTTTGTTGGTCCTGCGCATAATGAACCCTTTCAATGTATTGTTTAAAATAGTAGGAAACATATAAAAGTCAGATTTCACATAAAAATCTAGCTTTCCAATCTAGATTTCCAACTTCTCTTGAACATTGGGAAAATCTGGGAAGATGAGTCCTTCTCCCGAGGCAGGGGTCTGAGTATTAGCCAGCACCATGAAAAGGGCGTTCACCCCACAGCTTGCCATATTTATGTCCACCATCCACTGATATCTATTTTGTGTTTTTTCCAACCTATTTCACTCATTTATTTTACCTGCCTGGCCTTGAGTTTGTGACCCTTGTCTAGGTCAATCACCTCTTCTTAAATTTTCACCTCTTTCATATCCCCATGTTCTTGACATGCTTTTCCAGTTTGTCTTCCATGTACCTCTGCTTTTTCCTCCAGTGCTGACTCTGCGTTTTCCAGTTTTCAATGATATTCTTGTGTCTCTTGGGATTGTTCCATTTCAGGAAGCTTTGCGGGTTTTTAGTTTTACTGACTTGTAATTCTTTTAAACTATGAAACATATTTTTGTGTGAGAAAATTTTCCTTATTTTAAAGTCTATTGCCATATGAGTTGAAGACATTTTCTTTCCTTTTCTTTTCTTTTTCTTTCTTTCTTTTTTTTTTTTTTTTTTTTGCTGAGGAAGATTCACCCTAAGCTAATATCCAATGCCAATCTTCCTCATTTTGCATGTGAGCCCCTTCCACAGCATGGCCACTGACAGATGAGCAGTGTAGATCTGCACCCAGGAACTGAACCTGGGCGCTGAAATGGAACACACTGAACTTAACCACTAGGTCACGGGGCAGCCCTGAAGATATTTTCTGTGTGGCTGATCTGTCCACTGTCTTTGGGAAACAGCCTACCTTTTTGTGTATAATGGAAGTTCCAAGTTCATTGGAGATAGTCTTTTGCTTAAAACAATCAACCAAAAAACACAGACTTGGGGCCAGCCTTGTGGCCGAGTGGTTAAGTTCGTGAGCTCCACTTTGGTGGCCCAGGGTTTCTCTGGTTCAGATCCTAGGCGTGGACATGGCACCGCTCATCAAGCCATGTTGAGGCAGCGTCCCACATAGCACAACCAGAGGTACTCACAACTAGAATATACAACTATGTACTGGGGAGAAGGTGGGGCATGGTTTGGAGAGAGGAAGAAGAAGAAGAAAAAAAGATTGGCAATAGATGTTAGCTCAGGTGCCAATCTTAAAAAAAACAAAACAAAACACAGACTTTTGAGGCCCACCCTGTGGCATAGCGGTTAAGTTTGTGCACTCAGCTTCGGTGGCCCAGGGTTCATCAGTTCAGATCCCGGACATGGACCTACGCACCACTTATCAAGCCATGCTGTGGTAGGCATCCCACATAGAAAGTAGAGGAAGATGGGCACGGAAGTTAGCTCAGGGCCAGTCTTCCTCAGCAAAAAGGGGAGGATTGGCAGCAGATGTTAGCTCAGGGCTAATCTTCCTAAAAGAAAAAAAAAACAAAAAAAAACAGACTTTCTTATCTTATCTAGGGTACAGCCACATGAAAACTCCACCCCAGAGTTTTTCAAAATAGACTTGTACTCAGAGCATATTTGAGAACTCTTTCCATTTGTTGCTATTTTCTTAGGCCCCTTTTTGTCTTATACAGATTCCTTGAAGTGAAATTGCAGTAGACTTTTAAGCTTTTGATGCCAATATCTCATAACTTCTACTTGTTTCCAACTCCGTAACGATAACAGGGCTCTATTCTTTGCCCAAATGACCATCTAGCATCTATTCCCTATTGCTTTTCTCACTTCAGCCCTAATGGTTTCTCCACTGATCCTTTTCTGACCCCAAACACTCCATCATGGTTTTCAGAGGTCTCAGACATCCGGGGCCACAAACTTCCTGTGCAAACATGACCCAAATGTAATCAAGGGCAGGGAAGAAAGATAATTTGAAAATGCTCAGATTGGCAAAGCAAGAGCTTTTGCAATTAAATCTGACCTAGTATAATGACATGCAGAGTTCCTCGATTCCTAGACAGTAGGCTCTAGAAGCAAGACATAAAGCCAGATGACCACGTTGTTTTCTCAGAGTGTCCCTTAAAGCCGTTTTCTGAGCGAGCATCTTTTTGAAAGCAGGCTGATTTAGTCGAAACTGTGATGACTTTGACTAATCCCTCTGTGTTGTCTCACCCTGCACCCAGGCCTCTGTGGGACTTTCTTTCCCCTGTGCCTCTCCTGTCAGATTGCCTCTGACATGGACGAATGCTGCCTGTGCGGAGGGAGTGTTGCCATGAGGACCCTGTATCGAACCCGATACGGCATCCCGGTGAGTCACCCAAGTGTCCGCTGAGAGGTGGCAGCCCAGACACCCCAAGGGCTTTCCTTAACTCTGACTGGATCTCCATGACTGCCCTCCTCACCTTCATGGCTTGACCATAGTCCACTTGTTGTTAGTGCCATCAAGTCAATTCCAACTCCTAGTGACCCTGTGGACAGCAGAGCGGAACCCCGCCCAGCCTTTTTGCACCATCCTCTCAGCTTCTGGTGCTCTATCAGACAATGCTCCGCTGTTATTCACAGGGTTTTCATGGCCAATTTTTTCAGGAGTGAGTGGCCAGGTCCTTCTTCCTAGTGTCTGGTCTGGAAGCTCCATTGAAACCTGTCCACCATGGGTGACTCTGCTGGTATTTGAAATCCTGGTGGCATAGCTTTCAGCATCACAGCAACACGCAGCCACCACAGTATGACAACCAACAGATGGGGGATGTGGTTCCCTGACCGGAAACAACCTGGGCCACAGGGGTGAGAACGCTGAATCTTGACCACTAGACCACCAGGGCTGGCCTTTTCTCCACTACCGTCCTAATTTTTTTGGTGATTTACAGGGGCCATGCGGCTATCTATACTTTGGAATATATGAGTAATAAAATCTTTCATTATTGTGTCTCTGAAAAAGTTGCTGGAGGTTAGTAGGTAAGAGATGGAGGCCAGCACAGGGCCCTTAGCCTCTCCTGGCTTTACTCAGATTCAGGGAGAAGAGCCTGCAAATCTGCAAGGTTGGGGTGACAGTTTCTTAGAAAGCCTTGGGTAAAAATGGGTGTGTAGTGGATCCCCTCAGAGCTGGCACATCCGCCTCACTGGCAGAGTCCACTCACTCAGCAGGGATTCCTGAGTACATAGAACTTGCAAGTACCATTCCAGACACTAGAGACACATCGGTGAACAAAGGAAATCAAAACCCATGTCTTCAGGAAGCTTATAGTCTTTTTTTTTTTGAGACTTTTATTTTAACGTAATTTCAGACATAAAAGTTGCAAAAATGGTGCAGACTTCGTGAATACCCTTCACCCAGATTCCCCAAATACTAAAAATTGGCCACATTTGTTTTCCCTCTTTGCTTTCCTCTATCATCTATCCTATTTTTTTCTGAACCATCTAAGAGTAAATTACAAACTTGATGCCGTTACCTCTATTTCACTGTGTATTTCTTAAAAACAAGGACGTTCTCTTATATAACCACAATCCAATTACCAAAAATCAAGAATTTAGCGTTAATACAATACTATTAGTTTATCCATGGATCTTATTTAAACTTCACCAATTAGCCCAATAATATTCTTTTTTTTTAAGATATTTTATTTTTATTTTTCCTTTTGCTCCCCAAAGCCCTCCAGTACATAACTGTATATTTTTAGTTGTGGGTCTTTCTAGTTGTGGCATGTGGGACGCCGCCTCAGCATGGTTTGATGAGAGGTGCCATGTCAGCGCCCAGGATCCGAACCGGTGAAACCCTGGGCTGCTGAAGCAGAGCACACGAACTTAACCACTCGGCCACGGGGCCGGCCCCCCCTAATAATATTCTTTAAGTGAAAGAAAATCAATCTGGGATCACACATCGTGTTCAGTTGTCATGCTTCTTTAGCCCCCTATGATATGATCAGCTTCTCAGTCTTTCCTTGTCTTTTCTTCTTTTTTATGAATACAGATCGGTTATTTTGCAGACCATCCCTCAGTGCGATTTGTCAAATGGCTCCTCATGATTAGAGTTAGGGTAGATATTTCTTGGCAGAAACTCCACAGAAGCGATGCTGTGTTCGCCATGCATCATATCAGGGGGCACATGACATCAATTTATCCCATCATGGGTGATAGTAACTTTGATTACTTGGTTAAGATAGTGTGTGTGCCAGGGTTCTCCAATATAAAGTTGCTATTTTCCCCGGTGTCATGACAAGGACCTTGCAGGGAGATGTAAATATCCTGTTCCTCCTTCACCCACTAGCTCTAGCATCCATTAAAAAGTCTTGCCTGAATCCATCATTACTGTGATAGTTGTCTATGGTCAAGCTTACTCTCCAATGGGAGAAGATAGCTACCATATAACTAAGTGAAAGTATAATACACAGGAAGCTGATAAGTGCTAGAGAGAAAAATAAAGCGAGGAAGAGAGGGTTGAAGGGTTCTAATCGTAAATAGGGTTATTAGGAACAACTTCAGTAAGAAAGCAAAGATCTCAAAGGATGAGAGGATGACCCATCTGGGGAAGGTCCAGGCAGAGGAAAGAGCTAGAGTCAAGGCCTTCAGATAGAGCTTACCTGGAATGTTCCAGAAAGAGCAACCAGCCAGAAAGGCAGGAACAGTGTGGGGGGGGGGGGAGGGGGGGGCG
This sequence comes from Equus asinus, assembly GCF_041296235.1. NCBI lineage: Eukaryota > Metazoa > Chordata > Mammalia > Perissodactyla > Equidae > Equus > Equus asinus. The sequence goes on from NC_091792.1 coordinate 96,129,608, forward strand.
AGGAGTAATAGAAGAAGATGATATCAACGCATTAGTAAGAGTTAGAGCTTTCAGGGCCTTGCAGACTATTATAAGAACTTTAGTTTTTACTCTGAGTGAGCTGGGAAGCCATTGAAATGTTTTAAACAAAGAAGTGACATGATGGATTCTTGTTCCTGGAAACTTAGCCTCTGCCCCATTCGTTACCCCCATGTGACTGAGCACAAGTTATTAACCTTCCTAACCCCTGTCTCCCTTACTGATAAACTGATGGTAATGACACCTCCCCCAGGTGGTATAGTAAGAGTGAGATAATGTGTGGAAAGGACTTTTCACTGGGCCTGGCAGGTAATAAGTTCTCATTAAATAATTGTGATGATTTTGTTCTGATCTCAGAAGCTGACTCAACTGTTTTCCCAGGGCGGGGATGTGTTCAGGGGCCAGGTTTCATTTCTCCTGTGTGCTGGCTCAGCTATCAAACTTTGCTCCTCTTATAAGGCAGCATAACACACAAGGGCTCTTAACTTTGTGACCGGACCACGAACTTCCTGAAATTGTATGCAAAGTATCACGTGTATATAGTTATGTATACAGGTGTGAAGGTAAGATTCTCAAAGTGGTCCGTGACCTCAAAATGGTATAAAGGAAAGGGCGCCTAGCTGGGAGATAAAGGTTCTGGGAACAGCTTGGCAAATAGCTAACTTTTTGACTCTCTCATAAGTCATTGAGCGGCATCAGTTTTCTGATCTGTCATGAGGAAGTTGCGTAAGATGATTTCTAAGGTCACGGCTAGGTCTAGGGTTCTATGTTATAGTACGTTTCCCAGGCACACGTTAGATAAGTATGTTTACAGATAGTATATCTCTGTTCTTTCTCCTTAGAACAGACCTCTAAAATGGCTAGCAATTCCTTGGGCTGATTTGTGTAATTCAGGCTCTCTGTTTTGTTTCCCTTTTACATCTATGCAAACTTTGATGGGGCTGCTACAGTGCAGCCTCGCTGGTCTGCCCCTCCTTTCGTGGACACAGCCTAGAGAGCATCCCTTTGGCCAGGGTCGCAGCCTGTGCGGGAGAGAAGGAGAAAGAAAGGAAACAACCACCGATTGAACTGTTATGTGCCGGGGATGCTATTTTGACATCTCTTCACCCTTTACTCCTTACAAACTCTTCATGGTACCGGGATTCATATCTCTACTTTGTAGATATGGAAACCAGAAAAAGAGAGAGGCTTAAGGTCAGAGAACGTGTAAATGCTGGAATTTGGACTCGCGTTTATTCTGACTAACTCCCAAGTCTGGTTGTTCCCGCTTTTCCATCTTGCCTTCCTGAGTATGTGTGCACTCAGCCATGTACCACAGTTCATTCCTTTATCAGCTCAGTCAGCGCTTCTGTAAATAGTGCTCCGAACGAGACTTCTTTTTTCACAGTTTCCAAACAAATGAAGCACCATCCCCTTTACCCAAACAGCGGGGTGAACACAGAGTCTTTATTTCTGGCCCGACTTCCCAAGCAGCTATTCTGGTCAAGGCATTTACGTCCCTTGTTAACTTTGGTGTGGTATAAACCTGCAGTTCATTTCCTCTCACTTTGAAAAAGGAGGATTTTTTCTTCTTTGTGTTCCCTCTATTTATATTATGAAACAGACTGAGAATCAGATGTGTTTTCTCTAGGTTTCTCAGCAAGTATTAGTGGGATTTTTTTTCCTCCTAAAAACTACCTTAGGTAAAAGACAGGTATATAGACAAACTGGGACAGAAAAGCAATTAGCTCTTTATCAAATGAGAATAATTGTCTTCCTTGTGGCATATTACACATATTCAATACATGTTGGCTTAGTGAAGTTTTAAAAGATAAAAAGAATAAAAAGTGAATAACAAATTAAAGACAAAAAAACAAGTACTATAAGGAAAGGTTGAGGGAATTTTGATTATTTTTCAGGGAAAAAGAAGGCTAAGAGACCAAGCTGTCTTCAAGCTGAACCTGTATTCCTCCATCTGATGAGAGACACAACATTAGAAGATTATTTAACACTGCTACTTATTTGTCCACTCTTTGTCCCACATCCTTACTTTGTTAGAGGAGAATGAAAATCACTGTAGCAATGGAGGAAAGTTTCAGGAAAAATAAATTGCTCATAATCTCACCACTTAGGAGCTCCTAACCCTTATAAACTGAATCTACTATAAATCTCTCTCTCTCTCTAACTCTCTCTCCCTGTCAGCTCACACTGTAAATTGGGAATTGCGTTAAACTCAACATTTTTTAAAATAAGTGCTACCAAAAAAAATGGAATTCAAAATTATTTCAATCAGTCAAGATATACAGTCCTAGAACCTGGTCGTCAGACTAGAACCCCCTGGCTCACCCAGTGCCTCCTGCACAGAGCAGGACTGTCTTCAGGGGCATCTCTACCAGAGGCTCATTGAGGATCCAGCTGGACCATTCCAGGGAGATGGCCCTCAAAACTTTGCAAAGTAGCCCATTCCACGGCTTTTCCAAACACTATTCATTCTCTTCTTTCTTCTTTTCCCCATAACTTATATATCGCTCCCTCGCTCTGGACTTCCTCCCCTGTGGAACAAACACAAGAGATGTCCACAAAAATGGTTGAGCGATACAGGGTGAGGCCTGGTCTGGCACTACTCACAAACTATAGAAAAATTGGTCCATTACACAACAGGCTTTAAAGGGAGCCTTTCCAGAACAGGTGATAGAGGACTGGGGCTCTAGCTGCAACCTACAGACCATTTGAAATGATGTAGTGTTAGGAAAAGATCAGTTGCTTGTGAAGAGAAAGACCAGGTGATGCCATCAATTTGTTACATGATTTTAGCACATTATTTAACTTTGCTGGGTCATCAGGAAAAATGGGGATAGTGTCACAGAATTCTCATGATAAACAACTAACATAAAATGTATGTTTCAAAGAGGTTTGAAAAGCTATACAAATGCAAGGAATTGTGTGGCTATGTTTACAGGCTATATGTTGATCCATTTGTTTGTTTTTTAACAGGGATCTATTTGCGATGATTACCTATGCCTGATGTGTTGCCCTAATTGCACCCTTTGTCAACTCAAGCGAGATATTGATAAAAGACAAGCAATGAATGCTTTCTAAAAGGTGTTTTGGTAAGTTGGTGGGAATTATTTGATTTATGAGTATTAAAACAAATTCTCAAAGATGTCTTTCATATCCTTGGGACTCTCTCACACAGATACATGAAATATCCCTTAACAAAGGGAGGGCAAATGATTTTTAGTTGCCAGCCTATGCCAATCTTGGAAGTCAGCTTCCAAGAGCCTGGATTGAGAGGGTTAAGTCTGGTTGAATACGAAAGAATTCTGTGATTTGTTAGGATGACTGCCACAGGTGGAGTGGCTGTGTGATGTACCAAATCAACATGCCACGTGTCAACCATGCCCACCTTAACAACACCATGATTTCAGGTGGTAGAGATACGTATATAACCAGACATTCATTTCCCTAAGTCTAGATCTCAAGTCCACTGCTACCAACAGTAACCAACTGAGATATTATACTAAGTGTGACTGCGTGATGTACCTAGTTATGTGTTCTTGTCAACACCACAATGTTAAACCAACAATTCATTCTCCAAAGTGGCGGGAAGCTAGTTTAGTCTCCATAAATCAAGTGTGGACAATTCACTCAGTTCTCCAAAATTCCCAAAGCCCCACTATAAAGAAGAGTTACTGACTCTTTGGCGGCTGTATTGTCAAACTTGGGCGGCTACTCATTTACCTAGTTTCCTAAGCTCTCCTAGTCACATTTTTAATCTTCTCAATTCTTCCTGTTTCTCTCAGACAAGAGGGCCATGGCTCACTCAGTCTTGTCTTTCAATCGCTTACTGCCAATCCCAATAGAATTTGTCAGCAAAGTTTAGTTTTCACCTGGAAGTGACTATTCTCTGTAAAACTCCTGTCACCCAAGAGGTCTCTGAGAGTGTTTGATCAGGATGGTGTGTTCATCCGTATGATGGGTGACATTGGTGCCATCTGTCTAAGCGCCACAAGCAGCACAACATCATGTCCTTTCCATGAGCCACGCTTCAGTACGTTGCATTTTATTACCACGCTGGTGTCCTAGTATTTGTCTTCTGATTGTTTTATAAATGGTTTCCCTCAGTGACTGAAGCACTTTATTCACTTTCAAGCAGAGTCAAAATGGGGAGTTTTCTTATCATTCTTTTTCCTCTTTACACTCTTCCTCCTGAGAATTTACTGTTGTCTTTCCTCCCAAGCAGTGACGTTCTTTAAACGCCTACGTTACCAACTCGACTCATAATTTGATGCCAAAGTAGCCCTAAGGGAATTAGAATGTGGCAGTTCACTGGTCTTGTCATCCAGACAATGAAAAAGATTGTTGTGGGTTCTCTGCCTTTTGGATACTCTTACCTTCACACATTCAATGATTTATTGACATTTGGGAACAGAGGTTAACTCTGGCAATCTATGGAGCATTCTATTGGTTCACCCAACCACTTAGCAACAGTACCTGACATATAGTAGGCAGTTATAAATACTGTGGATGAATAAATGATGGTAGCTTTCAAGGAGGAAATATAATGAAGCCCCAACCTAGGAGAATTCTCTGAATCCTAACTGGCGGTTGCGACTCTTCCTGATAGACTGTTCTGAACCAGGGCCATTATTTGACGTAGATTTTTAAAATGTGCATCTTGGCAGTAGGGTGGGTGTGGAATGGAAGTTTTGATATTTGGAACAAGATAATGTAAAGAAAGATAGAACTGATAAATCCTAATTCATTCATTCATTTATTCTTTCTCTTTTTTTCTGATTTCTACAGGTCAAATTCACATTTGGTGAAAGAGAACACTGGAATGAAATATTGCATCTGTTAAGTGCTATCTTACCTCAAATCTTAGAAAGTAATTCAATTAATCATGTGGCTTCAAAAGGCTTCAAAACACTTTTAATTTCCAGTATATTTTGAAAGAAATATATTTCCATTGCTGTTCTCTAAGATGACTACCATTAAAAAAATTAATTTCCTCAACAATTCTTGTGTCTTTATATACTGCTTCATGGAAAATTACAATATGCTTCTTTTTAAAAATGAACCCAAGGTTATCAAATGTCAAAGTTGAATGTGGGTACATGGAGATTCTTCATTCTACTTTTCTACCTTTATGTATTGTTATTCTGGATTTTCCCTCCACTGGGAGGCCAGGTGTTACCCTGTGCAGCCCCTCATCCCAGAAAAGTGTGGCTTCCTCCCGTAACTGAGCAAAACGGGGCTTGTTCTGCTCGCCACAATCTGGTGCCAATCAATTGCAAACAAGTCAGTGGTTGAGAAAGGAAAGCTTATACAATTAGCCAGCATAATCGGAAGATGGCGGACTAGTGCCCTAAAGATCCATCTTACAATCATACAGAATCTTGAGACAGTTATATAGGGGAAACGGGCAGGGAAGGAGGGGCGTTAGGGATGGCGACCATCTGATGCGATAAACTTCAAGGTGCCACATTTCTTACTTCTGCCATTCGTGATGGGTACCAACACAGAATTTTTCTCTCTGGAGGTCGTCATGTTTCTGGGGAACTCAGGGAACAAAGTTGTCTTATCACAGCTGGGAGACATACGTAAGCAAAAGTCAGAGAACTAGCAGATCATGTATTTTGTAAAAGCGAGAGGCGCTTAATCATCTAGGCTACGGGCAGGCTGGAATGTGTTCACCGAGACTAGCGAATCAGGGTCGTAGTTACAATGTTGCTTCCTCCCTCCAAGATAGCTTCCCTCACGTAAACTTAAGACCTAGCTGTTACACTCCCTTTGGGAGACTGAAGTGCATTTGGCACTTCTTTACAGCCCCATAAAGTAAACCCACTCCAGGAAGTATTTGCTGAGCAATACACAGTTTACCATAGATTATACAGACAAAAGAGAGGATTCCTGTCATAAACCACACAGCAAACTACCTAATTAAAACTCCCGTTGGACATTTCTGTCCACCCAAAGTCAACTCCTGCAGCAAGCCAGGCACACGGGCTCCACGTACCTTTCTCCCCAACCCCCCGCCCCGTTAATGTGGCATTTTATTTTATTTTTTTATTGAGATATAATTGACATATAATGTATTAGTTTTAGGTGTACAATATAATGATTTGGTATGCGTGTATGTGTGTGTATATATATACTGCAAAATGATCACCACAATAAGTCTAGTTAACATCCATCACCACACATAGTTATAGTTTTTTTTCTTATCATGAGAACTTTTAAGAGTTACTCTCTTAGCAACTTGCAGATATGCAATACAGTATTAACTAAAGTTGCCGTGCTGTGCATTACATCCCCAGAGTGGAATTTATAACTGGAAGTTTGTATCTTTTGACCCATTTCACTCACCCCCCAGCCCCCACCTCTGGCAACCACGTATCTGTTCTCTGAATCTGTAAGTTTGGTTTTTGGATTTTTTCAGATGCCATGTATAAGTGAGATCATACAGCATTTGTCTTTCTCTGTCTGACTTATTTCACTTGGCATAATGCCCTCAAGGTCCATCCCTGTTGGCACAAATGGCAGGATTTCCTTTTTTATGGCTAAATAATATTTCACCACATAATATTTTATGGCTAAATAATATATATCTATACCACACTTCCTCTCTCCATTCATCTGTCAATGGACTCTGAGGCTGTTTCCGCGTCTTGGCTGCTGTAAATAATGCTGCAATGAACGTGGGGTGCAGTCTACATACCTCCCCTATGCAGAACCATCTAGTGCCACCGCAGCTTTCTAGTCCCTAGCCCAAAGGCGCAGGATAAGGGTGGAATTCTGCTGTTAAGCAAAATAATATGTTTTCCATATAGCTGATTAGAAAATTACAACCCACTTTATATATGTTTGTACGTAAAAGTTACGATAACTAAGGAGGTTTTTAAAAGAATCTTTGATCTAGCTGAAAATAGTTAATATTTAGTCTCATTCTCCCACTCTTGATATTGTGCGTTGTCCTGTGCATTCCAAATGCCGAAGGCTCCCTCATACCAGGCTGCTTCCCTCAGTTAAATCAAAACCCTCCTTAAATGCTACTGCACGCAAGAAGTAAATTGCCGGAGCCAAGAAGCAGCAATTCCTGGGAGGAAGTTGGGGCGGGGGAGGGGAGACACGTAAATGCTTTGCAAACTGACACAGCAAAGAAGAGCAGAAGAGAACTCCTCTCACTTTTCCAGGGCGTGGAAAGGTTATCCATACAGCCCACCTCCCATGGATGCCGTTCAAAGTTAGCTGTTGCTGCTTAGTGGCTTAAACGACAACAGTCATGTCTTCCGCACAGGAGTCTACAATTTGGGCAGGACATCCCATCTGCTCTTGCGACGTGAACTGGGGTGGCTCAACTCGGGCTGGAGGATAGCCTTTCAAGATGATTCACTCACACGGCTAAGAGTGCTGCCTCTTGGCCGGGGGTTCAGCCAGGGTTTGAGCCCCGGGGGCCTGGGTTCCTCTCCACACTAGCCACGCCATAGGCTGCTTGGACCGCCTCACAGTATGGTTGCCGGCGTTCAGGGCAAGTCTCTCAAGGGAACAATATGGAAGCGCATGACATTTTTATGATCTAGCTGCCAAAGTCACATAGCATCACCTCTGCTGGACTCTCGGTGAGGCAGTTGCAAATTCCACCCAGCTTCAGGAGGGAGGGACCAGAGACTAACTCTTAACGGGGTGTGGCAAGTGCTGGAAGAGCAGGGGGACAGGAGGTACTGTTCCAGCCGTCTTTGGGAAACACAATCTGCCACAGACGCCATGAGGTGCTCTGTCTTGAGTCTCTTGGGATTAGAGCTGTTCTCCATAAAGTCCCTCTGGGAGGGCTGCAGCAGGTGATTATAAATTCTGTAATTCAAGCTAAGTCTTTCTGGTGACTTTGATAAGGTTTCCAGAGCATAAGTGTGGTTGAAGCTTGTAACAATAGCCTACTCCTCCAGAGACTCTGATTCAGATCTGTGGGGAGACCCAGGAGTCTGGATTTTAAAGTGGACCACACATGTTTCTGACGCAGGTTTCCCCAGCTGTGAGACCAGTGCTTTTCCCTCTGGGTACAAACTGAAGGAGCTCTGGTGCAATCACTCAGATATGACCACACTTACAGGGCTGGGGGTGGAGTTCTGAGCCGGGGTACCCTGTCCTCTCCCTTCCCCTTCCTCTCCACTTTATTTTTCTTTTTCCATTTATGCTCTGACACCTGCATTCTGGCAACCTGATTCTCTGTAGGGACACAGCCTTGATTCTCCCCTAGGAGTGGGGGCCGGCCCAGTGGCTCAGTGGTTAAGTTTGCACATTCCACTTTGGCAGCCCAGGGTTTGCTGGTTTGGATCCCAGTATGGACCTGTCAAGCCATGCTGTGGTGGTGTCCCACATACAAAGTAGAGGAAGTTGGGCACAGATGTTAGCTCAGGGCCAGTCTTCCTCAGCAAAAAAAAAAAAAAAAAAAAAGAGGAGGCTTGGCAGCAGATGTTAGCTCAGGGCTAATCTTCCTCAAAAAAAAAAAAAAGAATATCTTAGGAGCAGGGCATATCACAACATAAGGGGTAACTCTTTGCATTTCCCATAATCTCAGTCTCCTGTTAGTCAGTCTAATTTTCTCCACCCCCTACACACAATGTCAAGGTTTCCACAAGCCATTTATTCTATAGTAGCTCCTTTCTGCTCTGGATTTTTGGGGAGACTGGGGAAGGTGGTGTTGCAGCATCCTCCTAGTGCAGAATGCCCCTCATCCTCTGAACTGGAGTGACTGTTGAGGTCACCTTAGAGTTTGATGAACTCCTCCCTCCCCCTCCCTGGCACGCCCCCACCATCCCACCCTGCCACCTTGTCTTTATTCAGTTTCTTCTGTCTCCGGCTTTTGTGCAACACCTACCTCCAAGGTAGTAGATAAATTCCATTCTGCCACGAATTTCCATGCAGCAGCAGGTTCTAAATCTGCTACTAGCATTTTTTTTTTTTTTGAGGAAGATTAGCCCTGAGCTAACATCTGCTGCCAAGCCTCCTCTTTTTGCTGAGGAAGACTGGCCCTGAGCTAACACCCGTGCCCATCTTCCTCTACTTTATATGCGGGACGCCTACCACAGCATGGCGTGCCACGCTGTGCCATGTCCGCACCCAGGATCTGAACTGGTAAACCCCGGGCCACCGAAGTCGAATGTTCGCACTTAACCGTTGCGCAACTGGGCTGGCCCCTAGCATATTTTTTTCAATTTCTTTTTGATAAAGTAGACATAACATACAATTTACCATTTTTAAGTGTACAGTTCAGGGGTATTAAGTACATTCAGATTGTTGTGCACCATCACCATCATCCATCTCCAGAACTCTTTTCATCTTGGAAAACTGAAACTCTGTACACATTAAACACTAACTCCCCATTTCTGTGTCCCCCAGCCCCTGGCAGCTACCGTTCTACTTTTTGTCTCTATGATTTTGACTACTCTAAGTGCCTCACATAAGAGGAATCATACAATGTTTGTCTTTTTGTGATTGGCTTATGCCTCAGCATAATGTCTTCAAGATTCATTCATGTCTTACACATGCCAAAATTTCTTCTTTTTTAAGGCTGAATAATATTTCACTGTACATATAGACCACATTTTGTTTCTCCATTCATCTGTCACTGGACACTTGGGTTGCTTCCACTTTCTAGCTATTGTGAATAATGCTGCTGTGAACATGGGTGTCTAAACGTCTCTTCGAGATCCTGCTTTCAATTTTTCGGGGTCTACACCCAGAGGAGGAATTGCGGGATCATGTGGTGATTCTACTTTTAATTCTTTGAGGAATTGCCATATTATTTTCCACACTGGGCGTACCATTTCACATTCTCACCAACCATGCACAAGGGTTCCAATTTCTTCACATCCTCCCCAACACTTGTTATTTTCTGGGGTTTTGGTAGTAGCCATCCTAATTGGTGTGAAGTGGCATCTCATTGTAGTTTTAATTTGCATTTCCCTAATGATCAGTGATGTTCGGCATCTTTCCATGGGCTTATTGGCCATTAGTTTATCTTCTTTATAGAAATGTTTATTCAAGTTCTTTGCCCATTTTCGATTGGATTCTTTATTTTTTTGCTGTTGAGGTTTAGGAGTTCTCTATATATTCTGGATATTAATCTCTTATCATATATATGATTTGAAAATATTTTCTCCCATTCCGTGGGCTGCCTTTTTCTGGCACTGTGATTTTTGTTTGGGAGGGAAGACAGATTCCTGGTGCTTCCTACTTTGCCGTCTTCCCAGAATCCTCTCCATGCCCAGTATTTCACCTCCACTTCTCTTTGATGTTCCATGCAGGACCAAGTTTTATTTTTTTTAATCCAACCTTCTTCCTCCACTAGTTCAGTGCATCTTCTACCATGTGTAAAATTAAGCCATGGCTGAATCACAACATTTTCCTCCTTTTTTTTCTATAATCCATGTGTTGACTACAAGGTCAAAACCTGTTATTATAAAGCTGAAAAACTGAGCCCATTTTTGCGTCATTTTCTGTGATCTTTCTTCTAAAGCCTAAGCAATAATTTTGAATTATAAAGAGATAAACAGCATTTTTTTTTTTTGAGGAAGATTAGCCCTGAGCTAACATCCACCGCCAATCCTCCTCTTTTTGCTGAGGAAGATTGGCCCTGAGCTAACGTCTGTACCCATCTTCCTCTACTTTATATGTGGGATGCCTGCCACAGCATGGCTTGATAAGCAGTGGGTAGGTCTGCACCTGGGATCCAAACTGTCAAACCACGGGCCGCAGAAGCAGAGCATGCAAACTTAATCGCTGTGCCACCAGGCCCGCCCCTAAACAGTGTTTTTTCAATTAGGTAATTTATGCCTTTAGTTGGCTTAAGAAGCCTAATGAGGCCAGAATGAGTAAAGGAAAGATAAGAATTTCACACCCAACTGCAGGGAAAACTTCCAAGTATCAACAAAGAATATATAATTCTTTGTTGTATATTACTCCTTAAATAGTCAAAAAATGAAGAGATCCTTCATATAACATAGCCAAGGCTTTTTGTTTGGCTGGCTGTTTTGACTCGTGGAACAGGTCACAAAATATTTTTGTATCAACCACCTCACTTCTGAATCTTTGATTGGGCTTAGTTTTGAAAGTTTTCTTATCTTTTCACTGAGGTTTTCTAACACCGAAAAACCTGATATCCAGAACTGGAATGTTCTAAGCACGGCCTTTTTTATTTCCTTAATTTGGGTCTAAGACCCACTGCCTCTTATCTTCACTTCAACTCAGAAGATGATGTGATCCCTGTACATGTGTCTTTCTCTTCCTCTGCTTATTATTGAACACTACCCACTGCTATGAGGGACTCCACACTTTGGGTCCCCAGAATTCACAGCCATCATGGAACATTTGTAGGAAAGATAAGATCAGTGAACACAAAGCTGCCAACTAATGCCCAACATGACTCTCATACCCAACCCTACAGGCTGCGTCCTTGCCTTCTTTCTCTGAACCCATACCCCTTGACTGATACCTATGGCCCAGCTACCATGTCCATGGTCCTGCCTGGTCACACTAACCCTCCCAGGGTTTTGAGTCCTGTTCCTCCCTCTCAATCCCTCACCCCTTGCCAAGCCCAGTCTCCAGACCCAGGTCCCTGCTTCCTGATGCAAACGGCAGAGCTGAACTGTCTGGATTTTCAGATCTGGATAGAGTTTATACTCTGAAAAGTAAATGTCAGAAGAAAACAACAGCAAAAATGAAAAAAGAGTTCTTTTTGGTAAGACAGAAATAAAAAAATCAGACAAAACAAAATTCCTCCTGAAAAGAGGACAACTCCTTCCAAAAGACTTCAGAGTACAGGATGTGTCCAGAGAGGCCACACAGACATTCTGAAATGCTGCGTGATGGGGATCAAGGCTGCCCTAGGGAGAGAAGCCCAAGGCGTCCTGGCCCATATGCCGATCTATATGGCCTAACTCATATCTAAAGCTAATAGGACCACACGACAACCAGACCCTACCTGCACTGATACCATTTTAATTACTTTTTCACACAATCTTTCCTTTGTCTTGTAAAGAAATAACTCACATAGCCATGCCTTATAAATTTAGTCCTACCCGCAACCCATTGCAGCTCTTTGCTGCCCATGGGTCCCGTCCCCACGTGGCAGCTCTTCACTGCCCGTGGGTCCTGTCCCCATGCTATTCTCTGAATAAAGGAGCACTATTACCAGACCTTGAGAGTCCAAGAATCTTTCTTTTGACAACTCAGCTCACCGAGCACACATCACTGCGTTTAAATTTACTCATTTCCCCTTGTTGATGCTGATAAATATTTTGTATTCAAATGCTAAAGTTAGTAATTTCATGGTCGATTTACCTTTTATTAAGTACTTCAGAGCTGCAATCAGTTATAGTCTTGATAGTTTTGATTATTTTTTCCTGAAATGGATGTTTCTTCTTTCTATCATTCTTAAATGGAAATTACATATTTCTCATGTATTAAAGTCCCAAAATTGAAACTAAGAAGAGTAATCAGGCAGCAAAACCTCAATTCTCAGAAAGAAAAAAAGAGAGAAAATGAGGAAGGGTGGGGAGAGGGAGAGAGGAAGAAAGAGAGGAAGGGAGAGAGGAAGAAAGGGAGGGAGAGAGGAGGGGAGAGAGGGAGGGAGAAAGAGAGGAAGGGAGAGAGGAAGAAAGGGAGGGAGAGAGGAGGGGAAGGAGGGAGGGAGAGAGGGAGAAAGAGGCTATAGGAAGAGGAGAAGCTTGAGTGGAATAGAGTACACAGAGTTTGATTGGAGGCATGTTGAGTTTGAGATGCCTGTGACTATCAAGTGGAGGTATTTAGCTGACACTTGAGTGTACACGCTCCAAAGAGTGGTCTGGGTTGGAGGTAGAGATTTAGAAGTCATCAGCATACAGCTGATGGTTAATGCAAGAAGATCAGGTTGCCCGGGGAGAAGTGTGGAGGGTGTGGGGAGCAAGGCTGACGGTCAGGGCCCAGGGTGGCATCAATATTTAGGGGCTGGCAAAGGAAGAGCAGCCCACAAAGAAATCCAAGCCCAACAACGAACGGCCTTGCCAGCTGCGGAGTTCAAGCAGATCACTCGGCCTTTCTGGGCCTGTTTCCTCCCATAAGGCTTTCCTACTACTCACTAGATTTTAAGGTTTAAAAAAAGCAATATGCTGGTGTAGGAAAAGGGTTTCTCAACTACAAAGTGTAACACACACAAGCATCACTAATTTCTCGAGTCCAAAATCTCACCTAAGTTTGGTCACGTACACTGTGAACTCGGAAAGGAACTGTGCTCCCTAATGTCAGTTCTCAAAACACAGCACTGCAAAAAGCCTCAGTGAACGTTGACCTTATTCATGTGCCAAGAGGGGAAAGAAGACAATAATAACACAGCCACAGATCTGTTTATCATTTGGAATAAAAATAAACAACGAGTGCTATCTCCAGGAAGCAGTGGAGCCTAGCTGTGCGGTCCACTGTGCCTGCAAAGTACTTTGTTGGCTTGTACCCTTTGTTGGTTTCAAGAATTTTGGGCGGGGGCAGGGAAGGAATTTAAACGGTGAGAGACGTCAGGTTGAGAGCACAACGGCTGCCTCTGGAGGAGCATGCAGACTGCTGCCTTCCTCACAGAGCTGCAGTCCTCAGTGCGGCCCCGGTGGAATCACAGCCTTGGGGCTGGGGACCCAGGCAGGCTGGTGATCAGAAGATTTCAGCAGAAACACCAAGTGGTGTGCCACCTGCTCTCAGCGCACATTATAAGCTGAAGCGTGAGCAAGGACACTTACGAGTAAGTCACTCGATGGCATGTCTCTGCTTTCAGAAGTAAGCCTCAATACGGGACTGTCTAATGGAGAAAAATAAAAGCAGGCACGCAGCAATCCTGTGCTCGCCTCAGAGACTGTTCTCCCGGCTTCTTTCCTCCCCCAGGCTCAGAGTTCACCAAAATGTCTCCTCCTCTCCCTGCTCCTCATGGCATCTCATGGAAACACCTCCCTGGTGCCTCTGTCCCCCGCCCACCACGTCTTCCAGACCACCACCAGGGCACAAACTTCTAGATTATTAAGTAGCATATTTAATACCCTACTCTGATGCATTTGCCTTTGGATAACTTCATCAAAGTCCCCATGTTCCCAAAGACGGGGGGGGGGGGGGGGGGGAAGGGTGAGGAAGGGGGTTATTGGCAGGGAGACTGGTCTTATCTTAGCAAGACCAAGAATGTTCACTTCATTGTGCATCTTTTTGTTTTTATTGATTCAGACCAAGAGTAGATGTGTTTGTCTGAGACGTTAAGGCTGATGGATCGCTAGTGTTAAATTTGAAGAACAGAAACCAATACACTTTCCCCTAAATGATTATGCCTTTATGCTCCTTTAGCCCCTATTCCAGCATTCTCCCGGTCTACCCACTTTCAGAATACAGTGCATCTCAAGTCTTTGCAGTCTGATCTGTTAAACCCAAGAGTGGCTGGTGGAGGGGAGCACTTGCTGTTTTGTGTGTCCAGATTCAGACATGACTGCTAAGTCACTTACATTTAAAACCAGGCTAGTGGGGCCAGCCGGCTGGTACAGCTGTTAAGTTCGCACATTCTGCTTAGGCGGTCCAGGGTTTGCGAGTTCAGATCCAAGGTGCAGACCTACATACTGTTTATCAAGCCATGCGGTGGCAGGTGTCTCACATATAAAATAGAGGAAGATGGGCACAATTGTTAGCTCAGGGCCAGTCTTCCTTAGCAAAGAGAGGAGGATTGGCAGTGGATGTTAGCTCAGGGCTAATCTTCCTCAAAAAAAAAAGACTAATTTTCTGCTTCTGAGCACCCTGGACCAGCATGTTGAAGAAACGCTTTTTAAAAGATGTAGTGGGGAGCCGGCCCTGTGGACGAGTGGTTAAAGTTCCACGCCCTTCACTTCACTGGCCTGGGGTTCATAGGTTCGGATCCTGGTGTGGACCTACACTGTTCATCAGCCATACTCTGGAGGCAGCCCACATACAAAGTAGAGGAAAGTTGGCACAGGTATTAGCTCAGGGCCAATCTTCCTCATCAAAAAGAAAAGAAATCTGGTGATGATTAGTTCAAACTAAAAATTTTTTTTCTAAAACTGAAAAGAAAATTATTTCTCTCACAACAAGAGAAGAATCTTCCCCACAAATTTGCAATTTTCACTGAGAGCAAAAGATGCACATTTCTGACAGTTAAAGGATAGCCATTTTTTTATGTTTCCAGCCTTCAAGAGTATGTGGGTCCAAACCCTGAGAGACACAATCAAGAAAAGCTAAATGCTGATGAATTAGACTGTGGGATATGAAGAAAAGGCAGAAACTCAGGATGACTTCTTTTCCAGCTTGAGCAGCCAGGTGGAGGGTGGAGCCACTGAGCAAAACGAGGACGACTGGAGAGGGGCGAGAGGCTAGGTTTTGAGAAAATCTAAAACTGGGACTTGTTAAGTTTGAGGTGTTAGAAGACATCCAAGGGAAAAAGTCAAGAAAGCAGATGTTAAAAGCTTGTCAGTCAAAGGAGAGACTCAGGGTGGAAACACAAATTTAGGATTCATTGGTGCTAAAATGGTGCTTGAATCCACGACAATGAATGAGACCCGCAAGGAAGTGCAGAGGGAGACAAGAAGAGAGTCTAGGGCCAGCAGGAGATTTAGACCTTAGTTAGAAAACGAAATGTTAGCAAAGTTCAGAGGGAACAACTGTGTGGGGAGAGTGAAACCCAGCAAGATAGAAGAGAGGGTGTCAAAAGTGAGGGACCAAATAAGACACAAAGAGGCACCCCCAAATCTGGCCTCTGGAATAGAACTGGAGACCTTTGGAGAGCTTCTCTCATTTTGGGGGGGCAAATGATATCTGCTCAGGATGGCTACAAAAGGGTAACTATGTTGGGGGCATGAAACTGTTGAGTCATTCCTTTCCACATTTGGGGCGTGTTTAACGGCCAGAAAAATGCATTGCGGGTAGAGGGAGAGGAGGCTAGGACCAAGAAAGCTTCCCTCTTTGTGTACCTCTAAGCCCAAAGTGGACTCACTGACAGTCAGATTCCAGGCGCTGACCCTGTACTGAATAATCATTTCTAGGAAACTGACTGCTAAGGAGTTATCTGAATTTCTGTAGAAATAAACTATCATTCTGGCATCCTACGGGAAACGGCTGTCATCTCATCCTTGAGCCGCTTTTTTGGGGACATGCTGACTTGCCCCGCCTTCTCAGAGGATCAGCCGAGAATCGGAGCTCATGGCAGGATGGAAAGCAGGGCACGGAGGGAGACAGGCCCTGTCCACATTTCTCGGCACTGTGATCTGGAATCTCACAGAACAGATTAACACAGAAGACGGAAAACTCCCTGTTTCGCCACAGGCCCAGCTGGGCTAGGGCGGTAGGATATCGAGCCGAAAGACCGAAGAAACTGTCTGCAGACGGCGAACGAGACACATAGGTTTACTGGGCCCTACTTACGGGAGCGTGTTCAGTGGTCACCGGCTGGACAGAAGGATGCCGACGCCCGCAGCCGCCCCCTAGCAGACGCTCGCTTAAGTAGGCAGAGGAACGAAGGGTACATGCTTGCCAGAGGGCTATCCTTGGCACGACCAGCATTCCCAGGAACAGTAGCTCACATGGAGGGGCTCTGTGTCCCTGTAAGACGTGATGTTCTTCTGGTGGGATAAGGGATCTGGCCTGGCCAGGCCCAGATCGTTACTAATCCCGGTAGCTGGGCTGCCTGCCCAGAAGGGAGCCAGAAGGACACATGGTTGCAACCGGCCTGGGGGTTTCTACTGAGCAAGCAAGACTCAGGCCCTACACTCCGCGAGACAAGACAATGTCGTCTTCACTTCTTTACCCGCTTCAGAGCGCAGAGAGCTTTAGCACATAGGAAGCACCCCACAAAAAGTTCACTCAATAAGTATTTATTGAGCGGCCTCTCTGTGCCTCTCTGAGCCTCAGTTTATGAGCTGTAAAATGGGGATAACAATAGTGCCTACCTTGTCGGGTTGATGTAAAGATAAAAAGAAATAATACACATGAAGTGCTTAGAACAGTACCTGACACCTAGTAAGTGCCCGAGAACAGATAGTTGGCTTTGTTATCATTGCTGCCGTTTGCAGGGCATAAGTTGAAGCTCTAGGGATAGGGTGGTTTAAAAAAAAATAGCCCCATCATCACGGAACTTAAATTCAAAAGCAGTTGTTGAATGAATGAGTACTTTTTACCAAAAACATGTGCGGAATGTTTCTCTTTACACTTCTCACCAAATCTCTTTTCTCTGCTCACTCCCTACAAGATGCCCTGTATCAAGTCATTAAAGAAACCCCAAAGAAGCCGAAATTTCTTATAGGACTCACAGATGAGTCACTTCCCTAAACTGTGAGCATTTGCTTGGGAAGCTTCAGCAGGAGTCAGGCACTGCATGAAGCTGGAGGGAGTGCCCCCGCTCTAACAGTGCCCGCCGTGGTGGCTTCACTCCGCCAACCTCTCCTGAGTGTGCTCTGTGCACCGCGTGGTCCTGGAGACACCAGGGTGGATATGACGTGGCGTCTGCCTTCAAGAGCCCCGAGGGATCATCCCTGCCTAATCTGCCTCCACTGCCCAAATTCAAACATGCTTTCGAATATGTGATGAAGTTGATGCCGCCGATAGCCAACTTGCCTGAGGATCCCAAACCTCGCCCTGCACGAAAATACTCAAAAGGGAAAACGAGGGTGGGAGTCGCATTTCTACACAGTTACCTGGTGACTCTGAAACACACCGAAGTTTGAATATCGCTGATTATTGGATCTGATCTGTGGTCAGTCTTCTGTTATCTACAGGTGTTAATATCTGGGGTTCGCTCCAGTTTTGAGTTCTCAAGCCCTGTATGCACGACATGGGTGTTAGTTATGCTTACAACTGCTCTGCTTTTGGCTTTTCAAAGCATTTACTAGATGATAATTTAAAGTGTCACTTCATCAACGCCCAAATAAAAAGTATTATGCTTTAATTTTGTGCAAGTTATAAAGATTAATACGTTCACCATCATTCCTGTTTTTCACATCTTTCCACAAAAAGAAAACAAATCCTTATAAGCAGTTTTGTGCGTTGTATTAGTTACCTATTCATGCATAACAAATTTCCCCAGACTTAGTGGCTTAAAACAACAATGATCATATATTGTCTGTCATGGTTTCTGAGTCAGGAATTCAGGCGGGACCAATGGGGACAGTTGTCTCTGCTTCATCATATCTGAGCCTCAGTTGAAAGACTCAAAGCCTGCGGAGCGCGACCATCTAAAGCTCTCTCATTCACAAGGTTGATGTGGAGGTTGATGCTGGCTTGTTGCCTGAGGGCCTTGCTGAGACTGTTGGCCAGAACACCCACATATGGCCTCTCCTGGTAGCTTGGGCTTCACCAAAACATAGTGGTGGGTTCCAAGGACAAGCATGCAGGGGGTGACGATTTTTTGTATGACTGATCTTGGAAGTCACGTAACATGACTTTCCCTGCCGCTTCGTTGGTTGGACAGTCACAAGCCTCCATCCAGATTTAAAGAGAGGAATCATTGACTCCCACAGGAATCAGTGATATCAGTTGCACTATCAGAAGAGTTTGTGGGATGGAATGAACATAAGGGTGGCCATATTTGGAAAATACAATCTGCCACATGCATGTAATTGGTAATAGGAAGTTGCAATAAGATATTCCCAGGAGATGTTGATAAAATTATCCTTGAGCATTGACATGTAATTCATGAGGTTGGCAATCTAGAAACATACGACTGAGACAACTGGAACCCAGCTTAGACTCCATCTAGGTTAAGACGCTTCCTGTGTGATGTCAGAGCTTCCTGTCTGCACATACCACATGGAATTGAAATGGCTCTGCTGTTTGCCTGTCTTCCCTGAGACAGCGACCCAGGCAGGAAGCGGATCGCCTTCCTTGATACCACTCTGTCTCTTTATCCCCTTCTACCACCCGAGAGACGGCTCTGTGGGTGTGTTATGCTTTTCTAAAACATTGGCTGCTACTACAAGGAATTAACAATGGACCAGGAGAAAAAAGAAATTACTAAAAGTTATAAAACAAAGTATATAAGACATTTTGAAAGAGTAATGGTTGTGCATATTTGAGTTTACTGTTCATGTTAGATTTTGTTGGAAAAAAATATCTTCAGGATACATTGATAAATGAAAAAAACAGGGGCTGGCCCAGTGGCGCAGCGGTTGGATGCACATGTTCCGTTTCGGTGGCCAGCAGTTCATCAGTTCGGATCTCAGTGTGGACGTGGTGCCACTTGGCAAGCCACACTGTGATAAGCGTCCCACATATAAAGTAGAGGAAGTGGGCACAGATGTTAGCTCAGGGCCAGTCTTCCTCGGCAAAAAGAGGAGGATTGGCAACAGATGATAGCTCAGGGCTAATCTTCCTCAAAAAAATAAAATAAGATATAAAATAGATAAATGAAGAAAACATAGCCCAGAACAGTGTGCAACTATCACGTGTAAGAAAAAAACAACAACATCTAGATGGACATGCTTGTGGGGCATCTACCCTCTCTGAAGAAACCGACATCGGTGAATACCTTCTCAAAGGGGGACGGTGTCACTGGGGAACTGGAGTGGGAAGGGACTTACTTTTCACTGTATGCTCCTGTATAGCTTTGACTTTTGTACCGTTTAATGTAAATAAATGTAATATAAATGCAATGTAAATAAATAAAAATAGCCAAGTAAACAACATAACATTTAGAAAGAAAAATAATGAAGGTGGACAGTAGATAATAGCAGAACAGAAATAGAGTTCACTTAATCAGTAGAAGCAAACAAACAAGCCTTTGCCAACAGGAAAACAGTGCCTGGGGCAGCAAGATACCTCAGTCCAGCACTGTGCTCAATCTGACACAGTGTTTCCAGAGGAAATGCTGGACAGTTTGACATTCTGAAGAGAACAGGCAAGAGGGAGGGTATGGGGTGGAATTTGGGAGGAATCTATGCAGAGGTCATAGAATAAAACCATGTGAAGGAGGTGGTCTAGTGGGGGATGTTGTCTTAACAGACATGAATACACGGTATGGAGAGCTGACGGTAGCAAGATTGACAGGGTCAAGGTCAGGGAAAGCTTCCTGAGGAAGCTGACAATTGGGCTGAGGTTTGGAGATCGATTAGGAAATAACTAGCCAAGAAGGACAGGAAGGGCAGTACAGCAGTGAGTGAAAGAGCATGTGCAAAGGCACTGTGCAGGGAGAGCACACACTCAATTCACCCCCAGTGTTCACATACATGGCTAGCTACTGCCACCAGTTTATCACCATTTAGTGATGAGATGTTCAATTCTCCCTTTGCCCAAGATAAACTCTCCTCCATAGGGCTAAACCATGGGGGAGGGAGTGCCAATCTGTTTATCAGGGCTAAGATATTTCACGTAAATTGCATGAAACCTGGGATTCTCTCTCTCTTGGTCACTTATGTCTCTAATATTATTACCTTCATTTTACCCAAACTGAAGCACAGATAAGAGAATCAACTTGTCTGTCCAATATTACAGTGAGTAAGGGATATTTTTGGTGCTCGTTCAGGTATGCAGGTATGGTTTCATCCAGGCTCTGGCTCCAATTCTCTTGGCTCTACTCAATCCTGCCCCATTGGTCTTCTCTCTGCATCTCGGAAAAACTGATAGAGAAGCTGTGAACTGAAGAGGCAGCACGTGGAGACCTTAGATTTTAGCATGGTAGAAGGCCATGAGCAATGCCTTCAAAATTCCAAAGGAGATTTATAGACAAGAGTGGAGTAACACACAAATATGACTTATAAGTAATAATAACACAAACCTCCAGGAACCCACCACTCTACAGAGGATGTTTGATGTCGCCAGTACCTGAGACACCCCTCAGGGCCCTGCCCTGATCTTGCTCCCTCTCTCTTCATCAGAGGTAATTTTCATTTTGCCCTAATTTCCTCGATTTCCTTCATAGTTTCACCACATATGCATGTATCGCTACCAATATAATTTTGGTTTTGAAATATATTTTATCATAAAATACAGATTCATTATAGGAAATTTCAATTAATAGCTTCATACCACGTGTATTCTTCTGACTTGCTTTTCTGCATGCATTGTACTTTTGAGCTCCCCCGTGTTGACGCAGACAGCTGAGGTTTGTTGACTTTCGCTGCCTTATTGTATGATTTATCTGATATTGATATAGTGACTCTAGGTTGCTTTTGGCTAGTTGCCTGGTAGACTTTTATCTATTTCTCAACTTTTAAAGTTTATGTGCAGTTTTATGTTCTAGTAAATCTTGCTCAGAGGAACCGGCCTCATGGTTAGTTCGAAACGGTTCCACCACTAACCGTTCAACGGTTAGTTCGAAAGCTCCACCTCGGCGGCCCAGGGTTTCGCCAGTTCAGATCCTGGGCACAGACCTAGGACCACTCATCAGGCCACGCTGAGGCAGCGTCCCACATAGCACCGCCAGAAGGACCTATGACTAGAATATACAACTATGTACTGGGGGGCTTCAGGGAGAAGAAGGAAAAAAAATCTTGATAAAAACACATGGCTATATTTGTTTATTTAAAAAATCTGATGGGGGCTGGCCCAGTGGCGTAGTGGTTAACTTTGCGTGCTCTGCTTCAGAGGCCAGGGGGCTCACAGATTCAGATCTCAGGCACAGACCTAGCACCACTCGTTAAGCCATGCTGTGGCAGCACCCCACATAAAATAGAGGAAGATTGGCAATAGACTTTAGCTCAGGGCCAATTTTTCTCATAGACACACAAAAAAATCTGGACAATTTTTATGTTTTAAGTTTTGTGTTTTAATTGTTTTCTACAATTAAAGTATTTAATGTGATTATTGATACATTTAGAGAAAAAAACTCGCCATCTTATTTTCTGCTTTGTATTTACCTCTTTTTCTCTCTTTCCCCTCTTCTTTTGGATTAAGTCCCTACTTCCATCCCATCCCTCCCATAGTGTAATTTATCTTAAACACAAAATTCTAAATTTAATTTAACTATAAAGTGTGAGGGAAGAATGAAAGTTTTTTCAGACATGGAAGGACTCAAGAAATGCACTTTCCACACCCCCTGTCTTAAGAAGTCATACTCAGTAGGATCTGCTCAAATGAGGGAGTAAACCATGAGAAAGGATGATTTGGAATCTAACACACCTTGTGTCAGGTGGATGGAAACACAGCAGATCTAGAGAACAGCTGGTCCAAATTGGAGGAAGAAGGTAGAGGAGCTATCCAGGGAAAACAGAATTCCAAAGATTTGAAATCAGCACTGAGGAGATGATTAAAGCAAGTAAGGTAAGGAGATTAAAAAAAAAAAAAAAAAAAAAAAAAAGAGTGAATAGAAACTTCAGAGGAAAAAGAAATGCCTGGCTCAGCAGTTAACTAACTCCGTAACCTTTGTAAGTTGTCTGATTAACCTCTGTGCCTGGCAGTTTCATCAGTCTTCTCAGCTTACAAAACAGGAAATCAAGGGATTCTGTCTACAGAATCTTTCTACAGAAAGAACTGCCAATAAAGGTCTACATGTAGCATTTAAAGTTATAAAGGAATTAACATAGGAACTGAAAATAGTGCTGATGCCAGAGTGAGAGGGTGGAGGAACGGCAAAGCTATAAATGCGGGATCTCCCTCAATCACACAGAAAGTCGTAGATAATGTCTAAAACTATTACTCAAGAAATAACAGGAGAATATATTATTCAGAGATATGAAGATAAATTCCAGGAAAACTAAAAAGAGAAACAGAAATGATTGTATTGAAATCATTCCCCTCCGAGGAGCAAGACTGCAACAACAGGAGGGCAGAGCAGGAAACCACTGCTTTTCATTGTAAAACCTTCTGTATCATTTGAAAATTTGTAATCATTTGCATGTACTACTTTGAAGAAAAATGAAAACTTTTTTTTTTTTGAGGAAGATTAGCCCTGAGCTAACTACTGCCAATCCTCCTCTTTTTGCTGAGGAAGACTGGCCCTGAGCTAACATCCGTGCTCATCTTCCTCTACTTTATACATGGGACGTCTACCACAGCATGGCGTGCCAAGGGGTGCCATGTCCGCACCCAGGATCTGAACCGGCGAACCCCGGGCCACCGAAGTGGAATGTGCGCACTTAACCGCTGTGCCACTGGGCTGGCCCCTGAGAACTTTTGTTATACATTTACAGTTTTTCTTGAGAAAATGTCACAATTGTCAAATTCTTCAGTGGTTACTCTAATTTGCTGCCATCATTGGCATCTTAAATTGTTTTCAAGTTCCTAAACAGGGGGCTGCCCCCAGGGCTGAGTGGTTAAGTTCTCACGCTCCGATTCAGCAGCTGAGAGTTTCGCTGGTTCGGATCCTGGGTGCAACCTAGCATCTCTCATCAAGCCATGCTGAGGCAGCGTCCCACGTAGCAGAACTAGAAGGACGCACAACTATGTACTGGGGGAGCTTTGGGGAGAAAAAGGAAAAAAAAGACTGGCACAGATGTTAGCTCAGGGCCAATCTTTAAAAAAAATAATAAAAATCCTAAACAAAGATTAAATTTCTCCACGATGTGGGGAAGAGGTAGAGTGTTGAGCAAATGGTTTTGAGTTTGAAGGGGTACAAACTATTAGCTTTCCTAGGGCGTCCTCAAGCCTTGGTCTCACACTGTTCTTTTCTCCCCCTGGTCAAGAATTGGCAGGTTTGCACAATAAAATAGTTTCTAAAACCTCTGGAAGCTTCCACCATAACTACAGTTTCTCTCATACACCCTCATTTTCTTTCCTGGTTGGGATGGGGAGGAAGCGAGGAGGAATCAGGAGGCCACCTTGATTTTGGAGAGGAGCCTTGAGATCTCTCAAGGAGCTGCAGGCCCGATGGCAGAGCCGAGTGCAGCAGTCTCAGAGCATCTGAGAGCGCTGTGATGCCAATGAAACCAGGAGCACACTGCCAAGATCCCAGGTTCCTACTAAGTCATCACCCAGGGGCCAAGGGACGCACCGGGGCAGTTGTGCCCTCTTCAACATACGTTTCCCAAGTGCCAGGCAAGCCTGTGCTATCACCTGTTGAATTTTTACAGTTTTTGCTCCAGCCTGTAGAGAAGAGTCTCATCGTTTTAAATGATTTTGTCTGGGGCCAGCCCAGCAGCACAGCGGTTAAGTTTTCATGTTCCACTTTAGCGGCGCAGGGTTCCACAGTTCGGATCCAGGGCGTGGACCTGCGCACTGCTTGTCAAGCCATGCTGTGGTAGGTGTCTCATGTATAAAGTAGAGGAAGATGGGCATGGATGTTAGCTCAGGGCTAATCTTCCTAAAAATAAATAAATAAATAAATAAATAAAGTGATTTGTTTACCCAGAGCCGTGCCAACTCTCCCTACTTCAGAGAAGGCCAATCTGCAATCAAAAAGTACAAAGATAAGAAACAGAAAAAGATCCCAACCCTGTTCAAGTCCCTAGTTCTGGTTATTTTGAAAGGCTATTTATATCCTGATCCTCAGGTTCTTTTTTCTCTCTCTCTCTTTTTTTCTGGTGAGGAAGATTGGCCCTGAGCTAATATCTGTGCCAATCTTCCTCTATTTTGTATGTGGGACGCCTGCCACAGCATGGCTTGAGAGCAGTGCTAGGCCCATGCCCAGGATCCAAACCTGTGAACCCCGGGCTGCCACAGTGGAGCACACAAACTTAACCGCCACACCACTGGAATGGCCCAAGGTTCTTGTTTCTTAATTTTTTGTTTTGTTTGGGCAAGAGGGGAAGGTAAGTGGGGGTCTGTTACCAGCAGCATATACCTGGTCTCTCCCTAAATAGAGATATCAGATTTCATAAAGAAAGCAGGGCCTACCTACAAGTCTGCAGCCATTGAATATGACGACAGTGTCTCCCAAGAAATGGAGAGTCTTCCACTCAGCTGCAGAAGGACAAGAATTTAATCCGCAGTTAGGAACCCCACAGTACAGATAAGTTTGCCCAGGGAAACAAATGTCACAACTTCTTCTGTAGCACTGACTCATCATCAAAAACCATATTCTCAACTGCAACCTTCAGGGAATGTACTTCCACCAGATGTAATCTGATTTAAGTTGCAGGCATGAGCTGGAAGTGGGTGGAGACTTAACTGCAGAAATAGATTTCCAAAGAGACTGATTTTGTAAAATTAACCTTCTTGTTTCCCAAGCGAGTTGTAAATCATTTGGTCTTTACGCATTTCGTTTTCCTTCCGCCTGTGAGAGTGTTCAGTTCAGGAAATAACTATGTGCGCTGACCCGCTTCATCCACACTGTGCTTACTGTCAGAGCTGGCTCCTCAGCATTCGGGCAGCACGGACTCTTCAGTCTTCTAGTCCCATTAGGCTTAATGACTTGTATTTAGTTTGTATGCTTTAGCTAAAAAACAAGGGATATAAATCAAAATGATCGTTGGCATCACGGTCCCCTTGGGATTGTACTTCATCTGGAGAAACGCCTTGCTTTCTAACAATGTTTACAACAATGGGCCCAGGCTACAAGCAAAGGAAATTAAGATGCATTTACACACGACCTGATAAAAGCCTTTCCAGAAATATAAATGTTTTGCCATCACTCACATGTGGAAATGTTTAGTTTTTCTATGAAAATATTTATACCATGGCCAATTTTCTGGTTAGAAGAATATTAATTCATTATAATTTTGAAAGAAACTGGCCCTTTGTTCGACATGAATGATGGCTCCAATTATTCCAGATGTTGATTAGAAAAATGCATTGAATACAGAGTTTAGCTCCAGCTTAGTTTTCTTTTTAACAATGGAAAGGATTTCTAACTCATAGCTTTTAAAAACTGCCATATAATTCACATACCATAAAATTCACCCGGTTAGAGTACAATACAGTGGTTTTGGGTATATTCGCAAAAATATGGAACCATCACCACTATCTAATTCCAGAATATTTTCTTTTTTAGAAGTTCTGTATTCATTAGCAGTCACTTCCCACCCCTCTCCCTGCCAACCTCTGCCAACCACTAATCTACTTTCTGTCTCAACTCACAGCTTTTTTGTTTGAATTTTCTCCTCGTCTATATAAACCACCAAATTAAACATTACATATTTTTATGTGTGTTAAAAACCGAGGGGTTAAATAAATTGCTGATAAATACAGCATCCATTCATACTGCTTACTTATTTATTCATTCATCACTTAACAACAGTTTATTCAACACCTTTTATCATCATAAGAGTATGCTATATTTAGGGGCACATACAAAGACACGCGTTGGAGGAAGCAAGACTAGAAATTAAAGTACAATAGAAAATAGTACAATAGAAAAGAACATGTAAATGTACCAGCTACCTGTCATACTCTGGCATCACACCCAGAGTAGGAAAAGGTGAATTTTATTTATGATCATATAAAAATGCTTTATGTAACTAAAGATCACAGATTAGAGATGATAGAAAGAGAATATATCATTGTCTCTTTAGAAATGGACGGGATATGGTGCACCGTGAATTTTTTCCCAGGACGTCAGCTGAGGCAGCCGAACAAGGAGGCTCTGCTTTCAATATGGCTGACAAGTTGCCGCGGACTCAGCTGGGAGCTCACTTGGAGCTGCCGGCTGCGTCTCAGTTCCTCTCCACAGGAGTACAAAACAAATAAAAAAAGATAAACCAGAAATGAAAGAGACTGGTTACGTAACAATGGCTTACAATGGGAGTGTCATAGGGCAGCGGAGATGAGGAGGAAATAATACTCTTCTGAGTATGTCTTACACAGCCACACTAAAGGGGGTAGGACAGAAAAGAACAAAGCTAAATAACTTTGGAAAACAGCATTTTCACTGGGTACTGTAAAGCTAACACAAATAGAACTGTGAACAACACTGTAATCTAGTTAGTAAATTTGTTTTTCGGAGGTACGCGTTAGCAATTCTGAAACCATCTTGTGTACACACTTAGATGGAACAAATAAGTAAATATATTGTAGATAATGAGAGCTAAATTTTTCATTGTCTGAAAAAGAACTTACAAATACAGCAAGGAGGAAGGCTAGAATTAACCCTTGTGGTGTTGGGTTAGAATTAGAGGTATCAATATGAAGTCATGGTGTTGATAGATAAACATAGATGTATGTATGCATATATATATGCATATACATATATATGTATACATATTCATGTGTTTATGTAAATATACATATATATCCCAGCTTTACTGAAGGAACCTAAAAGCAATGAGAACCCAATAGCAATGAGCCCACCTAGCACCCAGATCTTGGTTTCCAAATACCATTATCCAATGAAAGGAACCAGGGCTCCTTGGAGAAGAGATGGATTCCAGATGCATCCTCTTCAAACACACCAAAGTCATGAAAAACAAGGAAGAGCTGAGGAACTTCTCCAGATTGGAGGAGACTGAGGAGAGAGATGACAACTAAATGCAATGTGGAATCCTGGACTGAATCTTTGAACAGAAAAAGAAAAAAACACTTAGATTCAAATAATGTCTGTCTTTCAGCTAATATACTGTACCAATGTTAACTTTCTGTTTTTTATAATCTTACTGTGGTTATACGAGATGTTGATTTTAGCAGAAGCTAGGCAAAGGGCATATGAGAACTCTGTGCCTATTTTGGCAACTTTTCTGTTAAGTCAAAAATTGCTTCAGGTGGACTCTGTGGCCTGGTGGTTGCGTTCAGTGCGCTCCACTTCAGCAGCCCGGGTTCATGGGTTTGGATCCTGGATGTGGACCTACACTATTCATCAGCCATGCTGTGGAGGCATCTCACATACAAAATAGAGGAAGATTGGCACTGATGTTAGCTCAGCTCAGGGTCAGTCTTCCTCAAGCAAAAAAAGAAAAAAAAAGAGGAAGATTGGCAACAGATGGTAGCTCAGGGTGAATCTTCCTTAGCAAAAAAAACACAATAGTTTCAATTCTTAAAAAATATTTAGCCACCTGGAGGAAAAATAATCTCTCCCATCTCTCCAACATATATCCATATATATCCTCCAAACAGTTGCCAGTAACCACAAAAGTTTTTTAAATAGAATACTAAAAACCATCTTCCCTCAATGATGTTTCTGTTGTTTACTTGGGAGTTCAAATCAGATAAGAATCAATCTTTGTTGATCTCTCAAAGAGTAATTTTCCACTGCTAGGACAGTATAATTTTAAATAAATTATTATCATTATTATTATTTTTTGAGGAAGACTGGCCCTGAGCTAACATCCGTGCCCATCTTCCTCTACTTTATATGTGGGATGTCTGCCACAGCATGGCCTGACAAGCGGTGTGTAGGTCTGCACCAGAGATCCGGACCGGTGAACCCTGGGCCGCTGAAGTGGAACATGCAAACTTAACTGCCGTGCCAGTGGGCTGGTGCCCTAAGTAAATTATTACTGAAGAGTTTTTCAGCTGTAAAGTGACAGGAGTTAAATTGAACTTAAGCTTCTTTAAGCAAAAAAAAGAAGAGGTGGAGGAAGATGGTAGTTGTTGGCTCGCATAGCTGGGAGGTTTATTGAGACACTCATGGAATCTAAGGTGGAGCTAGGAGAAGTCAGGGCCTTGGGGTGAGGAGTGGACCCTCAATGCTCCTTCGATTCTCTCCCCTCCTCTCTCTGCCTGCACACTGGATTTGTTCTCTCCTGCTACAGTCAGACGTCCTCCAGGAAGCGAGGAAGATGGCCACTGTCAATGTCAGCCTCTCATTCCAGTTAAACAATTACAGGGGAAAAGAGAGAGCTTTTTCTTTCAGCCTCCTTATAACAATCTTCAGAAAGAACCTGAATTGCCCCTAGTTAGGTCATATGCCCAATCTTTTGGTCCAATCACTGTTTCCAAGGATATAGAGCTCTTTGATTGGCTAACCTGGGTCACGTGCTGTTGCTGGCACTGGGATGCACCACCCAGATTCCCTGGGAGAAAGGGCTGGCTGCCCAGCTGGGAGAAATGTGGTGAGCAGATCGATGTTGTCTGATGGTGGTCTGACGGCTCCCTCGCCCAATCCTTCTTCCTCTTTTCTTTTCACAGATGTTAATCCCCCAGTAAACTTTCACAAGCCAGGACTCCTTGGAGAAATGGTCAATTTGAGGTCTGAGATATATATGTCTCAGAAAATATATTAAATTTGCTGGGAACATCTTGTCATAAAGAAAGCATGGAATTTGTCAAAAACCGATTTTAGCATCAATAAGAATAAGAACTACAATGGATTAAAACATACCAAATACGTTTAAATGCATGAGTTCATAATGATACTGGAATTTTTTTTTAAACTCATTAGATACTTGTGAAAAATGCTAGGGAACAACTCATTATTTTGAAAACTGGTAAATAAAGGAGAAAAAGTCAAACATTTATTTGCCTTTTTATAGGAGTTATACCTTAAGGTGACCAAATTGTTGATGAGGAGAATTTTCTCATTTTACAAGCATTCCAGCCAATACGTGAAGAAGCTATGTGTGTTAGTCTCTGTCCCCTGAGAAGCAGATGCCAAGACTGGATGAAACATGCAAGGGTTTTCCTTGGGGAAATGACTACGTGAAAAGAAATACAGAGGGAGCTGGAAAAGGCTGGAAAAGCTGTTGGATTGTGATGCAAATCTAGCACCAGAATGAAGGTGAGAGAGAAAGCTGGCTGAAGGCATGCTAATCTGCTCTAAGGAAGGCTGGCCAAAGTCAACTTACCAAGGAGTCTGTGTCTCCCAGGAGCACATCTGCCTTAATATTCCCACTGCACTCAGACATTGTGTTACCGCCCAAGGGAGGTGGTCTGCCCGCCACAAGACATGCCAATAGTCAAGAGGCAAGGTGGTAAGAGAGAAAGGACTTTTTATTACAGCTTGCTAGCAAGAGGGAAGACGGCCAACTAATGTCCGAAAGAACCATCACACAGAACCTTGAAGCAGTTATATAGGCCAGTGGGTTACAGAGGAGGGGGTTAGGAAATGTTGAAGCCCCTGGTGTTGCAGACTAGGAGTTGCCACACCAGCCCTTTCAGTTGTCACAGATATCAACACACAGAATCTCTGTCCAAAGGCCATTACGTTCCTAGAGAACTCGAAAGAACAAAGTTCTCATCTTATTGCAGCAGGGAGGGGCCATAAAATCTACAAAGCCTGCAAATCTCCGGGAGACAGTCTTACTTCTCTAGGTAAACCAAAGCAAAGATTCAAAGGAGCTGTGAGTCAGGGTGATTCACAGTTCCAACACGGCTTTCTTCTATAACATGGCTTCTCTTACACTAACTTTGCGTTGAGCCGGCATAATTGGAGAAGCAGCTCGCAGGAGGCATGGCCTCGGTTCCAGTGCAGCGCTGGATCTCACAGCGCAGCAGCTGGAGGCTTGGTTAACTACGCTCCCTGCAGAAGGAGATCTCCTCAGCACGTTCTCATGGCTGCCACAGAACGATAACATTAGGATATCACTGTTTTGCAACTTCTAATGAAAGAATGGACCAGGCACTGATCATCTACCAACATCAGAGAAAGAAAAACAACTAAACATGAGATGTCTTGTTATGGGGGTATACAGTAATACTTACTCAATGTTCTAGCCGAGAAAATTTTACCTAAATTGGATCAAGCTTCTGGATCTAACTACCACTTTACAGGAAATAAAGGGGGCAGAGGAACATGCTAAATGACATCATAGGGGTATAATCTACAAAATCTAGACTGTAGGAAACACTCAAGACAAACAACTAGGTTTATTCCCTCAGAAAATTGTGTGGGGGGTGGAGGGTAGAAGGAGTAAGGAATCGGGAGTGGGGGAGGCCACCTACAAATTTACAAAGACTGGAGGGATACATCAACAAAGGCCAATATATACACCTTATTTGTATCTTGATACAAACTAACCAAAACAAAAACAAAAACAAAAATTTCTGAGATAATCAGAAAAATTTGAACACTGAATATTTGATGATATTAAGAAATTTGGGGAGTGTAACATTTTTGTTTTGTGGTTATTTTTTAAAGAGTTTCTTTTAGAGATAATACTAAGTTATTTACTGATCTTTATCTTTTAGAGATACATACTAAAATATTTCCTGGTGAAATGATATAATGTCTGAAATTTGCTTCCAAATAATACAGGGGGGAAAAGAAGTTGTAACTGGATGTGGGTATAAATAAAACAATATTAGTCATGAGCTGATAATTCTTGAAGCTTGATGATGGGTCCACATGATTCTCTCCACTTTTTTTTTTTTTTTTTGAGGAAGATTAGCCCTGAGCTAACATCTGCCACCAATCCTCCTCTTTTTGCTGAGGAAGACTGGCCCTCAGCTAACATCTGTGCCCATCTTCCTCTACTTTATATGTGAGATCCCTGCCACAGCACAGCTTGATAAGCAGTGCATAGGTTTGCACCCGTGATCCAAACCGGCAAACCCTGGGCCACCGAAGCAGAGTACAAAAATTACCTGCTGTACCACCAGGCTGGCCCCTGATTCTCTCCACTTAATTGTAGGCTTAAATGCAATGATTTTAACATGTGAAAGCCAAGCAGAGCCATGTGAAACCTCTCCATCACACACCATGAACCACAGATAGAGTTCAGTAGGGTGGCCATCCCATTGTCCACCTCCTTCCGAGGCTGGAGCACGGTAACATAATAAGAAATATATGTTTGGTCTTTGTCCCCAGCTCCTGGTGCAGAGCTTCTGAAACCCTTGTAATTTCCAGGGTGATAGGAGTGATAGAAGTATCTTTTGTTATTCATAACAAGACCTTTTCAACCATACCTGAGTTTATGCTAATAAGGTAACTTGGGGGGCGGTTACCTTAGCTTCGGAAGGGGGAGCTGATCACCAGAAACATCAAGCCTTGATTAGAAGCTTTGGAGAGGAGAGAGGGGCTGGAGATTGAGAGTCACCGATGGCCAATAACCTAATCATGCCTATGCAATGAAAATGCCATAAAAACCCCTAAAGGAAGTGGTTTGGCGAGCTTCCAGGATGGTGACTAAATTCACACGCTTGAGGACGTTGCATCCCAACTTCTCAGGGGCAGAAGCTCCTGTTCTCAGGACCCTTCTAGACCTCCTCCTATGAAGCTCTTCACTTGGCGGTACATTTGTATTCTTTATAATAAACCGGTAATAGTAAGTAAAATGTTTTCCAGAGTTTTGTGAGCCATTCTAGCAAATTATCACATCTGAAAGGAAGAGGAGGGTTGTAGCAACCCCCCAAATTTACAAATTCTGTGACCAAGTAGTCACAGAAGTAGGGGTCACCTGGGGACCTGATACTTGTTTTGTTTTGTTTTTTTAGGAAGATTAGCCCTGAGCTAACTACTGCCAATCCTCCTCTTTTTTGCTGAGGAAGGCTGGCCCTGAGCTAACATCCGTGCCCATCTTCCTCTACTTTATACGTGGGATGCCTACCACAGCATGGCGTGCCAAGCGGTGCCATGTCTGCACCCGGGATCCGAACCAGTGAACCCTGGGCCGCCGAGAAGCGAAACGTGCGAACTTAACCGCTGCGCCACCGGGCCAGCCCCAGGGACCTGATACTTGTGATTGGCACCTGAAATGAGGTAAGTCTTGTGGGACTGAGCCCTAAAACTATGGGTCTGATGCTAACTCCAAGTAGTTAACGTCAGAATTAAATTGAATTGAGGGACACCCAGTCGGTGTCAAAGAGAACTGGAGAATTGCTTTGTATGGCAAACCCCACACGTTTGGTGTCAGAAGTATTGTGAGTAAAAACAGCACAGAAGTACCCAATCCCAAGGGAGCTCTCCTGGATGGAGCAAAGACTGAACAAAATGAATGGTCTCCAGCGACATGGAACGATGGAAGTGAATCTTACGGATATGTATTGTCTGCCCCCAAAATTATGTGAAGTGACCTACTGAGTGGAAGAGAAAGAAAATAAACAAGATGACTTGAGGTTGAGCTAAGTACTCCATACCCCACCCCCCCACCCCCAAAAAGAAGCGTAATGGGGAATTACGTCAAGTAGGATTGTAGGAAAGGTCTCTCTGAACTGAGACCTGACAAGAGTCAAGGGAAGGACATTCTAGACAGAGGAAATAGCAAATGCAAAGGCCCTGAGGAGGAATGAGCTTTGTTTCAGGAACAGAAAGAATGCCAGTGTGAATGGAGAATGAACATGGTAGAATTTGGATTTTATTCCAAGTACAATAAAGCAATTGGAATGTTTTTGTCAGGGAATGACACAATTTGATTTACATTTTTAAAAGATCATCCTGGCTGCATTGTGGGGAATCTACTGTAGGAGGACAAGGGTGAAAGCAAGGAAACAATAAGGAGGTTTTTTGCAATAAGGAGGTTTTGCAATAGAGTATGAGAGTGGAGATGGAGAAGAGTGGATCGATTAGGCTTATGCTTTAGAGGTAAAACCAAGAGCTGATGGAAGGGACGGGCTGGTGAAAGATGACCTCCAGGCTTTTGGCTAAAACAATGAGTGGACTGTGGTACCAGTGGCTGAGATGGAGAAGGTTAGGAGGTGTGTGTGACAGAGGATGGGAATCCAAAGGTTCAAGAGGGACCTGTTAAGTTTGAGATGCCTATTAGACATTCAAAGGACCTGTAAAGTGTCCAGCTTTTCGGGCATGGACCCTATTTCAAATTTATCTCATTATCCCCATTAAGTCAAAGGTTTGGGTCAGCAAAGTAACCACTTGGCTTTCCTGATGACTCCTCCCTCTTCATCTTGGCTCATTCTATTTCACCTCTGCATTTCTACCAGTTCAAATCCCATCCTTTAAGGTTTACTTCTCACAGAATACGCTTACTTTCCCAGCCCGCACTAACCCTCACCAATGGTTAATTCTTAGTACATTGTGTTCTGTCCACTTTTTCTAGTTGTCTGCAATATGGCAGCTTGTGTTCTTCTCCAGTTGCCCCCAACATCCCTCAAAGGGATGGGCTGGGTAGCTCAGCTCTTTTATTCCCCACTCTGGGTAGCGTAATGCTAAACTCAGAGCTGATGTGATTTGACCCTCCCCTTCGTGTATTCATTCGGGGCTGGGACCAGGGTGAGGCTAATAGAGTGCCTACGGGTGCAAAATTTAAGACACTCACTCTTAGTGAAATTGCAGTGCCAAAGGATAAATATATTTTTTGATTCTGCTATGTACTGTATAGCCAATCCTGCCTTCCAAAAAGAGAGTGCCAATGTATAATGCCACCAAAAATTAACAAGTCTATCTATTTTGTAAAACCTTGTCAAGACTGGATGCGATCTTTGTGGGGGAAAAAAATGCCATCATTTCAGATTATGGTTGGTATCTCAAGCATCTTTCAGCGACATCAGTGTACGTATACTGAGCATTAAAATGGGCCAAACATTATCCATGATTCCCTAATGACTTTGGCAGGTAAGCCTTATTTTTCTAATTTTACAAGTGAAGAAACCAAAGCTCAGATTCTTGAGTTGACTTTCAGAGGCCACAGAGCTAACAAGTTGCACCACTAGGATTTTATCCCATGTCAGCTCAGCGACAAACTATGGCTCTTTTTACTACATCAAGTCCAATTTCCTTATACCATTTTTTTACGTTTGTACTTCTTCCTTTCAAAATCCTTGCTCATAATCTTTAGATTTCTGATTCTATAATTCACACCTTTCGGAACTGAGAGTGGGAGCCTTCTCTCACAACCTCAGGTGGTTTGGAACAGCACATCTCTCCCAGCAGAGTAAGGCTGGTGTCAGGACCGGATGGCGAGAATGTGAGGCAACACGCCATGCAGGCGCCGGAGTGCACAGACGAGAGTCCCGTTTCAGCCAATTGCTAGCTGCCACCTACTAGCCACTTAATGTTGCTGTGACTCAGTCTCCTCGCCAGTCACACGGGAGTAATAATTGTACCCACCCCACAGAATTGTGGGGAGAATTCAATAAATTAATACATGCAAAGCATTTAGAACGGTGCCTAACACTTAGTAAGCATTTAATCAATGCTTGAAAACAGAGGAGTTCAAAGAAGCAGGAGGCAAAGAAATAAAAAGGAGAAATGTCTGATTAGGTATGGAATTCCAGACAGCCTGTTTTCTCCCAAATACTGTCTACAAGCTCCTCAACCAAATATGGCAAGAAATAGACACTAAGTCATAATTACTTAGTGTATTAAAGGGAGAAAGTAAATTTTTTAAATTGGTAAGCTCTGCCAGGCATGTAAAACCAATCAAACTATCTAACGAATCAAATCTCTTCCCCCCTAAAAAGATACATGAGTGCACCTAGCACAACGTAGAAGGCACATACTTTTTCTGGCAAGAAGCACTTTCATTTTCAAGAGAATAGAAACTTATCTTGAAAACATTTCTATCTCAGTTACACTGGCCAATAAAAACCCGTGAATCTGTTCTTTACCCTGCATACAGAAATGCAAACTCACTGCTTCTCCCCTTCAGTTATCTTTCACGTCTAGTGTGATTGTCTCCCAAACCACAAGATACTTCTTACTCGGGACCTGTTTCTTAACTGTAAGTACTTTAAAATTGTGCCCTTCTTTAAAAGCTTATCTTAGCACTGAAAAAAAAAAAGGGTTTTCTTTAAAAGTATTTGATTTTCTTGTTTTTATTTCTAATATGCTGTGTTTTGAGATTCAGCTGAAAGACCAATGTTTTCTTATCTAATTGCTTTAAATTTAGTCAAGTTCAACAAGTATATGCCAAATGTGTTAGGTGCCACGTTTTTCACGGTAGTGTAAGATAGCCTTGAATCCTCTGAACTACTGCTTTCAGCAGGAAATACATATGCGGTATTGTGTTTACTAACTTGATCATTAATTTCTTTCTTTATTTCGATACATACGAACGTTTACTTGTGCTGGTCTAATTTGTTTGTCCTTTGAAAATATGTCACTTGATTTTGTCCACTGGAAATGTTTAGAAACAAGAGATGGGATTTTGTAGATTTAGCTAAGGGATCATGAGAATCCTTGAATTTTCAGTGTGAAAGAAAGAAAAACAGACTAAAATGTTTCCAAATTAAATTCTGGGGTTTCATTTATGTCCATAAAGAAAGGGGTTACCCTTCTCATCTCACATTCGATAGCTTATGAAATAAGAGAGTAAGGAACGGAAATGTTTCCATCAAAGCAAAAACATTAAAATGTAACATCAATAAACACTAGACAGAAGAGGAAAATGCAAGCAATGTATTTAGTACTCAGACTGATTAATATTAATAAATATTATTAACCTTCCTCAAAAGTGAGGTATTCCAAGGCAGAGGAGACAGACATAAGTTTAGTTCTAACTAAGACTAACATATAAAGTTAGGATATTTAAAATGTGAGCCAAAACCTACAAAGTTTCCTGGCATTGACGCCATTCCATGAAAGGAAGCTTCTAAAGAAAGGAGTTGTGGGGCTGGCAACGTGGCCGGGTGGTTAAAGTTCCGCGCTCTGCTCTGGCGGCCTGGGTTCACAGGTTCAGATCTTGGGCACGGATCTACACCACTCATCAGCCATGCTTTGGAGGCATCTCACATAAAAAAAATAGAGGAAGATTGGCATAGATGTGAGCTCAGGACAAATCTTCCTCACCAAAAGAAAAAGAAAAGAAAGGAGTCATAATGTCATTCTTCAAAGCTCGTCCACCAAGATTTCCATTGCAATTTCTCCTTCCTCCATTTTTCCTTCTTCCTGAGTGGTCCCCCGGCAACTTTTTTCATCACTCTCTGCTCCTGTGGCATCAAAGATGGCAGGAAATGAAACAGCTGTGTGGTCTCTCAGCGACGGGCAGAGCTACCGGCCGTGGAGAGGGACTTGCAGACGTCTCCTAACCCCTACCAAACCTAACACAGGCTTTTACACACATTGGGCGCCCGATAAATGTTTGTTGAGTTGCATTGCATCTGTAGTACTCATAACAGAAAAGAAATTAAAAAGCCCAGGGCCATGGGTTACAAGGTGTGCTGTGCAAAGCCTCCGGCATTGGAATCTCCTGGGATACCAGGGCTCTGTGTGGTAAGGCAGAGAAGGGGCAAGCAGGACTAGTTCAGCCTGTGCCCCTGGGACATGTCGGAGGCCCTGGCACAGGTTGCATCTGCCAGGAGAAAGGGAAACCATTTTTCTCATTCTCACCAAGCTGTGTCTACACAGAAGTGCCACCTTTCTCTACTTCACTTGGTACCACCCTATGGCATAGGAGCGGCGGTTTCCTGGACCCCAGCCCGTCCCATCTAAATCACAATCGTGGAGGATAGTGCCCAGGAATCTGCATGCTCTCCGTGGCTTTTATGCACAGTCAGCTTTGAGGACCACTGAATAGGTGAGACAGGATTGCAGATAAGGCCCAAGAAATTCTTAGAAACATCACTTGGCACTAAAGAGATTTCAGGGAAGTTGTTTGTTATCTGTCCCCCGCTCCTACTGTGAATCTCTCACCTCAAATGCCTAAGGTTAAAACTATTGGATGCTTCATGCCTGAAGCAAAGAGAATTGCACTTGTTGGGACATTCAGCATTCCTTTCTGTTTTATATTTTGTTGCAACTTAAAGGATTCCCAGAATTTTGAACTGATATTTAACCAGAGAGCTGCGTAACAGTGAGCACGTTTGCTTCCTCCTCTCAGTTTATAACTATCAAGCTATCTTTCCCCGAGTAAGAAATCTCACGTGAGAGGTTACAAGACCCTTTCCAGAAGAAGCTAAATTGGTCAGATGGAAGTTTGGGACGCTGGTTCCTCTAGTTCGGCTGGGCTGGGCTGGGCTGGGCTGGGCTGGGCCGGGCTGGGTATAGCAGCCTTCCCCACCGCTGTAGGTAACCTTCACCAGAGACTAATAACTCCTAACCGCGTGAGAAACCTCCCAGGGCCCCACGCTCTGCTCAGTTCTCTGTGTGTAACTTTATAAAAAGCGTCCGGGCCCCCACAATTTCCCATATTCAAAGAGGAAGTTGGAAGTAATGAAAGAAACGGAAACCTAGAGCTTTGACTGTTGGGCTGAAGACTGTTTAAGCCACTACGCTACGGAAATAAACTTTTGATGAAAATAACAATAATAAATTTTCACATGTTGAAGTATACAGGCAAGCCGTTCCGGTTTAAATCTGATTTGGCCTAAAACTTGTTTTTCCCGGAGCAGCCTGACTTATAGCCCACAGAACATGCATTGCACATCTGCTTCCAGCATTTTCCCAAAGCAAAGAATGCACTCTTTAAAGATAGGGATTCAGGTCTCACTTCTCTGACGCCAATACCAGGACTTCTTTGAAGATAAGCTTTTCTTTCCAGAGAACCAAGGTCAAGCTGACCTGCTGTGAGTGTGCTAAACTGCAACAACACATTTCCTGGTGACTCTGGGGGGGAAAAAATTGTATTCCCGTCATGCTTGATGTATGTTCTTTGCTCCGAAATGGTATATAACCCTGCCATAAACCACACTTTCCCGACCACTTTCTTCCCCAGGGAAGATAACAACTTCTGGGCTAGTCCTCAGCATTAGCTCATTCAGTATCTTTCTTATCTATAGATTGATTCTTGGTTATTCACATCGACATTTCCATACAAAGTAACTGGCGGTCAGCACATGGATATTTCGGATGAAGCTGCTTGCTACAGGATAGACAGATTACTGTTGACCTGACTTCAAAGGCACTCAGAGAATGCTCAGGTCTGAAACTGCTATGAGGGCTAACAGCAGCCTATCTGAATACACAAATCCATACAGCGTTACAGTGAGCGAGGCCAGGCAGGCGAAGCAAAGGATGATTCTATAATTGCAGGAAGTTTTTATTCTGAAATCTTCACATTGCTGTCATTATATTAAAAATCACAGCGGAGACTTGAAAAATAAGTCAGTTAAATGAACATGTTCTTCCTCTGACAGAGACTGTGGAAAGGATATTCATTCAATCACTTAGCTGGTATTTATTGAGATACCAACTGGGTGCCAGGCCTTGGCTAGGGGCTAAGGGAAAAAAAGAAAATACAAACAGCTTTAGGATAATCAGCATGACCTCTTTACTTTTTGTTTTAGTCACTGAATCTGCTTTTTGTTTCCAAAATGAGTATTTCTTGTATTGATTATAAAAGGAATGTTAACTGTAAAAGATTTTTTCAG
This sequence comes from Equus asinus, assembly GCF_041296235.1. NCBI lineage: Eukaryota > Metazoa > Chordata > Mammalia > Perissodactyla > Equidae > Equus > Equus asinus. Next base: position 96,168,548 of record NC_091792.1, read on the forward strand.
ACAATACACAAAATTATAAAGATAAAAGTAAAAAATATCTATCAGCCAATCACCCAGAGATAACCACCCAGCATTCTGTTGTATAGTCTTTCATAACTTTTTCTGGTATTTGACTTTTTAAAGGAAATTTTAAATATACACTTATTTTAGCATTTCCTGTAATGCCTCTTCTTCCTGGGCCCCAAATATGGGAAGTCATCACCCAAAACTATGGTTTCTATCATTTTAGAATTGGAGTTTGGGATCTGGGGAAGAACTGGACGCTAGTATGTCTGGCCATCTGAAGGCGTCCTGGGAAGAATGGCCATTGCTTAAGTGGTTCCCACGTAGCTTCCGATTAAGAAGGGAAATGGACATTTGCCCCAGAAATAGAATCTAGGGCCCACTAACAAGTGTAAAAATCGGTGGGGAAGTGATAGTTTCTGTCTTACTTTCCCATCAGAAGTAAGCTGCGCAGCCCACACCATCTGAAAACTTTTTTAAACCTGTGAACGGCTGGCGAGACTGGGCGCGCGGCGGGCGGGCGGGCAGGTGCGGGGAGGGAGTGGCGCCCCACCGTGTCCCCGACCTGCCCGCCCGCCCCCGTTCCCCGCGCGTCCCGCCCGCCGCGCGCCCGGCGGCCAGGGGGTCCCGCCGCGTCCGACGGGGGACCAGCCCGGGTCCCGGCGCCGCGGCCCCGCGGGCAGCCCCCTGGCGCTGGCCGGCCTCTGATCGCGCCGACCCTGCCCGTGGGCTCGGCGCCGGCTGCCCTGGACGGTCCCGGGCACAGCGGAGACGTGAGCGGACGGCGGGACGCGGGTGCCCGGGGGAAGACACCTCCCGCGCCCCGCCGCCGCTCGCCGTCACCAACCTGAGCGCCTAGCGGTCGGAGCCGATGAGAAGCCCACCGCGCCCTCCGCCGGCCCCCGCATCCGGGGAGGCCGCCCCTACCCCGTGCACCTAAACGGGGGCAGCTAGGCTCTCCGCGCTCCAAGGAAAACCGGAAGCTGCTCACCAGCACAGGGGTTGACAGCTCGACTCCCCCTAACGCCGACCCGCCCCTCCCCGCACACTCGGTCCGGCCGGGTCTCCGCCTCCTTGACCCTCCGCCCTGGAAGGGAGCCGGAGCACGGCGCGCTCGGTTCCCGTCGCTCCATCACCCGGCGATTCTACCCTGCCGGCCAGGCTCCTCCTCCCCACGCTGACGCCCGCGAACGCTGCGCGCCGGGAGTGCTCAGAACCCTGGTTTTGTGTTGGTTTCCTAGAAACTTCTTTCGCGTTGTTTTCTGACATCGGCAATGGTTCGCCTCTCTCTTGTGTTGTAAAAGAGCAGTAAAAGGCCGTCATGGTACCTCTTTAAAAATAAGGCAAAAATCAAAACCAAAAACCGCTTCCGTGTAAATCAAAGAGCAAACCTAATAAATTTAAAATAACTTTCAAGTACTCTGAATGCACTTTATGGTATTTTATATAAAAAAGAGAAATTTCTTTAGAATATTGCCTAAGAATTATAAGGGGGAAATGCACCCACGGTTCAAAAATATTATAATGGCTTTATTTACATTGTGTACTACTTGGATTGGGGAATGTATTTTTACAGCGTTTTTAACATTATTTTTGTAGTTTTCACTCTAAATCCTATGAGGCTCGCCTCTTCCCATATTCCTTTTTGTTTCGTTTTGTGTTTTAAAAAAATAATTTTAGATTTATTAAAAATGTAAAATTAGCACACAGACAGCAAGTAAAAGATGTTGGCCAGGATGCGGAGAAATTGGAAACTTCACACAAAACACAGTGGTCTTGGAAAACAGTTTGAAGCAGTTCTAAACATGGCCTTGGTAGTATAGTGGTGAGCACACTAGCCTTCCAAAATGCTGAGCAGAAAGTTACCATTTTGACCCAGCAATTCCACCTCTAGGTATATGCCCAAGTGAAATGAAACAAATGTCCACACAACAACCTGGACACAAATAGTCATAGGAGCATTATTCATGATAACCAAAGAGTGGAAACAACTTAAATGTCCATCAACTGATAAATGGATAAACACAAAATGGTATATCCATACAATGGAATATTATTCAGCCATGAAAAAGTACTGATACATTCTACAACATGGATGAACCTTAAAAAATATTATGGTAAGTGAAGGAATGAATATCTAGAATAAGTAAACCAATAGAGACAGAAAGCAGATTAGAGGTTGTTTGGAGCTAGGGGAGGTGAGGAGAAATGGGGGTGTTTTAGGGGAATGTGCTAAAATATTCAAAAATTAGATTATGGTCATGGATGTGCAGCAGTGAATATACTAAAATCGCTGACCTGTACATCTTAAATGAGTGAATTTTGTGGTATGTAAAATATATCTCAATAAAGCTATAAAAAAAAAAAAAAACAGCACACAGAGTTCCCATATACCCTTCACCTAGTTTTCCTAATTCTTTGTCTTTTTTTTTTTTTTTTTGAGGAGGAGGAGGATTAGCCCTGAGCTAACATCTGCTGCCAATCCTCCTCTTTTTCCTGAGGAAGACTGGCCCTGAGCTAACATCCGTGCCCATCTTCCTGTACTTTATATGTGGGACGCCTACCACAGCATGGCTTGCCAAGCGGTGCCATGTCCGCACACGGGATCCAAACCAACAAACCCTGGGCTGCCGAAGCCGAACGTGCGCACTTAATTGCTGTGCCACCGGGCCGGCTCCCCTAATTCTTAATGTCTTATATAACCACACTACAAATAGTGAAACCAAGAATTTAATGTTGATAAACTACTAACTAATTAATCTACATATGTTATTCAAATTTTACCAATTGTTCCACCAATGTCCTGAGAAAGAAAAGAGCAGCCCTGGCCATCAGGAGCTGGCCTGGAGCTATGTGCGAGGCTTTGGTGTTGCTGCAAGCTGGCCTGGTGCTCACACCAGGGTTTTGTTTGGGTTTTTTTCCATTGAGATATAATTGACATATAATATATTAGTTTCAGGAGTACTACCACATAGTAATGCAATATTTGTATATATTGCAAAATGATCACCACAATGTTTAGCTAACATCCATGACCACACAGAGTTACAAACGTTTTTCTTTTTTTTGAGGAAGATGAGCCCTGGACTGACATCTACCGCCAACCCTCCGCTTTTTGCTGAGGAAGACTAGCCTTGAGCTTACATCCGTGCCTAACTTCCTCTACTTTTTTATATGTGGGACACCTGCCACAGCATGGCTTGACAAGCAGTGCATAGGTCTGCACCTGGGGTCCGAACTGGTGAACCCTGGGCCACCAAAGCGGAACGTGCAAACTTAACCGTTGTGCCGCCGGGCCAGCCCAAACTTTTTTTCTTGTGATGAGAACTTTTAAGATCGACTCTTGTAGCAACTTTCAAATATACAATACAGTATTATTAACTACAGTCACCATGCGGTACCTTACACCCCCAGGACTTATTTATTTTGTAACCAGAAGTTGGTACCTTCTGACCACCTTCACCCATTTCAGCCACCCCCAGCTCCCCGACTCTGGCAACCACCATTCTGTTCTCTGTTATCGATGAGCTCAGTGCTTTGTTTTGTTCTGTTTTGTTTTAGATTCTACGTATTAGTGAGATCACACGTATTTGTCTTTCTCTGTCTGAGTTATTTCACTTAGCATGATGCCCTCAAGGTCCATCCATGTTGGTGATCACACCGGGTCTTGACGTTCTCCTCTTGCACACAAATGGTTTCACAGAGCATCAACATCAGATAAGGCTACTCTGTGACCCTGACCATCAAGATAAAAACACTGGCACTCCATAATGATATTTGAACTCGGATGAAGTTTAAACATTATCTAAGTCACAAAAGACCAAACACTTCCCTTTCCTGGCTAGCATGAGAGACTGCTGCTGTTTTACCCACTGCCGCGTTACCTCCCTGTAGTGAGCCCTCTCTATAGCTAAGATTTATTAATGCAACCAACTATAGAATCGACTCCACTTTCTGGAGCATCTCTACTTCCTTGATCCTCCTCCAAATCACCCAACCAAAGCCTAAATCCTGTGAAAAGTCTTTTCTACCATCCCCTGACTGAGACACCCCGAAGTTCCCCCAGAGTGTGCCTTCTCCCTTGCTACAACAAGTAATGAATCCAACTTGTTCAACTACAGATGTGTTCTTCATGGTCTCTGGCTCGAGAGCACTGACAGTCTCTTTTCTGTTCAGGAGTCATTTCAGGATCCCAAATTGCATTTGGTTGCCATGTCTCCTTAGTCTCCTTCCATCTGGAGTATTTCCTCAGTCTTTATTTGTCTTTCATGATCTTGACACTTTTAAAGAGTATCGGCCAGTTATATTGCAATATATCCCTCCCTTTGTGTTTGTCTGATACTTTCTTGTGATTAGATCCTGATTATGCATTTTTGACAGGAATAACACAGAAGGGATGTTGTGTCCTTCAGTGCATAATAATGAAGAGGCACATGATGTTGATATGTTCCATTACTGGTAATATTAACTTTGATCACTTGGCTAAGATAGTGTCTGCCAGGTTTCTCCACTATAAAGTTGCTGTTTTCCCCTTTGTAATTAGTAAGTAACCTGTGGGGAGATACTTCGAGACCATGTAAATATCTTGTTTCTCATCATACTTTCAAAACCTACTAATTTTAGCGTCCATCCATGAGTCTTACCTACAACAAATATTACTGTGGTGTTTGCCAAATGGAGATCTTGTATTTCCATCATTTCTTCTACATTCATTAATAGGAATTCTACCATAAAAAGCATTATCCTTTCTCCCTCATTTTAAAATTTATTCTTTTATTTACATCAGTATGGAATCATGGAAACTTATTTTAGTTGATGACGTATAATCCATTATTACCATTCTTTTGTTGATCAAAATGTCTTAGATTTGGCCATTGAGAGAGCCATCAAGTTGGCCTTGAGGTCCTGTCTCTAATCCATTTTTGAGCCCTTTTTTACTGTTTGGTCCCACAAGATGTTCCAGGCTCTTCTTGTCCTTTCCCTGCCCCAGGCCTGGAGTCAGTCATTTCTCCAATGAACTCTAGTTCTTTTTTGTAGGAAAATGGTATGTAGAAGCCAAGATTTGGGCACAAGGTGTGCTCATTGATACTGGGTTGTTGTCACTTCTAGATCCTCTCAATGGACAGACCTAGGAAGTATGTTTATGTATATGCACAGATCTGTATCAATGTGTGTGTGTATGTAATGTAAAGCTGTTATTTGTTGCCTCAATGGCTCCCTGAGTTCTTGTTTTGAACTTTTATCTAGTTATTGCCCATTTCTGCGTACTCAGCCCAACATGTGTGTTCATAAGCTTTAACAGGACCTCCCCATCTTACCCATCCCTCCTTGCTGTGTTGACCTAGGTACTTTCAAATTACCCAGTGAGAATGTTTCCTGCATGCCACAAGCTACCTCACTTATGACCCTAAGTAAAGGCATTTGCCCATGGGGTCCTTGCTCTGCTCTATCCCTACCTGCAGTTACCAAACTTCAGGCTTTTGGGTGACTTTGTGTGACCTTCTGGGCATGCCATGCTTCCCTCTTTATGACCTGTGAGTAGAATAAATCTTTTAATTAATTAATTAATTACATTTTTTGGCAAGGAAGATTGGCCCTGAGCTAACATCTGTTGCCAATCTCCCTCTTTTTGCTTGAAGAAGATTGGCCCTGAGCTAACATCTGTGCCAATTTTCCTCTATTTTGCATGTGGGATGCCTCCACAGCATGGCTTGACGAGTGATGTGTACATCTGTGTCTGGGATTCAAACTCATGAACCCTGGGCCTCCGTAGCAGAGCACACGAACTTAACCACTATGCCACTGGGCTGGCCCCATCCAGTTGGTTTTAATTATCCATTTATGGGTTGACTTGATATGTGAAATATTAGCATGGTTCAAAGAGTCAGAGCCATACAAAAAGGTACGCTTAGAGAAGTGTCACCCCCATCCCTACTACTCCATTTCCATTCTCCCAACCTTTCCCCCATTTACTTGGAACGTAGCAAATTTCAGTTGTTTCTGCTTTATTCTTCCTGTAATTCTTATTGCACAATTGAACAGATACAAGTATGTTTTCCTATATCCCTTTATTTCTTACATGAAGGATATCCTACAATAGATACTCTTTTGTGCATTGCTTTTTTCACTTAACAGTATATCCTGGAAATCATTCCATATGAGTTTATAGAGATTGTTCTCGTCCTTTTTTTTTGATAGCTGCATAACACTCTGTTGTGTGGATGTGCCATGGTTTATTCAAACACTCTCCCATATAGAAGCTTCTGGATTATTTACAATATTTTGCAAAAGCAATGCTGCTATGAATAACCTCATGCATATGTGTTTTGGCATTGTTGGAGGTATAGCTTCAGGATAAATTTCTAGAAGTGGGATCACTGGGTTCAATGGTAAGTGCATACATAGTTTGTTAAGCCAAAATTCCTTCCAACAACAGAATGGTTGTACCAGTTTGCATTCCCACTAGCAATATATTAGAGTGCCTGTTTGTCAAAGCCTTGCCAAAAGAATGTGCATACTTTTTAATTTTTGCCAATCTGACAAGTGTTTAATTTACATTTCTTAAATCTTGAGTGAATCTGAACTTTTCTTTTTAATACATTAAGGGTCATTTTCATGTGTTCTTTTGTGAATTATCTGTTCTTCCCTTTTTGCTATTCTCTCAACCTTAGGGCTTTTCAATGTCTCTCATTTTAGAAGTTTTTTAAAATACTTAAAGCCAGATTTTGTATTCTTTGTTTTGTACTTATAATAATTTTATTAAAACTTAAAAAAATACATGATGCTTGCATACTACACTTGCTAATGGGAAGGGAAGTGCCTAGAGCTATTTTCTGATGGTAATGATGTTCAACAGATACAAACATTTAAAAGAACATTTTTAAGCTTCTTCATTCTTTATAAAAAAAAATTAAACTGGTTTTATCCTCATCCAAAATAACTGAGCATCCTTTGCATGAGGCCACTTTAAAGAAGCCTCTTCTCCATCATTTGCTACTTCTGACCTTTATCACACTTTGGTCATTTGTTGCCCTGTCGTGTGTGGTTACTAGGATACAAGGTCTAAAAACAGTACAAACCACCCTTTTCCACTCTCTTGCTCCAAAAGAAGCATCTGTTCCTTTAATCAGTTCAGTGAATTCCTTCCCCCCAGGGGCCCCAGTCCTCTGGGAAGTGGAGATAGAGATTGTGTTCTTCCAAGATAAACAAGCGACTTGATCTAAATTGCCTCACTCACCTGCAAAGAGAGTGCCTCAAAACAGGCTTCCAAGAGCAACCTTGAGGCAACTTACACCAACTTTCTCCTTTTCAGATCACAGCCATTTAAGACCCTGCATCGAAAATGCAAACTGCGGCGCCAGTGGTCATTGTGACTCAGCCTGGAAGTGGTCCTGTTTCCCAAACCTCCAACTGGCAGACAGGCATGTGCGACTGCTTCAGCGACTGCGGTGTCTGTAAGTGCTGGGAAAAGTGCCCCCTGAGCTGGGGGAGGTGGATCACTGAAGACCACACCTTCCCCCGTTCTTCCCTTACGGACAGTAAAAGTTCCTGACCTGCAGAGCACCTGCCTGTCAGGCAGCGAGGATGTTCAGAAAAAAGGCCCCTGCTGATTAGAGGTTGATGCTTCCCCAGCTCTTCAAAGAATAGTCTTACTCCTCAAATAAGTTGTGGGCTTAACAGTATAAAAGCTGATGATTCTAACAATGAACAGTCCTGGCCTAATGATTATAAATAGACCATACATTAAATTAAAAGAGATATTTCAAGTCTAACTTGATTTAAAAAAATGGAACACTTTTCTTGTCACACATAAATTAGACTCACTTTCTGGTTATATTGTGCCCAGTGCACCACGGAGAGTTTTTGTCCATGGTTTCAGCATGAGCTCAGAGAGGAATTATTGTAACTTGTACATTTAGGCTTTTTATATATCTGAGAATAAAGAATTCTAAAGGCAATTAGCTTCTCATTGGGAAAAATATCTCTGACTCTGCTTTGTTCTTTTTTTATGAGATCTAAGTGAACGTGGGAAAGGAAGTTTGGGGGTGCGATGGGGGTGTCAGAGAGGATCAAAGCACTTTGTTCTCGACACCAACCAAGAAACAAATAAACCTGCCTACAAAAAAATTTCCTCTGAAGTTTATTTGCCTGCTCAAGTCTGCATAGTGTTCTGAGACAAGGAAAGAAAATACATTAACCTTTAACGTACCAGTGAAATTGAAATTTGGAATGGAGTAGATAATTACTGTGAAAAACATAGAGGGAAAACATTCCCTGGGAAATGGAATAGTTGGGTCTGGTTATTCACTCTCATTGTCTTACTGGATGCCCTGGGGTGATGGCTTACATATCTAAGGGCATTAGTTCAACATCTACAAATCATAGGGATAATTAGACTACATTACTAAAACCCTCTAAAGATGAACATTTTAATCTTCCGGCCACTAGTGAGTGAATTATAAGTTCTAATATGAGCTTAATTGCTTCAAGGCAGGGTTTCTTAATTGTAGATCTGACCAAATAATTCAGCCTTCTTGCAGTATTTCAGTGGTTCCTCATGACTTTCATAACCACCTCTGAGCACTCACAGTTCTTCATCGTCCCATCCCCAACCTGCCTCATCCTCTAGCTTCATCCCCATCCCATCCCTGGCTTCCAGCCATATTGAATGAACACCAGCCATTGCCAAGACTTTCCAAGTTATCTCAAAGAGGCTCTTTTCCCTTTTGTCCACTTGTAAAATTCCTAATTATCTTTCAGTATTTGGATCAAGAAGCATTTCCGTCTCTGAGCCTTGAAGTTCCCATTTCTGTGGGGGGCCCCTTGGCATCTTAAGTAACTTTGTGTTGGGGAAATTTTCCTACTACCTGACTTCCCGACCAGACTTCAGAGAGAGGCATTGTCAGTACTGAGGATAATCTCTGGAATATGGCTCACTTTCAGTGAATTATTCAATAAATGGATGAAGGTAGCACTACAAAAAGCATACATACTTTCCAAGGTGCGTTCATTCCTGAAGTGATTGGGTGAGGAGAAAGGAGAAGCTGCTGCAACACTGAACAAAAGCATTGAGGATGGACTCAGCAGCAGGGTATGTGGCAAGGGCCTCATGGTTTGGACTGTCGAAATTCATGAAAGCAAACTAACTTTCAACTGTAGTGGGGGCAGAGTGGAGTAACTTTTCCCTCTGGTTTCATGTGTCCAGGTTTCTGTGGCACATTTTGTTTCATGTGCCTTGCATGTCAAGTTGCATCTGATATGAATGAATGCTGTCTCTGTGGAACAAGTGTCGCGATGAGGACCCTCTACCGGACCCGATATGGCATCCCTGTGAGTCTCTTACAATATTGTATCATTGAAATATGCACCTGCATTCAAAATAGTTGTTATAAGCATGGAGGCCATGGGGAGGAGTTTCCTAGCGTGTGCAACCTTGTATTCAGTTGATGTAGCAATAGATTCTCTAGTTATGTGACCTCCTTCTGGGTTTCTGTTGAAAACCCTAGAAAATAGACAACTCATATTTGCAACATATGTCAGACAATGGAAGAGGATTATTCAGAACCTATTATGCCCCAGATACCTTACATATGCTACCTCACTTGATCCTTGCACCATCCCTGTAAAGTGGGTAGGTCCACCACATCTTCCAGAGGACTTTAAAGTTTTAAGAGGTGGAGTAACTCACCCAAAGATATGCACTGGTGGTAGAGTCAGTATTCAACTCTAACTTTCCACGCGAGCATGCTCTGTTCCACCATAAGCATCACTGTATGTAACAGGAGAATGTATTAGTCAGGGTTCTCCAGAGAAACAAAACCAGAAGGAGATACGGATGATGATATAGATAGATATGGATATAAATATAGATATAGATGATGACACAGGTGATGATATAGATAGACATAGATATGCAAAGAGAAAGATTTTAAGGAATTGGCTCATTTGATCGTGGGGGCTGGCAAGTCCAAAAAGCAGGGTAGTTTGGCAGGCTGGGCAGAGGTGCAGTCGGAGTCCCAGTGCAGCCTCCTGGCAGGATTCCTTTTTGCTCAGGGGAAGTCAATCTTTTCCTATTACAGCCTTCAACTGATTGGATGAAGGTAATCTGCTTCACTCAAAGTTTACTGATTTAAATGCTAATCTCATCTTAAAAATACTTTCACAGAAACATCTAGAATAGAGTTTGGCCAAATATCTGGTTACTGTAGCCTGGCCAAGTTGACACATAAAATTAACCATCACAGGGAATAAATGAATAGGCAGAATATTTTAGGAACTTATTTTATTTCATTGAAATTATTTTATTTTTTCATTTAAAAATATTTATTCATTTTTTAATTACCAAATAATAAATGTTATAGATAATTTTATGACAGATTCAAACACAGAAGTATATAAAGAAGTGAAAATCTAACCTCTTTATGCCCAATTCCACTACTCAGTGATAAACTTTATTAATAATTTAGTGTGAAATCTCTTTCAGGTTTTTTTCTATGCCTATAAGGCATGTAAACAGAGATTAGATGTAGCTATAGATATAGATATCCACACATGGGGTTTTGGCTTTGCTGGGCTCTTTTGTTTTATTTTTGTTTTTAAAAAACGAGATTAGGGGTCTGTCCAGTGGCACAGCGGTTAAGTGTGCACGTTCTGCTTCGGTGGTCCAGGGTTTGCCAGTTCGGATCCTGGGTGCAGATCTACACACGGCTTATGAAGCCATGCTGTGGCAGGTGTCCCACATATAAAGTAGAGGAAGATGGGCACTGATGTCAGCTCAGAGCCAGTCTTCCTCAGTAAAAAGCAGAGGATTGGCGGCAGATGCTAGCTCAGGGCTAATCTTCCTTAAAAAAAAAAGGGGGAGGATTATACTATACTGTAACTTGTTTTCTTTTTTCCACTTAACATACAGTGGACCCACTATATTTTGGCAATACAGATTCTTTTTAATGTCTGCATACTATTCCATCACATAGCTAATTTACTTAATCATTTCCTTATTGATGAAAGGTTAAATAATATTGCAGTTTAAATAGTTGTGCATATGATTTTGCATGTGCACTGGTATTTTTGTAGCAGTGTCCTAGATTAGATTGATAGATCATAAGGTATGCACATTCAAAATGTGAAAGATACTGTGAAATATTCCTCCAAAAAGATTGTATATTATAGTCCATTAACATTATATGTGTGCCAGTATTAGGTAATATTTTTTTTCACATTTTGCCTATGAGAGAGGCAAAAATTGTATTTCATTGTTGTTTTAGTTTAATTCTTATTAGTTAGATCAAGCAACTTTTTGAAAATTTATTGTGCTTTTGCATTTCTTATATAAATTATCTGTACATATCCCTTGTTCATTGTTTTATTGGGTTCTTTGTCTTTTCTTTCTGATTTGAGGGAGCTCTTTTATTTATTATGCTATCATTGTTTATTATGAAAGTTAGCAAGTTTTTTAAAGGCTTAGTACATAATTTTTTTAAATGCTTCTTAGGAGTTTGAAAATTTAGTAACAGTCTGAAACTAAAACTTTATTTGGTTTTTACAAAATTTGGAAGATTGGATGGAAGAGGAAGAAATGAAGGCACTCTAAAGAGCTTATCTTGTTGGACATTGATAAATAAATTAAATTTTTCTCTTCATTTTTATAAAAACAAGCTTATTGAGTTATAACTGACTTACAATAGACTACATATATTTAAAGTATATAAGCGGTAAGTTTAGACATACGTATGTACCCATGACAACATCCTCACAGTCAAGATAGTGAACGCATTCATCACCCCCAAAACTTTACTCACACCCCTTTGTAACCCTTCTTTCCTGCGTCTCCCCTCTTCCCCAAGTAACCCCCGACATGCTTTCTGTGACTATAGATTAGTTTGCATTTTCTACAGTTTTCTATAATAGAACAATACAGTGTGCACTCTTTTGTCTAGTTTCTTTCTCTTGGTATAATTATTTTGAGATTCATCCAAGTTAATGTGTTGCGTACACTTAAAATTTGTTAAAAGGGTACATCTCATGTTAAGTGTTTCTAACACAATAAAATAAAATTAGAAAAAATATATTTAGATGGCAAATAAGCACATAAAAAGATGTTCAACATCATTACTCATTGGAGAAATGCAAATTAAAACCACAATGAGATACCACTACACACTTACTAGAATGGTTAAAATTAATCAGACTAAACTCCACTAAGTGTTGGCAAATATGGAGGAACTGAAACTCTCATGCAGCGCTGGTGGGAATGTAAAATGCAGTTTCTTAAAAAGTTAAAGATGGGGGCCGGCCCCGTGGCCAAGTGGGTAAATTTGTGCACTCTGCTTCGGCAGCTGAGGTTCACGGGTTCAGACCCCAGGCGTGGACCTCCTCCACTCATTAGCCATGCTATGGAGGCATCCCACATACAAAGCAGAAGAAGACTGGCACGGACATTAGCTCAGGGCTAATCTTCCTCAAGACAAAAAGAAAATAGGAAGATTGGCAATGGATGTTAGCTCAGGGCAAATATTGCTCACAAAAAAAAAAAAGTTAAAGCTATACCTACCAATTGACTGAGCCAGTCTACTCCTAGATATTTACCCAAGGAAATACATATCCATGCCAAGACTTGACAAGAAACATTCAGAGCAGTTTTGCTTGTAATAGCCAAAATCTAAAAACAACCCAAACGTCCCCCAGCAGGTGAGTGGATAAACAAATTATGATATATCCATATAATTGAATACTACTCAGCAATAAAAAGGAATGAACTATTGATACACCCAACAACTTGGATGAATCTCAGCATAAGTATAATTTTAAGTTGTGGGTAAAAATTAAAGGGTAATCACCAATAGGATGAAAATAAGTTGGGGAGCATCTAAAACTACTAAAGAGAACAAAAGGAAGAGGAAAGAGCTATAGTTATATGTCATTTTGATAAAATCCATATTCAGTGCTTACATTTTGATGCCTGTGTTTGCTCTTCAGAGCTGAGTCATGTAGTGGCCTATGATTGCTTTTCCTGCTAAACTTTGTTTTTCCTAGTATTAATAACTCTTGCCTTTTTCATTAGGAGTTTTCCACTTACCAATGAGTAATTCAACTCCAAACTCCTTCCCAGTTTTCTAAATCTCTTCTCAACACATTCAACAACACATCAGGATTCTACCATTTTCGTCTTCTTGATGAAATCGCTCACTGACCTGCTACTCTTTGAACTAGTTGCTCTCCACTCCTGGAGCTTAGCTCTCACCCTGGGATCTCCTCACCATGACCCTGGAGATTGCATGAGCCTCTCAGCTGTGTTGGACTCCTATTTCCTATATCCCGTCTCTTCTTCTTTCTTGGTTTCCTCCCCCCTTTTGGTGGAGGCATCCTCTTAGAAGCTTCCTGAGACAGGGAAGGGGTGTGGGAGAAAAGAATTTTGAGATTTTACTTCCTGAAACTCTATTTTACTCTTATATTGATAGTTTGGTTGGATATCTTCTATTTTCAATATTACAAAGTATAGGAAACATTTGATATCATAAAAAGAGACAGGAGTTATAGGAAAAATTAATTAACATTTTCTTAAATGTATCCATCCAAACTCTGAATTCAAAGGATCAGCACCTCCTACTTCTCTTCAAAACATCTTGAAAATCCACAAGCGTTAATTCTCAAATAAGTGGATTTTACATTTCTATTTTTTTTATATTTTCAAACAGGGATCCATTTGTGATGACTTTATGGTGACCCTTTGCTGTCCTCAATGTTCTCTTTGCCAAATCAAGAGAGATATCAACAGAAGGAGAGCAATGAATATGTTCTAAAAAAATTAATGGTAAGTCCCAGCATCCATGGATTTTTTAGAAATAGAATTAAGAGCTTTGTAAATGATGCATTATTTTGGATAATAATTCAATAATAACAATTCTTTAAGTCTTTCAAATATCTTAATATAAAGATTGATTTTGATTTCTTTTCATGGAGAAGACAGCTATATTAGCTTGTGTGGGCTGCCATAACAAAACATCACAGCCTGGGTGGCTTAAGCAAGAGGAATGTATTTCTCACAGTTCTGGAGGGTGGGAAATCCAGGATAGAGATGTGGGCCAATTCAGTTCCTCAGTGAGGGCTCTCATCCTAGCTTGCAGATGGCCACCTTCTTGCTGTGTCCTCAAATGATGGAGAGAAAGTGATCTTCTTATGAGGACAGTAGTCTCATCAAGGAGGCCTAACCTATTATCTTCCAAAGGCCCCACCTCCTAAAACCATCACATTGGGGGTTAGGGTTTCAATATGTGAGTTTTGGGGGGACACAAATATTCAGTCCATAATAATAGCTCTATCTTTTGAAACCATATTTTAGTAAATAAAGGGACAGTGACTTTTCTAGGCTTCTCCCAAATTCTGCTGGTGTATTAAATGAAGCACTCACAACTTGTAAAATACCAGAGTATGGTGAGATACAAAAGAAGTGTACACATGCTCCCTTCCAAGACAAATTGACAAAAGACACTGGTAAATTACAAAGTAGTAGAGCAAATGAAAATTATATATTATGTATTATTTAGATTGATTGTGGCATAAAGCATTTATCAATCATGAGGTGAAGTTAAACAGATAAGTCCTATTGGAGAGGGTGAACTTTGGAAAGAGTGGATACAGAATACAAAATATTTGGAAATGTGATATAGAATTTCGCCATCTGAAATTCGATCAAGTCATTTCCAACTAATTTTTCCACGAGTCTCAGAATTAATTACTGAAGATGTAGTAAAGTAGACATCAACATGATTTTTGTCAGTCTTGTCTAGAATATATCTTAAGTATGGAAAGAAAACAATTTTTCCATTCTTTGCAATATCTCACTTCCTTTCTCAAGTGAATGAGAACTCTGTGTAAGTTAACAAAAATAACTCTTGGAAGATACATATTAAAAAGGCATTTATTTAGCAAATAATGTATCAAGTACCTAGTGCTATGCAGGAACTGCTAGGTGCTGTGGGAGTCAAAAGTAAATATGCTGGTTCTCTTGTCCTTAGAGACTTTATACTCAAAGAGAGGGGATTAGAGAAGCGCTTAAATAAATTAATGCCTTTAAACAAAGTGCTATTTTATGTTCAGAGGAAGAAAAGATCATATTCTGTGAGATGCATAACTGAAAGTTTCTGGAAAGAAGTGGTTTTTGATTCTAAAGAGGAAGTATCAGCGTCACAATGGGAAATAGCACTGAAATTGTGATAATTCAAGGATTTAATGAAGAGTACTCACAGCCCTGTGGTCTAGCAGTTAAGATTGGGTGCTCTCATTGCCATGGCCTGGGTTTGATTCCCAGTCAGGGAACTACACCACCCGTCTGTCGGTTGCCCTACTGTGGCGGCTGTGTGTTGCTGTGATGCTGGAGCTATACCACCGGTATTTCAAATACCAGTAGGGTCACCCATGGTGGGCAGGTTTCAGCAGAGCTTCCAGACTAGACAGACTAGGAAGAAGGACTTGACCATGACCACTCTGGCCATCCACTTCCCAGGGGAAAAAAAACTGGGCGTGAAAACCCTCTGAATAGCAGCAGAGCATTGTGTGATATAATGTTGGAAGATGCGAGGTTCAGCTCTGCTCTACACAAGGTCACTAGGAGTTGGAATCAACTATGATGTGAGGTGTAGGGAAATGACAAGGGATGGTACAGCAACCTGGGCTAGCAACAACTGAACTGTTACCACCCCTAGGCCTCAGGCAAGAGAGGAAGGAGCAGTTACGTGAATCCCAAAGGAGAGACCTGTGTGAAGCCCACCTTGCGAGGAAGAGTAACCTCTCAATAACCTCTCAATAGAGAGACAAGAGCAGCCTGAGGCAACCCCATACGATAGGAAGGAGTCAAGGGAAAAATTACCCTGACCTCACTTTCCGATGTCCTTCTGGGCTTCCCTTTGGTTGAACCCACCAGGAGGGCGGAGGGCAGAAAAGTATTCCTGTGGTCCCCAGGTCAGCCTCCCAGGGCACAGAGCAGAGCAGACAAGGGTGGAAATGGATCAAATGGGCAAACAGACCTGTGACACAAGATGTGATCTTGATTGATTAATAGAAATGCATGTTGCTTCTAATCAGCAACAACATCAGGCAAACTAAGGAGGCAAAAAAAGGGAAAACATCTTTATCAGCTTAGGTCCAACTTGGTGGGAACATATGATCTAAGTAGGAGAATAATGAGAACTGAAAGATTTTAAAAAGTGAGTTGGGGGCTTTGGCATGCAATGTCACGAATACTAGGCTAATGATTTGGCCTTCCTTTTTGGTAAGCAATGGGGAGTTACTGCAGGCTTTAAGTAAGGGAGTAAATAGAGCTATACTTTAGGAAAACCAATCTGATAATGGTATATAGCACAGACTGGACAGGATGAGGTCAGAAGCAAAGATGTGGAGTTAGACCATTTCAACACTGTTCATTTAAACAGATAGATGAGACAATTTGGATGAAATATCTACTCACACATACATAATAATGAAACATGACATCTGAACTATTTTTTTTCTTAACCTCAGAGAAATGATCTTACTGTTTCTTTGAACTGGTTTGAAGTAAAATAGCTTGGTGGTCTTGACTCTGGCTCATCAACTCGGACCCTCCATCATTCAATGACAATAAACCTTTAGATATACAAATACCTGAAATGGAAGAATTAAGACACAAGGATCAAAGAATAACATGATTTATGTTAAAAAAAATAGATTGAGACAAAAGGATATAGGAACCAATTGAAAAAGCTCCCAATAGCCAATACTGGAAAAATTTGAGTAACAAAATAAGGTAGTATTGGATTATAACCCAAAGTGTAAAGTAAATATCTGAGTCCATACCAATATAAATAAATGATTAAATAAATAAATGGGGTAGAACAAATTTCTCAGAAGTACAGAAGAATTCCAAATAATTTATGTAGATACTCCTCCCTCAAGGTGATGGAGCGTAATTCCCCACTCGTTAAGTGTAGGTTTGCATAGTGACTTCCTTTCAAAGAGTCTGGTATGAAAAGGAGGGGAAAGGAACTTGACAATGGAGAAAGCTGGAAAAACTACCTCAGCCAGGTGATCAAAGTTAACATCATCAGTGATGTCATGTTGACAGCAGGGACCGCTGAAATGATGGGATGAGAATGGCACTTTGCCTTTGTGGGCTTCCTCTCAAAACCCCCGAGCTCCAGTCTAACCATGAGGAAAACGTTAGACGAACCCAAACAGAGATCCATTCTACAAAATACCCAAGTAGTCCTCAAAACTGTTAAGGTTACTCAAAACAAGGAAAGTCTGAGAAACCATCACAGTTTAGAGGAGCCTAGGGAAACATGACGACTCTGCATGTGTGTGCTGTCCTGGATGGGATCCTGGGACAGAAAAAGGACGTTAGGTAAAAACTGAGGAATCTAAATATAGATTTTGATTAGTAATAATATATCAACATTCGCTCATTTATAGTGACAAACCTCCCATAGTAAGATGTTAACCAATAGGGAAACTGGTGCAGAGTATATGGGAACTCTCTATACTATCTTTGCAACGTTTTGGTGAATATAAAATTCTAAAATTACATGCTTATTAAAAAAAGTTGGGCCGGCCTGGTGGTGCAGCAGTTAAGTTTGCACGTTCCGCTTTGGTGGCCTGTGGTTCACTGGTTCAGAGCCTGGGTGCGGACATGGCCCCGCTTGGCAAGCCATGCTGTGGCAGGCGTCCTACATATAAAGTAGAGCAAGATGGGCACGGATATTAGCTCAGCGCCAGTCTTCCTCAGCAAAAAGAGGATTGGCAGCAGATGTTAGCTCAGGGCTAATCTTCCTCAAAAAAATAAATAAAAAAGTAGATTGAGAAAATTCCAACCTATTCTTTGTGTATGCCTTCTAGGTGAAGCGCTCTGATGGAAGCACCTAAAATCAGCAGGCACCTCTTCAGCTTGAGTACTTCTCTACCTTTTGCAACTGAAATATGATAGATGAGTTTAATCACAACGATGGGGTAAAAAAAAAGAAACTTTTACTTATTTTAAATGAATATTCCTTTAGTTTTGCTAAATGGTCCAGCTTAGTTTCTCCTTGCTTTCATATTATTATATTTTCTGGCTTATAAATTTTGTATTACATTTAAAATATAAACCAAATAAAGGATTTTACTAACATGATTCTGTTTCTTTGCTCTTAATAAAGTGTCTTTATGGCATTAGTTAATTTCAAGGGTCAATCTCATAATTTCGTTCATTTTTCTATTAGAGCCCTTAGCAAATTAATCATCGTTGTTTTAAAAGTTCCTGATAATTTCTGATAATTCCAACATCCCTGCCATATCTGAGTCTGGTTCTGACGCTTCATTTGTCTCTTCAAACTGTGTTTTTTCTTGCTTTTTATCATGGTTTGTTGTGTTTTGGTTGAAAGCCAGACATGATGTATCTGGTAATAGGAACTGAGGCAATTAGGCTTTCAGTATAAGAATTTATATTAATCTACACAGGAGCTGGGCTGCACTTAATGTTTGCTGCAGCTGGTAAGTGGCAGAGGCTTCTGTTTCCTCTATTTTCCTTGTTGTTTTTCTTCTTCCCTGTTGTGCTGTTTTCCTAAGAATTCTTTCTTAATGAGCCTGTCTTGCAGCTCGCAGTCATAATCCACTCACACTGTCCTGGAGCTCTGTTGCGGTGGTGGTAAGGTATTTGGGAAGCATGCTATAATCTGACATCTAGTTTTTACTTGGCCTCAGTCCCTGGGCTATGACCTTCGGAAGTGTTTCTTAGCCTTTTTTCCCTCCTCTTCTATGAACGAGAAGACTAACGGTGGCTGGAACCGTCTAACTGCCTTTGCCCCAGGTCAGGTAAGGCTCTGGTAAAGTAGTTTCCCTTGGAGGCAGGCTGTCGTGGAAAATGCTCTAGGTGTATTTCAAATAGGTGCTTTCTCCTCCCCTGCCCTGCCTGAAACACAACGGGATCCCTGATCTTAATTACGAGAACTTGGTGGGGTTCCTGGGGGTAAATCCTAGAAAATGGGGGGGCTCCCTTAGACTGGGCCCTCAGGGATTTTTAACTGTCAAGCTAGTCCACACTCAGCCTCTAGTAATTTGTCAAAGCTACCATTTCACTGTCCATATCAGTTACTAGCTCAGGCAGATCCTGCTCCTGGCAAGCTGATCTCTACTGTGATTCTATTTGCCTGTCTCTCCAGTTTTGGTGGGGGGTGAAGGGTGGGGGGAGTGGGGGGCTACGGGGGTGCTTTGCCCTGTGACCTCACTTCTCTGGTGGATCTAAGAAAAGCCATTGATTTTCAGCCTGTTCAGCTTTTTTCTTGTCAAGATGGAGTGACGACTTCCAAGCTCTTCACACGCTGGAGCTCAAACTGGTAGTCACCCACAAACTTTTTAAAAAAATTCCTTTCCTCATTTTCTCTATAAAGCAAAGTTGAAATAACCCTCTCCAAGGAGCCTTCCCTGATCCCTCTCTGCCAAATGACAAGCTCCTGCTCGTGTGCTCCAGTACTTGGTACGACTACAGGATTTACACTTCTGTCTACTGGCTCTGAGACTCTGGGAATGCCTGCAGAACACGCAGTATGGCTTATCTTTGCATTTCTAGCATATGGTATAAATCACTATCTGCTAACTGAAAGGAAAAAGGAACAAAACACTGTTTACTAATTGAAAACAAAGTACTACTTTATTTGGCTCACTTCTCCATTTATTAGAATAATCACATTTGGAGAGGCACAAAGCACTTAAGTTTTACATGACTACAAAGTTATCACAAATCCCAAACTTTTCAGCCACAGATATTTCACTTATTCCATTTAAAGAAAAAGCTTTCAAAACATCTTAGTTTGATGCACAGAGACCCTGAATACATGGGAACTACGTATTTTTAAATGCTTGTACTTCCTGCTCTGATAATGTCTTCTTTAAATAGAATCCAGCATAAAAGGAATGGAAATATGTAAGGTCATGATGCAAATGCTTTGGAGAGAGAGTGAAATCAATCTGTACAACAAGGAAAAAGATGTAGTGTGCACAGAGGTTCTGCAGGGAGTCACTGGGCCATCTGGGCTTCCATGGCTTGTGCTGTCCATTCTGGTGCTGTCTGACTAATTTTCTCCAAAAGGTTATTCACTTGGAAACAAAGTGACTGGATCTGTTTGTCCCATGTTGGCAGGGCTTCTCGTGCTAAAGAAAAAAGGAATAATGTACAAAGTTGAAATTACTCCTTTGTATTCACAGCAAATGTGAGTTAAAAGATAAATACAGTAGTATAATTCTTAGAAGTTTACTCCAAAAATTGTGGCTAATAAAATTAAGCTGATTAAGCAATAATTAAGAAAAGTACCCAAATCACTGGCACAAAATATAAAACAAAAGTATATATACACACAGATACATATTATTACTATTCACGAAAACAAAATAAAACCAACCAACCAATCTCAACCACAACCGCAATAAGACAGCTTCACTGAAGCCAACTGTCTCATCCCCAATGTTTACTGACTCATAAGACACTGCCACCTACTGGGGAAAGTAAATCTATATATTCAAGGCTGTCTCTACCATGACTCTGAAGGATAAATATTTTAATATTCAAACCCAGAACAAAAAACTCACCATGAATCTAGCAGGTTTTTCTCTATATCAGCAATATGTAGTTAGAAATAAAAAACTGGGGGGGGAAAATCTCATTCAAAACAGCACCAAAACTCACAAAAATGGGCACAGAATTAAGGAAGAAAAACATCTATAAAATCTAAATTAAGGGGGCCGGCCCGGTGGTGCAGCAGTTAAGTTCTCACGTTCCGCTTCTCGGCGGCCCGGGGTTCACTGGTTCGGATCCCGGGTGCGGACATGGCACCGCTTGGCAAGCCATGCTGTGGTAGGCATCCCACATATAAAGTAGAGGAAGATGGGCATGGATGTTAGCTCAGGGCCAGTCTTCCTCAGCAAAAAGAGGAGGATTGGCAGTAGTTAGCTCAGGGCTAATCTTCCTCAAAAAAAAAAAAATCTAAATTAAAAACATAAAAATAACTTGAGTAGACCAAATCACATTCCCAGATGGAAAGATGCAATATCATAAAAATATCAATCCTCTCCTATTAATATATAAATTTAACAAAATTCCAAAGACAATCCCCCTTTTCTCTGTTTTGCTTTCTAAACAGGACAAAATTATTAAAGTTAACATGGAAGAATTGATGTTTGAGAATAGCCAAGATAATTTTGAAAATTAAAACCAGTGGTAGGATTGTGGTACACCTATACAATGGAATATTATTCAGTCTTAAAAAGGCATGAAGTACTGACTATATGCTACAACCTAAATGAAACATGAAAACACTATGTTAAGTGAAAGAAGCCAAAAGGTCACATATTGCATGATTCCATTTATATGAAATATCCATCAATAGATAAACCCATAGACCAGAATACAGATTGGTGGTTGCCAGTGGCTGGGGAGGGGGAGGAATGAGAAGTAAGTGCTTAATGGGCACAGCTTTCCTTTTGGGGAGATGGAATGTTTTGGAACTAGGTAGAGATGGTGGCTGCACAACGTTGTGAATAAACTAAATGACACTGAGTTGTTCACTTTAAAACGGTTAATTTTATGTTACATGAATTTCAATTCAATTAAAAAACTAAGTAGAGGGACAGTAGTTACTTTACCAATAGTAAAATTTACTATAAATTGGTTTATTACCATACTGTTAGAGATCAGTGGAATATAAAAATAGATCTAAAAATACATGTGAAACTTAATATAAGTCACAGACCAGAAAGCATGTTTTATTTAATAAATGATACTTGCATAATTGGCGATCCACCTTTAAAAAACTAGATGATAGCTTAAAATTATACACAAAAATGAACTGTAGACAGATTAAAATTTTAAATATACAACAAATAAAAATATTAGAAATTTTAGAAAAATATTAGTTTTACTCCAAGGTGAAGGAGACCTTCTTAATCAATACAGGAAACTCAAAAGCCATAAAATTAAAAATGGACACATTTGGCCACAAAATGTGTTTATGGTATGCATTGCCTTACAGAAACACAACTGATAGAATAAGAAAAATATTTGTAATGCACATAGCAAACAAAGAGTTAAAATTATCATTAAGCCAAAAGCTACAGCAAATTTACCCTGGGACGTCTGAAGGAGAGGGCTTGGGGGAAGAAGAAAATAGACAAGAAAAAGTAACATCAGTTCATAGAAGAGGAAACGCTAATGGCTAATACATGTAAAGCTATCAAACTTCACTACAGCCAAGGAAATAAACAGAAAAATAATTTAATATTTCCTCCCATCAACTGGCAAAAGATAAAAAGAAGAAGAACCAGCTATTGACTCATTCTCTCATATTGGTGAAAGTATAAATGGCTACATCTTTCTGGAGAGCAAATTGGTAGCAGCTATTAAAAACCAAAAGATGTATGCCACAAAGGATGCAACTTTTGAGACTCTGTTCTGTAGAACTAAGTGTACCAGGACATAAAGATACGCACCAGGGAACCACCTGAATGGCCATCAGCAGCTGAATAGTCGAACTCCATGAAATACTAGCTGCTATTAAAACAAATTAGATTTGTATCTACTGACTTGAAAACATGTCCACGGTACATTAACTTTTAAAAACAATTGTAGAATACTATGTACTTTATAACGTCACTTAAAAATCTCTCTATGGTTTTACTTATCTGTACAAGCATGTAGAAAGACACAAGACTTTAGACTATTATTAGTCATGCCAGGGAGCTGGGATTAGAGGAAGGGAGTGGAAGTAAAAAGATAATATGAACTCTTCCTTTCTTTATCCTTGTAATGCTTTGCTTGTTATTATCAGCATATTTATCACTGTAATTTTTTAAATCCAAGAAAAATATTCCACATTCTATGAAGTGGGAATATATTAATTTAAGTTGTCCTTTCACTTAGTGACCCCTCTGCTATATTATTCATCATATACTATGTTTGTTTATTCAATACTGATTTATTTGCCACTTATTACGTGGCAGGCACTGGAACAGATGTTGGATATACCATGGAGAACAACAGAGACTTAACATCTACCATTAGGAAGCTTAGCTTGGAAGTAGAAACAGACATTTAGACAAATAGCTACAGAAATGAAAATAATTATGATTAATGCTAGGAAGGAATTCAGGGTGACAAGAACATATAACTTAAAGCTATACCTAACCTGGGGAGTCAAGAAAATCATTAGTGAGTAACGTTCTCAAACTAAGACATGGGGACAAATAGAAGATAGCTTGAGAGGTTGGTTGTGGAGAGGGGTGGATATTTCAGAATGTTTGATGAGGGAAGAATTTACAATGCTGGAAAAAACAAAAGGACCTCTATGGCTGGACTGAGAAGAGAAAGCTAAAAAAATCATGTGGGAGCTTTTGGAGACTTTCTAGAACTTTGTTCTACAAGCAGTGAGAAAGCCATTCATTAGTGTGTCAAGGAAGAGAGTAACATGCTTTAATAATTTTTTACTTATTTTTTCTTTTTGTTTGCATTTTTAAAAGATCACAATGACTCTGGCTATACTAGGGCTAATGGACTAGACAGGAGCAATTGTAGATGTGAGAAAAAAGTCAAGAGGCTACTTCCCCAAACCCAGAAGGGGTTGTAGGGGTTCAGAATAGGCTGGTGATAGTAAGAAATGAAGAAAAGTACATGGATTCCAGATACAGCTAGGAGGTAAAATTGAAAGGATTCCAGGCAGCAAAGAAGAATAGGGGTCAAGGATAAGAAATGCTGGAGAAAGTGAACAATGCAGTTTTTGGATGGCTGGTGAGTTGGTTGTTGTTGTGGGAGGCAGGTATGGAGGGGAGATAATGAATTCAGTTTTGGATATGTTCATTCCGAGATGCTCACGAAACAATCAGGTGGGAAAAGCTCAGTAGTCAGAGTCACTGGGTCTGGGACTCGGTGAGATGTAGACTAGAAAGGTAAATCTAAGCATTGTCTTCATAGAGATGGTAACTGAGTCAATGGGAATAGATGAGATACCTAGGGAAACTTAGGAGAATGAGGAGAAGAAGGCTTAGGAGTAAGCCCTAAGCAACCCAACATTTAAATTAGAGGCACTACAGAATCTACAAAGATGACTGGGAAGCATGCCTGGAGAAGGAGGAGGGAAGGCAGGAAGACAGGGTGAAGATGACAGAGGTCAAGACAATGGGGGCCAAGGGAGCGAGGGGTTCAAAAAGGAGTGAGTGATCAACCCTATTGAATATGCTGAAAAGGAAAGATGAGGCCTGAAAGATAAAAGGGCATTTGTTAGAATGAGCTGCTGAATAGGAAATGTAACTGTCATTTCCACATGCCCGATCTACGGTATGTGGTCAACAAATGTTTGATGAGTAAATGAATGTATTGATATAACTACTTCAGTTTCAAAATTTTCTGCAGGATAGAAAACGCTCCATTAAGTAGATTCATGAATATAAATTCATAAAAATTACTTTAAATTATTTCTTTGGGAAATAAGCTCATTCCAGTCGTAAGATTCTGGGTCAAAGGAAATTATTCAACATGTTTTAATCATAAACATATAACACTTTACTGCCATTTCATTATGACAAAAATAAGCAAAACTTCTTACTTTCAAAATGAACTATTCCATCAATCTGATCAATAAATCCATTCATACGGCCTTCTGTTATCATTTGTGATGCTATCTTTTCTGCCTGTTAAAAAACAAACAAACTCTCAGACACTTTAATTATCACATCTAATCGTTAGTCTCATATGATGAGAACTGAAAGCTCTTGGTTTAGCCACCCACCCCTAAGTTGTACATATGTGTTCATCTGCCATTCATCACAAGAGTAAATCCTGGAAATCTGCCTATTAAATCACCCCAATTCTTTCCAGGTTCAATCCATTATCTTAAGTTAATCAGGATCTGTTTTTCTTGTGAGATTTGGGACAAGAATCTATCCCTCTTATAGATTTTCCTCTGCTGAAAATCAAACTAACAATTTTTCTTCTCACTGGGATCCATACCTCAAAAAAAACCACTAGTTTTTCTTATTTCATTTCAATTTTCACAGTCTTTATCACCCCAAAAACTCTTTAAGAAAATAATATTTTTGAAGGAAATGGTGAAAGGAAGAATAGATTTTCAAACTTAAAAGGGAATTAGAAGAATTTAAAAGACAATTAAAGGAGAGCAAAAGGTCCTCTACCTAGCTCCTAAAGACACGTTTCCCTATACTCTATGTAAGCAAACTGGGTTGTGACTTATTTCAGTAATACTGACCATCTTCGCAATCAACCCTGAATCACTCCTGAACAGACTGTGACTAGCATTTATTGTTAAAAATATACTCATGTCCCTTAGTCTCAGCAAGGGACCATGCCTCAAAGCCTAAGAAGAAAGCCTCTTTTCATGGTAACTAAAGCCTTGGTTCCCATATTGTTCCACTTCCTTTACTGTGCACTCAATGTGTACATGTAAAGGATTTGTGTTAGAAAACACTAAATTAAAATTCCACTAATAGATAAGAGGGGACATGATCCCCTAACTACAGGACTTTAAGGTTTGCAAGTTAGGTAAAGTGAAGGTTGACTGCTTGCTTTTACTATTATTTAAAATTAAGAGAATGCTTTTTAAATAACACCTGAAAGACCCACTAAATATTACTGGTACTTTGTTGGAACTTGTGCATAGCCAATTAAATGCTTATCATGACTAAGAATGAAATTAATTCCATAGTAACTCAGTCAACTTCTTAAGTTAAATTGAGCACAG
Organism: Equus asinus; assembly: GCF_041296235.1. Lineage (NCBI taxonomy): Eukaryota > Metazoa > Chordata > Mammalia > Perissodactyla > Equidae > Equus > Equus asinus. Next base: position 96,194,299 of record NC_091792.1, read on the forward strand.
AAGTTACAATAGACGAGCCTGGAGTATCACCACAGTCATTCTCTCAAAGAGATGAAATACTTAACCTTTGAGTCAATCTAGGGCAGAAAAAAGAACTAAAGCATGTATCAAAATCTTAAGTTAGTCAGAAATCAGAAACCACTAAGAAGTGGATTTAAACAGACACTAATTGGACAGATGTTAGCTCAGGGACAATCTTCCTCAAGCAAAAGGAGGAAGACTGGCAACAGATGTTCACTCGGAGCCAGTCTTCCTCACCAAAGGAAAAAACAAAAACAAAAACCCAGACTCTAAACAATGAGATTCTCACAAAATGGGTATCATAACCTGCAACCCTTTAAGATTTTCATTTGAGGTCACTTTATCATAAAGTACAGTTTAAAAAAACCAAAACACAGACAATTCCATTATAGCACTATTTTAATATTCAAATAATTTATTTCCATTTACCTGAGCTTTTTATGTATCTTTTTGTTGAAGCTGCCAACATTTATCAATTATATATTTTATTTTCTCATTACCTCAATAGTTTAGTCTCAACTTTCTTTTTATGTATTGGAAACAAGAAAATACCTTAGCTGCAGGGATCTCTAAAAGAGCTCCAAGTTCTTCGAAGGTAATATTATTATATAATTTGCTTGCAGACAACAAATTGTGTTCAATAACAGCTCTGTCCAAAATGCTGGAACCTTAAATAAATATAAATTAAACAGTTGAAAGTTTGAAACTAGTTTTAAATTCTTAAAAGATGCATCCTTTTCCTCTAAAACTTCTAGGCTTATAATAATTCATAACTACTGTCTTTATTTCTCCTATCAAAATTTAAAAAGTAACCAAAATGCCTTATTTGATATAGTTTAATATACAATTAAATACAAATACCATATTTAGAAAATGAGTGATTGGCAAGTAGTTACTAACTAGTTGAATAGATTAAACCCTTTGGGTTTGGGGGGGTTTTGCCTCCTTAGGCTGGCTACCGGATTCACTAACTTTTCTTTTCCTGCTACAAGCATAAACTTCTATTAGCAAGCAGTGGCAAAACAATCATGCAACCTGTTCTACAAGCTTGAAAAAGTCCCTGATCTCTATTCTTTTGGGCACCCCACAAGCACCTTGCTCTGAGGGAATGTGAAAAATTTCTAGAAGGCTGGATCCGCTCCCTTCATATGAGAGATGAGGCATGGCATCCTCCCAAGGGAGGTAACAAAGGACCTGACAGAGTTCTGGACCTAAGGCCCCATCCAGAAGGTGTTAGACTGCTCGGCTCACACTATTCTTTCTTTTCCCTCAGTTTTATTGAAATATAATTGATAATATAATATTGTATTAGTTTAAGGTGTAAAGCATAATGATTTGATATATGTATATATTGCAAAATGATTACCACAATAAATTTAGTTAACATCCATCACTTCACAGTTACAAATTTTTTTTCTTGTGATAAGAACTTTTAAAATCTACTCTCTTAGCAACTTTCAAATACACAACACAGTATTGTTAACTACAGTCACCATGCTGCACATTACATTCCCAGAAATTACCTCACAACTGGAAGTTTGTACCTTTTGACCCCTTATCCATTCTTATTTGATATTTCTATTGAGCACTTACTACAGGCCAAGTACTATGACAGGTGCTGTGGACAAGATATACTTAGAGCCTCCAAGGGAAGCATTCTGTGAACCCCTCTCTCGTAATGTTCCAGTTGCCCTTTTCTAGACTTCTATCTATACTCTTCTAGTTAACTCCTATGTCTTAACTCCTATCTTTCAGTCTCCCTTGCTGGTTCTTCCTTCTCACTCTTAGCTCGAAAATTAGAGGGCACAATTTTACACCCTCATCTGTTCTTTCTTTCTATATTGTTTCAATACCATCGATATGCTGATGACTATCACATACCTCTCTCTAATCCAGATCTCTCTTTTGAGCTCAGGTTTATACATCCAGCTCTCTAAATAAGACCTCTACTTGGAAGTTTTATAAACACCTCAAATTTAATATGTTCAAAAGAGGACTTCTTGCTTTCTCTCCTCAGGCCTGTTCCTCTCCCTGTCTACTCCATGTCAGTAAACAGTACAGCAGGCTGAGGGAGGGGAGGATGTGAAGTTAATGTTTAATGAGTATGGAGTTTTACTTTGAGAAGATAAAAATTTGCAGACATGGATGCTAGTGATTCACAACAATGGGAATGTACTTAATGTGACTGAACTACACTGTAAAAATGCTTTAAATGGGTAAATTTTATGTTATGTATATTTTACCACAATTTTTTTAAAAAGCAGTACAGCAATACACCCAATTGGAAGGGTTGTATCTTTAGATGGGGGAAAAAATGAAAGATAAAAATGTGGTAGTTACTTTTTTAAACCTTAATTCTCAAAATTATTTATGTGGTAAGTGAGATAATTATTACTTCACTAATTCAGCAGCTCTGAAATAGGACTAGTGCTTAGTAATGGCAGAACTGAAATTTGCTAAAGGTGAAACTTGTAAAAATATACGTATCTACATGCTAAAGACTGATTGTTTGTATCCCCACAAAATTCAATATTGAAACCTAATCCCTAACGTGATGGTATTTGGAGATGGGGGCCTTGGAAAGTGATTAGGTCTCAAGGGTTGGAGCCCTCATGAATGGGTTTAGTGCCCTTATCAAAGAGACATCAAAGAGCTCCCTCATCCCTTCCACCATGTGAAGACACAGTGGGAAGACAGCCGTCTATGAACCAGGAAGTGGGCCCTCATCAGACACTGAATCTGCCAGCACTTTGACCTTCAATTTCCCAGCCTCAAAAACTGTGAGAAATAAGTCTCTGTTGTTTATAAGCCACCTACTCTGATATTTTTTTAAAACAGCCAAAACAGACTAAGATATTACAAAAATCAGTTGTATTTCTACACAGCATCAATGAACATGCCAAAAATGAAATTAAGAAAATACAGTTGTCCCTGGGAATCCAGGGGGAGGGAACTGCTTCCAGGACTCCCTGTGGATACCAAAATCCACTGATGCTCAAAGTCCCTCATATAAAATGACACAGTGTTTGCACGTAACCTATGTACATCCTCCCGGATATTTTAAATCATCTCTAGATTACTTGTAAATGCTATGTAAATAGCTGTTATACTATACTGTTTAGGGAATAATAACAAGAAAAAAAAGTCTGTACATGATCAGCATAGACACAACCATCATAGGCCTTTCAATCTGTGGTTGGTTGAATCTAAGGAGGTAGAACCCGCAGATACAGAGGGCTGACTATAATTCTGTTTAAAATAGCATCAAAAAGAACAAGGCACTTAGGAATAAAAATATAAACCTCATAGTCTGAAAAGTACAAAACATTGCTGAAAGAAATTAAAGATCTAAATAAACAGAAATGTATGCAACACTTAATATCCTTAAGATGGCAAAACTCCCCAAATTGATCTACAGATTCACTGCAATTCCTATCAAAACCCCTGCTGGGGCCGGCCCAGTGGCACAGTGGTTAAGTGCACACATTCCGCTTCGGGGGCCTGGGGTTCACCGGTTCAGATCCCAGGTGTGGACCTAAGCACTGCTTATCAAGCCATGCTGTGGCAGGTGTCCCACATATAAAGTAGAGGAAGATGGGCACAGATGTTAGCTCAGGGCCAATATTCCTCAAAAAACAAACAAACACACAAAACCCTGCTGGCTTCTTTGCAGAAACTGACAAGCTGACCTTAAAATTCAAATGGAAATTCAAGGGACTCAGGAGAACCAAAACAATCTTGAAAAAAAACAAAGTTTGGGGACTTACACTTTATGATTTCAAAACTTACTACAAAGATACAGCAACCAAGACAGTGTGGTACTGCCAGAAGGACAGGCATACAGAATAATGGAATAGAATTCAGAGTCCAGAAAAAAACCCTCACATTTACAGAAAATTGATTGTCAACAAGGGTGCCAAGACAATTTAATGGGGAAATAGTAGCCTTTTCAACAAATGATGCTGGGACAACTGAAGATCCAGATGGAAAAGAACAAAGCTGAACCCCTACCTTACACCACTTATAAAAATTAACTGAAAGTAAATGAAAGGGGATGTGAGCATCATGGTGGAGTGAGCTGTTCCCTTAGTCTATCCTCGCTAAGATACAATGAAAAGGACATTCATTAACCAAAAGAGGACATCCACACAGCACAAACTGACGTCTAAGAGATCCATGCAGCCATACCCCTGAAGGTGGGGGGACGGGATCCCTGGGAAGCAGTGGAAGGAGGTAAGTGAATCTCCTCCCCCTCCCCAACAGCAGTGATCTAGGGCATGGGATGTCACGCAGCAGCTGGTGCATGACTGAGAGGAGATGGGTGATCAGGCAGCCCTCTGTGGGAACACTTATGCTCTCAGAGTTGCTTCCCAGACCATGGGAACACCCCACACTGAGGTGGCTCAGACACCATGTCAGCACCTCCACCAAGCCAAGCAGCACAGGCGGGCTGCCAGTGAGTGCAGAGAGGGATAATACAGCATCACATGGGATTGCATGCATGAAAGAAAGCACCCACCTCCTGCCTGGCACACCAGATCGGCCCAGGCAAATAGGCCAGTTGGCCAGGGCAGCACATCTGTACCAGAGTGCCTGTGCCTGTGTGTGTGAAGTAGTGGTGGCCAGTGGGCAAACACAGAGAGCTCTATTGGCACAACTTCCAAAGAATGCGGTGGGTCCAGAAAACACAGCTCCTGCCTCACTCCCCACCAGTGGTGGCAGGCGGAATCTGGAACCAGATACTACAACTATGTGCCAGCAAAGGTTCACTCCATCAAATACTATGAAGAAATGCATTAACACTCCAGAGCAGAAGGAAAATGACAAGTCTCAAAAAAAAAAAAAAAACCCTGAAGTCAAAGAAATTTACAATCTAAATGACAGAGAGTGCAAAATAGTTATCATAAAGCAACTCAATGTGCTACAAGAAAACTCAGCAAGACAGTTGAACAAACTAAGGAATAAAATTAATGAGCAAAAGGAATTCTTCACAAAAGAGACTGAAACTATAAAAAAAAAAAACCAAACAAATGCTAGAGATGCAGAACACATGAACAAGACAAAAAACAATCTAGAATCCTTAAAAAACATAGCTGAGGGGCCAGCTCCGTGGTGAAGTGGTTAAGTCCACTACATTCTGCTGTGGTGGCCCAGGTTCACAGGTTCAGATTCTGGGCATGGACCTACACCTCATCAAGCCATGCTGTGGCAGCAAGCCACAAGCAAAGTGGAGGAAGAGTGGCACAGATGTTAGTTGAAGGCTAATCTTCCTCACGCCAAAAAAAAAAGTGGAAGCTTGGCAACAGGTGTTAGGCTCAGAGAGAATCTTACAAAAAAAAAAACAAACAGAGCTGACATTATGGAGGACAGAATTAGTAATTTAGAGGACAGAAATACAGAAATCCTTCAGGTGGAGGAGGAGAGAACTAAGACTAAAAAGAAACGAAGAAATTCTCTGAGAAATATCCGGCAATTAGGAAATGCAACATAAGGACTATAGGTATTCCAGACGGAGAAGAGAAGGAGAAAGGAGCAGAGAACTTGTTCAAAGAAATAATAGGCATATATCAGCAAAACCAGCCAGTCAATGACAAAGAAAAACTATTAAGGGCACCAAAGAAGAAAATACCCCACAAAGGAACAGCTATCAGGCTTTCAGCAGACTTTTCAGCAGAAACCTTACAGGCTACAGGATAGTGGAAAGATACATTCAAAATACTGAAAGGCAAAAATTTCCTGCCAAGTATACTCTATCCAGCGAAACTATCCTTCAGGTATGATAGAGAAATAAAAACTTCCCCAGATAAACAAAAGTTGAGGGAATTCATCACCAAAAGACTTCCCACCCACAAGAAATGATCAACAAGGCCCTCATACCTGAAACAAAAAGAAAAAGTTTACAAAGCCTTGAGCAAGGAGATAAATAGACAGACAAAATCAGAAAATTGCAGCTCTCTATCAGAACAAGTTAGCAAACAATTATAAAATTAAAGATAAAGGGAAGGAATGCATCAAAAATAACTATAATCACTTCATTTTAATCACAAATTCACAACACAAAATGGAATAAGTTGTGACAACAATAACTTTGGGAAGAGGAAAGGGATGGAAATTGCTTAGGTTAAGGAGACAGGAGGCTATCAGAAAATGGACTATCTCATCGACAAGATCTTTTTTTTTTTGGTGAGGAAGACAGGCCCTGAGCTAATATCTATTGCCAATCTTCCTCTTTTCACTTGAGGAAGATTATCACTGAGCTAACATGTGTGCCAATCTTCCTCCATTCTGTATGTGGGATGCTGCTACAGCATGGCTTGATGAGCAGTGTGTAGGTCCATGCCTGGGATCTGAACTCACAAACCCTGGGCTGCCAAAGCAGAGCACATGAACTCAACCACTATGCCACTGGGCTGGCCCCTAAGAGATCTTTTACACAAACCTCATGGTAACCACTATATGAAAAAATCAGAACAGAGACACAAATGATAAATAAAGAGAAAACCATCAGAGAAAATCACCAAATTGAAATGGTTCTCAGAAATACATGGGATGAGAAACAAGGGAAATAGAGAGAACAACTTGAAAACAAGAGATAAACTGGCAGTATTAAGCCTTCATATATCAAAACTCACTCTAAATGTAAATGGATTGAATTCTCCAATCAAAAGACACAGAATGGCTGGATAGATTAAAAAGAGATAAAGGGACAGCTAATCTTTGACACAGGAGCTAAGAACATACAATAGAGAAAGGAAAGTCTCTTCAATAAATGGTGCTGGGAAAACTGGATAGCCACATGCAAAAGAATGAAAGTAGACCATTATTGTATGCCATACACAAAAATTAACTCAAAATGGATTAAAGACAAAATGAATTGAAGATGTGAAACAATAAAGCTCCTAGAAGAAAATACAGGCAGTACACTCTTTGACATCAGTCTTCAAAGGATTTTTTTAAATAGCATGTCTAGTCAGGCAAGGGAAAGAAAAGAAAAAAACAAAAGGGACTTCATCAGACTAAAGAGCTTCTGCAAGGTAAAGGAAACTATGAACAAAACGAAAAGGCAACCCACAAACTGGGAGAAAATATTTGCAAACCGTATATCCAACAAGGGGTTAATCTCCAAAATACATAAAGAACTCATACAACTCAACAACAAAAAGACAAACAACCTGATCGAAAAATGGGCAGAGGATACGAACAGACATTTTTCAGAAGAAGATAAACAGATGGCCAACAAATACATGAAAAGATCTTCAACATCACTAGTCATCAGGGAAATGCAAATCAAAACTACAATGAGATATCCCCTTACACCTGTTAGAATGGCTATAATTATCAAGACAAAAAACAACAAATGTTACAGAGGATGTGGAGAAAAGGGAACCCTCATACACTGCTGGTGGGAATGCAAACTGGTACAGCCACTATGGAAAACAGTATGGAAATTTCTCAAAAAATTAAAAATAGAAATACCATACAACCCAGCTATCCCACTAGTGAGTATTTATGCAAAGAGCTTGAAATCAACAATTCAAAGAGACTTATTTAACCCTATGTTCACTGCAGCATTATTCATAACAGCCAAGACATGGAAGCAACCTAAGTGCCCACTGACTGATGTGTGGATAAAGAAGATATGGTATATAAATCCAATGGAATACTACTCAGCCATAAAAAAAGACAAAATTGTCCCATCTGCAACAACATGGATGGATCTTGAGGGTATTATGTTAAGCGGAAATAAGCCAGACGGGAAGACACACACCATATGATTTCACTCATATGTGGAAGATAAACAAACACATGGATAAAGGGAACAGATTAGTGGTTACCAGAGGGACAGGGGGTTGGCAGGTGGGCATAAGGGGTAAAGGGGCACATATACACAGTGACGGATAAAAATTAGACTATTAGTGGTGAGCATGATGCAGTCTATACAGAAACTGATAAATAATAATGTACACCTCAAATTTCACAAAGTTATAAACCATTATGACCGCAATAAAATAAACAAAAAAACAAACAGTGTCTACCCCATAGGGTCAATGTGAGGATTATATGCAAGCATCCATGTAAAAAATTTAGAAGAGTATATGGCACATCATAAGCATTCAATAAATCTTGGCAACCACTAGAAAGAAAAAAAAAAAAGAATCACAGACCTACATGTAAGAGCTACAACTATAAAACTTTTATAAGAAAACAGAACCAGTCTTCATGACCTTGGATGGGGCAATGGATTCTTAGATTCAACACTGAAAGCACAAGCAACAAAAGAAAAAACAGATAAACTGGACTTCATCAAAATTAAAAACTTTTGTGTTTCAAAGGACATCATCAAAAAAGTAAAGAAACAACAGATAGAATGGGAGAAAATATTTGCAAATCATTTATCTGATAATGATCAGATCCAGTACATATAAAGAATAATTATAATTCAATAACAAAAGGAAAGATAACCCAATTAAAAAACTGGCAAAGGATCTGAATAGACATTTCTCTAAAGATATTCAAATGGCCAATAAGCACATGAAAAGGTGCTCAAGATCATTAGCCCTTAGCGACATGCAAATCAAAACCACAGTGAGGGGCTGACCATGATGTGGCGCAGCGGTTAAGTGTGCACATTCTGCTTCGGCGGTCCAGGGTTCACCAGTTTGGATCCCGGGTGTGGACATGGCACCGCTTGGCAAGCCATGCTGTGGTAGGCGTCCCACATATAAAGTAGAGGAAGATGGGCATGGATGTTAGCTCAGGGCCAGCCTTCCTCAGCAAAAAAAGGAGGATTGGCAGCAGATGTTAGCTCAGGGCTAATCTTCCTCAAAAAAAAAAAAAAACAAAAAACCACTACGACGGCTAAATCAAAAATACAGATAATAAATGTGGAATAGAATACGGAGAAAATGAAACCCTCACACACAGCTGGCAGAAATGTAAAATGGAGCAGCTGCTTTGGAAAACTATCTGGTAGCTTCTGAAAAGATTAAGCACAGAGTTACCATATGACCCAGTAATTCTACTCCTAGGTATAGACCCAAGAGAATTAAAAATGTACATCCACAAAAAAAGTCTATATAAATGTTCATAGCAGTATTATTTAATAGCAAAAAAGTGAAAATAATCTAAATGTCTGTCAACTGACAAAGAAATAAAATGTGGTACATCCATATATTCGAGTATTATTTGGCAGTAAAAAAGAATGAAGTACTGGGGCTGGCCCCGTGGCCGAGTGGTTAAGTTCGCGTGCTCCGCTGCAGGCGGCCCAGTGTTTCGTTAGTTCGAATCCTGGGCGCGGACGTGGCACTGCTCATCAGACCACACTGAGGCAGCGTCCCACATGCCACAACTAGAAGAACCCACAACGAAGAATACACAACTATGTACCGGGGGGCTTTGGGGAGAAAAAGGAAAAAATAAAATCTTAAAAAAAAAAAAAAAAAAGAATGAAGTACTGATACATGCTACAACATGGATGAACCCCGCAAACATTACACTAAATGAAAGGAGGCAGTCACAAAAAGCATATATTACATGATTCCATTTATACGAAATGCCCAGAATAGACAAATCTATAGAGCAGAAGATTGGTATTAATTTTGCACAACTCTGGGAATATAGTAGAAATCACTGAATTATAACTAAAGAAAAATAACTATGTCTCAAGATTGGTAGCCTAGGGTTGTAACGCCAATAAACACAAATGTCCAAGAAGAAATAAGGAAAGCAAAAAGTTCTAAAATGCAAGAGGAAGATGACAAAACCCCTGGACGCCGTATACAGTCCCGTGTGAAAAATCTGAGAATCATTTGTGCCCTCAGAGATCCTAGAGAGTATCCCTCTTTTCAGAAAAAAATTCTCTGATTATATCTTTTCATGCTTCTTTCACAGCCAGAAAGCTCAAAGTCCAATCTGAAGCTAACTGTTTCAATTCTGGAAACTTTTTCTTATTTATCTAGCTTTTAACTTGTTTGTCAGACATCTTCCTGCAAAAAGAACTTAAAGCTGCTCAGAAGAATACACAGAACAAAAGACACGAGAATTTAAAAGTCAAAAGCAACAATCAAAACACACACTATTTACAGGTGGGCTTCAAATTTAATTTTAAGCTTTCTCGTAGCCAACCAAAATAAGAAAACCAATCAGTTTATTAATTCACGGTGTGTTTAAATAAGATAAAAACCAACTGCTCAGGAGAATCACAACTAATCCTAAGACTGTAAAGGAAATTTTCCTGAGGATATCCATAAAGAATATCCTATAGAAAAAAACCCTCCTTTAGACAGAAAGAGGAGAATCCCTTGGTTTGCTTCTTAAAGGACAATTAAATAAAGAAATTCAATAGGGGGTCAAAATAATCCCCTCATTCAATCCAGGGCTGTAAGATGGGTAAAGCATACAACCTTCAGCTAGCCCCTACATAAATAACCCTTTACGACTGAATTCTCTTCAATACAGGATGACAATGAACCCAAGGCAGTGAGTCTAACAGATCTGTACATTTATCTTAACCTTTTCCAGGTTTCTGATGGCCTACATCTATATTTTTAGTATCATATGTTATTGTTATAAGCTACTTTCAAATCTCTGTAGACAAACATACTTAAAATAATTGATGTTATGAACAAGCAACTATTAAAAACTTATTTCCTGGCAAAGGTAGTTCAACTTAAGCAAATACATCCCTTGGCTAGGAAACACGACACCAATATCTATTTTTATTGGCAACACTTTCATCCTGAACAACCTTGGGCAAGTTACTGTGCCAAATTTTGCTCTATCTAAAATAGGACTGGATCATTATGCTCTACTACAAACTGATGCTTAAGGTTAATTAAGGTACCTAATCAAACGGTTCGAGTTTTTAAAAAACCAGGCACTATAAGCATAGCCTATAATTCTTCTGCCCTTAGCCTTTCCAAAAAATGCATCATTCCACAATACTTTCCAAGAGAGCTATTTTTATACTTCAAACCCATATCTGTGTATGATACTCATCTTCAGTCAATATAATATTCCTTTTTTAAAAAAGGAATCATCAACTGTTACATAAAAATATTATAGGAAGACATCGAGATGCTTCAAATTTAACATACTTTCCACTAACGTGTACCTAAATATTTACTACCACACACTTATAAAACATGATCATTACCATCAGCTGTGGTTGCTTTTTGGTGAGGCATCAGCATGGCAGCAAATTCTTGAAGTTGATTTCCTCTGATGATCCTATCTAGGTACATTTTCTCTAGGATCCCATAAGCAGCAAGTTGCTGGCACCTTTCATCCTTAAAAAGAGTAGCTAGCATCCGAGAACGCTGCTGTCCTAAGGGAAACAAATGAACATCAAATATTCTCACCATCTATGTCTTCAATGAAAAATATCGCACGACCTATTTTTTGCCTACTAAAATATACAGTGGAATCTCATTATTTGCAGTAGTTACGTTCTAAAAAGTTGCTGCCACCACTGAATCAGGGACTACTTAACTGCTGCCCTAGTGGGAACACAGGACTGGGTTCCTGCGAGCCTCCGGTCACAACATGTTTGTCAGCTGATCAATATGTAACTTTGTTCATGTGTGTTTTTGTTTAAAGGTACCTTATTTAATATATATTGAAGATTCATTAATATTGAACTCACAGAAAACATGCCTGAATTAAGCTTATCTAACACACGTATTTTCTCCATAAGGCACATCACAGACTTCCTATGCATAAGAACCAAGAGAGCACTTCAGGACTATGCTTAGGGGCCATTTTTAACAGTGAAATCAACCACAAAAAGCACAAAATGTGAAACCCATGGTGTTAAATTGACCACCGAAAGGACACTTGTTTATAGTATGAGAGCTGAAACAAGAAGGCAGAGGGTTACCTTGTTCAACCTCAGCTGGAAACATAAGTCAGGGGACTCCAATTCTTTGCTGCTCTGTGTAAGTCTGCAAATGACTGTGAAAGCACGAGTACTGATTTTGGAGTTAGCAAGTAGGCAAACGCACAGATATGGAATCTACAAATAATGAGGATCAACTGTATATTCATAGGTGAAGAATATGGTTTACACCAAAATGTTATGAGTGATTCCAATTATAGGTATTATTTTCTTCTTGTTTATTTGTATTTCAATAAATGAACATGCAGTCCCTTGGTAATAATAAAAAAAAAATTATAAAAGATGGGGTCAGCCTGGTGGTGTAGTGGTTAAGTTCACGCACTCCACTTTGGCAGCCCAGGGCTCGCGGGTTTGGATCCCAAGCGCAGACCTAGCACTGTTCATCAGGCCATGCTGTAGTGGCATCCCACATACAAAATAGGGGAGGAGTGTCACAGGTGTTAGCTCAGGGACAATCCCCTTCAAGCAAAAAGAGGAGGATTGGCAACAGATGTTAGTGGAGGGCCAATCTTCCTCACGAAAAAGAAAAATTATAGAAGATGAACAAATATTTCTCAGATTGGAAACAATATTCATAGTTTCAATTTATACTTTCAAGGATCTTTAAATGGTGAAAAATTACATGACAATTGATGACATTACAGAAACCAAACTAATGGCAATAATTCTATAAACAAACTTTTTCTTTTTCTTTTTTTTTTTGAGGAAGATTAGCCCTGAGCTAACATCTGCTGCCAATCCTCCTCTTTTTGCTGAGGGAGACTGGCCCTGAGCTAACATCCATGCCCATCTTCCTCTACTTTATATGTGGGACGCCTACCACAGCATGGCTTGCCTTGCAGTGCCATGTCCACACCCAGGATATGAACTGGTGAACCCCGGGCCACTGAGGCCGAACGTGTGAACTTAACTGCTGCACCACCGGGCCCAGCCCTGAACAACCTTTTTCTATTTAAATATTTTCTAGCTCTATATACAGTAAGAGCCTAACCACAATGACACCCAGAAGTAATGAGCACACCTAGCATCCCAATCTTGGTATCTTCATTAAAAGGAACTAGGGATCCTTGAAAAATAGCTGATTTCAAGTCTGGGGCAGGAGAAATACAAAATGAGTCTAAGGCATCTTTTATGCTACAATGTAGGCAACCATTCAAAAAATGAGGCCATGTCAAAAAGACATGATCTGGTCATATTTGGAACTTGAGCATCAAATTAATTATAAATATAATTTACTATAACACACGGAATAAATAAAAAATGAGTCAAATATACAAGAATGTTCATAGCAGTACTATTCCTAATGTTCATTTGTTACAATTCATCAAACTGTACACTTTTTTTTTTTAAGTGAAGAAGATTGGCCCTGAGCTAACATCTGTTGCCAATTGTCCTTCTTTTGCTTGAGAAAGATTGTCCCTGAGCTAACATCTGTGTCAGTCTTCCTCTATTTTGTATGTGGGATGCCGCCACATCATGGCTTGATGAGTAGCGTGTAGGTCTGCACCCAGGATCCGAAGCCACAAACCCTGGGCTGCCAAAGTGGAGCATGCCAACTTAACCGCTATGCCACTGGGCCAGCCCCAAGCTGTACACTTTTCTGTGTATATATTATACACACAGAAAAATAAGCAGAAAAAAAGTCCTTAATGATACTAAAAGAAGAAAGAAAATCAAAAGGAAAGTTCTTACAGAAGAATAGCAGCTAACAAACGCAGAAGAATAGAATTAGTAGTAAATCACATTTTTCAGCACACAATATAATGAACCAAGCAAGGATTATTAATAGATACTAAATTATTGAAAGGTAGTTGGGGAACAGGATTTTTTAGAGTTGTCAAAGCAGCATCCCATAAATGATTTCCAAAATGCAAAGAGGAAAATATACCTTTACAGTGGAATCTCTACCTTAACTACATGACCAAATTTGCATCAATAATGGTGGGACAACGTGACATCACGTGCCCTCTGATGGGACGCAACAGCAAGCATACTACACAGCGTCACTATGAGGAATTCTTGCTAGAAAAGTTTTAACCTGAAGTTAATCTAACGTTTGGCTAACTTCCAGTTTACAGGAAATACACAGGATTAGGAATAAGTAAACAATATATATCAGACAAATCTAGAATGAAGGACTTCTACAAAGCAACTTCCTTGAACTCTTCAAAAAGTGAGTATTTTTTAAGTGAGGAAACTATACAATGTTATATGTCAACTATATCTCAATAAAGATGGAGGAAAAAAGCGAGGAAACTATTCTAGACTAAAAGATTCTAAAGAGACATAATCACCACATGCCACATATGAACTTTTCCTTGTTCAGGGGAAAAAGGCAAGTGTAAAAGATATTCCTGAGACAACTGAAGCAATGATAACAGGGACCAGATGCTAGCTTCTATAGCAAAATCACTTGTTAAATTTTTTTAGGGATGATAATGGTATTGCAAGTACATAGAAAAATGTTCCTATTCTTAGGAGATGCATGATGATATATAAAGAAGGAGTGTCATGATGGCCTACAACTTACTTTGAAACGATACATCAAAAAACGTGTGCATGTGTATAAACGAGAGAGAAAGCAACTATGACAAAATGTCAGGAAAATTTAGAAAAAGAATAATGAAAGGAGAGAAGCTCTGCTAGATAATAAAACATACTATAAAGCTACAATAATTCAAAGAGCATAGTACTAGTATATTCATAAATAGACTAATTAATGGAAGAGAATATTATGTCCAGAAATCTTACTATAACGCATTTCAAATCAATAGGGAAAAAAAGATGTATTATTCAATAAAGGATGCTAGGTCCAATGCCTAGCCATGAAGAAAAAAAAACCTTAATTCCCTATCTCATTCCTTACACTAAAATAAATCCAAATAGATTAAAATTTACAGGTAAATTCAAGAAGCAGGTAAACTAATCTATACTAATGATTACTCTCGGAGAGTTGGGGGCTGGAGGTAGTAACTAGGAGGAAGTAGGAAGGTACTAAATGAAACCCTAAAGCAGCAGTTCTCAAAGGGGGTCCCCAAGGCCTTTTCAACAGATCACTGATGTGAACACCATTTTCTTTTTAAAAAAACAAAGACATCCTTTGCTTTTTTCACTGTGTTGACATTTGCACTAGTGGTGCAAAAGCAATGGTGGCTAAAACTACTGGTACCACAACACAAATCAAGGCAGTGGCACCAAATGTATTGTGTCACACACAGTCAAAACAAAAAATGGTGGTTTCACTTAAGAATGTCCCTGCAGCAGTAAAAATTATTTGTTAAATCTTGACACTTGAGAATACATCTTTTTAATATTTTGTGTGACAAAGTGGGAAATGCACATAAAGCACTTCTGCTGCAAATCGAAGAACAATGGTTGTCCCAAGGAAACACTGCAAGCTGAACCAGTGTTTCTTTTCCATAGAACACCAATTACTTGAAATAACAACTGACAAATTATGGTTTTTCAGACTTGAGTATCCGGCAGACATTTTCTTAAAAATTAACAAAGTGAGTCTGTCTCCACCAACCAAGAATATTTGTTGCCCCTGATAAAATTAAAGTTTTCAAGAAAAAATAATTTTTGGAAAACTTGTATCTGCCACCATGAGCCTGACAGCTTTCTAATACTTAAAGCTTTTTTTTTAATGAGCTCAGTGGTACTATATTCAAATGTAATTTTTCTATATAATAAAGGACATCACTATGTGGAAGCTCTGTCTAACTCAGCCAACCAGTGTTTTCCAAATAACCAATACATGATAGTACAAAATCTTGCACTGGCAAAAGATCCATTTAAAGCGCAAGAGAGACCAAGACTTTAACATAACAGAGTGCAAAATCTCACTGATATGGTTTCAGACGTCACATCACACCTAACGCATAAAATATTATACCACTTGTCAAGTTTAGTATAGTATCAAAGAACAATATCCATAAAAATCTGAAAAAGCCATTAAATATGCCTCCCTTTTCTACTACACATCTGTGTGAGGCTGGATTTTCTTCACATACTTCCACTAAACAATATCACAAAACAGACTGAATACAGAAGTACTTTTAAGAATTCAGCTTTTGTCTATTAAGCTAGACATTAAAAGGATTTGAAAAAATGTAAAAATCCCATTCTCCTAACTTTTTTTGCTTTGGAAAATATAGTTCTTTTCACAAAAATATGTCCTTTATGTTTATATGTAATGGATCAATTATTGTTACTTTTAAATGAATTAACATTTTTAAACTTTCTCATTTCAATTTCTAATACAGTAATCAATAGATATAACCTACATAAACAACAGCTCTCTAGGGTTCTCAACTTCTCAGAGTAAAGGGGTCCTGAGACCAATGGATCTGAAAACCTAAAGCCTAAAGTACTGGAGGAAAACACGGGAGAGAATTTATATAATTTCAGAATAGGGAAGGCCTTTCTAAGCAAGTCAACAAAACCCAGAAGCTAAAAAAAGAAAAGATTAATACATTGAACTTTATAAAAACTAAAAGTTTTTACATGGCAAAAACGTCATAAGCAAAGCCAAAAAGAGATGAAAATTGGCAAAAAAAAAAAAAGGTTAATTTTCTTATATACATAAAGAACTTTTATAAGTCACCAAGAAAAGGACAAAAACTCAAAAAATGGCTAATGGACATAAACAAATAATTCACTCAAAAAAAATACATGTTTTTCAACCATTTTTTTAACATGAAAAGATGCTAAAGAGCATTCATAATAAATGAAATTAAAATTAAAACTAGAATAAGATACTATTTTTCATCTACCACATTAGCAAAGATTACAAATTGGTAATATATATGTGTGTGAGCAATCAGGTACACAGGACGTTGTTGTTTGGAGTGTAACATTAAAGAGCAAAGTATAATTTCTATCAAAAGTTTAAATGTATGTACCCCTGGACCAAAGCATTTAACCTATGCATAAATTCAAATATGTGCATAATCACTACAGCATTGTTTGTAGTTAACTAAATAAAATATGATAAAGCCAAGCAATAGAAGATACAAAAGAATAGGCTGTACATATTTACATATAAAGACCACCAAGACACACAGCTACATGAAAAAAGCAAATTGCAAAAGTGTGTCTATCATGCTATCATTTGTGTATAACAAAAGGGGATACAGATACATACACACTTTTCTATTGAAGGAAATACAAGAAACCCCTAACAGTTCTTTAGAACAGGAAGCACTATCACGTTTATATAACGCCTTTTCAGTAACAAAAATAAAATAAATAAGATCACTGCTTCATAAAGAATGAATTCTGCAGACTGAAAATGTCATTAGGCTCTCAATGAAACACAGTTTAAGAATAAACATTCTAAAATGATTTAGAAAAGCCATGGTTTAGAACTATCAGCATTTCTTCTCAATGTCCTTTCTGCTTTATAAGTTTACATGCTATAACTTAGTAAAAAGAACAAATAATAGTTTATTTTTTATATTTAGTGAAGGATAAATGCCAGGTCTAAAACTGAGGTTTGAAAGGTAAAAAAAATCCCAAAACCAGTACATTAATTATCTTATCACCGATCTCTAGATTTTAATTTTTGTTTCCCTCTATGTAGTTTTCACTTAATTTGATATCCACTTGTTCAGTGATATTTTAGGAGAACTAAACTTCATATTATTTCTCTTAACTATTCCTAATACATGTTGGTAATAAACTAATACATGTACATTTAAATTTTTTTAAATTAGCAATTTTATTGCTGTTTTTGTGTTTAAATGTTTAAACTAAACCTACCCTAACTGCATCAATAAGACATCCACTTGAAGAATAGTTCCTTGCTAAATCCTCCAAGAGTAACGAACCTGAAATTATTAAGCAAAGTTAACTGACTGTTCATTAAAGCATAAATGATGAGTTTACCTGCTGATGCTAAGATGGTACAGTGCAAAGCATGTTTTAAGGCCTCTAGTCTTTCACTTTCGTGCACTATGGTCTTGTAAGAGAGCTCATTGTACCTTTGTGCAGCTTCAATGAATTTTCTTCTGTAATCAAGAACACGTGCATAGCATACCTATAGAGGGAAAATGCTTTAATGAGGGGGGGAAATTAAAAAGCAAAAGCAAAAACTAAAAAAGAGAGAGAGAGAATTTCTAATACATAATAGCATTTATCAGATGTTCCGGAGCATCTTAGTATAGCAGGATTCTCCAATACAAAATTAATTCCAAATCAGCTCATCTGTTACCTTATAATGTATCTGTAACTGTTCGTTGGTTGATTCATTCTGAAGCAATGATGCTCGATTTATGTAAGCCTCTGCCTGGACGGGATCATCATCCTCCAGATATAGCCTAGCAATCTTCAGGTATGTCTCCAGTTTATAATCTACATTGTACTGTCTAGGACATAACAGAAAACCACAGAAGGACAAATATTTTATCAAGAAAATTTTTAGGCATGGTAGAAAATAATTTATATATATATAATTATACATTTTTCCTTATATATTTTGTTAACAGAATCAAAATTTTTACTGCATTACATTATAGAAAAGTTACAAAACATTTCTAAGTAAGTTTTATTGAATTTTTATTTTTATCATTGTTGTCATATTACATTTTAGCTTTTTTTTTTTTTAAAGCTTGGCATCTGAGCTAACAACTTTTGCCATTTTTTTTCTTCTTTTTCTCCCCAAATTCCCCCAGTACATAGTTGCATATTTTAGTTGTGTGTCCTTCTAGTTGTGGCATATGGGACGCTGCCTCAGCATGGCCTGAAGAGCAGTGCCATGTCGGCGCCCAGGATCGGAACCGGTGAAACCCTGGTCTGCCTAAGTAGAGAGCACGAACTTAACCACTCGGCCACGGGGCTGGTCCCTACATTTTAGCTTCTTCTAATCCTCAAATCACCTCACAAGTCAAAGATTTTAAAAAGAAAAAATGCCCAGTTCAGGAGTACATCATATACTACTGGTAGGACTATAAATGAATACAACCACCCTGGAAAACAATTTGCCAATATTCTCTCCAACAACCCTTTGAATTCTTTAAAATGCATCTACTCTTTATCCACTATACTCTCCCTCTAGAAAATAAATCCTAAGAAAATAATCAAGGATGTGCACACATATGTATGTACAAGGAGGATATTCATTTGCAAAGTTAATCATAAATATCCAAAATAGGAAGAAAATGAAAATCACCTTATATTTATGGTAATCAATTAAGTTGTGGTACATAAATATACAGTTATTATAATCATTAATATGTGATAATAGTCATCACGTATTTTTGCTAAGTGAGAAAACTGTATAAAACTATGTGAAACACCATTAAAATGTATTTCTATACATATATACCAAGATAGCAATCATCTCTGGGTGGTGAGATTACAGGTGGTTTTCATTTTCTTCTTTATCCCAGGGGTCACATTTTATGCAAGAAATATATAACTGAAGACCTCACATAACTCAAAACTAAAAGAATTCAAGATTAGTCCTCACAAAAAAAATCTTTTCTATTTACCAGCAAAAGTGGTGCCACCATGTGGCAAGAACAGAGTTTACAATTCTCACTTGGCCTCACCTTTGAAATTATTTCTTCACTTTTAAATTTTTTATACTAATTCAATTTTTTCCATGAACTATATTTTATTAATATTTTGCACTATATTATTTCCATTCACAACTCAAATTTACATGAACTGCTATAAACAGGACTATACTTTCAAATTTTATGATGTGCTTATTGTATCTATTACTTTCATAATCAGAATGAAATCGTTTTTTAAAGAAAAAAGTCCTAATTATTTATCCAAACTCTATTTTTAATCACTTTAACTTGTGTAGGAAACCACTAAAATTTTCAGTTCTTTGGTATCCTCACAAAGATAATGCTAGAGTACTATCAAAATGATAATTCCCATCACCGCAAAGAACAATATCTAATTTTACATTTATTTCAAATACCAGTGAATGTAAATCAATTGCTCTGTGCAAGGGAGAAAATGCTCCAGACAGAACAAGACCAAAGCAATCAAGAAAGCCCAGCCTTTTCAAACTATCAGGAAAAAAAAATTAACAAGAGGGTCTTGGACAGCAAAATTCAACACCTACATAAGAAGGCTTTTGTATAAACTGGCTGCTTTTTCAAGGAGTATCACTGCGTAACAATTTAATAAGTAATGCCTAAGAAGCAAGATGCCTGAAGTAGTGTCTGCCTCATCACCACAAATACTAACAAAGACAAAAAAGAATTCCTCGTTCATCTGGTCAAAGAGTAGAGAAGCAGCTGAAATTATTTTTAAGTCATTCACAATTGGTATTTTTAAACTTGCCAAGTGAAAGGGCAAGTGTGTTTAATAATATAACCAAGATTCTCACATCTTTCATCCTTGTACAATATACTTTGCAGGAATGTTTCAAAGAACTATAAATGTTTTTAAAAATACATATAAAAAGGTAAGACTGGTTGAATAAACTATCATCTTAATCTTTTGTTTTCCCATCTCACTTTCTCTAGTATCCCAAACCCAGCCATCCATTGAACCCACTGTGACCTTCAAACCACTGATCGTGTTACACTGTTACTTTTTCCCCTAAGGGCCTCACTTCCCTTCATACCCAGCTTAACTCCTATGGTCAGTCACTATAATCACTGAATTGCATATACACTCATACTCCTCGTCCCTCTCTTGCTGTCATACTTGGGCAAAATCATAACTCTGTTTAAACCCAACAGTTTGTCCACTCCTTTCCCACATCCATGAACTCTGATGGAAAAAAACACCCAACCAATCTGACTGATCTCATTTTAATCACCATGACCTTTGAATGAGCCCTTAATGCTGCCAAATATTCTATACAATCCTAGTTCATTCACTGTCTTACTCTCCTAGAGAATTTCTTCTCATATTCCTGTCTCTCCTCAACCTCACAACTCCCACTCCCATCCACACTTCCAGCTGAAGACTCTGATTCTGACTTCACTAAGAATACTGAAGTAATCAAAGAGTACGTGCCCAAACTCCATCACCACGTCACTAATGTCTGCACCCACATAATCTGTGTTCCTGGCTGTTAACATAGGTCACTGGGGCCATTCTGTCCAACAGGGAACACGTGGCACTGTCTACAGATATTTTTGATTGTCATAAGTAGGGGTGGTGATGCTATTGGCATCTAGTAAGCAGAGGCCTGGGCTGCTGCTCAACAACTTGCAATATACAAATAGCTCCCACAACAAAGAATTATCCAGTGTAAAATGCCAACAGTGCCAAGGTTGAGAAACTCTAAGCCTCTATCTAAAGCCTATCCCTCCACTAGATTCCTTCCCTCTTGTCTACTCCTGCAAGAATGCTCTCGCCTACCCTCTTACATCAAATTTTTACTTTCCACTGAATCATAAAAGAAAAAATAATCTCTTAACCTAACCTCTGCTGTCATCTTCTACCCTATTTCTCTGGTCCCTTTTGTGAAAACTTCTCCAAAGAGCTGCCCATACTTAACCATCTCCAATTCCTCTCTTCCCACTCTCTCTCAAACTAGTGCAATCAAGCTTTCACTCCCACCATTTCACCAAAACAGCTTTTGTCAAGGTCCCCAATGACCCCCACTATTAACTCCAAAGGTTAACCCTCACTCCTCATCTTATCTGACCTATCAACACCATGGCTGATCACTCGCTTCTTCTTGATACATTTTCCTCCTTTGGCTCTAGGACATCACACTCCACATTCTCCTGGTTTTCTTCTTACCTGAATGGATAATCCTTCTCACTTGCTGTATCTTCCTCCTGCCCCTGAGCTCTTAAGTTGGAATGTTCTGGTCTCAGTACTTAGTCCTCTTCTCTATCTATATTCCCTCCCTTGGAAATCTCATCCAATCTAATGGCTTTAAGTTATACATCAATGACTCCAAAATGTAGATCTCTAGCCCAGACCTCTCTCCTAAACTCTTGACTAATAAATTCAACTCCCTACTAGATATGTCCACTTGGTTATCACATGTCTGAAATGGAACTCTTCACCTTCCCTCAAAACTTATTTTTCACCAGTAGATAGCAACTCTATCTTTCTAGTTATTCAGACCAAAAATCAGGACTCATCTTGGCTCCTTTTATCAAATTCCATATCCAAGCTGTCAGGAAATCCCTAGCTCTACCTTAAAAACACATCCAGAATCTGACATTTCTCACAATCTCCATGTCACCTGCAATAGTATATAAGCCTCTTAACTAATGTCCCTACTTCTATCATAACATGTTTATTCTCAACCCAGTAGTCAGAATGATTCTTTAAAATATAAATCAGATCTTGTTAGTCTTCTGTACAAAACCCTCCAATGGCTCCCCCTCATTTCACTTAGAGAAAAGCCAAAGGCCTTACGATGGCTTACAAGACCCACATAATCTGGCCTCCAGTACTCTCTGATCTCCTCCTCTGTCTCTCTCCCCTTCACTCACTGCACTCCACCCACACCGGTCTCCTTGCTCTTCTCAAAGCGCTCCACGCACGCTGACATCTTAGGGCTTTTGCACTAGCCATCTTCTCTAAGAGGACCTACTGCTACTCTTCCCTCCGATAGCTCAGTGCCACTCCCTCACCTCCTTCAAGTGTGTGAGAAGGTGATATCGGGACCACCCTATCACTCCAATCCCCCTACTTAATGATACGAGTCCTCCGCTTTGCCCCTTACTTTTCTTTTCTTCATAGTGCTTCTCACCTTCTAATATCCTACAAAATTTTTCACTTATTAAATTGTTTATTGTTTCCTGCACTAGAATATAAGAAAAAACATAAGTGAACAATTATATATTTCCATCCAATATCCACTATTTACTATACTTTTGTCCTGTTTCCAAAGGAATTCCCACCAACACTTGGGCTGCATTTCTCCAGTCTTCTTCTTTCTCATATATAGATGCAAGATGCTGTCTTATGGAAGCAACCTGGAACAGTAGGTATACATGTTAAATTATTTCAACTGACATTAGTAAATAATTAAAATAAACAGCTAAGTTTAACTATTATGACAATGCTCTCATCCAACATATTAAGATGGTAACTAAATAGTAAAAGTTTATCAAGACCACCCAAATTTTTCTATGAATTTTACATTCATAGAATATTAAAATAGTGAACTGAAATAATACATTTCTGCAATGTGGATTATGGTAATAATTTAAATAGTAAGTTTTGCTTTTATATTACTGCATATATAACGCTGGAGTTTTCCTAAGTTTTCTGCATAATTAACAATTTTACTGATTTTAGAAAGTTCTCTTTAAAATAGAATAACATTTGGTTCATAAAATCAAATTGTAATATATGAGCAAATGTCAGCTGGAGTTACAACATCCTAACACTTATTTGATTTTACATTGTAAAAAGCTGTTTGGCACACTGTTGTAGCAAAAATGAAATTGAACGATTATTTCCTTTAAAAATTTAATGATATCTCTCAAAATAATTGCTATTATCTCAAGTTCAAAAATCACTGCTTTAGATTTTTACCTGCTCCTCAAATGAAATGACTCTAGGCTGGATCTTCTCCAAGGTGAAATGATAGATTTCTTTGGCTGTGCTATCAGGCAGGTTAGGCAGATGTGTGCAGAAATCAGTCAGCAACTGTCGAGAGATCACGAGGCTGACATTCTCATTTACCACTTGTCAAAAAAAAAAAAAAAGAGATAAGAAAACATGAATAATTTATAAATTTTTCATTAAGTAATCAATCTTTACCTAAAATTAATATTAAAAACAATATATGTTAGTGCAACCTTCAATGCATCATTCAGGGATTTCCACACCCCTATCACCTTATATTACAGAATAAATTTTCCCTATGCTGAATTATTTGATGACTACACCAAAACAGCAAAAATATCATAACTTTTCTAAGAAACAGAAATGGTTAGGGCTGGCCCGGTGACACAGCGGTTAAGTTCACACATTCTGCTTCGGCGGCCTGGGGTTCGCCAGTTCAGATCCCGAGTGCGGACATGGCACCACTTGGCATGCCATGCTGTGATAGGCGTCCCACATAGAAAGTAGAGGAAGATGGGCATGGATGTTAGCTCAGGGCCAGTCTTCCTCAGCAAAAAGAGGAGGATTGGCAGCAGTTAGTTCAGGGCTAATCTTCCTCAAAAAAAAAAAGGTTGGAAAAGCATTTTGTTTAACAGTTGGGAATTTTATATTCTTCCTTTCTCTTATTTTTCTACAAAATGAAGATACAGAAACACCTATATTTTTATTTATTTACTTATATCCCACCTAGCTACAAAAAGGAGTTAAAGAAGAAAACAGTGAAATACTTTTCATGAAATTTAAATCAAGTAGTGATAGTTACTGCCACTTGTACTTTCCCAATAAAAACAACAAATAAGAACTTAAGTCAGCACTGGATGTATGGACCTTTTTTTTTTTTTTAAGGAAGATTAGCCCTGAGCGAACATCTGCTGCCAATCCTCCTCTTTTTGCTGAGGAACATGGGCCCTGAGCTAACATCCGTGCGCATCTTGCTCCACTTTATGTGTGGGACGCCTGCCACAGCATGGCTTGCCAAGCAGTGCCATGTTCACACCTGGGATCCCAACCAGTGAACCCCAGGCCGCCAAAGTGGAACATGCGAACTTAACTGCTGCACCACCAGGCTGGCCCCTGTATTGACATATTTTATGACATTATTTATAAATATTTATGGGTATTATATGTGATTAAGGAGGAAAGCTCTGGAATCACTGTTTCCACGACTCCTGATTAAACACCCTCAGACATGAAACTTCTCTGAGCTTGTTTCCTCATCTGTAAAATGTGGATAAGGCTGTTGTGAAGCTTAAATGCCATACATATAAAGCACTCTAAATAGTATCTGGCACACAGCACTCAATGAATGTTAGTTATTGTCATCACTATTATTACAGTTCAAGAAATGCATTATGCTGGTGAACCACTGCTTAGATAAATTAAGTCTTAAATCAGCAGTTACTGTGAAAATAAATGATGGTTCAAAAAACATTCGGTTGATATAACAACTCAACAACAACAAAACAAATCACATGATCAAAAAATGGGCAGAGGCAAGACGTGGAAGCAACCTAAGTGCCCATCATCTGATGATTGAATAAAGAAGATATGGTATATATACACAATGGAATACTACTCAGCCATAAAAAAGGATAAAATTGTCCCATTCACAACAACATGGATGGACCTTGACGGTATTATGTTAAGTGAAATAAGCCAGATAGAGAAAGATGAACTCTGTATGACTCCACTCATAGGTAGAAGTTAACATATAGACAAAGAGACTGACTGGTGGTTACCAGGGGAAAGGGGGGGTGGGGGGAGGGCACAAAGGGTGAAGTGGTGCACCTACAACATGACTAACAAGAATGTACAACTGAAATTTCACAAGGTTGTAAACTATCATAATCTTAATAAAAAGTTAAAAAAAAATGGGCAGAGGATATAAACAGAAACTTTTCAAAAGAAGATATACAAATGGCCAACAGGCGCATGAAAAGATGTTCAACATCACTAATCATCAGGGAAATGCAAATCAAAACTACAATGAGATATCACCTTACATCTGTTAGAATGGCTATAATTACCAAGACAAACAACAACAAATGCAGGAGGATGTGGAGAAAAGGGAACCCTCGTACACTGCTGGTGGGAATGTAACCTGGTGCAGCCACTATGGAAAACAGTATGGAGATTTCTCAAAAAGTTAAAAATAGAAATATCATATGATTCAGCTATCCCACTACTAGGTATTTATCCAAAGAACTTGAAATCAACAATTCAAAGAGACTTATGCACCCCCATGTTCACTGCAGCATTATTCACTATAGCCAAGATGTAGAAGCAACCCAAGTGCCCACTGACTGATGAATAGATAAAGAAGATGTGGTATACATATACAATGGAATACTACTCGGCCATAAAAAAAGAAGATCGTCCTATTTGCAACAACATGGATGGACCTTGAGGATATTATGTTAAGCGAAATAGCCAGAGAGAGAAAGATAAACACTGTATGATTTCACTCATACGTGAAAATAAACAAACACACGGACAAAGAGAATGGATTAGTGGTTACCAGAGGGGAAGGGTGTTGGGGTGGGCATAAGGTGACTGACAAATAATAATGTATAACTGAAATTTCACAATGTTATAAACTATTATGACCTCAATAAAATAAAAATTAAAATTAAAAAAATTAGACAATACACACGCATTTCAAAAAAGTTAGAATACAAAGTTTATATTAAAGATCCAAGTTTATAAAAAGTACTGTTCTTTTGCTACTACACAGCAATGCTCTCAATAAAGACATTTCTAAGGTTTTCTGAAACCATGGCCAGTTTGTCTCACATTGCAGGCCCCAATTTTTTGAGGCAGTAACTTACAGGTCTTGTAACTAATCAGTTTATAGCACATTCATTGGAATTCATTATTGAATAATACTGGATGCAATTGGTAAAACAGGTTCATCACAAATGCCATTAGCACCTATAACTGTTAGAAAGAAATTACTACCCAAACTAGCACTTCTCAGGGAAATATAAGTAACAAGGACTATAAATCCGAAAACTTAGTTTCTAGTCTGGGCTCTGCCTCTGACTAACTGAATCTAGTCAAAAAAAAAAAACTTACTTAATCCTGAGACTCGTTTTACAATATATTATACAGGAATATCTATACCTACATTCTCTAGTCACAGGGGTATTAAAAGGGGTATCCTGTGTGATGGATAATGTGTGCGAAAGCACACTGTAAAGTGTAAAGCACTACCAAGTATCATTAATATTGTTAACTCAGTATAAATTCCAGCCTGAATTTTGAGTAATTTCCAAGATAACTGGATATGTTTGAAGTTAGGGAGTGAGGAAGCCTGTCTTGAAGAAGGGAAATTTCTAATTCCCATTCAAAAGGTGTGTTCTTAACATTAATAACGGCTAACACTTGTACAGCACTTATTATAGGCCAGGTACTATTCTAAGCTCTTTATTATGTATATTAACTCATTTACTCTCCCAACAATTCTACAGGGTAGGTATCATATCCTCATCTTACAGACAAGGAAAAGGAGGCACAAGGAGGTTAAATAAGTTATCCAAGATGACACAGCTAACAAGCCAGACCAGGATTCGAATCCAGACTATTCTCTTTATCATTATGCTACATTGTCTCCCATCGGTTACTGTATCAATGACTACACAAAAGCTTAATTGGGAATGTAACTCTGAATGTAATGAAGACAATTCATGGAAAAAAACTAAGTTGTAAATAGTTTAAATTCTAAAATCAATCAATCTCAATGCATATTGATTCAATTTCAATGCAAATTATATTGAAAATTTGATATAAAACAAGGCTAGAGCAAGCTTTAAAGTCCTAAAACTCAGTAATACAAGGCAAACATGCAATGTTCATTCCACTTACTTGCTTCCACAAAAGCTTTCAAAGCTTCTAGTTGTTCTGCCCCAGATAACTGAATGGCTTTTTCCAGGATCTGGCGATACCTAAAACAATATCAAACAAAAATAACGTTCAGAGGGCACTATCTCTTCTAATGCTAACTTTGATGTTATTCATTTCTATTTACCCTGGTTCCTCTCATGGGGCTCTAGTTTGTGGTTTTCTTTACAGCACACCACAGATTTTTTTTTTTAAGTTTCTAGTCCATCACAAGAAAGACGAAATCTCTAATTCTAAGGTGCCACTTTTAGTTCTCCTTACAGTATAACATAATTTTTAAAAAGTTTTCAAGTCCATCACAAAAAACAGTGCATCTATAACTCTAAGTTACTGGATCTAAGCTGCAATTTTTTTCTTGAAAGTTTTAGTTTTGAATTTAAACTAAAAAGTCAATTTCCTTTCAAACAGCTTAAAAGATAAGCTACATTTTCTTATTTTCTTTAACTATATATTACATAGACACACAAGAACGTTACTGGAGGTGACCCAAAACTCTTTCTCTTGTGGACCTAATGGATCTAGGGTCACCAACAATAGGATAATGTTGACCAGGCAATGAAACCAAATATTAGAGACTGAACATCTTAGGGTGTACAAAATAAACTCCACCAAGCCAAACTCACTGAGAGCACACTCTTTATGCAGTCAGTCAGTGCCTATTAACACTTTACTTGCATTCAGTTCCAATAACTATTCTGCCTAATATTCATGATCCCATAAGATTCAAATCAGCATTCCAAAAAGGATGAGAGAGTCGCTAAAAACAGGAACAACGACAATTATTAGGCAATGACAAATTCCTTCAAAAATCTAAACTCCCTGAGGACGGGGATTTTTGTGTGTTTTGTTCACTGCTATATACACAATGCCTAGAACAGTACTTGGCACATCATAAGCACTCAAATATTCAACAGTATTGATAACATTTTATTCATTTTATTTATTGGGATAAAATTCAGTCATCTGAAAATTCATTTATATAGAATCTCTCTCTCTATACACACACACACACACACACACACACATAATATTTTCCATATCTATATTGTACATTTACTTTATTGCCTGGGCATGTTTTTAGTTAATATATTCAATGGTTTATTATTGCTTCTTTTTTGATTAGCTGATTTTTCATATTCAATTAAATCAAGGCTAAGCCCTCTTACTCTTATATCCCCACAGATTATTTTATACTAATAATATTATATTCAAGGATGACAATGTCTCACTTATAGAAATTTGTTCATTAATCTAACTTTTAACACACAGTTTCAAAACTTATCAATCAACTAATGTATATTGGGAACACACAAAAAAAATCTGAAAAGTCATACAAGTTTTACATTGTCTAAATTACATAACTTGCCAAAGCCTTAGAAACTGCCTACTCAAATTCTCAACTTTCATAGATCAGGAAAGTAAGGCGCAAAGTGGGGCCGGACGCTGCCTTGCTCCTTCTCTAATATGTACATTCTACTACCTAAGAACAGGAACTTACTTTTTCACAATAATAATATGGAATGACCAAGGAACCTATTTTAAATCAGAGATTTAAAAAGCCATTTAATACTGCCATATGAAATCATCCAAAAATGCTAATTGAGCACCTAGGCTTTTTAAGATGCTATATGAGACTCTGTGTAGGATAATAAAAAAATTGTAAATAACTTTAGTCTTTGAAGATCTTATAATATAGCTGGGAAAATAAAAATTAAAAAATATATCAAGTATTAAATTACAATAAAACAAAAACAAAAGTTACAATAAATCTGAACAATATGAGAGATAGGACAAGTGAAGAGATAATATTTTAATTCAGAAGAGAGTAAAACCAAAATGGGTTAGATAAGTCAGAGAAGGCTTCATGGAGGATAATAATAGCTTTTTAATGAGCACTCAACATGCACTCAATGGAAGAGATGGAAAAGGTGATTGATGTGGAGAACATGACAAGTACCAAATATTTCTTCCCTAAAAAAATATTATGGAGGAAAGTAAATTTCATTAATTAAGGAACCTAACATCTATCCTATCCATCTATCATTAACAAATGTTTATTGAGCATCTATTATTTATGTAAACTTTGGTATGTCAGTTTCTGATTTCTTGGCACATGAAAGGAATCTGGAGGTAAATAAAACATATACACATGAAAATGTACCAGAGTCACTATTTAGGATCAAAATAAGTGGAATAGGTATGTATTAATAGATTTTTCACTTATAGTAATGGTGAACTAGGTGATTGGATCAACTCTATCTCAAAAAAGAGAAGACGAAAAGCTGAAAGAGGGGGCCGGCCCAGTGGCCAAGTGGTTAAGTTCACGCACTCCGCTTTGGTGGCCCAGGGTTTCGCTTGATCGGATCCTGGGTGCAGACATGGCACTACTCGTCAGGCCATGCTGAGGCGGCATCCCACATGCCACAACTAGAAGGACCCACAACTAAAATACACAACTATGTACTGGAGGGATTTGGGGAGGGAAAAAAAGCAGAAAAAAAAAGATTGGCAACAGTTGTTAGCCCAGGTGCCAATCTTAAAAAAAAAAGCTGAAAGAAATGTAAAAAAAATTTTTTAATAGCATAAAATCCTAACAAGAAAGAGAAAACAGGTGAGAATAAGAGCACAAAGAGGTGAACCGTAGCTTCTGCCTGAAAGCATCTGCTGACTGTGGAAAGACAGCTGAGAGGCAAAGCGGCACTTCTGGTTGGGAGGAGTGTGTGGGCTCTATTTTGGGGAGTTCTGCCATCAGCTGGAAAAACTGAGAGGCAAGTTGCAACTTCTTGCCAACTATTAGAGTTAGAATAAAAGAGATCTGAGTTCCTTGCCTGCCAAAGGAGGAAACACTAGCGCTTTGGAGTAAGGAGTGGAATAAGGTTACAAATTCTATTCCAACGGTCATGTAGGTAAACCAAAAAATTCTGAAGTCTTGGTCCTAGACTGCTAGCACCCTTAGGTGCCTGGCATAAGGAAATGAACATTCTCACTGAAAGGTAATAATATCCTAGCCCTCCAACTGTTTCTAAAAATACATTTTTAAATAATTTGCTAAAGAAATGAAGATTAAAAGGCATATGACAATATGAGCTAGAATCAAGAAAAGCAACAGATAGTAGCAACAAACAGGGACTCCAGATACGAGAGTCATCGGAAAGACTGTAATACAATTCTGCTTATCATGTTTATGGAAATAAAGACAAGCTTTAACTTTCAGCAAGAAACTGATAATCATAAAGCGTCATTTGAAAAAAGAGTCACCAAAAACTATAAAACTACAAAATACTATAACCAAACTTAAAAATTCAATGGAGTTCTTAACAGCAGATTAGACACACTTGAAGAAATGATAAACTATAAAGCAGGTTAGAAGAACCTGTCCAGAATAAGGCATCGAAAAGGTTAAGTACAGAAAACAGGGTAAGAGAGACAGAGGTCACAGTAAGGGGACCTAAAAGGGGTTTCACTGGAGTCCTAGAGGAGAAAACAGAATGGGACAGAGGCAACATTTAAACAGATATAGCTGAAAACTTCTCAGGACAATAAAAGAATCCAATTCATTAATTCAAGAAATACAATAAAGCTCCACCAGGATAACGCAGTAGGGCATTTACAAAGAGGCCACAATTCTTTCACTCTTTCTATCTCTGCCCCTTGACAATGTGACTTCGGAGCTTTTCACATCAAGAGGTAGAGTTTATTTCCCCACCCTTTGATCTGGGCTTGTTTTGACCAACAGAATGCAGAAGTGAAGAGCCTCTTCCGAATCTAGACCTCAAGAGGCCGTGCATGCATTTTATCTCTTGGAACCCTGCTTTTGCCACATGAACAAGCCCAGGCTAACCTATTGGATAATGAAATATGCAGCCTAGTCACCTCTACTGCCCAAGCCAACACAGAAGCACAGCTGTCTACAGATACATGTGGGAGCCCACGTGGAACAAAGAACACATGGAGCAGAGAAGAACCATCCAGCTGGGCCCAGCCAGACTGACAACCAACAGAATTGTAAGCTAAATAAATGAGTGTTGTTTTAAGTCATTATGTTTTGGGGTGGTTTATTTCACAGCAAAAGCTAACTGACATAGATAAGTAAAAAATTCACATAGATATGATGATGAAGCTGCAGAAAATTAAAGACAAAGTCTTAAAAACAGGTAAGTGCTAATATAGGGGAGTTTTTTTCCCTTTTTTTTTTTTTTTTTTTGAGGAATATTAGCCCTGCGCTAACATCTGCTGCCAATCCTCCTCTTTTTGCTGAGGAAGACTGGCCCTGAGCTAACATGTGTGCCCATCTTCCTCTATGTTATGTGTGGGACACCTATCACAGCATGGTTTGCCAAGCAGTGCCATGTCCATACCCAGGATCCAAACCAGCGAACCCCGGGCCACCAAAGCGGAACATGCACACTTAACTGCTGCACCACCGGGCCGGCCCCCTAATATAGTTTTTAAGAGAAAAATACTTTCCTAATGAGGTTGATCTTTAAGCATTCCAAATATTTCAACTTCACAAAAATCACTATCTGAAATCTAGTCTAGTTTGGTGAAAAAGGCCAAAAGGTACATGTGCTTAGAGTTAAGGGCTATGAGCCAAGCTGACAGGCTGTATACTGTCTTTGCCGCTAGCTATGTGACCTTGGAGCAAGGTATTTCACCTCTGTACCTCAGTTTTTTCATACATAATGTAAATAATATTACTTGTTAAGGATTAAAAAATGTAAGTAACGTTGTGCTTGGCACATAGTAAACACTAGATGTCAGGGAATTTCACTCGAGATGGAAACCACTGAAACTGTTGTGTGTGGGAATAACAGAGATCCAGAGAATCTGAGTTGGAAGGCCCCTTTGAGCGCTGGAAGGGGCCTTTGAGGTTATACAGTATATCCTCCGTTGGTTGGTTGGTTGCGTGTGTGCACGTGTGTGTATATCCTCCATTTTTTGACAGTTCTACTCCACTCTATCATTAGAAAGTTCTAATCCAAAGTCTACCTCTGCAAGGCAGAGCAGTCTATTTTCTTTTCTGCAAAATGGCTTTTCTAACAGTCAAAGGCAGCTAAAAGGTCTCCCATTACTTTCCTTTCTCCAGGCTAACAGCTTCTTGTAAAATGAAACGTTTAGGGGCCACCCCATGGCTGAGTGGTTAAGTTCACCAGCTCCGCTTCGGCGGCCCAGGGTTTTGCTGGTTCAGATCCTGGGCGCAGACATGGCACCACTCATCAGGCCATGCTGAGGCGGCATCCCACGTGCCACAACTAGAAGGACTCACAACTAAAAATACAAAACTATGTACCGGGGGGCTTTGGGAAGAAAAAGGAAAAATAAAATCTTTAAAAAATTTTTTAAAAAAAGAAAAGAAACGTTTATATTCCAAAGGCCCACTATACTGCTCCAGGTACATGCCCTACCCCAGAACTGAGAAAAAAAGAAAAGAAACAAGAGTCCTATTTATACAGGATAACTCAACAAAGACCTATAATCCATGACCTCACACCTGCCCTCAAAGAGATCATATTCTAGTTGGAGAAGCAGACAGGTAAACAGACAATTCAAACAATTAAGTGCTATGGTGAAGGCAAATATAGGATGCCACTGGGCATAGGGAAGAGCAACTAACCAGGCAGGTCCTGTGTGGGGTGGGTATGACTATGTGCTCGCGGTTCAGAGAAGGCTTTTTGGAAGAAATAACATCTGAACTGAGTTTTGAAGAACCAACTACGTTTTAGTCAATTGAATAAGACAGGCTATCACAACAGCTATCTACTCAAATCTCTCTCTCAACACTCTCCTCCTAAAGCTTTATATGAGATACTGAACACAACACATAATATGTGCAAAAGCAGTCTATAGAATCTGCAAGGGGGCCAGCCCGGTGGCGTAGTGGTTAAGTTCACGTGCTTTGCCTTGGCAGCCTGGGGTTCACGGGTTTGGGTCCCAGACGTGGACCTAAACACCACTCACCAAGCCACACGGTGGCAACATCCCGCATATGAAAGAGAGGAAGACTGGGACAGATGTTAGCTGAGGGACAATCTTCCTCAAGCAAAAAGAGGAAGATTGGCAACAGACGTTAGCTCAGGGCCAATCCTCCTCACACACACAAAAAATAAAATTTGAAAAAATGCTTCTCATAAGGCCAATTTCTTATATCAATTTTAAACTGCTGTGTTAATTCAGTTATAGAAAAGCATTTCTAATTGAAGTTTTGGTAAGAATAGTAGTATATGCGGCTAAGGTTAAAAATGAGCTTTTTAGGGGCCAGCCCCGTGCCCGAGTAGTTGGGTTCGTCTGCTCCACTTCGACGGCTCAGGGTTCCACCAGTTCAGCTCCTGGGCGCGGACATGGCACTGCTTATCAGGCCATGCTGGGGCAGCATCCCACATGCCACGACTGGAAGGACCCACAACTAAAAATATACAACTAAGTAATGGGGGGGGCGGCTTTGGGGAGAAAAAGGAAAAATAAAATCTTTAAAAAAAAATGACAAACCTGGGTTCAAATAGAAGCTCTGCACATTTCTAGCTACTCTTCAATTCAACCAACATTTACTGAATGACTACTCCATTATAGATATCCTGCTAATTGGTAGGAAGACAGAGTATCAATATTTTAGAATGAACTTTCTCCATCATTCCTTAATATGAAATCCTTTGTTAACTCAGCTCCTAACATAAACCCTAAAGCTACTGATATATTTCAAGAGTGATTCTCTCACAAAGCATGTAGCTGGCAGAACTGTTGGGTTATGAAAATAAATACCCTGACACATTCTTGCCCAGAAAGGACCAGGCAAGGCCAAGACTTATCTCACAAACACTTGCCATCAGTTATCAGGCACATTATTTCATTTAATCTTCTCAATAACCCCATGTGGTATATTCTTACAGTAAGGGGCCCCAATGAATCATGCCTCCCTCTGACCATGCCCCTTTGCCATATAACTTGGCTACTCCTCCCATCAAGAGGTAGACTCCATTTCCCCTCCCCTTGACTGTGGGCTGGTCTTGTGACTGACTTTGGCCGGTACAAGAGAACTGATGCCGTGAGGCTTCCAAGGCTGGCTGTAAGAGACCTTGCAGCTTTCACTCTCACCCTCCCAGAACACTCCTGTGGCCCTGTAAGGAAGCCTCAGCTAAGATACCGAATGAGAGACCATGTGAAGAGAGAGAGACCCAGCCAACAGCCCAAGGTGCATCTGAGTCCGTTTTACCCTACCAACCCCAGCTGAGCTGCCAGCTGACTGCACCTGCATGAGTGAGCCCAGACCAAACCAGCAAAAGAGCCTAGTCGACCCAAAGAATCCTGAGAAATAATAGCTGTTTTATACTACGAAGTTTTTGGTTGGTTATACAACAATAAATAACTGAAGTGCTCTATGAGGATAGGTATTATTGTTTATCTGCAATTCAGAATTGAGGAAAAAAATGTTAAGCTTAAGTTTCAGAATTCTGCAAATACTTGAAAAACTATATCTCTTCTAATAACTAACACACTTATTTTTCTTCAGCAAACAAAGAAGAAAGCAAGCATGGGGAAAAAATAAGCTAGTTTTACTTATTTTTTTTTTTGAGGAAGATTAGCCCTGAGCTAACATCCACCACCAATCTGCCCCCCCCCTTTTTTTTTTTGCTGAGGAAGACTGGCCCTGAACTAATATCCATGCCCATCTTCCTCCACTTGATAGGTGGGACGCCTGCCACAGCATGGCTTGATAAGCAGTGCATAGGTCCATGCCCAGGATCTGAACCAGTGACCCCTGGGCCACCAAGGCAGAGCGTGGGAACTTAACTGCTGCCACCAGGCCAGGCCAAGCTAGTTTTACTTCCATCTATTCTAAAAAAATTACATGCAAAAAAGATTAACCCATGAAGACATATTCAACTTATTTCCAACTGATGGAGTAAGTCATTACATATTTACTAGCTGTGTAATAATAACAACAACAACAATCTTGTGACACTTGCTAAGCGTCAGATAGTGTTCTAAGTGATATAAGTATAATATAAGTGTATATAAACACACATACACATTTTGTCCTCAGACAAGAATAAGTCCTATAATTATCCCCATTGTCCTGAGGGAGAAATCGCAGCACAAAATAGTTAAGCCCAAGATACACAGCTAAGTTTCCCACTGATAAAAGTGGATTCCGTTTACCACCACCACAGAAAAGGCAGCACAGCCTACGTAAAACACCGTCACGGTTTCAACTGCCAGGTTAGAGCAGGTGTATCTCACCAATACAGATCAAAGTGATCTCAGCTGTCAGGATGTAAATATTCGGATCAATTTGAGAAGCATACGTTAAACGGAAGGCACTTCATTATAAAAGAATAGTACCGTGAAATCTACGAAGAGAAAACGGACAACATCTATCTACGATTAACACTGCTGACTAACCGCTGGCAGAACAGGCACAAGTCACAAATTTTAACTTGGAGTGGACCTAAGCCTTCTACATAAATTCCGACAAAATTCCTAAACAATCCAGATTCCTGCAAACATTACTAATCTAGACATCCTGACCCACGTCATGAGGACATGCTGCCTATGCGCCCTTCTGCAGGGTTGGTGGCGGAGAGAGAGTACCCAGAACACAAGGACCCAGAGAAGATGGTCCGAGCGGTTCCGGACGACGTGACAGCGGCCATACCTCCTCAGCCCCCGCCAGCCTCAAGAAGCCGCCTCCCCGTAAAAGGGACTTCTGCATCAAGGTCCAGAACATAAATTTCCCTCAAGCGAAAAGGGGGGAAGAAGGTCCAAAAAGAGGCGAGAATTCGGTGTGAGAAGCCAGCGAGCGGTGGGAAGAGGCGCCAGAGAAGGCCGTGGGAGCAGTTGTCCCTCCGACTGCGTTTCCAGAGACCGGTAAGGATGCTATCAAGGACTGAAAGAGTTGACAGTCACCCTAGGTCTATGGCCCAGAGGGCTCCCTGCACAAGGTCCCCTTCAGCTTTCTGCTGCTCCCAACATTTGCCTCCATAACCGACCTGAGGCCCGCCCGCTTGGGGTTCAGGCCGGCTCCAAGCCTCACACGCGAAAGCCGCCATCAGCCCAAGGAGAACAAGCTGGGGTTTCCCTCCCCACCTCCCATGCCCTGGGAAATACTCACTTGCCCGCCAGATCTTTATGAGAGCCGCTCGAATTCATGAGCTGAGCCAAATCCTGTCGCACGGCTGCCGCCATCTTTCTTCCAGCTCAGCCCAGGCTGCTGGGCCTCTCACGGCCAGAAGGAAACCGAGTGTAGTCCTCCAGAGTGCAGCCAGAGGAAACTCGAGATGCCACCGAGTAGCGCCTGTGGGGGCCAGAGCGTCGGCTGTGGGAGCCTGCGCTAGGCCCGCCCCGAGGGTTGAGTGACGCGAAGCTGCACTCCTCGAGCCCGACGCCCGCCGTGGCTCTCCCACAGGCTCAGGCTCGCACGCTCCCACTTCGGATTGGACGATGAACTCCAAGAGAGCGGCGGCGCCTGTGCACCTCCGGTAAATGTCGGGTACGCGAAACTACTGCGTTTTCATTAAGTTCCGTGTCTCACGTCCGTGGTTTGCTGTACCTCGTTCTTTAAGAACGAGTTCTTTTTATTTCCAATTCACCAAAGACTGATACTTTTGTAAAATACGATGAGAAATGACCCATTCCCCCGTCCACTCCGTATCCTTTGTTTAGGTTGATAATATCCCAGTTTGTCCAGGACAGTGGCATTTTCCATCTGTTGTTCTGGAGTAATTATTAATAACACGCTCGTCCACTCTAGAAACTCTTCTATTTGGATGACAAATTATATGGTCACCCTACGTTTATACGTAATGATGTTTATTACTCAGGAATCCTTATAGAGTTTCTTTCTGCAAATACAAGTAAATAAATGTACATTTTTATCCTTTCTTGCTTTCACAAAAGATAACACACCATATCATTAGTCTGCCCTTGATTTTTTCACTTTTCCTGGAGATCTTACCATAAATCCAGAGAGCTTCCTCATTGTTTTGTAGAGCTGGAGAGTATTACATAATGAGGGGATGCCATAGCTTATTTAATCTTCAAGCTAGATGCTTAAATTGTTTTTAGTTAATCTATGCTACAATGAGTGACCTTATACATGCATTGTTTTATATGTGTACAGGTAAAATACATTCCAAGAAGAGAGTCAAAGGGTGGATATACCTACAATTTTGAGAGATACTGCCAGATTGCATGTTATAGGGATGGTGCCTTTTTGCCTTCCTACCAACAACATGTAGGAGTGCAATTTTCTACAGCCTTGCCTACAAAGAATGTCAAACTTTCTAATTTTGTCAGCTTGATATATTATAATTAGCATGTTCCCTCTATTGAGAAGAGGAAAGAAAAGAAGACCAGAATAAGGAAGTTCTTTTAAGAAAGTAATGTGGATAGTGCCCACATCAATTCAGATCTCACTCCATTGGCAAGAACTTAGTCACATGACCATGCCTAGCAACAGTGACGCTGGAAATTGAGTTTCCAATTGGCAGTCTTGTGCCCAGGAAAAAGGAAATGATGGTTTTAGAGGAACAATCAATAGTCTCTACTGCAATCTGTCCTCCTGACCCCCTAAATATCTGTGTATCCTTCCTACAGTAGAACACTCTCACCTCCTACACTCCTCCAGAGCTCAGTTTCCCATTCAGTTTCTATATCAGCTCAAAATCCAGGATGTCTGATAACGCACAGTCCTTTCCAGCAGGGTGGGATATGGCTTGTCATGGTGCAGATACATATACACTACAAAACAAATTATCTGCCCCATGCCTGCACTAGTAATACAAAACAATAGTGGGACAGGAATAGGATAACCCCAGTTAAAACTCAGGGGGAAAAAAGGAAAACATACAGCAGGTCCTGGTCTATAGCTAGAATCCTGGGCAGGAATTATGAATACTCACTACCCTGGTAGTGGAGTTAAGTTCCTTAGTTAGACCCTAGTTCTCCCCTCCAGAGGATCTCCGTTGTCCATTGTGTTTTGTGGGCCCAAGCTTTGCCCTCTGGATACAGGCTAACTGGATGTTGGAGAGTATTCCCAACATGTTTGGGGGAATGCCCCCAGGCTTGAACAATTGAGGGCTTTTTTAGGCCATGTTTTTCAATTTATGTATATATATATATATATAAATTTTATATATATATATATATATAATTTCATTGAGTATTCAGTAACCTCTGCTGCTTCCAGACAGTTTCTGCTGCCAGTAACCACATCCAAAGTTCTTTCTAGTAGTTGTTAAACCTGCCCTATTTTCTGGCTTCCATGCTCAGTCCATTCTTAATGTCCTCTTTTTAATGATGGAAGCCTTGAAATCATCTGAAACAATAGGCTTAAATGAGAAGAGAAGTCTATTCATTTGATTTTTGCTTCAGCTTATCTTTGTTTTCTGTTGTTTTTTGTTTATTTTTTGTTTATTTTATTTTTTACCAAAAAGTCTTAATGGACTATGAGAAATCACTAAGCCAAGTCTTCTCTTCTGCTGTTTAGGGGTACATAAACAGTTGGCTTTTTCAACTTAGTGAAGCCCCAGAATTTCTAGACATTCTATTCTCTTTTTACTCTGACTTCAGACTTGCTTGTAATACCTTGCTGAAAGCAAAAAGATGCAGCCACACACACGCACTGGCTCTTTCCAAATACCTCCACTAGAGCTACAAGCTAGGGAGGGATTTGTCTGCCTTCCTAGTTATTGTAGGCAGCAGTTTTACTAAACTTTTTGACATGCCAATGCCTTCCCTTTCCAGACTGCTCATTACCCCTGCCCAACTTCTAAGAGATTGCTACATATTATTAGATTTTACTTATAGCAGTGTGAACATTGATAAACACAAACTGCATTAAAATGGAGTCAGGAGTCCAAAAGGGGGTCGTCTCATGCCCTACGTCAAAAGCAGAGTCCAACAGGAAGAAGAAAGACGTCCTCTTCTTGACCAGCAAGAAGCTCTGCCAATGAGAGACTGTCACAACTCAGCCACCAAGAAGCCACTACTCCTCAAACTCCTTGTTTACAAAAGCCCTCCCAACTTCCTCTTCCCTCTATAAAAGGGTTTCTCCTCTCTTTGCTGCTGGAGACTTGCACATGGCTCACCATGGTTGTGGACCCTAAATTGCCATTCTTTGCTGATCCCAAATAAACCCACTTTTGCTGGAGAAATAACTAGCTGTCTATTTGTTTAAAGTCAACACTTTGGTGGACCATACTGTGATCCAGAGAAGACCTCCAACGACTTGGAGGCTGGTGAGTAAAGGGGTGCAGTACACACAACAGAGCCTGTTGAGCTCCGTGATTTTCTTGCTGACCCTGGGGTTTGAGGGTAAGTCTTCCTCCTGGATCTGAGCTTCCACCCTCTTTGCAGTTGAAGCTCTCCAGGCTTTATTTGAGATCCATTTTAAGGCTTCGTCCTTTTCTGGTTAAGGCTTTGTTTGTGTGACAGTACTCCGGTGGCACCTCGGCCTGACTCTGAATCAGGCCGTTCCTTGGAACTGCGCTAGCCTTCAGTCTGATTCCTTTTGGAACTGGTCTGTTCCCATACTTGAAACTGTGCTACCCTTCAGCCCAACTTTCAGACTGTTTCACTGGAACTGTGCTGTCCAGCCTTCAGCCTGACTCCCTTGGGAGCAGACTGTCCTTTGGAACTGCATTGACCAGCCTTGGGTCCGATTCCCTTTGGAACTGGACCGTTCACTGGAACAACAAGGTGTTGTTCTCGACCTTCCGTCCAGCTTAATGAAATTGGACTGTTCTATAGGGACTGGCTGGTATTAAGCCTGCAGGCTGTTTGAGCTGTTCAAGCCATTTGAGCTGCCAACTGTTTAAGCTGTTTGAGCTGCTTAGGCTGTTTGAGAATTATTATTTTACTCTAGAGAAAAACCTCTGAGAATTGGGATCCCAGTTATCTAAATATTTTGAGGGTGCCCCCCATGGGAATCCCAGCCAATTTTTTGTATAAAAACCATGGTCATTGCTCATGCATATTTCTAACTAAATGGACTGATTTAACCAAAAGTGATTTAGATTACCAGTGGCCATTGTGGGAAACTTTTGAACTCCCAAGACTTACTTTTCTTAAAACCAAGTTGGACAGCCATAGCTCTGTAATTCCCAAAATTGAATGGAACACCTGTTTCAATTGGTATTTTGAGGTTTCCAGATGTTATCAGGAGTCTAAAATTGCCTCTTTGCAAAATAAAATTTTAAGATTAACAGAGGCAAACAAATGATTAAAGAAAGATAAAATGGCTTTCAAAGCCTCATGTTCCTCTTCCCAGCTTTCCGTGTCTCAGGCCCCACCTCTGACACCATCTTCCACATTCCCTTCTATGTGGTCTACACCTCCTCTATACCCTCAGTTCCCCGATGCTAACTCTCTTCCCAGACTTCCCCTTTTCCCTGAACCTCCCCACTCTTCTTTATCTGAACCTATCAGAACCTCTTTTTAAAAGTAAGCCTCCTGCATGTGAAAAGATGTTCAACATCACTAACCATCAGGGAAATGCAAATCAAAACTTCAATGAGCTCTCACACCCATCAGAAGGGCTATAATTAATAAGACAAAAAACAACAAATGTTGGAGAGGATGTGGAGAAAAGGGAACCCTCATAAACTGCTGGTGGGAATGCACCCTGGTGCAGCCGCTATGAAAAACAGTATGGAGATTTCTCAAAAAATTAAAAATAGAAATACCATGTGACCCAGCCATCCCACTACTGGATAGCTATCTGAAGAACTTGAAATCAACAATCCAAAGACACTCATGCACCCCTAAGTTCATTGCAGCATTATTCACAATAGCCAAGACGTGGAAGCAACCCAAGTGCCCATCGACTCATGACTGGATAAAGAAGATATGGTATATAAATACAATGGAATACTACTTAGCCATCAAAAGGATAAAATCGTCCCATTCACAACAACATGGATGGACCTTGAGGGTATTAAGTGAAATAAGACAGATAGAGAAAGACAATCTCTGTATGACTCCACTCATATGTGGAAGATAAACAAACACGTGGACAATGAAAACAGATTAATGGTTACCAGGGGAAAGAGGGGTTGCGGGGAGGGCACAAAGCGTGAAGTGGTGCACATATAATATGACTGACAAATAATAGTGTACAACTGAAATGTCACAAGCTTGTAAACTATCATAACCTCAGTAAAAAATAAAATAGAAAAAAGGTTTCCATCTCAAAACCTATTCCCTTTTGTCTAGGCCCTTTGAGAGACACACACCCTTTTCTCCTTAGTTCCTCCACCCCTGTTCATTTCTTAGACCAAGACATCTTGGAAAAGCATCATGCCAGAATTTCTTTCTCTCAAAAGGGGGAATAATTCTAGAATTTAACAGTAGTCATCAAAACAGCCAACCAGGTGAATTAAATTGTTCCTTTGACATCTTTCATTTGCTGCTGCTTCTGATGGTACTATAGCTGATTCTGGAAACGCTGTTCATTTGTCTCTGTTGAATCAACTACTACCCTTTTTGTGGGCAAAATCTCCAACTGATGTTGGTAAAATTCAGAGTGCAGCTCCCACTGAGATTCAAATAGATCCTTCAAAACCTCTCCCCAGAATTAATCAATACCCTGTAAATAAAGAAGCCCTTCAAGGTATAAAGCCCATACTGGAGGATGACAAGGCTCGAGGCCTCCTTATCCCCTGTGTTGTCCCTGTCATACTCCTATTTTACCTGCGAGAAAACCCAAGGGCTGAGGGTGGAGGTTTGTCTGGAACCTCCAAGCAATAAACAACATTGTTATCCCTCGACACCCTGTTGCTCTTAACCTTTATATGCTACTGACATCCATTCTCACTGGAAGCAAATCCTTTATAGTAATTAATTTATGTAGCATTCTTCATCATTCTGGTTGATGAAGCTAGCCAACACCTTTTTGCCTTTACTCGGACGGAACACAATTCACCTGGACAGTAATGCCTCAGGGTTTACTGAGAGCCCTTCCCACTTTTCAAAAATCCTGAAGTCTGATCTCGATGATGTGAAGTCCCCTAGGGGCTCTACTTTGTGGCAATATGTGGATGATTTGCTTCTTTGATCTCCCTCCGAAGTCTCCTCACAGGAAGACAGCCTCCACTTGCTAAAGCTTTCAGCCTTGAAGGGCCAGAAAGTCACCAAGGAGAAATTGTAGTTTGCCCAAACCCAGGTTCGATATTTAGGGCATCTTACATCAGAACAAAGGCTACACCTAGATCCAGACAGGGTTCATGGTGTCCTAAATTTCCCCAAACCCAAAACTAAGCACCAACTGCAAGGTTTTCTTGGGCTGGTTGGTTATTGATGAAACCAGATTTCAGAGTTCTCTCTTCTGGCCAAACCTCTATATATTTTACTAAAGAAAGGCAACCTCAACCCAATTTTATGGGAAGAACCAGACAACATAGACTTAAAGGCCTTAAAGGAAAGTTTAATGAACCCATCTGCCCTTGAACCTCCCAATTATCAGATTCCCGTTTTCCTTTTTGTATATGAAAAGGAAGGGAATGCCCTTGGGGTACATGGGGAGAACCATCGACCCATAGGGTGTTATAGCCAGCAACTGGACCCTGTGGCGTGGGGATACCCCCTTGCATTAAGCCATTACTGCTACTGCCCACTTGGTTAAAGCCACCAAGAAAATCATTGTGAAATCCCCTTGAACCACTTTTGTGCTTCATGCAGTAGAAGCCCTCCTGAATTCTCATCACACTCAACATTTTTCATCAACCGCCTCACCTCCTATGAAATCCTTTCGTTAACTGCTCCTCACATAACTCTTTTACACTCTAATAACCTTAACTCTGCTATTCTGCTCCCTGCATTACCAACAAAGTCCCTCATGACTGCTTAATGCTGACAGCTCACCTCCTGACTCCTTGTGATGATCTGCAGGAAGCTCCTTTGGGTCACGCCAACTTCTCATGGTCACTGATGGTTATTTAAAGGGTGGCAATGGCAAATACTATGCTGGGTATGTTGTTGCTACTCCTTTTGATATCATTGAGGCAGCGCATTTACCTATGGCTACTTCGACCCAACAGACTGAATTATACGCTCTTACATGGGCTTGTACTTTTGCCAAGGGCAGATCTGCCAATATTTGTACTGATAGTAGATAGGTTTTCAAAGTAGCTCATGATTTCAGAATGTAGTGGAAGCCACGTGGCTTCATTACTTCTAGCAGAAATAAAATTAAAAATTAAAAATAAAATTAAAAATGGGGTCCCTGTGTTCAGGAATTATTAGATGCTATACTTTTACCTGCCACGTTAGCTATTATTACAATCCCAGGGCATTCTAAACTTGACTCTCTGGAAGCTAAAGGAAATCACTTTACTGATATTTCTGCAAGGAATGCATCCCTTAAAGGAACCAACAGCAGCCAAGCCTCTGTCATGGTCCAAAGGGATATTTCCTCAAAGGGAAACTTAGAAAAACTGGCTACAGAAGCCCAACAACTGGCCTCAGAAAAGAACAAGGTTGGAAATTAAACAGTTGTTGGTTTTATAAAAAGAGAAACGTCTGGTTTGGACCAACTAACAACCCAGTCCTATTGGAGACTCTAAAATTCCCGTTCCTAACCACTGCACATGCATTTAACTGTTAGTCTACTGACAAAATGATGGCATTCATGAATCAACATTGGTGGGTAAATATTAACAAGGCCACAAAAAGTGTCTACCTCCCTTGTCCTACTTCTCCAAAATATCATCTAGGGAAGCCTGTTGTACTGCTCTTGGACATTTTAGACTGCCTAATGGACCATTTGAGGTTTGGCTAATAGATTTCATACAACTTCCCCCATGTCGTGGATATAAACACATTTTAGTCATGGCTTGTATGTTTGCTTACTGGACTGAAGCCTTCCATTGTAGACAGCCTACTGCCTCTCCTGTGGGTAAAGTCCTTTGGAAAAGGATTAGCCTTACCGGGGGAACTCCTCTCAAGCTTCATAGTGATCAAGGAACCCATTTTACTGGTCAGGTACTTCAACAAGACTGCACTATTTGGCCTGTTTTACAACACTTTCACCGCGCTTACCACCCTCAATCCTCTGGTTTAGTGGAATGCACTAAGAGCATTATGAAGACTGAATTGGCAAAATTCGTAGAGACCCTCCAA
The DNA here is from genome assembly GCF_041296235.1 of Equus asinus. Classification (NCBI taxonomy): domain Eukaryota; kingdom Metazoa; phylum Chordata; class Mammalia; order Perissodactyla; family Equidae; genus Equus; species Equus asinus. Next base: position 96,238,781 of record NC_091792.1, read on the forward strand.
ATACCTTGGCCAAAAGCATTGCCCTTGGTCCTTCTAAACCTCATATCCACCCCCTTGGAACTCATAAGCTCTCACCCTTGGAGACAGTCACAGGACACCCAAAGCACTTGACTCCTACTTCTTTTGACCCTCAGCTGATAAAAGGAGATACACTCCAGTATTGCAAAGGCTTCTATGAAAAATAACCACGTTTTGGTTATGTTTGGTTAGAGTGCTCTTTTCACAGTGCACTCCAGGGAGACAAAGACCTTAAGCATCACACCTTGCAGCTGAGATTTCGTTTATTGGCAGAGACCCCTTCAGAAGGATGCTCTTCAACCTTGCTGAAAAAGCCTCTATCAGGTACTGGTAACTAACCCTTGTGCCGCTGTAAGGAATAGACTCTTGGATTCACGTGACACACCTGAAGAAAGCACCAAACCCTGCCTGGACCTGCACATCATCTGGTGACATGAAAGTAAAGATTTCCCAAACTGCAGCAGATGACATCTGATGAGGCGGCTTTCCCAAGATGTCTGGACCAGGCCTGCCAAAAGTTTGCCAAACCTTTGATGATGACATAATGCTTCAGGTGCTCTCCAGTGCCTATGATCTTGATAGCATACAGACTTTGGAGAAGAAAAATGCCTGAGAGCTCTCCCTGCTACCCCTCCTTGTTACTCAAATGTGGCCACAATAGTTTCCAATCTGTGTACTTTCCCTTCAACATGGGACACAATACCCAGGAAAGGTGAGGGACAAAAGGCTGCTGAAACCAGAAAAACCTGACTCTTGATCAGCAATGCTTTCAGAGAAAGATCTTGATCAAAAGGGGAAAATGTGGGGGCTGGCCCCATGGCCAAGTGGTTAAGTTTGTGCACTCTGCTTTGGTGGCCCAGGGTTTCACTGGTTGGGACCCTGGGTGCGGACATGGTGCCACTCATCAAGCCATGCTGAGGCGGTGTCCCACATGCCACAACTAGAAGGACTCACAACTAAAAATATGCAACTATGTACCAGGGGACTTTGGGGAGAAAAAGGAAAAATAAAAATCTTTAAAAAAAAAAAAGAAAAGAAAAGAAAAGAAGGGGGGGGAATGTGGAAATTCATAAACAAAAATCTCATTAAAATGGAGTTGGGAGGCCAAAAGGGAGAGCTCTTGGGGCTGCCTGGTGGCGTAGTGGTTAAGTTCCCACACTCTACTTCAGCAGCCCAGGGTTCGCAGATTTGGATCCCAGGTGTGGACCTACACACCACTCATCAAGCCATGCTATAGCAGCATCCCACATACAAAATAGAGGAAGATTGTCACAGATGTTAGGTCAGTGACAATCTTCCTCATCAAAAAAAAAGGAGTGGGGACAGAGCTCTCATGCCCTACATTGATAGTAAAGCCCAACAGGAAGAAGAAAGACTTCTTGACCAGGAAGTAGCTAAGCTAATGAGAGACTGTCACAACTCAGCCAATGAAACTCTCTGTTTACAATAGCCCTCCCAACTTCCTCTTCCCGTCTAAAGCAGAGTTTCTCCTCCTTTTGCTGCTAGGAACTTGCATGTGGCTTGCCACTGGTTGCAGACTCCAAATTGCAATTCTTTGCTGATCCCAAATAAACTCATTTTTGCTGGAGAAATAACTGGCTATTTGTTTAAGGCCAACAGCAGTGAGGGAAAACAAACCTGGGTAGCACTAGGAGCTTATTCTCTCCCTCTTTTCAGTTGCTAGCAAGAAGTTAGCTAGGCACATCTGAATTAATTCAAAGAAAGTGCACAAATCCTAGTTTTTTTACACCATGTAAAACCTTGGGTCCCAGCCTCTACCTACCGAGTCAAAATTGTCATGTTATCAAAATCCCTCTTGTAATTCTTGCACCTTAAAGTTTGAGTAGCACTGCTCTGGCAGATATCAACACCACTAGTATATCAGCTCTTCTCACTAAAGTCTTGTCTGATGAGGCCATTTCCTTGTCCAGGAAACTCCCAGTTTTACATAATCAACTAGATGGTCTCTACTGCCTCACAATTTCCCTACAAATATGCAAAGGAAGTTATCCTGGCATCCTTTTCTTTCTTTCTTTCTTTTTTAAAGGTATGCCCTTTTTCTTGGTGAGAAAGATTGGCCCTGAGCTAACATCTGTTGCCAATCTGCCTCTTTTTTTGTTTTCCTCCCCAAAGCCCCCCAGTACATAGGTATATCCTAGTTGTAAGTCCTTCTAGTTCTTCTATGTGGAACGCCGCCTCAGCATGGCCTGATGAGTGGTGCCATGTCTGCACCCAGGATCCCAACCGGTGAACCCCAGGCTGTCAAAGCGGAGCTCACAAACTTAACCACTTGGCCACGGGGCCAGCCCCTGGCGTCCTTTTCTGACACATCTTCCACTCTATGTTCCATGTGCCCAGCTCAAATACACCTCACTTTACAAGAAAAAAGAGCTTAGCTGATTGTATATATTTTGTGTTTTCTGAGCACTAATCCTTATTCTACATTTATTCCAAATATTGCTAGTGCTGCATGACACAATTGTTCTAGAGTCATTTTGTGTGTTTCCCAGCCTAGACCCAGAATCAGCCAGTTCTCCAAGAATCCCTTGTTCCTTTAGTTCCTTTTAGGAATGATATTTATAGATAAAAACCTTCTGAGTGCTAGGGATGCTGTTGCTGCTGTATTGGTCATTTTGGGACCTTTTCATAGGACAGAACTAGGAAATGGTGAAATATGTATAAGTCACTCATGAGTTACTTATTACTGAAACTTCCAATTTAGGTGGTTTTACTTAACCTCTTCTATATTACATCTGTATCTTGTTACTTCCACATCCAGAATCCTGGTTCATAAGTACATAGGGAATTATAGAATCAGAATATTCCACAATTATTCATTTCATTCATCCCACATTATACACACAACAGCCTCAGAATAACAATACTAATACCACCACCCCCAATAAGACTGTTGAAAAGAGTTTAATGTTTTCCCGCTATTTCACTCCCCATTTCCTCTCTTTTTTTATAATTGACTATATCTATATTGTGAGCACATATTGCACTATAAACTATACTTTCTTCCTGTTAATCCTCATCTAGTCTTAGTTCTATAAGTAATGCATATTTAATGCTCACCATAAGTAACTCATGAGTTACTCAGCTCTTATATCTCTAGTCCTTTTGGTTGTCTGAAGCTAGTGACTTTAATAGATTTCTCAGGACGGGCTCATAGAAACCATATTCTTGCATTTCATTGCATCTTGGTAACATCCTGTGGCTTTTATGTTTGAAAATTAGTTTTGTTAGAGATAATAAACCTTGACTCACTTTTCTTGAGAATCTTAGGTACAGTACTCCATATTCCGTGGCATGAAACATTGGTGAAAGATATCTCATGTGAGTCTAATTTTCTTTCCCTTATAAATAGTCACCTACTCTTTTCGTCTAGATGTGCCCTAATTTTTTCCTCTAACGTTGCTCATTCTACTAGGCTATGTGTTGGCGTTGGTCATTTTCAGGTAAACAGTGTGCTCTTTCAATAGGTAGTTTCCATTTTTTTCAACAACATTATCTTTTTTTATACATTTTTGTACTTGTTCTATTCCTTTGGTTTCTTTCTTCAGAAACTACTATTATCTATACGTTGGATCTTCTTTACCTGTCTTTAATATTAGTCACCTTTTCTCAAAATCTTTAATTTCTTTTTTCACATCTTTTTTATTTTTAAAAACTTCCTCCTTTTCACTCTATTTCTTTTTA